>NW_022145613.1:19268861-19884587 GCF_000002235.5 Strongylocentrotus purpuratus | reverse complement strand
TATATATATATATATAAGGGGAAGAAGAGATTTCCTTTATGGCATAATTTATGTGGAATTGTCAAGGAGTGAAAAACATGAAAAGTAAACAGTAAGACTATGCTTCTCTTGTACGATTTTATTACAAAAATAATGCTGACATATTTCTCGTACATCTTTTTATCTGCAATGCCTTTGGTATTTTGCATTTTTCATTACGGTACATCCACGAATCATAAATGAGCTTACATCATTACTCTATTGATACATAAAAGGCTACACATATACTCTATGCCGACATTACTGCAATGTGACAATATTGATACACAAAACACTACTTTGCAATGAATTGAAACAACAATATTTGAATATTTTCGTCTCTTTCCTCCTTTATCCCAATATCACGTGCGTTTAATTTTTTCAAGTAGAAATTTTTTCTTGATCTTCTTACTTAGTTTCTGTTACTCTTCCATCTATGCAATCTTACAAGCACTGATTTTCTAATAGCAAAATTCTTCTATATCTTCATACTCTCTTCTTCATTACTTTTAACCTAGTTAAGTTGGCTTGATTTTTTAATCTTAAGTGCAATGTTACTTGCAATTTTACACAGAATCAATTGGAATAAAACAGCAACGGCTTCCTTATTTTCATTACATGAATATTGCGTTAGTAACTTTTGACAAGTGAGTTGGTTTAATTTATTACTATTTTTATCTTTACATGCAACTACAATGGGTTTTAACCACACTGTATTACTGGCTTACTTAATAGGGGTAATAACGGAATTGGAGGCCTTCAGGGGCCCTTCCCCTCGGCTCAAACGGCAAGAAACTGCACATATCTCAAAAGAAAAAAAATATACTCAAAGGTAATACAAAGTTTTAGTATGGGGTTATGAATTTGGTTCAAATGAACATGTTGGAAGCATATGCGATCCTACAATATCTAATGATGGTTGTTGCTCCCTCTCGAGATTGATATTACTTTAGTTTCAAAATCAACTGATTTTCTATTCCTGTTGGGAAATTATATATCAGAACTGCATATTCCAAGATTTTCATGGTTGCAGCTATCATTGTATGGCCGTAACCCCTATTTGAAATTTATCAGGAGCACCAATAAATTTGATATTTTAATTTCTCGAAATCCTTAGCATTATAGAGCCCAATTTTGTCAAAAATGCTTATTCTAACACTAGGTTTCATAATAGTTTTGCAAATTTAAAATTTCATAATCCAATCCTGTTGAAATATTACCAAAACTTTGTATTACCTTTAAGCTTTGGTAGTTGATCAGTACCATAACAAATATGCAAGTTACATGCATAAACCTACATATCATTTCATATCATATCATATCATTGCAGGGCCCTCAGGGAGAACAGTATGAATACTGATGAGGCTACCCTGGGTAAACAAGACATATTATTATTATTATTATTATCAAATGATAATGAAATAATGTAATAACATGGAAAGTAGATGTTGTGTTCAAACATTTTTATAACCTTACATGTATTTCCACAAAAGAAAAATATTTCAATTCCTTTGAATCAATATTATTTCATGAATTCCTCATGAATATTATTGTTCTTGAAGTTTCAGTGCTGTGTCAGTCAATATTCAAAATAGATGAAACAAATGATTAAGTAAACTCAAGGAAGAAAATACATCTGATTTATAAAGCAAATAAGTTTCTGATTTTTTTAACCATAAATTTACAATATTGCACAATATATACTAGTACATAACTTCTATTAAGTATTAATACAAATTATGAAATATTTTTCTTTGGGATACATTTTACAATATACAAATCATTGGAGAGTAAGGTAATGTAAAAACACAAATATCCCTTTTAATAGGAAAATAAAATGAATGTGGGAGATACACAAACAAGCAGATTGACATAAGGTGACTACTTTACTTTTTGTGTATCAAAAATCAAAGAGAAAAAAACTCAATTCAAAACCATCCCATGCACAGTGGTAAATTGTAAAACAATTTTGTGACAAAGAAGGATAAAATAAAGGCAAAAATAGAGGAGTACTGTAAATAGAATGAGATAAAAGAATAAAGCAGAACGGAAGGGACAAAACGGCTGAAATGTGGCAAAAGCAAGTGGCAATATTACATTTGACAATATATCACATTCAGCATGGTGTTCTATACAAATATGCCAATTTTGACCTTTGACTTCATCAACTTCACATTTAATATATACTCCATCCAATCAAACAACAATGATCATTAATTCATACAAACTTCTGCACTTTTTGATATATTTACATTATGAAGCTGCACAATTCTAGCTGCATGTATGTTTGTAAGAATACTTTTGCAGGAGGGCAACCTCTGTACAAGCATAATTTCTCTTGACTAGTTATGACATAACCGACCAAAGCGCTTACATAATGATAAACCCCAGTCAGTGGATTCTTGTATAGTGCTCATGTCTCTTATCCAATCAAACAGCAATTATCATAAATTCATACAAATTTCTGCACTCTTTGATATATTTACGTTATCGCTTATAGACTTTGGTGGTAAGCGCTTTATAAGTAACATTTTTATAATTATTATTATTATGAAGCTGCACAATTTTAGCTGCATGTATTTGTGTAAGAATACTTTTGCAGGAGGGCAGCCTCTTTACAAGCGTAGTTTCTCTTGACCAGTTACGACACAACCTAACCAAAGCCCTTACATAACGATTACCCCAGTCAGTGGATTTAGAAAATAGTGGGTTCTTGTATATGTCTGTCAGACTTGACACTGCTGGCCCTCCACAATTATGTTTCTGAACTTTATTCCACTCGAGGAGCAATCCAGACGGTTGCCTTTTCACAAGCACAAACATGCTAATCCAATCACATGGAAATTGATGTTCACTTTTCGCAGCCTACTGGGTGGATGAAGAGGAGCAATGTACCAGTATATAAAATCTCTTGCTCGGGGGTCATACATGTAATTACTGTGTTAGGGGGATTGATTCCACAACCTTTGCATTCACAATCAATTCATTAAACAATTGACTATGATACCTGCATACTGTTAATCAGTATGCAAATAACGTTCATATTATATTTATTCTTGGGAACCTACAAAAAACAAGCTATGATTTCAATTGGGTTCCTGTTTCATTTCATAATTTTGAATTTCCTTTGTCAACTATGTTCTTTATTCTGCAAACAATTGATATGAAATGGAATAAATTCAAATCAATCAATCAGTTAGTCTGGATGCTACACCAACCTTAGATCAAGCACTGTCCTAGCATCTACAATGCACATGAATCGATTATGACCCGGTTTCATAAAGTTCTTAGCATGAAAGATTGCAATAAGTGGCATAAGCTACACAACTCCTTCTATTTGATTGGCTGTGAGTAGATATGTTGTACACTGACAATTTAGCTGTTGACTACTGGATTGTTCAATTTCCATAGGCTTATTACAAGAGCCAACCGGTTCCAGGAGTCAATGGGTTAATTTAATGAAACAGGACCCACATGCAGGTGCGTCCGCTGTTACTAAGGTATAGTCGGCTTGGAACCAGAACATCCACGCAATGTGGAACCAGTATGAACCACTTGTCAATAGCTGAGGAGGATTGGTTGAGGTACAATCAGGGTGAGAATACATGGTCCACAACAAACATTAAATATATCTAAACACTAAATATTTCAAGAGTACATGTTTGTAGTCGCTAAAATCTGTCATCATTTCAGCTGTTACTGTGTGCATCTTGACCTAGAGTGGTCAAACAATCTGGAACTACATTGTAAGACAAAAAAGTTGTCTATGGCTTCTAGAAAGAGACTACGCTAGAGCTCTGGTGAACTAAGCAAAGATCTTTCATCATTTCAGCTGTTACTGTGTGCATCTTGGCCTAGACTGGTCCAACTATTTGGAACTAAGAGAAGGTACTTGTCCAAAGCTTTGAAGAAGAGACTACGCTAGAGCTCTGGTGAACTAAGTTAAGATCTGTCAGTTGTTACTGTGTGCATCTTGGCCTAGACTGGTCCAACTATTTGGAACTAAGAGAAGGTACTTGTCCAAGCTTTCAAGAAGAGACTAGGGTACAGCTCTGGTGAACTATGCTAATATCTGTCATTATTTCAGCTGTTACTATGTGCATCTTGGCCTAGATAGGTCCAACTATCTGGAACTAAGAGAAGGTACTTGTCCAAAGCTTTCAAGAAGAGACTACGCTAGAGCTCTGGTGAACTAAGTTAAGATCTGTCAGTTGTTACTGTGTGCATCTTGGCCTAGACTGGTCCAACTATTTGGAACTAAGAGAAGGTACTTGTCCAAGCTTTCAAGAAGAGACTAGGGTACAGCTCTGGTGAACTATGCTAATATCTGTCATTATTTCAGCTGTTACTATGTGCATCTTGGCCTAGATAGGTCCAACTATCTGGAACTAAGAGAAGGTACTTGTCCAAAGCTTTCAAGAAGAGACTACGGTACAGCTCTGGTGAACTAAGCTAAGATCTGTCATCATTTTAGCTGTTACTGTGAGTATTTTGACCAAGACCAGTCCAACGATCTGGAACCAAGAGAAGGTACTTGTCCAAAGCTCTAAAGGAGAGACTACGCTAGAGCTCTGGTGAACTTCCGTAAGCTAAGATCTATCATCATTTCAGCTGTTACTGTGTGCATCTTGACCTAGATAGGTCCAACTATCTGGAACTAAGAGAAGGTACTTGTCCAAAGCTTTCAAGAAGAGACTACGGTACAGCTCTGGTGAACTAAGCTAAGATCTGTCATCATTTTAGCTGGTACTGTGTGCATCTTGACCTAGACCAGTCCAACGATCTGGAACCAAGAGAAAATACTTGTCCATGGCTTCTAGGAAGCGACTGCGGTAGAGCTCTGGTGATACAACGGTTGGCATCTTTCCTGCAATGTAATCAAGATGGTACATGATTGTGTGAATGTTTGATTATTGGGTACACATAGATCCACTCTAAACAACAAGGTAATTATACAGAGAAGCCTTTCTATGTTCTATGTATTTTTTTCAAAATATCTATCCATCTATCTATCTCTCTATTCTTCTATCACTTTTGTTTTTGCTATATATCCTACATTAAATTATTTTCAAGAATAGTCATAAAACACACAGTGCAAGCAAAACACCAACAAATTTGATCATGATCACAATTATCCACTGCCATTTGAAAAGAACTGAAACATTCTCACATAAAAAAGAAGAAATTCATCTGGGTCTGCTAGCTAATAAGTAGTCTTGCAATATCTCTTTGACCACTACCCAGAATCCCATCTGCATTACTTTAAGTATCAAGGATAATATTGAGTGACAACACAATGTAGGTCACAGATGGAAAGTGTAATGTCTTTTTAACTAACAAAGCTTTACAATTTTTTTGGCAGGGTATATGTTAAAACATTGCATAAATTTAATTTTACATAAAAATAAGCATTTTGCCTTAAAAGAAAATCTCTACAACAATGTTAAAGATCATCAAAATTATCAATAAATTCCATCACCATTAGTACAAACTTTTGACACTGAATTTATATGGGAAATTAAGAATTAAGCTGGGAAATGGCACATTTTGCATATGAAACAAAGATAAGTGGGCCTAAAACACAGATTTGTATATCATGATATTCATTCTGCCAATACCTGATGTAGATTTGACAAAAGTTTCCAGTTTCTTGTCCCAAGTAAAGGTCCTGATGAAATCTGGAATGACAGAAAAATACAAATAAGTTAAATATCTTTAAACCTTTCAATCTTCAATTCTTTGCATTTTTAAAAGGTTAGGGGCAGAAATATTCTTCAATATGGTATTCGGCCTGTGGCATACTTTTAATAGACATGAGAAATTAACAAAACACATAATGTACTGAGTAATTGGCAATCTCACAATACATTTCGGGAGAAAATACTATACTCTTTTCCAGTATGTTGAATGTATTACATATGAAATAACAAATTTTCTATCTGATAATCTCATATTATTCTTAAAGCAAAGAAACAAGGTGAAATAATATTTCTTCTCATTTCCTACACTTCACCACTTCTTTTTACAACATATTTCATTTTCTTTACACTTGGCGAAATTTATTACAAGTATTATGATTTTTTTTCAACAAACAACATAATCAAGGATCATCTACTTAATCAAAAAGGGAGTGCAATACTGACAATTCTGAAAGTGATTATTTCATCTTGACCCTAAAACTTATTTCAGAGTTCTCACAGCGGGGGCTGGCGCAGGTGGAGTGATGGATTCTGCCTCCCATAGTACCTACATAATAGTCTTAAGTGTACACCACCTTCATGAATTCAGGCCAAAGTTTACATACCAATGATGCCGATGACAAGTTCCTTGGTGTTTTCATCCAGACCAACGAGCAAGGAGTAGTCCATGACGAGGTGAGAGGAGAGGAACTCTGTGTCTGCTTTGATCGCCATCGCTAAGGCAGTCTTACTGTGCATCCTGATGTACAGGGGAGAGTCAATGATGTCTGAAAGCAAAGAGGATAAATGTAATCAATTTCAATGTTGAGTATCTGTCTATTTCAAAGAATTTGTAGGTTACAGAGAATTAGTGCATGGTAACTGAATATACACTTTGGAAATGGAATTAACAATGATCAAAAGGTACCTGCAGTACAGTTAGCCCATTCTGTTCAAAGGACTTTCTTCCAACCAGGTTAGTATCAATCTGCAGAGTGTTTTAGAACTGATAATTTTTTCCAATTTTGTTTACATTTAGATGGGAAAGGTACTTGCAAGAAATCTTGCTAGATATCTACATGTATTTATTCACATGTTTCAAGAGATTTTCTCAAGACAGATCATCTTGTCCAAAGACATATATGCACCAGCTCAGGATTTTAATCCTATGTCTTCACATTGATTTTCAAGGCAGGATAAACTACCGGTACTGTCTCACAAAGAGTTTCATTTCTTGTAAATACATTTAATTGTGAGTAAATCACTATATCAGGATCAACATATAACTGTTGAAAGATGGTCACACAAGGCGTCCTAGTTGAGACCCAGAATATGCCAATCACATCGCTTCACTGTTCAAATATTATTCTATTTCATACCATTCTACTTCATTCACCTACCTCCCTTTAAAATCCTTTCCTATTTTTACTCATGTAATTCCAGAACACTTAAAAAACACTTCAAAGTAATGTATAGCTTAGGCTAGAAAGCAGACTTTAGAAGTGAATCCAGGTATAAACAGTCTTTGTCATTATGTAAATAGGATTGAAGTTATCATGAGGGTCTCTTACGTTTGAGTAAGTTCTCATCCAAGAGTACCAAGTCTTGGGTCTGGACTCCTGAGGTCTTGACGTGTCTGTTCCTAATAGATCCCTTCAAGTCAAAGACCTGGGCTATCCTGCGTTTGTAGAACAGGTTCTCTTGGACAAGGAGGTCCAATTTCTGGGCGGTGTTAGTGACAGGATTCTGGAAGCCCACCTTGTAGAAGCCAAGAATCTTTGCTAAGGCCGTAGGTTTCTGTAAAGAAGAAACCCCCAAAAAGTCAGAACACACTCATATATATAATAGTTGACTAAGCGAGAGTAATTAAGACACAACTGTAAAGTAACCAGTGTGTTGGCTCAATCAGTAGAGCGTCCGCTTCACAACTGGGAAGGTCGTGGGTTCGAGCCCCTTCCGCGTCATACCAAAAGGCGTTAAAAGACGGGAGTTACTGCTACCGGTAGGATGCGACCGTCATTGTTGGTCAAAAAGTTTTTTGAGCGTCATGTAACGCCTGGCTTGAATGCTCCCCAGGGAGTGGAGATTGTGCACACATTGTGTGCGGGCAAGCACTGAATTCAATGACCGGGGTAATAGTATATTTGTAAAGCGCTTAGAGACATTTGTATTAAGCGCTATATAAAAATTATATATTATTATTACCTTGTTTGGCGTTCAACAATAAGGGATAGAGCAACGTCGATCTGGCGCTGCTCAGTGGCTGCCGGGCTCACGATCAATTGGGCAAAAAGAATTTCCATTTTCGGTTTAACTTAATAAAAATTTGGAGTGGACTTTAAAAGAAAGATTATTAACAGATTTTTAAAAAAAGATTATTAATATTATTATCATTATTATATCCACAATAATAAGACATTTCTGAATGTTGAGTCCATTGAATTTTCTTAGAAAGTCAGGTGAACTTTCAACTTACGTAGTGATTCTCTGCAAAGTTGCCATGAGTAAGAATTGTTTGGAAATTACCATCTATATCAATCAAAATTAGACCTGGTAGTACTTACATTATTCTCATGAGCCTTCTGCATGTATTGGAAGTAGTTTGGTGCAAAGTTGAGGAAAGAGTGGGCTTCAGACTTGGACATCTGCTTAAGAATCAACCTATCATCTGAAGAAAAACACAAGACCAACAAAGTAAAATCGGTTTTAGTTACAGACTTACAGTACGGGTAAGAGGAAGGAATCAGTGAGGAGCATTCTTTCAAAAATTTTGTTTCATATGAAAAAAACTTTACATGTGAAATAAGTTGTGCTGTGTTGACCTAGAAGAGAGCTGGATTTCACTTACGCACATGTGCATGTAGATGAAATGGAATCTTTGATTTAAACAAAATATGGTTAATAGTTTGGTCATATCAGATTTAATTCATGTTTATTTATATTGGTGGAGTGACCTCCTGCACACAGCAAGACAGTGATCCGAAGAAGATTTCCTACATGACTACCACATATACTGTTAAAAAAAATCTTCTTCAATTTTGTTGAAACTTCTGACCCCAGTATATATATTGGTCAGACTTACCCATCGTCTTCATGAACTTTGACCCTGACTTGCCCCCTCTAGCAACCCACTGCATACAGCGAGACAGAGATCGGATGAAGATGTCCTCACCAACAGGGAATATGACCTTACGAAGCTCCTGGAACTGAGCAGCGAAATAAACACCACAGAAGAACTGGGTGTTGGTTTCATCTGAGAACTCTGTGGAAAGAAACACAAACGGGAGAAATTGTAACCTCTATAGTGGCAATCTTTTTGAAAAGACTGTCTGTTTTATAAAGGGACACTATACAGTGCGTCCCAGAAAAATCAAAACCGAGAATTATCGACATTTGATCATAACTTACCGTATTTGCCGGCGTAAAGGCTGCACCCCCGCATAGGCCGCACCCCCGATTTTGACATTTAAAATAAAAAAAATTAAAAAAAATGTTTTTTTGTTTTGTTTTGTTGTTGTTTTGCTGCCGAAAACCCATGCGTGGAAGGACCTTCATTTAACATCGAGGTGCAGTTAAAGGCGCTGATTTGTGCTTGTAAACTTGTCACAAATAATAGTAACAATGTCGTTTTTAGAAGAATGTGTAAGATCATTAATGTGAATTAAAAACAATAAAGTACCTATGGTACCAGTGGTGTACCTTGTGGTACACCATTTGTTATAGAAAAAAATTTGAGGAACTATTATTATAAACTACATATTGAGATCTATTAGAAAGATTACTTTCAAACCAAGATGACAGTCAAAGTTTAGTGTTGTTGTAGTTTCCGAGTGGTGAGTCAACACACTGATTACTGAGCTGGGAGACATTGCCAGGCATAGCGCCATAAATCGAAACTAAAAAAAAAAAAAAAAATAAATAAATAAATAAATAAAAACTTTTTTTACTCTTTCGCCGCATAGGCCGCACCCCGACTTTTTGATATTTTCTCTTCCAAAAATACTGCGGCCTATACGCCGGCAAATACGGTAATCGCAATTATGACTTTTTGGTTTCCTCTCTTCAAATTCATTTTAATCACTCATGCGTGAAAAATGCATCATATGAGTTACATCAAATGAAAGAGGAGGATCTAAGCTTTCCAAATATGTGTCATTTAGTAATTTTAATTGTGACTAAGTTATGATAAAACATTGATAATTCTTGGTTTCGTTTTTTCTGGGACGCACTGTACATTGTAATAATGCTTTCTTATTCAAATGGCAGTAACTGAAATGGATTCATGCACATTTCAAAAGAAGCACTTCAAAGGAGAGATTATAAGAAAGGTAAGGTTTTCGTTTTTTGATGAGATTAATAATTTGAAAACTAACCTTTATTGCCAACATAACAATTAAATGCTTTTCAAACACAACCCTGTTCACATGACATTGTACTCATTCAGTTCCTACTTCATGTAAGATAGGCATACATACAGATGCAGAAGCAGGGAGAGAGACAGAGACAGAGACAGAAACAGACAAAGAGACATACAGACAGAAATAGAGAGAGAGAGAGAGAGAGAGAGAGAGGGCGACAGAGAGATTGAGACAGAGAGACTGAGACAGTAAAATCTAACATACATTGAGAGTACTCAAATTAATCTATACATGGTAGGGGCTGACAGACAGAGAGAGACAAATGGTGACAGAGAGATAGAGACAGAGAGAACAGAATCCAACAAATACATAATATTCATTAAGGTTACTCACATAATTCTAAACATGGCAGGGCTGACAAAGAGACAGACAGTGAAAGAGAGACAGAGGGTTACAGAGAAATAAAGAGAGAGACACAGAGAGACAGAGAGAACAGAGAGAACAGAATCCAACACATATACGATGTACATTAACGTTACTCACGTAATTCTATATGTGGTAGGGACAGATCATCCAGCCTATCATCTGGGTTTGACCTATCTGCAATGAGAATGTTTGTTTAAAAAAAGTAGAGTCACTGACAAATCTTGTATCAATGCTATAGATATGACATGTTGTATGAAACCCAGACTTTGATAGCTGCATGGTAAAGCTTCAATGATGTATTTCACTACACGATGCTTCTCTCTACCCAGGGGTAGACATGGATGATAACAAGATTGTGTATCCACAATCAGCTTCCGGTGTTGTGACATTCATCAACATTAAGATTATGTATTCATTTTAGAAATAACAAGGGTTAAAAGTAATTAGCAAAAATTGCTGGTCCTCAGCATGTTATATGTGGAATGCTATCATTCAATTTGTTTTCCCTCTATTTTTTGTGGAAAGGCTTTCAGCTGTTTTGAGTCACGTAGAAGCACCAAAGTGGCTAAAATATGAGATAACTAAACATCATATTTTGTGAATCTTTATCCTTAGTATCTATGGCAACAGTAGTATAGCCTCCCTCCTTGGAGGAATCATAGTCTGCTTGCCCCGACTCCACTTACTTACTTTCTAAACCTAGAATAGATATCCCACCTCAAACATTGTCAGTATTATTATTATTCCGCTTTTATATAGCACTTAATACATCTATGATGTCTCTAAGTGCTTTACAGATATATTATTACCCGGTCATTGGATTCAATACTTGCCCGCACACAATGTGTGCACAATCTCCATCCCCTAGGGAGCATTCCAGCCAGGCATTACTTGACGCTCAAAAAACTGTTTGACCAACAATGACGGAGATGATAGGTGTTCTTACATCCTTGGAGAAAACTTGGACAAGTCCTATCCTATTGCCCTCAGTTACCCTGTCCACATTCACAACCACGCTACATATTGAATGGAAGCCCGTATCCTACCTTGTGTATCATAATCCTCTGAATCTATGGTGATGAAAGGCCCCTCCTCTTTGGAAGCACCTTGATTAGCCCCGCCCACACTGGATGTCTTGGTTCGCTGGCTGAACATCATCACTCCCTGGCTGATACGACCTGAAGGTTGATAGATATGTATAGATGTTTATATATACAGATATACACAGACCAGTGCATGGTATCAAATTGTAAAATAAAGCAAAACGGAACATGTTACCTACTTCAATGACATTTTTTGTAAAGGTGTAAATGAATGGCAACTGCATGCAACAAAGGTCCTATGCATACATACTTAGCACTGTGTTATAAGGTGTTATAGCATATGACACTATACATCATCATAACAAAATTCACTGCAGGCTATATCTGAACAAGGCTTATAAATGTACAATAAGTCTTCATCAGATCATAAACAAAAGTGGGCAACTCTACAAAATACAACTACAAAAAGTCTGAACTGTATATGGCCTTTTCCTTGTGGCATATAGGTCACAGAAAAGTAAAGAGCTAATCTTTATTAGAGAAATACACACCCTTAGATTTGAAAGCAAATTAAAAATAAATAGAAAAAATGATTGAATGTGGTTACCAAAAACCTTCAAAAGTAAAAACTTGTGAGTAAAAATGCTGTCAGCAAAGCCCAACTGCCCCATCAACTTTGAATATAAAACATTCAGAACCTTACGCCTCCCTATAGAAGATGTCTCTCCAGAGTGACTGCTACTTACGTTTCAACTGGCCAATCTTGCGAGATAGATCCTTGGTCTCTGGTCCTCCTGCCCCGCCTATCCTACTATCCCCTCCAGCTTTCCTCCTGGTATGGGGGCTACTCTGTCCTGATTCAGGGTTGCTATTCCCCTGAGCTGACCCTATGGATGTACCCCCTGGGGTCAGGCGTCCAGAGCCGCAGCGGGACTGCTGCACCTCGTACAGTTTCGTCTTGTACTGTTCAGAGCTACAAAAAGAGAATAATATTTTTCATAAATGTAACGCTTCCTGGGAGAAATTTAAATTGTTAAAACATATTTGTGGCTTACACCCAGTAAATAAAGATTGCTTGATCGATCTGTAATTGAAAACAAGTCAAAAAAGTCAGAAAAAATCTTGAAACCAGAGAATAATATTGCAGCGATAGTATTATAATAATATTGTTATGCTCTAACAACTATTTTACATTTTGACGTATTATTGAAAGAGCATGGATTGTCTTTATCATTTTAGATTTCATGGAATGAAAAATCATTAAGTAGTTTCGAGAAGAATGATGGGAATTTTATTTGTTTTAAGGTACAAATACATGTAAATCTTAAAACATTGAAAAAGTATTAATTAAAAGTGTAAATTCATAGGAATTGTATATCATTGTTACCATCCATTTATTGCTATCCATAGAATCTTGCTTCTAATTCCACTTTGGAAACATATTCAATAAGTATTTTACAAACATGAAAATCCCCTTTAATACATATTAGAATTTACGGCTTGTAATAATAATAATAATAATAATAATAATATTCAAAGTTTACCTGAGAGCATACGCAATGATGGAACTGGGTTCCTTGTCATAGACAATGATTGGTATCACACTGCATGGTGGGAGAGTATGATGCTCATCTGCTGGGCTGGATAACAAAAAAGAACAAAATATAAAGTATTTAGTCTCTTCTAGTTGCACTCTTCCACAACAGATGACAAACAGGAAAATAATGTGTCTTGTCTATGGATATGAATATCATTTCAAGCAAGGACTTTATTAAATAAGACTTGTACAATTCTGAAATGAATACATAAAACTGTTAAGATTATAACATAGATGGTAGCAAAGATACTGGAAATTCATAAAGTAATTGAGAATAATTGTCCATGAGCTGAAATCTATTTGAATGATTTTTTAAATTTTTCCTTTTACCAAAAGTGTTGATAATGAACGTAATATATTTTAATTGACAATATTTGTATTCTATACCAAGACATGTATGTTTCAGATTGCGTGAAGTGCTGTAGAGGTTGACACCTAAAAACTGACTTAATTTACTCGAATTTAGAACTATCAAATCAGAGAGATGATTACCTACCCAAAATTGCAGAATAGTTTTTAAGAGAGATATTCTGAAATTTTAAATCAATTTATCTTGCACTAATTGGAGTAGAACAGAAATCAGAAATTGGAAAATAAAACAGGAATTAAATGGAACAAGTGCACACACACACAAAACGTAACAAGATCATAGTGGCTGTAGTAAATACTCCAGGAATGATCATGGCTTCGCAGTCCATTTAAAAAATGGATGTTACTCACAAAGGGGTTTCTATCTGGGTAGATTCTGTGTGTTGTAGGAACTGATTGAGGAATCCTTTGACCGCTCCAGGTTTGGTCTTAGCTGGACTCCAACCATCGGTCATGTCCAAGGACTGAGTCAAGGATGAGGCCACAGTAGCCGTTGGTTCTTCAGCTGAATAGAGGCAATGTGTACTTATTTAGAGAATAATTATGCACTCTATCAGACTGAGAGGTTGCTTCATAAGTCTACATGAACATCATGGTTTATCACTATCCTCACATTTAATGTCCTATTTAATCCAGGTAGTCACCACAACCATCATAATCATCATCATCAACACTGTTATACAAAAATTATTTGATCATCATCATCTACATCATTAACAAAATCCTTATTGTTGTTGTCACAGTTGTCATCATCATTTTCATAATCATCACTTTTACCATCATCACCATCACCATCATCACCATCATCACCATTACCATCATCATCATCTGAGTAATGACTACCAATCATCCTTTTTTTCCTTTATCACAACATCACACGCTTACAGGAAGTGAACAAAAAAGAACAACAGAAAATTACTAAAATATCAAGTGTAAATATAAGACAATTCAAAAAGGGATTAAGTACCTAACTCAAGGAAAGAACCATTCCTTTTTTTCTTTTTTTTTTTGGGGGGGGGGGTTTAAATACATCTACAATGTTAGATATAAATGAATAAAGGGAGAACATTCTTAACAATCTAGCCAATCTCTTGGTTTTAAACTTGACAACATTTCTATAAGATAAGTTTAAACAAGAAGAAAATCCTCAAGAATGGTATATGTTACATGTATGTGGATCTTGCATTGTCATTATACCCTTTGCCCTGCCATGTTAGACCATCTCCAATACCATTACAGACATATTGAGTTCTTACCCGAAGAAATGGGGATGCCCTTCTCACTTTCCTCAGTGCCTCCATCTTTCCCTTCATCTATCCTCTCGTCCCCTATGATGAAGCCTTGAGCTGCTTGTTTACCGCTAGAATTCACAGTTTCACAGCTCTTCTCCAAGTCTCCTTCTAAACATATAAGAGAAGAAAGGAAATAAAGTATGATACAGTAGGCTAGGGTATGGAAGAGTATAGAAAAAAATATGGTAAAGCTGGACAGGGTGTTGTAAGTGAAGACTTACATGTAGCTGTTCAATATTGGTTTTATGCCTTGAAATGCACTACACTCTGTTCAAACTTGTCAGAGCTAAAAGTTCCAAAGTACTAAAACTTCCACATACATAGGAGCATGCAATATATAAAAAAAAGGACTATTAATATCAAAACTTTAAATACAAATCAGATGAATTAGAATGTGTTTCTTCTTGCATAGCATTACACAGTCAAATGTTGTTTTGTGAACTTCCAATAAAGGGAAAATCTAACCTTGATAGACCTCTACTTTAAACAAAAGCAGAAAATCAGAGAAGCTGATTGGTGGGTGAAAGTTTTAATGAACTCCTACATAAAATACAAAATTATGAATGTGAGTGTAACGCAGTGCCGAACAACATTCCCATTTGTTTTAACACACAAAATGACTAAAATGTCAATTTTAAAAATTTATGACCCAGAATGGTCTTTTAGTTTTAGAGAACCTATAATAATATGTTATCCATAATATATTTTGAGTAGTGCCCCAGAAGGCACTTCATAACTAAAAATTAACAATATTTCATACACAGCAAATGGGATGGTAATTGTCCATGAATATGTCACAATCCACTGGCGAAATTACAAATATGAGATTTGTATAGCTTTAGCGATCTTTTATTTCTAATATTCATAACTCTCTATTCATTGGTCCTATTTATTTCAAACATTTTTTCATTTTGTTCCTCAGATTTCTCTGCTTTCATAGAAATGAACTTATTTACACAGGGTGGATTGCTCTTTTAACAGCTATGATGCAGTCATTAATGAAAATATTACCATATGTGCATTCAAAAGTGTAGAAGTATATGTAAAATAAGAATCATTATCAACAGTGTCATACATACACAGAAACATGACTAGTATGACTTTTTCACTCACTTTTGTTGGCGTCTCCTGCTTGAACTTGTCCTGGAACTGGACCAAGGCTTAGTCCTGTTTGCGGAGATCCTTGCATGAAGTTCACAGATCCTCGTGGAGATGGATCAGGAATGTCAGTTGTGGCTAAAAGGATTTATAAAATGTGTTCAAGAATGTAGCCAATGAGAAGCGTCATAATGGATCACGTGACTGTGCATTATTTTTTACTATATGCACGGTACCATCTGTATGGGGTGCATTTGGTGATAACAACCGTGGATGAAGGTTGTTGCAAGTGATCTTATGGCCTTGCTAAGTAAGATTGTGGACCCATTTGATAAAACAAATAATACAAAGGTTTTTGTTCGTGTCGTTATGGCGATGCAGCACTATTCGGGTATTCACAATGGCACAAAATACACTCGGCTACGCCTCGATCATGAATTTATTGCACTATAGTGAATACCCTCATGCGCTGCATCAACCATAATGCACTCACACCTGTGTATTAATCAATACTATCATTAATGCCACAGATGGATAATGGTTTTTAGTGTCCTTCTGAAAGCTTTCCAACTACTTAAAATGATTGGTTATCTTTGCCTCAGATTCTAAAAAAAATCCTGGATTTAGCTCATGCTGCAATCATAATTATAAACCTTTAGGTCAGGCAGGAATCCCATGATTTTTACAAGCCGATCGCCTGTCTGATTGTCAAGATATTTACGATTGGAATTAGAAAAAAAACGTTTGCCAAACAGTTTTGAACAACATTACAGTCTATTGGGGAAAATGGCTATGGTAAAACCAGTCATTCAAAGATTATTAATTCTTTGAAGCACTTCATGATCATTTTGACGCGCAATTTTTTTCAGGGCTTCAATATTGCACTATATCACAAACACTATAAATAACAAGTAGGGCCATGCATCTCAGATTTGTAAAACTGGAATCATTTTTAAACAAATGCCTATCTTTTCCTATTTTATTGTTTAGTAACTACGGAAATGTACTACTAAGCTTCCCGTAGGTACATGTATGTTAGGACTGATCTTCTTTGTTATTTTAGAAGGGACTGAATCTGCTCTAAACTTACTGTTTAGTGTTAAAGTGGTGCACTTCTACATGTAATTTCATACAGGTACACTTTGACTGAATGCTAACCTAGTTTGGATTATTGCCCGATATATGTCAGAAGCCGTTCATGTCAGAACTTGATGGAACTCAACAGGAAACAGGAAAATATCAATCATAACTTCACAAGTTCACAGTTCCATCACAAGTACACAACAAAGTGCATTAAAAACAAAACAGACAGACAAAGTGATCACACACTGCACAAATAAATAAGCTAAATATAATTCACACAACTTGTAAATAATAGTTAGAAAACAAAACTTCATATATTCTGATGACAAGTGCAAACTGGGTTAAAAAATTGCTACAATGTATATTTGAAAAGGAAAGTCAGCAAATCAATCTTAAAAACAAAAGACTTTTATCAGATCTATACATCTAATTGTACAAAGATTATGACTGATTTGACCTTAAATGTATATGTACCTTCTTTAGTGACATCATATACATATAGCGTCATGGTTTGGGTAATATAAGTGTAAAAGTGTATTAATCACTCTCAAAATAATTTGTGTACAGCTAGAATTGATAAATTAACCTAAAAAAAACTTCACCCTGCATTCTGTGGGCTAATGGATGAAGGGTATGAAGAAAATTAAGCATAACATAAAACCCCAAACACAGAACCCAAGTCAGCCTTGTGCATGCATGTGCAGGCCCTATGTTATGCAAGTCCTTACATGTGCATAAATTATTATTATTATTATTATTATGGACATGCTTGTCGTCCATTCCCTCCTGACAGCACAAATATCACACTGACCTGATAAATATACTGGTAAATGATTTTATAAAATTCACTATCAAGAATGTTGCACAATTTCAAATTTTTAATAATTTCCAATCATTTACCTCTATAATGCACAGAAATACATTTTGTTTTTAAAAAGGGATCAAACACATGCTCATGCAACATTTGCTTCAGGCTTTTATTATGTCAAATATGAACAGTTAAGGATAGGGTTTGGGTTAGGGATTAAGTTTGGGGTATGATTGGGTTTAGGTTAGGTACATGTACAATGGTGTTAGGGTGAGGTTGTTGGGTCTGGAGTTGAAGTCAGGATCTAAGTTAATTTGAGTCAGAAATAGAGCGCAGAGCAACTGCGACAGAAGCATGGGCCATTGGGTCATCATTTCTTTATGAAGTATGATGGGGTGTCCAAAGTTCGCGGGTATTAAAAAAAAAAGTAAGAATGTAACATTAGATCCATGATTTCTCATATTCTACACAAATCCATTTAGATCAATTAGTACAAAATAAATGTCCAAATTTTGGACTCAATTGGGTGCTACTAGAAACTTATAGTCCAAAAAATTCTAGCAATATTGCGATTTCAAAATTCTATGTCAGAGCGGCGTGTGATACAACTAAATGAAAAGACATACAAATAAACAGTAAGGTATTACAGCTGATTTATCCAAAAGACTGATCCACCAAAGGTAAGATAATTGCATAAATTGGAAGGCAAAATATCATACAATTAGTTGGCATCACATTTTGCTCACAATTTTGATGACATCTTCTCTGGAAATGAAGATTTTCAGACCCCTGTCAGTAAGTTCATATTTTTTGGGAAGGGATGCAAGACGCTGCTAAAGTTTCCCATCTTTTGTCAATATTTTCATAGTTTCACACTCAATTCCAAAGAAAATTTCATTACTAGGTATTTTTATGTTCCTCTTTCCATTGGTGATATCGGATTTTCTAAATCTTGCTGACTTTTTGTGACATGGAACTGTCCGTGAATTAAAGAGAAGGTTGAGTACTGGTCAAGCGATTGCATTGTGAAAGACTCACGCTGTGGAATCGTTCAAAAACGATTGATCATCTAGCATATAAGTTTTTATGTGTATTGCAAGGTTCTGGAATCATCAAAATGCTAAAAAATTTGGCCCAGTCTTGGTAAAGTTACAAGCACTGTACACAGAAAGATGTATATGGGACTAAACGAACATGTGGCGAAAAAATCCGTCCCAATTTTTATGATGTTACATGCCATATTTAGAATATTCAGGCATTTGAAGAGTCATGCTTTTCAGGGAACGTGTTTTATCTGATGTTCTTCTACACTTGCATAATACATGTACAATAAAAACGCTCAAAAATAATTTTTCAACTCTTCCCAAAACTCAACCTTCTCTTAAAGGTCGCCGTGAACTATGATCACACCATCATACGGATATTTAAATTCTCCATTGACTCACGTTGTGCTGAGATATCCATAGGATCGCTTGGCCTGTACTCCAGGCCAGCAACCAGGCCCGGTGAGATACCGTAATCAAAATACCTGGCTGATGTGTCATAGGTCAAAGAGAGGTCACCGAGCATAGAGACTGTACAAGAAGGAAATGCATGATGGGATAGGAGGATGGAAGGGTCAAACATGCAGATGTAGGAATGACTATCTACTGGAAAGCTGCTTTATAATATGTTAGTAACATATAAACGTACATGGAAGGATACAATGTTACATATATACGCAAGTTTGAAGAAAGGTTTGGTACATACAATCATGCTCGAGCACTACACAAATAAAAACAGCACTACTAACTGCCCATGTATATACAAACTTTGGTGGCATTCCGAGTTGAATTTTGTTCACTAATTATCTTAAAATTAGCTGTAAGGTCAACTTACGAAATACTAAAACTATTAAAACAATTGAAATAAAGATCAAAGCTTTAAAGCTATCCATCACAGCTCACAAATTTTGACTACAACTCACAGCAAGAAAAATCAGCTTAGATTTACAGCATGCAAAAGAAGAATCACAGAATAAAAAATCTAACCATGCATGCAAATCTGCAAGTTTGGAAATGGATCATGGGATAACCCTTTTCACAAGATATTACCATCACTGTCTTCTCTCTGACGACCTTCGCTTCTCCTCTCATGAAGAGTCTCCAAGCGTTTCACGTGGGTAGGAGCCAACCCCCCTGGCTTGCTCATGGAAGATTCCTGCTGAGGTAGGATGAGGAATACAGGACTGGACTGCTCCAATGTAAGCATGGGTGTTAGTGGGGGTGTTAGTCCAAAAGGAAAAGCAGGTTTAGACTGGAAGTAAAAACAAGTGCACAGTATGGCATAAAGAAAATCTAATCAATGCCAATAATCAAATATTTCTCCTTGTTTAAAGGTAGTTTTTTAAAACATCTAGGGGGAGGGGGAAACTTTGTTTTTTGTGTAACATCGTATTTTTCAAATCATGCTACTTTACTTTATCCTGTGAAATATCCATTGAATATAGGGAGGCAAATAAACAAAATACAAACAGAGAAACATACAATCTATGACATCCTATTCAAAATAAATGTCACAAAAGGAAAGTGTAATTATTCGTAAAGAATAATAGTTTTCTTAGGAGAGTGATATACCTCTAATTTTGTTGGTGTAGGGGTATCTAGATCAGCAGATGGTTTGCGGCTTAGGCTTGTTCCTTCTCTCTTTCTCGTCTTCTCCAAGTCCTTCTCGTGCTGCAGGAAATCATGGAATCTGAAACAATAGGTATACAAGTACAAGTACCAGTAGGTGAATACCATTACAATCATGATATGAGGGTAAGTAGTACATTCAGTCAGAATGGATTTCACCAGACTCCCATTAAATTTCTGAGTACGGAGGGGCGAATTTCATTAATAATTAATTTGATCTGATTTGACTTACACAATTTTGTTTGATTCCCTTTTTTATTTGGCATGTTTACAAATTAACTGATAACCACTACCACAAAAAACATAATATATATATATATATATATATACATATTGACTCTATCAAACCTACAAACATCTTGTAAAAAGAAGATTCCATATGACAGGTTTACAATCGTAAACAATCGCTTTTTCATTGTCATCGTAACATAAGCATTATTCCATAACTTCTTGAATTCGAAATTCATAAATGCTTTTTAACAATTAAAAAACTAAGAGAAGCATTTTTTCCAGATATGTTGGATTCAATACATAAATTAGGGAAGTTCTAACTTCTATTTTCCTACAGCACTCAAAGGCTAAAAGTGCAACTTCAGGACTTGTCACATTTCAGTGTATACGATAATAACAAAGTCTGTCTATGCAGGAGAGGTATTGGATAAAAGTAAGATCATTAGCATAAAATCGGTCAGTATCACTGATGAATACCACTTCTACACAGAATAATTTCGATAAGTGACAGGAAGCCTACCTATTCAACTACACATATTATCATTTTGCACAATAAACATACCTTGTATTCCAACAGAAGTTGATTTCAGCTAAGCATCTCTTGGCAATAACGATGGAGTCTTCAATGTCAAGCAACTGATCTTCAAGGCAGAAATCGGACCCTACAGAGTACAGAGAACATGAACATAAAATAGACAATTGTGTAATGCATTATTTGCTGATTGATGTAAATTTTAATCTCCACATTTTCAAAACGCAGCTCGTTCCTTCATCAGGGATGTTATAGCAAAAAAAATTGATAATTATAAATTTCGACTTGTTTTTTCATAGTATTTCCATTCATAACATATGCCTGTTGTCTCTTTTGTACTTCAATTAATGATTTGCAAAATGCATTATATTAAAGTACATTGATTTCTGTAGTTGATTTTTTTTAAAATCATAATTATTTATATTGAATCTTCTTTTGGTAATGAAAATAAAAACTGGAACTGAACTGCTAGCTTTTGAATGGAATATGAATACAAGCTACCAGTCAAATCATATGCAGCAGAAATACCTCATTGTGAAAAGACCCATGTTTTATTACTTACAGTCATTCCCACTGCTATCTCTTTTCTTGTCAGGGCTTGCTTTCCATTTTTCAACTTGCGTCACCTTTGCCTCCACTTCATCCATATGCTGCTTGTAACGATTGAAGTCAGTCTGAAAACAAGATTAACAGCACAAAATATACTACTGGTAAGATCATGGCATTTAAACAAGGGTAAGGGTAAGTGTCAGTGCACTTATGTGGGGGTATAGAGTGTACATTGGACTTGTCACTGATAATTTCTCACATGTTTAAAGAGAGAAGAAAACAAAAGTAAATAAAGTCATAATGATGTGACAAAACATTTACCATTTATTTCACATTTCCATATAAATAAAAGTAAAAGATATGCCAAAAAGTAATCAACGCTGACTAATTGCCAAATAAAATGAAATGATGAGGAAGATTACAGTCAAACACAAATATGAAGACCACTCAAACCAGGCAAGATAAGCAGTTGTTATCGCTAGGTGGTCTTTATGGACAGGTTTCTTTAACCCCTTGGATACTAAGCCAGGGATATCTCAGACTGGATTCTGAGGAAAATGCACGCTATACCAATATTAAGTGTATCTAATCGGTTAATATATGTCTCACTAAGTAGCACTGCTCAAGGAAAACAAAAATGTGGTTACTGAAGAAATTTTGACTGCACTTCTGACTTGCATTAGGCTGACTTATTAGGAATCTCTTCTTCATCATGGAGTTATTGAAAAAAAAAAATTACCCTTTATCCTTCATTATAATTTTTTTTTATTTTAACAAGATCAGTCATACAAGTTTAAGATTGTCAGATGACAATTCCTGAAGACTTCTTATTGAGAACTGCCATTTCTTATCTTCTACTATTTTCTATGGATTTTAAAAGAATAATAATCAAAATAGCTGTTTCTTATATATCGCTTTACCAGTCACAGCCTAACCGACCAAAGCGCTTATACAGCATTATCAACCCGGTCACTGGATTAAAGGAATTATTATGATTTATTGTTTTTTATAACAAGATCTCTTCATGAAAGCTGCTGGATATCATTTTGAGCTTTTCAGGACTCCTTTTCTTTCTCTGCTCCCATGACTCAATTTCTCACTGACATCATTAAAATGACTAGGTAACATTGCCTCAGATTCTGGAATAAATCCTGGATTTAGCTCATGCTGCAATCATAATTAAAAACCTTTAGGTCAATCAGGAATCCCATGACTTTTACAAGCCAATCACCTGTCTGATTATCCATATATTTATGATTGGAAATCAAAATTTAATCAACAGTTTTTATAACACTACAGTCTATTGGGGAAAATGAGTATAGTAAAAGCGGTCACTCAAAGATTTTTTACTTTTTTGAAGCACTTCATGATCATTTTGAAGCACAACTTGTTTGCATCTCAGATTTAACATTGTTAAACGATGCCTTTAATACCTCATATTGACTGGTGAACTCTTGTTCCTTCTGCTCCAGATGCTGGCTAGGTTTACCTATTGTCAGACTAGATATGTTACCAGATATACCACGGAACACTTGATTGCCTCTGAAAGACACAAGAGAAAAAAGTGAACCATGTTTAAAAATGATTTCTTTCAGTTCTTGAGTAAGTTTTAAGCAGTGGTGGCACAAGGGGAGCTGGGAAGGACCCATACCCCTCCCCTCTCAGTGAAAACATTTGCCTTCTCACTTGCCCCCCTCCCACATTAAGATCATTTACAACAGTTTATGGATGAGTGTTTTGAAGAGTTATATGTTACGAGTTAGAAATAACAAACACAATTGTAGATATTTTTTTAAAACCCCTACCCTACCTTCCTACCCTCTCCCCCACCTCACTCTGAAATGATGCAGTTTCCCTAGTAGGTTGGACTTGCTTATCTCTCCCAGTTGAAGAAACATAATTATGTTTCTCTAAATATTTTCTTTTTTCTTACACATATAATTATGACAACCCCCTCTTTTTTTAAAATAATTCTGGACACATCACTCTTTTTTTGGGTACAAGTGTTGTATTTTCTGGAAGTATGACCTACCTGATGGCAAGGGTTTTGCTCTCTTCTAGGTATTGCTTGTGAGCCCTGAATGGCTGTTCTACAGTGATTGGAAGAGGTGGGAATGCAATCTCTCTCAAGATAATGGGACTGAATCTGAAAAGCAATAAATAGATTTTTTTTTTTCATCAGAGGCAGTTACTTTTGTTAAGTGTAGAACAAATTACATGTATGCCATCTCCTCCTCTTCCTCTCTCTATATCTCTCCCAGCGTGAATAAGAGAACATTATGCCAAACTGTTCACATTTGTTCATCTCTGTCAGTTAGTCATTCAGTAACTCTATCTATCTCTTTCTTTTTCTATGTCTCTCTTTTTCTTTGACTATGTCTCTCTCTCTCTCTCTCTTTCTTTGTTACTGTCTATTTCTAACTAAATTTACCTTTCTTCAGTAAATCTTTCTCATTTCCAGTCTCTTTGACTTTAAACATGTGCATATACCTTATCTAAATGTGTACATGGCCAGACTAGGTTTATGTTTTTATCTTCACTTGTAAATCAGTAATCACATGAATATTTTCAATTTATTGAAACCACATTTACAATGGGGTTGAAATGTGTAGTGGTGGTTATTTTACCTGACTGCTATGAAAGCATAAATGCTTGTTAGTAAGGAACCAGACAGCCAACGGCTTTAGGTTCTCTCTGAGGGACCTGGTAGTAAGGATTAATGCCTTACCAAAGGGCACTAGCGCATCACCTTGGTTTCGAACCCGGGTCATCGGATAACGAGACCACTGCTCTATCAACTGAGCTATCGTGCCAAACAGTATCCTGTAACTTACTTGAAAGATGCGACCATGTTGTGCTGCCCAAAGTACTGGTAGTGATGATGATGGAGGGAGTGGCAGCAAGGGGAGGAGCTACTATGACGACCATAGTCCTTACCATAGAAGTGAATCTCCAGATACTTAGCAAACGACACATGCCAGGTATCACGGGACATCGGTTGAACAGGAGTCACCTGGGGGGGGGGGGGCAGTGAATAATACAAAATAATAGAATAGAATACTGTGGAATATGCATCTCTTTGCATTCACTGGTACCTGCGCATTTTCATGGATGTGTTGAAATTCTTCATCTCTGTTCCTCTGTCTTTTCTCTTTTCTCACTCTTCTGTGTCCCCTTTTCTCTATTCTTATAGGCCTTGAATTTATTCTGAAATATCAAGGCTTTGAACTCTCAAGGCCAAGGCATCCATGACCAAGGTCAAGGCATTGCATCAAGGCCAAGCAAGGTCAAGCGTCAAGTGCACTACAACACTGATGCAAATACATGTAGACATCAGATGTGTATCAGTATCTTAAACCCTCCCTTTCTCCTCCCCTTCCCTCCCTCCTTCCCATCCCTTTCCCCTCTCTCCATAATCCCTTGCCTCTCATCTCACCCTCAATCCATGTTCACATTCAATGATGTGTTTAAATTCTCTGTCTTCTTCCCCCCCCCCCCTCTCTCTCTCTCACTCCTTTCCTTCTTCACACCCTCCATCATTTACCTGTTTACACTTGCGACACCAGCTCCACATGAGGACCTTGTTCTTGTAGCCAGGGACAGGACTATCAAGCTGTCTCTGAAGGACCTGGATTGATGCGTTACCATGAACGAACCTTCTTACATGGTTAGCCATCAGAGTGTCACAGGTCTCACTCGGACACAGATAGTTGCCGCTGGAAATCAAAGGGGAAAAGGGAAATGTCAAAATAATCATAAAAATAATGTGATAAAGTGATAAAATTAGTGATGCTACTGCTACTGCTGCTACTGCTACTGCTTCTACTACTGCTGCTACTGCTACTGCTACTACTACTGCTGCTACTGCTAATGCTACTACTGCTACAGCAACTACTATTACTACTACTGCTACTACTACTACTACTACTACTACTACTACTACTACTACTACTGCAACTACTACTACTACTACTACTACTACTACAGCAACTACTACTACTACTACTACAACTACAGCAACTACTACTACAGCAACTACTACTACTACTACTATTATTACTACTACTTATGATAACAATATTAAATTCTGTGTTTACACTCCCCCTAATATACTACTACTACAGCAACTACTACTACAGCAACTACTACTACTACTACTACTACTACTACTACTACTACTACTAATACAGCAACTACTACTACTACTACAGCAACTACTACTACTACTACTACTACAGCAACTACTACTACTACTACTACTACAGCAACTACTACTACTACTACTACTACAGCAACTACTACTACTACTACTACTACAGCAACTACTACTACAGCAACTACTACTACTACTACTACTATTATTACTACTACTTATGATAACAATATTAAATTCTGCGTTTACACTCCCCATTATATAGGTATGTCTCCAAGTGAAGTTATGATACATGTATATTATCATCATGATCATAGAATTGGGGATTGCTTGCACACAATGTCCTCTCCCTGGGAGCATTCCATCCAGGCACCATTTTAATTCACAATGACTCTCTCATCCCAGAGGGTACCCATTTAACACTTGTTGAACAATGGCAATGTATATGGAATTTCAACTACATAACTCATAGACGGGCAGCAGGCAGGTCATTTCTATATCAATTTTTAGTCTTCAACATTCAGTGTAATTCCCAAAGGATTGCACTATTTACCATTACAAGGCCTCCAGACTACTTTTTTTTTAAAGTTTGACTTGACTTTTATTTTTTATTTATCATCATGGAATTACCTGAAGCAGTATCTATCAAGGAACATGCCTAAGGTAATATCATTGTATCCATAGAACTCCATGGTTACAATCCTGGGAGGAATGCAGTGACCTGGCATGTTTCCCGAGTGATGTGAGTAGCTGCTGAACTGGAGAAGAATCTTCTGGTGGTGGTAGGGATCAAGACAATCGAAGATGGGGTGTTGAGACTGGTACTCTTGGGTGTCTTCATTGCCTTTCCTGGCTATCAGGTATTGCTGGTTCGTGTTCTGTTGGTGATGTGGCTTGTGCTCGTGCGGACCCATGAGGGCTTTCTGAGATGGGGTGTGAGCACAGCCAGCTTGGTCCATTGCGATATAGCGCCCTCCCCGGGCACGGAAGTCTGCGAGAAGAGTCCTCGTGGATTCTGACAAGAAGTCTTCAGTCAGCTGCAGGAAAGTGAAAGGATGGGGCTGTACGGTAGTCATGGAGCTGATCTTGTGGGTGCAGCGATCCGTCGACCAGTACACCACGTCGTCTTTATGATCTTCGTCTTCCAGCTGCGCCTCCGCTGCCTGGGAGACATCTGCTGGGTTCTCTTGGAGCTTTGGAGACCAGAAGACATTACGTGGGAAGAAGTGCCGGCTGGGGGAATGCCTCCCTTCTTCAGTCTCAAAGTAAGGTTCAGAAAAAGCCAGGAACGGAGAGATGGTCAGGATGGTGTTATTGAAGGCCCTGGTGAATCTTTCCTTGTCCTCCTTCTCCGATGTACTATCTTCAATGGATGGTCTGGATAGGTCCATTCCGTCCACTGATTCGATAGCTTCCTCTACCTCACTGTCACTGCCCGTTACATCAAAGCTGAAGACATTTTCTTCTTCTTCTTTGTCAGTGAGCTTATGCACCTCATAGTCTTTCCCTTTAATCTCTTTTAGTTCACCATCTGTTTGAGAGTTGGCATCCTCACTTTCATCAACAAGGACATATTCTGATGTACTGATACTGGAGCTTGAATCAGTTCCCCGTCTTGATAAGCCTTCCACCGCATCATCATCATGTTTCCCTTGTGTTTCAGTACCCTTTGCATCCTTCTTGCTGCTCCCTGATTCTGATGATACATTAAAGCTAGGATAACTGTTAGCATGAGGAAGCTTAGTGGCCCCCGTCAGCATCTCCTTGTAACTTTCTTTGTCTGCTAGTCCTGCAGCTCCTGTCCTCTCGTTGCTTTCGTTACCATCACTGCCTCTCCTGCTCCCGGCCGCACTGCTACTCACGCTGTGATCACTTCCTTCACTCCCCTTCCCCATCAGGAGTTTCTGAACCGTGGCTCTGAATCGGCTACGACTCAACGGAGGAGTAGCCACAGCAACATTGCTTGTTTCCTTCTCTCCTGCGTTGCTGTCCACACCCTGAGGTGGTTTCCTGATCATGGCCTGTTCGATTCTGACTGCCTTGATGACCTCATGAATGGTTCCAGTGTCCTTGATAGCTTGTTTTCCAGGCGTCTGGCCCATGGGCGACGGTGGGGAGTTAGGGGGGCTGCCTGCTGGGGAAGGGGTGAGAGGGGGCTTGGCAAACTCATCCTTGAGGTATGCGGTCTCAAGACGAGAATGGAATACAGCATACACCATGAGGTTCAGCACCCTCTTCACCTGCATACAAAAAATACACAGAAAAATGTATAACAAACAAGGTGCTACATTTTCCTTTACCGAATATTAAAATTGTTCAAACAAATACACATGTATCACTCCCAGATTCCCAAAATACCATCAGCATTAGAGACAAACATTCAGTTGGAGTGAGACAAAAAACACTGGCAGATTTCAATCATTTATAAGCACAACCAAAATTCAATTCAACAGAAAGAATTTAATTTACATTTTACCATGGCATTAGATTGGCAGATCAAAACACTAAACAAAGTATGTATAGATACATGTGGTGAAGATACTTCTATGTTTACTATCCAAGTAAGTCTCACGGTAACTCAGATCATTACCATAATCACCATACTCTACAACACAAGCCTCAATACATGAGTCTTAACAGACAGAATGTATACACATATTAATTATGCATAGGCTTGAATTGTATTAAAGAAATAGTCCTCACTATATATTAGCCACAACTGGAGGCCTCTAAAAAGCATAATAAAGATGAGTGCATAGGTGAAGTCAAACTTACATCTAGACTAGTGCATGAAAAAAACGTTGGCTAAAGGTCAAATTTGTGTGGTGATGAAACTCGTTGATTCAAATTCACAAAGGTGATGTGCAAATACTCTATGGTGGTGTAAAGCAATTATTTACTATGGACAACCAAAAGGTGGAAAATCATGGACAGTGAAAACAGTCAAAAATGCAGGTAATATCAAAGATTAAACCTTTATATCTGCCTGTATAAAAAATAAAAAATAACAACACTAACTTCCATCTTAATTTTGTTTTAATGTTCTGGTTACCTACAGTAATATGGTGAATATTTATCTGCCTTTGTGGGTTCAGGAAAAGCAGTTTTATCAAATTTTTCTGCACTTACTTTTGAGAGTTCAGGGAGGCTGCCTCCTCTTAATAAGACAGAGCATCCTAGATGACCAGGGCAGCCATCAAAGAACATCAAAGTCTTGGTAAAACCTGTGATCAAGCCGAATAAAGAAGCCATAAAAACATCATGCACTTAACAACGATGTTTAACAGAATTGAAATAGCATTAGATATGAAAATCTAACTGTGGAGAATCTTTCTGATTATTAGAAACTGAAAATCAGAAAGACTTCCTACATGCCTGTTTGAATTTTTATATATAATTAGTGCACCTCGGAATAGAATTTCTAGATAGACGGCGCTATAGAAATGATTATTATTATTATCATTATTATAATGATATTGCCCCACTATCTTATACAATGTATTACTCATCGATCAAAATTGAAAAGAGAAAGTAGAACTCATGAAGAGGTAGAATGTATCAAGAGAGACAGAAGAGAAATTGATTTGGAGCTGGCTACAGACAGGATGAGATGGAGACCGGTAACAAGGAGACTTACACCATCATGATGATGATGATGATAATGACTATAAGTAAGTCTCAACTTTTATTCAACAATTTACAATCTTTACAATACATTTATCATGTATTGATACATGTATTAATACTTTTGAAGGTATTTTAAAGAAACAAAAGTGGTGGGATTCAATTGCCTGTCCAAGAAGAGTTCTTATTTAATCAAACTGTAGATTTGATTGATACAATATCATAACTAAGTTCTGGAAGGTTTACATTCAGCTCAAGTAAAAAATATTTTTTTTTTTTTTTTTTTTTTGGGGGGGGGGGGGGGGGGGATGCCAGATATTAAATTTTGCAATGAAACTCTGCACACTATCAACATTTAAGAGGACATTAGAAGGGTGAGAGGTGAATGTCGTACCTCCTGGTAGGGTGTACTTCTGAAGGTAGAAATTGTGGCAGGTGCCTAGTTTAGCCGCGGAGACCTGATCAATGGTGGATGTACTGCTGCTCTCTGTCTGTCGGGATATCCTAGCAACTACTCGCTAGAAAAGAAATGAAGAATTGAATCATTTAATTTACTTAGCGAGACGTGATAGAAATGACTTCATACAGACCTGCCGACCTCTGGAGTTCAAAAACTGTATTCTTTAATCCCAAAATTTGTATTTTACTGACAAAAGTTGTATTCTTAAAAATAAACACGGACTGCTACACGGATCAATGCCTCTTACAGTTCCTACATACAGGAAGATTTTTTTGTTGTTGATCATTGGTTCAATATGCATGATTTTGTCACGGCTGGTGTGTTCAATGAACCAATGAACATCCCCAAATTGCCGATGTGAGATGCTTGAAGTATACTTTACAGGACAGCGGAATTGGCATTTTGCCTTGAAGATGGCACACACACATATTTGCTTCTAAAAATCGTACAAAATACGACTAAAACTGGACGTACTGGTTGGCAAGTCTGCTTCATTTAATAGTAACAATTTGCATGAACAGAAATAAAGACATCAAACCATTTCATTTGGATGGGGAATAATGGCTAATCCTAGCAACTCTTTGTTAGAAAAGAAATGAAGACATTAAAACTACTCAATTTGGATGAGAGAGAGAGATCCGATTAATAACGACCTTCAGCAAATACTTTCTAAAAGAAATTAAAAGCAACCAAACAAAGTCTGATATTCTCCACCTGCGTCTACAGGTAATTCTTTATCTAATGGCCATCAACCTTAACTGTGTATATATCTTCAGGGATTTTTCGATCAAACCGCACCTACCAACAAACCGATCATTTATTTTATATTCTGTTAATTCTATTGGGCAAACTGATTATTCAAGGGATGGGCATTGTACTAATGGACATTTTCAACATGTAATGAAAACTCTGAAGTCAAACATTGTAACATTAATTTTGGGAATGACTATTTAATGCCCTATTCAGTTTCAATGATGCATTTGCTCCACCAAGAAAATGATAAGTTTTGTTGACACTGCATGTCAACGCAGCGTCGATGTTGGAGAAATTTTATACTGGAATATCAAAAAAGGTAAACGGTGTTGATGACAGCATTGTTTGTTATACGTACAGGTTTGACACTGAGTACGAGGGTGATTCCACAAGCTCGTAAGAACTCTTGCGCAAGTCTTGCTACAGACTTCTCCACAACCAACACTGTGGGCTTGAGAGCAACAATTTTGGAAACACAATTCTTGAGATATTCATGCTCCTGTAACAAGATAAAACAAAGAAATGTGAGATAACGATCCAAAAAAAAAAATGCTACAAAAGTCAATACTCAGCAAATGCATTCCTTTCTGAAAGTTTATACAGTGTTGGAAAGAGTCAGATGGGTTAAAATTTTAGTTTCTTTGTATTGGATACAGCTACAATAATGAAGTCTACACAACTTTTATTTGGAATGCCAGCATTTAAAAAAAAATCACTTGTTCGATGAAAAAATCTTGGGATTATTAGCAATATCCTGGCTACTTCTGAGCACTAATTAGAGATTTCTGAACCATATTACATAACCTTTGATCCCTTAGGAGATCAGTCATGAAGGAAAGTAAAAATGAATGAGTATCTGTATCATTTTTAGCCATGTTGTGATTTACCTTAATATATGCTGAATGTTGTTTTTATTTAACATAAATCAAATTAAATCAATTTACAACACATTAAAGGTAATACAAAGTTTTGGGAAATTTTGAAAATTGGGTGGATAGTGATTCTTTACAATTTTGATACATTCGGATGCCCCTGTGGATGTATTATAAGCACTAGAAAATTTAGCCCCTAAAACACTTCTGCTTTCGAGAAAAATGGAATATAAAAATTTACTGGTGCTCCCGGTAAATTTTGATAAATTTCAAATAGCTCCTACGGCCATACAATAGTTACCATGAAAATCTCTGAATATGTAGTTGTGATATATATTATATATATATATAATATAAATATATTTTAGTCAAGAAACATTGTTTTATAGCTTAATTAATATCTTGACCTTGAGAGGGAGCTATACAGCATAAAGAGTTAATTATTTATAATTTCATAACTTAAGACTCGATTTCAACCGAGACAACGTTGACTGAATATTGTAGGTTCCCATATGCTTCCAATATGTTCATTTGAGCCAAATTCATGACCCCATACCAAAACTTTGTATTACCTTTAAGTACTCTACTCAAGTCCAAGGCTTGGAAAGATAACTCATCGATTGATTGATTTGATACAAATCAACATCTCTCATATACATAGGTATACAACATATAGATTCATATACACCAATACCGATCAGCTTTAATGATTCATTTTGGTTTCAGCCAGCAGTGAAATAGAACAAATAATGGATGTAGTTAGATCTACCTGAAGAACAAGAGGTTCCAATGAAGCCAACTTATTCTGGACTCTCTGGTGCTCAATGGCTGCTTGCAATATGAGAATACTTGGATTATTTTGCTTCTGCAACATCTAAAAAAGGCAACAACAAAGAATTACATCTTCATACAATGTGTATTAGTGATCATTATACTCAGATTAAATGCTCAGTTATATATTTGGTAAGGCTCAAAAGGCTTTTGAGCATTTCAAGAGATTTCTTCCCACTGTGTAGGCCTACACCTCACAAGGGTCTAAGTGTGGCACATACAGATTAACACCTTGCAGATAAATATTTGTTTTTGTAGTGCTGAACGGTGTACCATTGAATCCAGTGCCTTATCCACCAAAACCATGGCACTTCAACCATACTAACATGTATAGTGTAACTTTGATGCAGTTGTCTTAGCTCTCAACTGACAATGGCAATGATTTTTATTTCTTTAACCCGTTCCCTTTGAGATTCTGATATTCCCATAGACTTTGTACACAGAGCACCCGGTTCCCATAGGCAAAGGGTTAAGAGCCCCTTCTGGGGCATGGAAGAAATACAGTTGAATAGTACAAACATAATGTTCAACAATGATATTAAAAAATATATAAACAAATCTTTGGCAGTGAACAACAAACAAATGAAGGCAAGCTTTAAGATATACTTTTAAAAATACATACATGTAATACCTTATATCTCAACTGGCAGTACTAAGGGTATGTTTATGCTCAACTTTTTCTGGCCAGAATCAGGCATCTGTTACGCGTTTAGTTCAAAACACGGTTGCGTCCTTTCTCACTTTTGTAGAATCACCGAAAAACGGCGATCATGATCGCCGATCGTAAACTCACAAAAAGGTGCGTTTACAATTAGTAAACGCGTTTAAATGGGGTCAACGCACTGACCTCTAGTGGGTCTACGTAGCATGCACAATGCAGGTTTGCGAATCCAGCTGCAAGGCCAATTAAGGCCACCCAGCGAGAATTGCCTGCAGGAGCCAGAGAAGTGAGCATAAACAGTACACCACGATGAGCGTTTACGATGTGCATTTCAAATCGCTCATTCTGCCTTCAAAATTGAGCTTAAATGCACCCTAACACTACCATAATACATATATGTACACTATGATACTAAAAATGACAACAACACATTAAACCAAAAGTCTAATGTATTAAAAAGGACAAAACAAAATGCAAATTATCCCAACTTAGACACAATGATCTTAATACAAAATTGGGAAAGTTCTTTAACTGAATTTAACTTTAACAACATAATTTGCATTGAATAACTGATGAAATTTGATAACTTTAAGTCTACTGTAATAATATTTGTTAACATACTGTTTACGAAAATCATTGAATGTTGGGCACACCAGAACATAATGAAATTCATTACCCTGTACCTTAAGATTACATAGGGAACATAACTCAAGAGGTTGATCAGATAAATACCAACATTTGATAGCTGGCAGCTTATTATTACAACAACGAAACTTAAAAAGAGATATTTTACCACCTCCGTCCAATTGCATTGTGCAATAGCTGCACAAACAACAGCACAATGGTACCAAGAAACATAGCATCAGGCAAGGTAAACAAAACTACCATTAATGCTACTTGCCTTCTTGTGAGCCACATTCTTGGTACAGATGACCCCCTTCACCAGACAGCACTCCGATCTAGTGCCTCCTGGGACCCTCTTGATATGAACGTAATACCTGATATCCATCGCGTCACCTGCAGCTACATTTGGCTTAACCTTGTGAAGAAAAATGTTTTTAAAAGGAAAATGATAGGCTTTCTTCACGTACAGCAAAAATACAATACCAAAACTTAATCTTCACTCTTACTGAATAATAAGAAGTGATTTCATTTTCAATAGTGGTACCCAATATTATACAAATAATGAATGGTTATGAGTTCAATAGTGCGAATATTTTCATGAGTTGAAAGATTAACATTCTATTCAACGAGGCGTCAGCCGAGTTGAATAGAAGTAACATTAATCTTTCAACGAATGAAAATATTCGCACTATTGAACGAAAGAAAAACATTCATTATTTGTTTTACCGGTATACAACTTTGAAGAAGATCTAATAGAACGTTAATCAACAAATTATGATTTACTCCTTATATTAAATTAATTAATAAATTAAAGTTGGAGTCGAGCCTTCTCGATTACATTCAGATTGCCTTCGCGTCAGATACACGCAGGGATATGCCACGGCACAGAGGTACGCAGTCTGCATATAACCAAAAATGCACGGCAAATATAACCAAAAATGCATGCCGGTGCAATAGAACATTTATTGAATATCATGTGACCAACAATCCTCCAATCAAATGACAAGGATCCACATAGGTGTTGTATAAATGGTAATATTACATAGTGAAATAGCTTATTTATCAAATTGCAGTGGTCTACAGTTGCTGTAAGCTTCATTTCCTTAAATATTTATGGTTAGGGTCGGTGTTATGATTAACTTTTACATTAGATTAGATTCAGTATCACGATCAAGGTTTACATTAGGTTAGGGTCAGAGTTACGATCACCTATTTCATTGTCAGTCATTCCTTACCATAGAGCATATTTTCTTGGCCAGAGGAAGGATCTTCTCTCCCCAGCTTGGGTCCAGACCCTCATGCTGGAGCTGTTGGTCCAGGAAAGCAACCAGGATTCTGTTAGCCTCATTCCTAATGGTCTCGAGGACCATGTCCCCAGTTTTGTCGTGACAGACTAGACCAGGTTCCAGCATCTCATAGCTCCAGGGAATAGACTGGGAAAGGCCCGGAGATGGCTGACTAATTTGGGAGGTCCCTCCAAAACTGTCTGCTCAACAAAAGACAAATCAAGCAAAAATATCAATAAGAGTATTAGTGAAGAACAAGATATCTTTCATCAGTTAATCCTCTGGTTGATATATTTTAACCTGTTTACTTCTGAATTTTCTCATTCCCATGCAGGTGTATACAGGAACCATCAGATTCCTGCAGGCTATGGGTTCAAACTTATATACAATGCTAGACCTTTGACCTACGTACTCCACAATCGGACTTAGCCTGTATTTTGATATCATGTACCTTCATTTCAAATTTCATTAAAATCCGTCAAACATTACTAAAGTTAGCGATCGGAAACCAAATTTGTTACAGACGGACGGACGCACGCACGCACGCATGCACGGACGGCAGCGTTACTATATCCCCTCCGACTTGGTCGGCGAGGGGATAATTAAATTTTCTTGCTGCACCCTGGTTGAAAAACGCTGCTTTGCAAGTACCGGGTAAATGCTTTTGTATACATTGTATGCAAGTCTTCCCAAAACCTAGCTATGATCACTCCGTCTTCTATTCACAACTGTATCACGACCCTGCCTGGTCTGTCATTGTGCTGAAATCTTCCATGTTGATACATGAACTGCTTGTTTTTATTAATCTAAAATCAGTCTTTCTTCTAAAAATCCTTGAACAAAAGAGAGTTAACCTTGCATATGGATGATACTCTTCAGCACATAATAAGAAAATATTGATATTTCAGATCAATCAGTCTGATTAAAAATAATATTTGTCCACGTCTCTTCCCCTGGAAAGCACAAGTCTTCATTGACCTTAACCCCTTTAATGCTGAATAAACAAATCCCTTTCACGAATATGAGTGCTGAATAAAATGCCTCAACTGAGAATGGCTAAATTTTTTTCTGCCTGTATTTGTGCCTCCATTATCATTTTTTTCCTTTACAGTGAAATGTTACAGCCAATTTTACAATAACAAAAGTCAGTTTAAAAATTGTAATTCTTGTTTATTCACTAATGATATATTTTTTTTTAAACGGGTGGCACAGAAAATAATAATAATAATAACATTATTTATAAAGCGCAACATATCCATCTCTAGAGATGCTCAAGGCGCATACAAATAATTTAAATGAATATTCAATATACTTAAGATTAAAGAAATATTAAATGTTAACTTGCATTAGATAACACAACTTCATGGTGCCATGGTACATACAATGTGGCACAGTGTGATTGTTTGTTTTGCATGCATTGTATAAAAAGAACATTGAAATTTAACAATATGCATTGAGCATTAAGTGAGTTTTAAGACCAGTTTTGAAGGTAGAAAGAATGTTGGCCATCTGAATAGAGAAAGGTAACTTATTCCACAAAGAAGGAGCTGCTGATGCAAATGCTCTATCCCCCCAATTTCTTTTGGTACGTATTTCTTTAAGTCTAATATTATTTGATGACCGTAAACCAGAATAACCTGCAGAGTGGGTGATAGAAGGGATGAAATATATTCTGGAGCTAGATCATTTAGTGCACGATAGGTTGAGAGTAGAATTTTATAGATGTATTGTGCACTTTAAAAGCTTCCTGTAATTCTCAAGGATAATCGTTGATATTGTATGTCACGGAATAAAGCTGCACAAACCATGACTTAAATGCATTTAACCTTTTCAGAATCCATTAAGTCCACTAAAGAAATTCATATCAAAGGAGTTCTAGAGATCTATGTCAGTGAATTTGATGCAATAGATATAATTAAAGGAAAATTGAATGGTGGTTGAGGTTGCACAATAAACTGTTTTTGATGCGGCTGATGGGTAGAACTGTGCTAGATTATAAAGGAAAGCTCAATCAACAGCTACAAAATATGGGGAAAAGAAAAGTGACGGATGCTTTAAGGGCATTTAAGGAGCAATTTATTAGTGCTGATTTGAAATATGAATTTAGAAAGATTAAATATAGCAAGCATCGAATTTAGATAGTAACATTTTTTTCATCTTGTTGAATTGTGCACATATGTCTATCATAATGTGTGAGAAATACATAGACAAGTTTAGAATTTTAAAAGAGGAAAGTAAATATTCTATGAATATTATTATGTTTTAATTATTTCTAGAGAGGAAGATACACTTGGGTACATGACATGTATTAGTTTTTCATTGATGCATAGTTAGATACGAATACAGACCTCTTTCCCCATTTTTTGTCTTTGTTTGCTTCACTTTGATTTACCTTTCTTATCGCATAAAACTGGTTCCATCAACTTAATTTTTAAGAAACTTTCTTATGAGTCATCTATTCTGTATATGTTAAGTAGCCCCATTTGTAAATGGCTGTCAGATTTTTTTTTTTTTTAATGATGGTTATTAAAAATGGTTCTTGGGTCTATTATAAAGATTTATCAGGCAGCCTGACACTTTACGAGCCACTCAAAAACTTTATGAGCTACATGATATATGGTCAATGCTCATATCTTATAGAAGCCCTGATTTGCACTGTAATGTTGCCTTTACAATGGGGCCTTCTTCATCACCTCCTCCTTCCTCCTGTGTTCACCTCCTCCTCCTCATCCTCTCCTCCTCATCCTCATCATCAAAATCATTGCCATTATCTCATCTTTCTCATAATCATATACATCATCGTATTCATCATCATTATCATTATCATCATCATACTAATATTCATCACTATTATCACCGTCTTATAAACCATCACCACCACCAATTCGTGGAATAACAATCTACAAATATATGTACATTCGACTGCATTTACCATGGGAACCAAATAACCCATGAGCAAACGGAATAAAAACTTTTGTTGCCCGTAAGAAATGTTTTTCATTCACCTGCTATTATCCTTTGTACTACATGTAAAATTGCCCCACCGCAAATCACATAAATACGTTGATGCTCTTCTGGGGTGAAGGTTTCTCATAAATGAAATAGATTTGTCAACTACTATATTTTAATATCTTTCAATGAATTAGTTAAAATTGTTCCCTTGTTATGTGTTTTTCAACAAATATAATCTGCTCAGCTATGATTTTTCCTCTTTTAAAAAAGTAAAGGTTTTGTTATCGATTTATAAAGTCTTTCCAACTAAAGCTTGGTGCATGATACATGTAAAACTTCAACTGGTACATCAAATTTCCAAGAAAATGGCTGCGCCCATGTCATGCTAAAATGCATCATATCATGCCAAGAATATTTTGATTTATGTATCTATTGTACTTTTTCGTAAGGAATTTTGTACATCAAAGGGCAGGAATACATCTCATTTTTCAGAATACCTTCACTAATTCTTTGGGGTGAGGTTTCAACAACTTAGAGCTTTCTCTATAACCCCTTTTAAAACCAGGAATCATAGTATATCAAATGCCATAGCCAAAAACGTTTCATTATCAATCACATTTCTCTTAAATAAACCATATTTTAATGTCTTTTAATTTTTCTTTTAATTTATTTATTTGGGGCAAAATCTGTCAAAATCTGCACTGAACGAATTACAAATTACAAATTAAAAAATGATTTCAGCATCAAACACAGACGATTATCCAGAGCAATCATATATCTCTTAAATAAACCATATTTAGTTTTTTTAATTTTAAACAAATAATTTATTTGGGGCAAAATCTGTCAAAATCTGCACTGAACGAATTACAAATTACAAATTAAAAAATGATTTCAGAATCAAACACAGACGATTATCCAGAGCAATCATATATCTCTTAAATAAACCATATTTAGTGTTTTTTAATTTTAAACAAATAATTTATTTGGGGCAAAATCTGTCAAAATCTGCACTGAATGGATTACAAATTAAAAAACGATTTCAACATCCAACACAGACGATTATCCAGAGCTGTCAACCTCCAGAACAGAAAATCAGTAATCACAAGGCTCAAAATCAGTAATTATGGGAATAAATCAGTAATTTCCTATGTGGCGCTATGAATCTAAAAAGAAAATGGCATGCCAACACTGCACGGATGCATGTGCAATGATTATCTAAAATTGTTGGGGATCTACTCACACAAGGCTGCTAAGATTTTCAGGTCATCACAACACATCAGTTTTCCATGAAAAATTGGCTTCTATTAAGAGAATACTTGATATTTTTCTGTCTTTTCTAAGCAAGTGTTGGATGGCCGCCATACTGCACAGCACTCGCTACGATAAATCATATTTACGCCAAAAACCCCCAAAACAATCCATAATTTTAGACAACATTCCGTACTGCCGTAATCATCATTAATTTCTGTACCAATTACGGGAAATCCGTACTAGTTGGCAGCTCTGATTATCCAACAGTGCAATCCATATGAAGTAGATAAATAGAACAACAAATATTTGTATACATCATGTTTCAATTTCATAATTGAATTTGTATTAAAAATACTATGCCACACCTTGATCAATTAATCTCAACTGCCTTTTAAAATGAAGGCTTATTAAAGGTAATGGCTCACCATACTGCAATCATTTCATTACATTCGTTGATGCGGTGCAGTCTCATTTATCATAAACATTGTGCTTTCAGTATCAAATACTAAATATTATACCATGCATATAAAGATCCTATGCCTCTGATTGGTCAAAACTGCAGGCATTAAATTCGCTAATGACTACTTGGCAGTATAGCGAAAAAATATTGATCTGGGCAGTTTTCCTTGCGTGTGCAATTCTCCTTGCGCATACAATGCACAGACACAATAGATACGCTAAGTGAGACACATCCAAAGCTCTTAGATGGTAAACTTCCATTGACTCTTTAAATGAATAGTGACAGGCATACATGTTTTTTGTTAAAATGTCTCTTTTTTACACCGGTGATGCGGTATATGGAACAAATATTGAAATTGCTTATTTTCTTGGTTAAGGTTAAAACTACAGCTCCTCCAGATCCTCCGTGATCTTGGACAATAGTTTTATCAGTGCCCCTCAAAGCAGTCAATATTTGTTGACTATTTCACTCTTTGTCTGTTAAAATCTTAAAAGCTAATGGGAGACAACAGACACTGTAGAATATTCAAAATGAAAAGAGGTCTAAACTCTCTTACAAGCTTGGGTTTGTAAGAAGATGTACTGTTTGAACATCCATTAGATTGACAGGAATGGTTTATCCAAGAACTCTAACACTTGTCTCGTACAAGAAAGGTTCTTATATTGATTTCATTTCCATCCAAAAATAAAAGATACATTTTGACATGACAGCTCCTCCATATAAATCATTGGACAATTTATGTTACAACAACTAAAATCATAGAGCAGTGAAAGATATTTTGAAAAGAACACACTCTGAGGTCCATTAGGATCAAAAATTGCTATTCCATACGTCCAGTCAACTTGTGGTGAATTAGATGTTGACAGTAAAATGAAGTACTACTTCTGCTCAATTATTTGTATTTAATTTGATTAATACCACTTTATATATTTTTCAAATAAAAAGATATAATTATTGAGACTATAAATTAATATTTTCATTGAATTGCACTACAGATAACAGCTCACACTGATCAAATCATTGTATCTGTGATGAGTGCATTTACGTGTTTAATTCAATGATACATATATATAGTTACAGTTGATGTGATAAATATTGCAGTAATATAGGATGTCTACTGATGGTGCTATCTACTGAATAAATACAAGGAAAAATACATCTGTGCATCTTCACAAGTGAGGGTGAATCAGGAAATGAAATTCTTAAATGAAATCTTTCCTATGATGATCAGTATACTGAATTACAAAGATACACTGCACAGGTAGTTTCTCTGTCTCTGTTATTCTGACATACCCTTTCAAATTCCCTGCGTAGATGGTAGAGTCTGAATGAACACTCAAAATAATGCTACCTTTCATACTTGCAGCAGCTAGCACTCACAATTTACTCTATACACATTTGTTATTTTGATTGTGCACAAAATCATGCCTAATATTACAAGGCTTTCCAAACTTCCCACCATTTTGTCATAAAACATACTGAATATCGATCTAGATCCACACTGAGTAGTGCAGCTACCGTTCATATAACAGAGAATCCATTTTTAGACTGAGTCTGGACTCAATATTCCTCTCAGAGGAGGAGGGGGGGGGGTGTCCATACACCTGCACTATTTGATGATCAAAGTCATACTGACACAGTTCATACATATACATTGGGTCTAAACAAAGACAGGACTTAGTCCTGACTCAACCCAATTTCATCCATAATATGAAAGGGGTATTACACATGTATGCTTGGAGGTTTACAGTTAGTTTGCAAAAATCCTACACAATTTCAGGTATTTATCAATGCAATAACGTTACATGGCAATATAATGCCTTACGTGTCTAGTTTTAAACTGGGATCCATATCATTCACAATTAATATTTACAATGCACAAATGCTTTTTTGATTTAAATTTATTGAAATCAACAAAAATGCTTGATTCATTTCATTGCCAATCATAATATGTGATTCAACTAAAGCTACATATATCTCATTTTACCACCTGAGTACATGTAGTTGACAGGAGTACAGAAATTCCTAAGTTGGGTTCTGAAATTCTCTTTCATGGATTTGAGCAGGCAGGGAAAATGCACAAATATATATAAGCTCTGCAAAACTTTAATTAGAAAATATCACTACATCGCTGAGTAACCTTGTGATGTTTGATATTGTATTGGATTACTGTAATTTTAGAATACCTCAATCAGACCACCTCCCAGTTGATTGGACCAAATTGTTGATAGACATGTTTATAAAACTCTCTCCTAGATCCTAATCAAATGAGTTTTCAAACTCACTCTCGTATGATTCATTTACTGGGACTATCACATGTTTTTTTCATTAAAAGGCCTGCAATAGTTTCCAGTACAGTATCAAACATGTGTAGAGATAAGTGTTCTAACATGCTACAGGAAGCCTATTAAATTTAAGATTTCTTTGTCAACGATAATGACACAAAAAATCTTGAAATAAAAAATTCTTTTTACATCTAATAACAAGAATCTAGGAGTCTGATTGTATAAAACAAATGAAACATGTGTTAATTTGTTCATTACAGGATCTATCTGCTACCGTTTAAGGCTATTTTAATTTATGCACCTTTTGTACGAAGCCGTCAAAAGTGTGAATAGATCGTTAAATGAATTCATTCACATTATTTGTATTATAGTTACAGATGCAAGTAATCATCCATATCGCCCGAACTATTATGTTTTCTTTTATTTTTTTAATATTAGCACTTGGACATAGTTCCTGTATGATATGCAATCTAATTTGATAAGATAAACATGCAAAGCCCAAACACTTTAAACACTTTTACTGATTGTGAGTGAGTTTGCGGCACAAATTTTAAGTTTTGGTTTCAATTTTCAGCTGGATTCAGAAGATAAACCCTAATGTATAATGCCATAGGAAAATGGAGACAACAACATGTATATACAAAAATAATTGAAAGAATTGAAGTTATTTGCACCAGGAAAAGTAGCCATTATAATCAATTAGAATAATATTTTTTTCTTCTGTTCTTTAAATCTTTAAGTAATAGTTTTCAATTGTTTATATATTTTTTTTTTTTTGGGGGGGGGGATGGGAAATTTGCAAAAAAAATTATTTCCTCAAATAGGCCTGTTAACCACTGTACTGGAAAGAGCTTAGCTTAAAATGTTTGAATCCGATTTCTCGTTTGCTAATAGGCCATCACATGATTTTGGAGAGCATTCAATTTGTTGTAGCCTTAGAGAAGATAGCCATTGCCCATCAGGGGCAAACTCAGAGAAGTCTTGAACTGATCAACTGTTTGTTAATTTGTGTAATCACATACATGTAATGCACACATAATAAGATGTCTATTCTGCTCCATTGATGGTCATTTATTGGTTGTAATGATGTATTAAAAGGGTGGGTAAATGAATGAGACAAAATATTCTAAATACATACATGTATCACATTCATCCCCTAAATATGAAAATAAATATTTGTATTAAACCAATTAAATTCACCCCACATCCTTTGAAGTATTTTAGATTACTTGAGCTCTGGTGTTAATAATTGTGAATATACAGCACAATTTTACAGTCAAGTTTATGACCTTTGTAAAACCAAGGTTATTTATCAATTTCCACTGGTTGGATTCAAATGAATAGTGTTAACAACAGTGGAGTGGTTCATAAGCCTTACAATTCTATTGTTCTTAAAACAGACGTTGAGAATATTTGTATAAACAGACCGGTAATGTCTATTCATCCATGCATACAGGAATGGATTGATGGTAGAGTTCACAAACAGAAGCACCTGTAGAGGGCGCCAAACATAGACCGCAGAGGGGATGACGATAAGAAGGATGTGATTGAGGCAAACTGGTATCCATGTTACCATGACAGCAATCGTCACCAGCAAGGATATTTTGGTGATTCGTAGCTCATTTTTATTTAGGGTCGGGTTGTTGACATTCGCTTGAAGTGCCCTGTCTTGACCCCACTGTTGCATCTGCCTTCGAGCATCCCGCACCTTTTTGAAGATTAGATAATACATCGCTGGAACAGGTATGAGGTACAACACTGCGATGCCCATAAGAATGGTCATGTACAGCCAGGAATGAAAGTCCTCAAGGTCCCAGGAGCATGTTGCAAAAATGGGGATGTAGGATATCCGACCAAATCCAAACTCCGGCATAAACATAAAAAAGACCCCGATGAGCCACATTTGGATGAGATAATAGTACACCTTGTAACCGCTGAAAATCTTGTCATACAGAGCTGCAGATTTGGTTATCTTCACAAAGCGCTGCAAGGTTAAGAATGTGACCGTTGTTAGAGAATTTCCAACAAAGAAAAGGACAAAATAGTTGTATGCTTTACAGGAGGCATGGTTAAAAGGCCAGTTCTCGAAGTAGGCCTGGACCATGATCATAGGTTCAACCACGCCCGCGACCAATATGTCCATACAGGTCATGCTGATCAGGAACACATTGTTGGTTTTCCGAAGAACTGGAGACTTGGCTACAGCGATGAGCGAGCACACATTGCCAAACACTCCAGTTATACTCATGATAAAGTAGATGGCAAAGTAGCCCATTCCTGCAGTACTCTGAAACATGGTTACATCCACAGAGGTAAAAACGTCAAACGTGATCGGGTCAATCTTCAAATCTTAATCACCACTAATCACAAGGTATAGTTTTTCTCTGCTTTTGATATAAATAAACAGTACCGGTAAATAAGAAGTCTAAATGTTCATTCACAAGCAATTTGTGAGAGTAATTCACCAATGTCTGACAGCTTCTTCTCAATTCTTTTTTACATCTGAGTAGTAAGATGAATCCTGAATGTGAATACCACTTGTCAGAAACTAAGGTGTTACCCTATCGCTTACAAAGCAGATGCACTCATGTTCTAACTGTCACTTCGGCTAAAGTATCTTACATTTTTGACAAGGTCACAGTTAATGCACTCCAGACAGTGAAACAATGAAATAGACCAGTACAAGTGAAACATCATTATCATGTTTCTGTGTGGGTGTGCAGTGCCATTGTCATATTGGTTTAGAAAAACGCTATGCTGTTTCTGAAATGGATAGAGTTTCATTTTCTTTTAAATATGAGAAAACGCCAATTTTTCCTAAAGATATATTCAATACTTGTTTCATATCTTCAGTAGAAAGCTCCAATGCATAACTATCTTCCCCAGCAGACATACATATGTTTACCAAGTACTTCAGTCTGTCCTTTAATAGGACACATGATTAATTGCGCATATTCTATTGAAAGCACATATCTTACAAAGCCTCTTGAAAATTGCCTGCTCCACCTTTTCTACATACATGTAGATGCAAACCAACACATAAAAAGTTTATCACAAAGCTTTTACAAACAAGTCAAGTGCATGTTCTTCTTTCTTGAATGAAATAAATCAGTCTGCACATGCTCCAGTTACTGACGAATGTCAACCACTTGAGGAATAAAAACAAATACTTCTAACAATCCGTCACGAGAATCTCCATCACAAATATTGACTATTTCGTCAGAACTTGCTCCGATGATAAATATTAAACTTCCGTTCTTATCTCCATTCAGCATCCAATAAGCTTGTCCTTCCACAAACAAAGAGCTCCAAGAAACAGTTGTTCGAGCCAATTGTTGGCTTGGAACACTTTCCAATTCCTTAAAGGAATAAAGCTGCAGTTCACGTTAATGTTTTACTTCTATATACATGTCTCTACTGCATTTCAGAGGTGTGAAAGTTATTTGCTATGTCAAATAGGCATCTGCATATTCCTTGATCATATTGTTAGGTAATTGTTTGAAGAGAATGTCTTCAGCATCTTGCATCCATTAATGGTACGGTTCTCTGATACAATTGTTGGTGCAGGAGCAATAAGACCTTTCCTTTAGGAAGAAGAAACGAAGAAATGTAACAATTCACAAGTCTGCAGCAGTTTGAAATGTCGTAGAAATTCACTGGATTTGATGTGATGCAGGTCAAAGCTTCCAGAAACATTCATCAACAGGTCATTAAACTGGAAGGCCAGCTTAGTTTGCTGCATCACTTGTTATACAAAGAATGGTAAAATATTTATGTCCAAGTTAACATCTACTATCAGGACGTTGTGACTTGCTCAATGAATCATAACAAATATTTTCAGCCAACTGCTGCCAGAATCCAAATCCCAATGGTGCAATTTGAATCTCCTTCAAAAACAGAACAAACACAGCTAATCTTATAGAAGTCTTTCAGAAAATGATGAATTTCCATCCACATCTTCATTCAGCAAGAAAGTTATAGCAAGCCATTATGTATGCAAGCAATAAAAAAGATCTCACAGAAGTAAGCAGTAGATTCCCTGGAGGTTCTCATTGAGTGAAGTGTTTAATGAAAATTTATCCATGCATCATGTATCTAATCTTCTAAAATCACCTCTCAGTTGGATTGCTTTTCTCTCCTCAAACATGAAAGCGAAAGAAAGTTGATACAATGCGTTGTTGAAATCTTTACATTAGTCATTTTAAATCATGATTTAATAAACACTTGGTGACGTGAGTACAAGGTTATCAATAATAGTAAAGTATAATTTATTAGATTGTCAAAATTCCAAGGTTTCTATCGGTCCAACATATCAGCAGATAAAAATATGATAGTCCATCCCAGATGCAAGAAATAAAAATGTCAAGCAATCATATTCCATCATAATCTAATAAACACTGATGGTAGTGAGCAAGAGATATACGGATATCATCCAAAAAGGGGAAAGTATTGTTTATGACGTTTGTAAAATTTCCAATTAAAACTCCACTCTGATCTCAAGCCAACAGCAGGTTGATGAGAAAATGAAAACCACGCTGCCCTTCAACAAGCAAAGAAATAATTGATGAATAGACTTAGAAATGAGGCATGAGAAGTTGAATGAGATGGAAAACTCCAACACCATTCTCTTCCTTCGCCTCAAGTTTTTTCCTGATGAATACGGTAGATGTGTTTTCTCCTGTCTCAGGGAAACTGTTTTTTTTTTTTACTACATTGTGACACAAGTAGATGCATTTACAAGTGGTAGTTCATGTCAATGATGATGTCAGCTCCTATTAATTTTAGACCAATTCACATTCACCACAGAATTGGTCTGGCACGAATATACATGTATTTCCAAAATATGTCTTTCAAGCAGAAAATGTACGGTTTATCCTTTTCAAAACTGTGTTGATTTTTCTTTATTCATACATGTTGGCAAAGTATATATAAAATGTATGTATATATAATTATCATTAAGCAGGGATTATTTACTAAAAAAGAATTATCTCCAAATGTCTTTAAGTTTCTTTCAGAATTTTTTCTTCCTGGACTACAACTGACCTTTCGTCACAACTACAAAAACTTAAGCTGTACCTTAAAAGAACTGTCGAGCTGCTGTGAGTAATAATAGACTGCTTCTACTGTGTTCACACGCTATATTTGTTTTACTGATCTATCAAACCAGTTCATATAGTATGAAAAGAGCCAGTCTCTCTCTCTACTAAACACGAGTCACAATGCTAGATTATAGAGCACTCTAAATATATATCCACACACCTTGAAACACAAAGAGGCTTTAGTGCAAGACCTAATTCTTACTTAATGGAATGGAGTAATTGAGAATTCACTTTATTAAACAGGCGGTTTTTTTAATTGCGTTTTCCTTTTTTGTTTTGTGATCCATTGAAAAAAAAGGTGTGAACAGAAGGTGAAAATATCGAATTAAAAGGTTTACCAATCACCCTACTTAAATTATTTGTGTACAAACAGAATGTATGACATCAACCTAAAAAATCACCCTATATTCTATCGACAATGGATAAGAAATATGAAGAAAATAGAGCATGACATGAAACACGAAACCCATGTTGACTTTGTGTTCTGTGCTGGTTCGTTTTATGCAAGTGCATACAGGTGCGTCAAGTAGTCTACTCATAAGTCACTTTCCTGTTAATTTAGAGTGTATTTAAACTTGCAAAGTCTTTTTTTCAGAAGTGACTTTTTTTTAAAGAGTAGAACCACATAAAAATCCTAACATACAGAAACAAGTATTTTTGGTTATTGGTACAAAATTACAATTTAAAGGTGGAATATAACCCAATTAACTATCCTCTTGACCATAATCAATTCATTTTTCTCTCAAAACATCTTGAGCATCAAATTTGCATATTTATCCATCTGTATGTAGATGTAGATGAAGCATCTTATAATCATTGATTTATTTTTAGTATCACATTATTAATATTACACACATTTTTGGAATGATACAGTAATACCAAGACCAGAAAATTGATGATTATTTTCTCTCTCTGTTAATATCAAGAGTCTAAGACTAAAACAATATGATCACTCTCCTTCAAATTAACTTGAAAGATATTATAGGACAAAAAGCACTTTCTCTCTCTTGCCTAGAAGATCTTTTTCCTATTTAATTAGATTGTTCAAAAAGAATAATAACCAACTGATCATTGTCTAATATATTTCATGCATGGTGGGGATATCAAACTATTGATTTAAAAAACTTCTACTTAAATACAAGACTATAGGTTTCCTGAACCATGGTGTGAAACATTTTCTCGTGCAAAATTGTTTGTTTTAGTGCAGAACAAGTTATTCCAAATTTTCGACTAATCCCAGATAAGACCAACTATCCCAACCTTCTGACTGATATTATCCTTTATTAAAGCATGCACCTTTTAAGTTACAATATTTCCTCACCTCTATTACATGAAAATTAACTTTATTACTTTTGTTCTTGAACAAACTACAATACTCCATTATTTTAATCTTATTTTGTTTACAGATTCTAAGCTTTCAAAATGCACCTAAGATTGACCACACTTTATTTTCAAGGTATATGGGAAGGAAGGGTGAGATCATAAAATATTTTTTTCAATGATGCAATAATGGGTAAATATTTTTCTTGTGATTCTTTTAATTATTCTGACACAATCATTTTTGTACATAGAAATCTAACACACTCTGGGCAAACCTCAGTGCAACAGAGGGCGCTACACAAAATATCTTTTTTTGAGAGATAATGAAAAACTGAGTGTCAAATTTGAAAGAATATATAATTCAAATGACAAAATCATCTTTGTTTGATCAAAATTGGTTCAGAGACGGCTGAAATATCCATAAATATATAACCATTTCTAATATAATACATATTCCAGTAATTTTGAACCAGCTGTTGAAAAAGGAGATAGCGCCTTATACGTTTTATTCCAGCCAATGCCAATATTGGTTTTTTGTTGGCTTTTTTTCTGTTGGTTATAATATGCACAACAAGCCGGCCTGTGCATTGTTGTTATTAATTCATTAACGGTCACCATATTTTGATCCTATGATAGTATTCAATCTAAATTAACACATTTTGGGGTCTAAAATTACCTTTATAGTGATATTAAATTCTAAAAGGGCACTAGAAATGTCATAAATTAGAAAAAGAGCAATAACCATGCACTTTGAAGGCATTTGCGGTCTTAAACAAGAACTGCATGAAGGCAAAACAAACAATTCATTCCACCCTTGTCTGGAATCCAATCCAATTCCTAGCAACAAGGAATGCTATATATGGGACCAATATTGACAGAGAAGCATCATAAACCATGCCAAGTCGTTATCTCTGTTAAATGAATTGTCATTTATAGGTGTTCACCTGCATAACCATTGTAAAAACACCACACACTATGCATTCCTAATGTTTGTCTATTAACACCATTACACGTCTGCACGATGATTAAAATCTTCAAAACAAAGACAAGGAATTTTCTCGAAAACAGAATCTTTAAAAAAAGTTTAAGCATATTTTTTTGACAATCACATACATGTATGTGTAAAATATCCACAATTAAGAATTCCACATTCATTTTCTACTGTAATTACATACATCTTCTTGCTTAACTTACAAGTAAATTAAATTATTACACCCACCCACATACACGCACGCATTTCATCTAAAGAAATATCAAACATTTCAGTGACATATCTATCAGAAATCGATTTCTATAGGCATCAAAATAGTGTACTGAAATTTCATTTGGGTTCACTTCTTCAAGGCTTGTGATCATGTTTAATCCGTTCCTTCATATTAATTTGAAAATGATTAAGAACACAATTTCTTTGGATATATAATAAGGCAATGAAACTGCTCGAGTTTAATTTCTATTTTATATCATTATCATTGCTTACTTTTTTTTTTTATGGCAAACATGTTTCATATCTCTGTTTATATAACTGTGGATATATTTAAAATTGAACTCAGAAATATGAACGCCATGCATGCTCTCTTTCTCTTTTCTCTCTCTCTCTCTCTCTCTCTCTCTCTCTCAGTTTGTTATCTCTAATACTAATTCAAATCTTGTCTTTTATAGTTAAATCATTTACATTTTAAGAAACCTTTTCAAATGAAAAAGTTTCTGTTGGTGGTTCAAGAAAAGAAAAGAACTAAGTGTGAGCATTAATATAGCCAGCATTCTGTACTGGGCATAGTGTTTTTATTTGTTTTTATTTTGTTTTCTTTTCTTTTGATATTCATAGCGCACCATCGAGTGAGGGGTGTAGGATAATAAACTACTTCCTGATATTGATCATGCATCAATCATTTATTACTACTACCGGGTAATAACTCTGTCTAATCAACTCCTCATTTATCAATGTCTTAAATCATTATTGGCAAAATGATTAGTCAAATGGCTTAATTATTCTCATAGTGACAACTAGCCAATCTATCTTCCACCCACACAGGACATGCTAAAGATAAATTGGTCTTTTCAAGGCAGATGTCCTCTCAGACTACATATTCATATTAATTTCCCCATTTGATTAAAAGCAAAGTCTGTAGTATATGTTTGTCTATACAGCCAAGCTAAGGATTCAAAAACCCTTGACAGAATTAACCAATCCAGTACATGTATACCAGGAAATTCAATCAATTGACATTCCAGCTGATTATTAGGTAAATAAAAAGTACGAATTCAAATCACCAGATTATTCAGTCAAGAAAACCAAACAAAAATACTATTAACATTGTTTCTTATGACTGTGATCTCCTGTTGCTGGGCAATCTAACGTGTTAGAAAAGAACCAATTAAAGTGACATCATGTTGACAGGACAAGAGCTGGACAAACACAGCTTCTCTAATCAAAGAACACTCAAGATATAGAAGAGGAGGAAATTAAGAAACAAACTGTGTACATGTATGATTCGCTGGTCCTCTTGAGTGCGGAGAATGACCAGTCACTCCTGGCTAATCATTCAACCCTTCAGTCTTGCTTTGTGCTACTCCCACAAGATCCAACATCAATTGCATATATATTGGATGGGAATCATTGCCCTTTGCTTCTATTCAAAACTTGATGTTTCATTTACCGCTGGAGAAGATTAAGACTTCATCTGAATAAGATGTTAACATAGATGAATAACAAATCGCTTGATTGATAAGCTATGAATAGGCAACTGGCTGAGGAGCACTACTGAATTGAACACATGGAGTATTAAAGAGGGAACATGGACCCGCACTATTCACAAGCAGTTGATAATGAAACGTTGGATGAAAACGGTCTTTTATGAAGCTCACCAGATGAAGGTCTCATTGGATTTTAATGCTTTTTGCACATCACACAAAGCTTCAAAACTTTGAATCTGATCAAGTTTTATTGAACAGTAAACCGGATGATGAACATCTAGTCGTCTAGGTGAAAAACAAGGAAGTTTGAATAGCTGATATAAAATGAATGAAAGGAGTTGCAAAGAGTGTGTCTGTGTTGTTTTATCAAGTTCAAAACAACATAGTGTATGATGGTAGGGTGGAATCTTCAGTGGATTCAGAAAAGCTCACGATAATTTCAAATATTAACAGAAGGTCGTCGTGCATTAATGACCATAAAGTCGGCAAATAAAGATGACAACTGCTGCCAGATTTATTTGCTCTACACAATGAATGAGCTTTTTGCATACCGTAAAAATAACTTGCAGCGCAATAAACATTCGCTTTCATTTCCTAATAAAAATGAAGCAAATTGCCACAATTAATCATCAGAGAGAGCTGATTAGGAAGCAGAAAAGGCAATTATTAGAGTCTCTACCTCCTGTAAATGATGACATTTATGTATCAGTATCCCATAAAGTGAGATGTTTTCATGATTAACATATACACAAGAAGGAGAAAGTTTACGACCCAGTGAGGAAAGGCTTTTTTTTCGAAGACTGCATTACCTGTCGTAAACTCATGAGGAAATGATGAAAATAATCTCCTCCTTTCAGATTATGTCTGAACCACGTTGGTGACATCATGGAAGAACATTCTTTGCTAGTGAGAATTTTAATTTTATGCTCCTAATGGATAAATGACTTGATTGGAAAAATGCGCTTGAATGAATTGCTCTGATGATTTTGGGAAAGCAGCACATGCAAACGCTATTCTCTGTGTATATCAAAGAGATTTTCCAATGTGGATTAGTTGGCTACTTTGGAGACCCTTTTCAGGACACGATGCCTTCCACTTCTGTAGCAATGCAAGGGATGACTATTGAAACAAGGCCCACGTCTGGCCTTCCCATGACTACGCCATCACCACCACAACCCAATGAGGTCCTCTTAACTCTTCAATTGGTATACCTTGGAGTGATGTGTTTTGCAGGAACCTTTGGTAACATCATGGTCCTTGCTGCATCCATCGCTCAAAAGAATTTGAGGACACCTGCTAATATGTTTCTCATCAATCTAAGTTTCGTTGATTTGCTGACCAATATCATGTCTATACCAGTCCTGATGGTATCCTTGAAGTACAATGAGTGGATCTTCAGTGATGGCTTGTGCCATGCAACAGCGTACATCTCTATTATATGCCTTGGACAGTCTGTCCAGACCCTGGCCCACATAGCTGGTGCCCGATACCTACTCATCACAAAGTCACGGGAAGTTTATCAACGCTTCTGCTCCTGGAATGCCGTCTTCATAAACATCACTTTCATTTGGTGTTCCACCATAGTGATTGTGATCATGCCGGAGTATGGTTTGGGGGAGATCATCTACAACCCATCGTTTGGTCTCTGCAGTATTGATCCTCAGAGTGAGTACTCCTGGATCTATACGACTGTCCTCGTCTGTCATGCCATCATCAGCACCTTAATCCTCATCCCGTGTTTCTATTTCCTAACGTGCTACAAAATCATGTCCAGCCGTAAGCGCATCCACCAACGCACTGCGTTCCAGCGAAACATGAGTCGCATCGAGGAGAACTTTGACTTCTGGAAGCGTGAAATAGGCCTTTCGAAAGTCCTCATTGTGACACTCCTAGCTTACATCATATGCTGGGTACCTTTTGCTGTTATTCACTTCTTCAACTATAACAATCAAATATCCCGTGCCGCCCATAGAGTTTCTGTTCTTTTGCTGGTAACAAACTCTTGCGTTAATCCCTATATCTACGCCCTTCTCAATCGCAAATTCAGAAAGACCTATATGGACATCTTCTCTGGTATGTGGTACAAGGTTAGACCACCGAGCACTTCAGTAAGTAACTCTGTCCCTGCAGCTCAAGAAAATGAACAGAGTAACATCAACATTGGTGTATTGTTGCTCCAACAGCATACAGACACAGCCAGTTCATCACATGACAACCATGCCTTTCAGGTCACTGGTTCAGATGCTTGAATATATTGTTTCTGTACTTACATGTATGTATCACTACAAAATGTTTATCACTGATAATATACTAAAGAATGTTATCTATCTTTCTAAACCATGGAATTATATATTTGTTTATGCCTTGGGACATCCATATGAAAAAAGTACTTTAGGGCCAAAATAGTATGAAGGAACAACCTTTTAAATAAATCTTAATGTCTCAATAGGTTAATCTGTTTCTACAATTTTAACTTTCAAATTTCATTTGTGAGAAACAACTCAAATGAACTTAGAAACTAATGCAAATTCAAACTGAGGAGAAAACTATCTTAAGATTATTAAAGCAATTTTATTCTACAAGTATAAGAATAAAACAATCAGCTTTTTAGGTGATTGTCAGTGTTTATAGTAATCAAAATTCCAGGCGAGTGGAAAAGTAGTGAAAACCCATATTTTGTGAATTTTTATACTTATTGTGCTGCATGGGTGCAAAAAACCTTTAAAAAAACTTTGGACTTTTGAACTTTACTATGTTTGGCAACATTTAAAAACTATAACATTGTCTCCAGTTGATGACTTTACATCACTAAGTCTAAGCAAATTAAACATGTTGATCTAATTTCTGATAAAATGTTATCTTACGTTTTTTTTTAATGTAAAATCACAAAAGGGGAGGGGGAGAGAGAGCAAGAAAGAGATAGAGAAAGAGAGAAGGACTGATATGGAAGCAAACTGATTAGAGAGGGTCATTTGGTCACCAAACAAGCAATAATTTATTTTCCGTTTACTCTGTGTGTCTCTAGTAAATTTCTGTTGAAGTGGTTCTGTATCACATTGTCTTTCCTTTACATCAATACATTTAGATAAAACATATTTAAAGGTGTTGACAAGGATATGGAATTCTTCTAAAACTACTGGTATAATTGATGTTATAAGTTATTTGTAGAGCCATACAAATACAATTATTTGAAAATGAAAATCACTGAGAAATAACCCATATGTCAATATTCATATTCGACAAGAGTATTCACTAATTGGCACACCAATTTTTGACCCATATGTTAAGTGAAGTTTCTGTATTTAAAGTGTTAATATCTCTTTCAATTATTGAAATCTGATATTTGAAACTGATATTTTCAATAGAGAAAACCGGCACAGGAACCCCAAGAATAAAAAAAGCAAAATACATTTATGTGATTGGTTCTCTTTAATGACTGGTAATTATTAGAGTCTGAGATAGATCTGATGATTGCAGTCATCTCTTTAACCTGGTTATATATTAACTTCGATAATGAAGGCATCCAATTAAATGGGAATTTGCTTTCAAGGGGCTCGGTTACACGATGCTTTACCCTTTTGCATTGCCTTCATATGATCCTCAATTAAACATCAAGATGGATGGGCGTTACAACAAAATAGATCAATTATCAGCAGCAGAGTGAAGGCAAATATTGTTAGATTGTTGCCACATCCATTTACAGAATTTATTTCATTGAAAATCTTCATGAAAATTGAACAGCAAATTTGCAACCTTCAAATAAAGATTGATTTCATACTTTGTACTCTACACCATATGAATCTTATGTTTCTTAAACATGTTACTTTATACCCGTCTAATTGCTGAGGTAAGATCATACATTTAGGAATGCAAAGACATGTATGTCAAAACAGACACTATCTTTGTGGATCTAAGAAATACTTTTTGACTGAAAGTGTACATGAAAACGAAACATGATAGACATGAAGCACATAAATTGTTAACATTGCTGACTAGAAAATGAAATGAGATGCGTTTGGCAGATCAATACTGAATAGAGGATGAGACATGTGATTCTTCCCTGACAAGTCAGTATTGGGTTTCTTCCGGCAAGATATCATTAGTTGTATAACAAAAAATATAAATCAACTAAGCGAGCATCGGAATTATTCAATACAGTACATAACTAACTGACCAAACTATTCATGCAGATTAAGTTGAGAAAGAATGACAAAAATCCAAATTAGATCAACAACAACAACAACAAAAAACAAAAATCAGATTTCACACTTTAAAGAAAAGTGACAAATTCATGATATTTCTAGCAAATAAATATGCCAAATTTCTAAGAAGGAAGTGATGAGAGAGTCTAACCGGAAAATCTTAAGCAAACAATCTTTGTACCCTCTATATAAACATTCATCATTTGTTTATTGAATTCTTTACAGAGAGGTGTAGATGGAAAACAGGAAATGATGGCATTCAGATTTAGATCTTTATTCTCAAAACTTTGAAAGCTAAAAAATCTTAATGAACCGGACACTTGAGAAATGTTTAAGGTCAGAATAACCCAGTACTGTTCAACCAACTGTTTAACATGCATTGTACCTCAAGAATCTTTTGATTCATATTGTGATAACAACTTGGGTAATATCTCTAATTTAAAAAGTTGACCTCTATGACCTTTTAACTTTGTTCTACTTACTGTATCCTAAAGTCTAATTAACGGTAAGTCATCTTCCAATATAAACTTCACAACATTTGAAGCTCATACCTCTAGTTGTTCTTGAGATATTGCAATAAAAAAGCTGATACCTGTATTTTCAGCCAATGACATCTATGACCTTTGATCCACTTAATTCAAAATCTAATCACATTTTCTTCCAATAATGATACATACTATCACCAAGTTCGAACCCCATATCTCAAGTGGTTTTTGAGATATTGCAATAGCAAGGCTAAAACCTGTAATTTCAGACATTATCCTGTGACCTTTGACCTATTTTTCCAAAATCGGATCAGATCGTCCTCTTTCAGTAATACATATTATCACCCAGTTTGAACCTCATTATCTCTAGTGGTTCTAGATATTTTGCGATACTAGGCTAATAGCTGGAATTTTAGAAGTTTACCTCTGTGGGCGGAGGCATAAAAAGGGTGCTGGGGAACCTCGCCATTGATACTAAAGAATTTTTCCAAATGCTGCGCAGGCTGTATGTGTGACATCATATTTTATACTAAATTTATATTAATTTGACATGTTGAAATAATTTTGATGCCAGGCAGCACAAAATATGATTTGTGTCATGGTGGCTCTATTTTACCTCCTCAAAATTAACACAACAAAAGAAAATGTGATTTTTTTTTTGCGGGGGTTGCGACTGGGTATCTGAATTGGCCTTAAGTCCTGTGGATAGAACTTTAAATTTTCAGTCCCTGTAGTTGCTTACCTACAATCATATACATTTGCTTCCTTTCTTAGCAATTCAGTAAGAAAACATACCTTCATCACTATTATCATCCTCATCATTTTCATCATCACTATTATCATACCCATTATTATCATTTTCATCATCATCACTATTATTATCTTCATCATCATCATCATCATCATCATCATCATCATCATTTTCATCACCATCATCATCATCATCTTCATCATCACTATTATCATCTTCATCATTATTATTATCATCATAATCATCATAAGAACCAACAGAACCAATTGATAATAATACATACACGTATAGTGTCATTCATGAACGAAACCCTAAATAATGCACTGCTACACTGTATCAAAAGACAAACATCTATCTGGTCACCTAGCAGAAGTGCATAAGTGAACACAAAAATATTGTCATATTTGCAAACTTCTAATCTTTGATTATTGAAGTAATGATATCAGTGTTAACCCTATTTAGCCAGGAGGGGGGGGGGGCTTGAGAAGCCCCCCCCCTCGACATTTTTTGCGATAATTTTTTAACGCAAGAAAATCTTGCACTGAAATTTTGTGACTTTTTTCTTTCGAGTCTTGCGCAATTTTTCGAAAATCGGACCTACCATTACAAAGGCACGTGTCCTTTTGTCTTCGCATGTCAGCCCGAAAATCGCTCATTTTTGTGATTTGTGTACAAAACATATGGAAATCTCATTTTTCAAATAAAGAGGTAAAACATCGGTTATTTGGTCTTGTTTAGATTTTAGGTGTTTATTTTGGGGTCAAATAGTTGAATTATAGTTGGAAATGAAATAAAACAACAAAAACAATGAAATAAATAAGTTAAAAAAACAAAGAAATACATAAGAAATTATCAAAACAATAGATAACATAAGGAATAACCCTGGTTTTTCAAATTTTTGTGATTTATTATTATTTCAAATGGTCTAACAAATATATGTAGTGAGAAAGAATGCTTAAATATGAATAATGTCTGATTTATGGGCAAAAATGTGAATTTAATGACCTTATTTGCATAAATTACCATAAATATGCAAATGAGTGAATTTTTCAAAAAATTGAAATTACCATAGTATTCTATACACTTCACTTGACATGTATGCAAATTTTCGCGGCGATCGGGCGTTTCACGGCCGAGATCATAGGGGGGGGGGGGCCTTAGAAGCCCCCCCCCCCCCCCCCCCCCCCGGGCTATGCAGTTTCAAAATAGCCCGGGCTAAATAGGGTTAAAGGGAAATCCAACCATTGAATTAATTTGTATGAAAGCAGAAATAAAAAGAGAAACAGAATGGCAATTTTTTCCATATTTTTTAATAATAAATCGGACCAACAATAAGAAAGTTATGAGTGTTTGAAATATGAGATCACCTAATCTAAGTATTCACTCGCACCCTTCTGCCAGCTAGGCACACATGATGATCATGATAATAATAATAATAGTGAACATTTATAACGATAATCTGTTAGCAGTGCTTACCTGTCAGGGTGCAATCTATGGTGTTTGGAACTGAGATGATCTCGTGATTGATCACCTCCCACGGTCCACCGGCTGAACCTTCCTTCTGACCAGCATCATGAGTACCTGCAAAGATATAAAACTAGTATATTAGTCAAAGATAGTTGTCTGAATAACTCCTTATAATCTCACTTGAAGGCTGGAAATCTATTTATTTGACAAGACAATGTTGCTCATTCATACATGCATGTAGATACACATTGAAAACAAGTCCCCACATCATATATAATCTTGATGTATTTTTGTAGATAAGCAAACCCTATATGCAAATAAGAGAACTACAGAGTTATATTTGCATTACAATAATTCATGTTTCATAATACATAATGTAATATGTACAAGACAACATTAAGTCATTGAAAATTAATTTGTGCGCATATTCATTTTATTTGCTACCATGTGGATGAATATCATGATAACAATATCATATGACAAGGAGACTGTTGTATTTTCTGACCTATCCATAATAAATATAGCAAATAGTTAAGTTTGAACCAAATTTTGATGCCACATGTTTGTGTAGCCTCATACAGGTCATTGTTTTAATTTCTTGTAATTTTAATGAAGATTTAGTCAAATTTAAATAACCATGATTTTGTAAAATGTCACAATACATCATTTGTATTCTACTATATAATCAACAAATCATAGCAATTTTTTTTTCTCACAAAAAAAATTGCCCCTAATTTTATTTCTAAATGCAAATGTTTCCAGACTGTTCATTTATTTAGCCAATAACAAATGCAATCACTCTTACCTTCAATTTAAAAAATATACCAATGTGCAATATCAGGATATAAAAACAGGATAATAACCAACCCTTTTAAACACAGATTACGGTAGACAAACACAAAGATGCATGCACAAAATTAGCATTATGGTATGTCACAACAAAAGGCAGCTATGTCTAATTCTAATGCTATTCAATCACTTCTAAAAACATGTACAACAATTAGCCATCTCATAAAATGTATAACTAAGAGTCTAATTAAATAAGTAGGAAGTCACACCCAGATACAGGACGTATGGAGAGAGATGGTAGAAAGACAGAAGACATTCCTATAATTGTCAATTGTGAAGAAACACTTTCTAAATCTAAAGGAAGGAAAAAATGGGGGTGGAAAAGATGCCCACAGCAAAGAAATTATCTTATAAGGGAGGAGTTAGTATAGTGTGCACAGGAAAATGAACAGAATAGCATCACTGCAAGCACCAACAAGGCAAAGGAAGAAAGAAAGAAATAACAGCAATCATGCGTGGTGCACAAAATCACAGCAAACTGCCAAACTACATAACACCGAGTCAAGGAGATGTGTTCCCAATTGAGATTAATCTGTGTACAGGCATACCACCAGATGAAATAAGACAAGACAATAGAGATATTCAGAAAACATGCTCATGATGCACGTAAACATGCTTCACAGATCATTAGACGACCACATTTCCTGGATTTACAAAAGGTTACAGCCAAATGCAAATCACAGTGAAAATGAAACCATATGTAAACAGGGCCATGGAATATGTTTCAGCAGGTTGCAGCAGTATGATGCTAAATACTAACTAATACAGTCAAACCTGCCTTAGTGACCACCTGTCTACAAAGACCACATGTTTTGTTTCCCTTGAAAATGGTTTCTCATTGAAACATGTACTAAAGGAACCTAGCTGTCTACAAAGACCACTTTTCGTGTTTCCCTTTAATAGGTGGTTTCTATAGACAGTTTGTGAAAGGTGTAATCCCACCCCCCCCCCCCCCCGCCCCCATTCAGTGTTATTTAGGGTATGCATATGCGTGTTCCAAGCGACCCCCCCTTTTTCAGCAAAAGTCCGGTGTGTAAAGTCAATACGGGTCGACCTATTTCTTTTGTTACGAAAAGGACATTTTGGTAACACGCATGGGGTCCGTCCGTTCTCGGAGTGGGGGGGGGGGGGGGGGGGGGGGGGGGGTGTAATTTGACATTTGCTCTGGCAGCATTTGCCTTCATCAAAATTAGAAGGTTAGGGTCAGGGCCTGGATTAGGATTAGGGTTAGGGTGGGTAAGCGTTTGGTCTACGGTTGTACAAGGAGGTAGAAAATCAAGTAAAGTAGCAAATTGACATCAGTGCAATTGTCATGCAACCATGTGCAGTAGAACCTTGCGATCATGTTTATTGAATCCTATTATTGGAAGTGCCCAGCAAGAAGAAAGTTATTTAAATCACAAACATGCTGCACACAGAAACAAGACTTGATTTATAAGGACCTGTATCTAACTCCAATTTGAAGGTGGGTATAGGGGAGGAATTGTATTTTTGACGAGAGGAAACCTCTCCATCTTGCTCCTCCGTTGGTTGGTCCATCGAAGACGAGGAATCTGGAAGGCTGATGATGACTGCTTCATTCATTGATTTGCGGTCTGAGGTTAGAAATGGAGGCATGAAAGCATCACTATGAATGACATGTTAAAGTGACTCATTAACATTTTTGAAGGTTGATGAAAAGACTGCGTAAATTTTGTATGAAATGTTACTTATTATATTCTTTCTACTGTACTAACCCTCTAACATGCACAAAATCCTGAAAAAATTCTCAAACCACAAAGATATTTATGGTTTTCTTTGAAGGCGTCACTGTGCAACACCCTCTAACAGTAACTTCTCTGAACCACTTTTGAATTTTCCCAACCGTGTTTCCATGAAAATAAGACATAAGACAGGCTTTTAAAAATCTTTTAACAATTAAAAGTCTGGAATAGTATGAAGAGCCAATACATTGATTTGTGACGATTTAAATTCACCTAAAATGTAATTTAATTGTTATAATATAGTTGGGAGAATTAGGGAATCGATCAAATCAGCTTTTCCCAATTTTCATAATGACCCGTTTTCACTCAAACTTTCAGATTATCTTTGATTGTACATCCACAAAGTCACTACCTTAGCACCATTTTCTCTAATCTGAACAATGTTACCAAGTCCTTTTAATGCAATGCTTCATAAGATCATACTAACTGACAATTAAGAAGGGAATTTTGTTTCTATTACCGTAAAGACTCGTTCAGATATGACGAGGTAAACAAAACAAAAAAGAGGGTCACCAGGCATTTCAAAGAGATATCCTTGTTCCGAAAGGAACAGTTTTTAAAACCATTTTTCGACAGTTTTCAGGGTCGCGTATGCACACATTATTAAGTTTGCTGTGCTCGCATTGCTGTTTGGATGATAGATATTGAAGGCTGCTCCCTAGCCACCTTGGGGGTACATACCCCCATTTGAACAACTTTAAATCTCCCTTGCCTAAGGATGATTCCTACCAACCATTCAGTTTTGCTTATCAACCTCTTGGAGAGATTTGTTATGACATATACGGTATTTGTAAACCTTGATGGTAGTTTTAGTGAGTAAAACAACAAAATAACTCATAATCGCAACCATTATTATACATCAAGAGAAAGTTTCTTTTAACTTTCAAACTGTAGTTGTTATCAGTACAGTACAATATAGTACAGTACTTATTGTCCATATTGGAGGTTTTTCTGTTGGGTCCGGATTCTTTTTCAGGGTCCTATCATGCTTGAACCTACCTAGAAGGTCATCTTCTGAGTTGAGGTCATCATCTTGACGTATTTCTCTGAACCAGACTGGCTCCATGAACTCTCCATAGGCAAGGTTCTCCTCCTCGATGCCCAGTTGGGCTGGCAAGTTCTGGCTCTCGGCTAACTGAGGGAGAAACAGAGAGGGAGGCACAGGAGACATGGTGAAACAGTGAAAATGGTGAAAAACCACAGAGAACCAAGGACACAGAAATACAAAGAGCCCAGGGGAGAGTTTAACAAAGACTAAGATCGACTTTAAGTTGGACTTAACAACGGCAGGCCATGCATGCCACTGTTTGCTTGCACCATTATGATTTTTAGATGATATTTTTTCCTTCAATAATGAACTATCAACAAATGTAAATTCTGCAGATTTGTGACCTTGATTTGTAAGTCCCTTGAGAGACAAATGCCAGTAAATGGTGAATATGAATAATAATAGTGATACCAGAAAGCGCCATTATTCAATGGTCATATCAAAAGATTCTTTAGTTTTGGGATGAAAAATGAGGAAAAGAGACATATGTCATAGGGGACACATTGCACGGAATCGCCCTATTCAAGGTTAAATTGAGAACTTTGTACGGGTGGTGATTACCTCTCCTTGGGTGTAGAGAGCGTATCCATCCACGAAGCCCTCCTCATAGGATGATGTCACACACTTGATCCATTTCGCATCCAGCAAGGCCTTGCCGATGGCAACAGCTTGTACTCTGATAAAACACAGCAGATAACAATGTACAATCACACTATGTGAAGTGGTCAACTGACTGTCTGCAGTAACAAGCATGTCTACATCATCTCCTCCCCACAAGGGGTCAAGGGGTGAAAGAAGGAACGTGTTTAGTGTAGGAAATTGACCACAGATTAGTTGTCGCCGGAGCATGTGGTGTAGAACAAGTAGTTCAACTAGATCCTTCAAACCTGATTCAAATTCCATCAAGGCCTCCCCTTTAATCTTCATACACCCTTACTTTTAAACCATTTCTACAATAATATGTTTTGTTTGGCCTATTTCTAACTTTTGCTTTGTTTACATTGTGCAATAGGATTCTTTACTATTCACCAATCCAATGCATAGTTTACAAGTTGTTTCATTATGTTCATCTACCTTGTATTCAAGGCTTTTATGTTTTTGTTTACTTATGTTATCCGTTATATATTGTATACATGATATCATTAGCCTTCAGACTACATTCCATATTTTCAATGTTTTTTTATGCAATAAGAAAACCTGAATGAAAGAATGAACAAGACTTGAAGAGTGAATGCAGACCTGCCAACCTCTGGTGTTCAAAAACTGTATTCAGTAGTCCCAAAAGTTGTATTTTACTGACAAAAGTTGTATTCTTGAAAATAAACACGGATTGTTACGCGGATCAATGCCTCTTACAGTTTCTACCTACAGGAAGGATTTTTTTTATTGATCATTGGTTGAATATGCATGATTTCGTCATGACTGGTGTGTTCAATGAACCAATGAACATCCCCAAATTGCTGATGTGAGATGCTTGTAGGATACTTTACAGGACAGAATGGACATTTTGCTATTGAAAATGGCCGACGCACACACAAAATATTGATTAAAAAAATAATATTAAAAAAAAAAAAAAAAAAAAAAAAAAATTGTTTTTTTTTTTTTTTTTTTTTGAAAATCGTATTTTATTAAGGAAAATCGTACTGTCGTATTTGCTTCTAAAAATCATACTAAAACGACTAAATCGTACTGGTTGGCAGGTCTGTGAATGTATCAATAATACATTCACTCTTTTTTTGGATTTGACATGAGATCCGATCTCACCTCTGAGCAGCCTTGTCTTTCTGAATGAGCCAGTCCACAAGCTCGCTTCCAATGATACAATCAGTGTATGTGCGTAGGCGATAGCGGTGATTCTGAAACATTATTCCGTTGTTGGGATTCTTTATCAGGACCCACAGATCTCGAAGCTGCGCTGAATTCTGATCAGAGAAAAAAAAAAATACAAAGGAAAAAAGTCAAAAAATTGTATACTTTAAGGAATAAAATTATTTTCAAGATCATTATTTTCATTATATTTATTCATTTTGCAGTACTTGTAACTAGGAGAGGAAAAGTGAACTAAATCACGGTAACCCTCAGGTTTCTCCGTCCGGTATAACTTATTTGGGGTGTGCTGGTGGACTATTACAACAAGGTTTCCCCCTACACTTACACAAATAGTGCAAACTTCACTGACATGTTTCTCTAACTTTTCTTAAATGGTGGATTTCCCCCTCTTACAAACGAGTACTTACCAACAGCTTTTTATTTTCAACTGTGGAAACTTGTGAATCTGTTGAATTAGTCAGACCCGGGAAGACTTCAAAGAGATTAGAAGATGATGGAACATCCACACTCCCAACACTCATAGCTCGACTAAAGAAAAGACAAACAGAAATAAACAAGACATCGCTTTAATTTCTGTTAATCCATTTGAAGGGACATGTATCGTATTGTATAAGCTGGTCAAGTATCTATTTTGTGGTGTTGATATCTTGGTGTACAAAACCGAAAAAATAAAACAAATAATCCATGATATGATAGGTACATATTAAAATTTTGTTCAATTTCCTCTTTATTTATAACCTATGATTTCTACAGGGCCTCTCAGGAAAACAGTTTTAATGCTGAGAGAGTTACCCTGTTAAAATAAATCATCAGTTCAAGTTTGCCGACATCCCATTGAAATGCGTGTTATATGTAGTACAGGCATTTCAACGGGATGTCAGCAAACTTGAACTGGTGATGGTTTTATGAAGCAACGCCCTGATGATCACCTTGTTCTTCTCATATCTTCGTCCATAAATCCTAGAAACTTCTTCCTCGGTGTCATCACACCATCCTCTGTGGTGGGTGTGGTTGCCTCGGTAACGTTCATCAGATCCTCTTGAAGTGCCTTGAAATCACCGGTATAAGCCGACTGGGCGTAGCTGAGCACTACCTTGCAACAGTAGGTACATACCCGTAGGTTTCCTGAAAAAAATAGCAAGAAATAATAGCAATATTTCCTTTTACTCCCAACTGTTCCTTATATGGCAGCGTACCACTCAAAACGTAACTGATCAAGGGCACTTACAGAATTGGCAGTATGGCATAAATCCTGGGGCATGCACAACTGAAAAGGCAGCCTTTATACTCCAATAACGAACATGTAAGACAGGGAACTCCACAGACATTAGCCACATTTGTATTGAGTAATATTGATGTCTGGAGAAGCACTTCAACCACATTTCGCGGTTCGAGTCCCGCCGCTGCACTAATGTCCTTTGGCAAGACATTGATCTACATTTGCCACACTCCACCCATGTGAAGTAAATGGGTACCTGGTAGGAATTTATTCCTTGAAATGCTAGAGCGCCGTATGGCAGCCGTGCTAAAGCCAGGGTAATAATTGGGAGCGCCAGGAGGGTCAAATCTGACTGACATGAGCGCTATACAAGAACCCACTATTATTATTATTATTATTTTGCATTTCAGTTGTCCAAAGTTAAGCAAACTGAACATCAAAACATGATGTCTAAGTGAATCAACATTGTGCTTAATCAGGATGGTGCTTGGTGCATTTACGAGACAAAATACATTCTGAACCAATGAAGGGAAATACAGCAGTCTCTGCATAATCGGGTAACTGATAAAGGGGTACTCCTGTTCATTGGGTAAAACAATGCCTCATCCAGTCTCAAGTTATGGTGCAGAGAGTACTCTGTTATAGGCTACTGTTGTGTTCTGTGTTATTTACAAAGTCTGGATCGAGACTAATGCATACATGTGACGAGCAAAGTAGCTTGAAGAGTTCCATCATGGCTTTTGAATAAAGTGTTGATGTTCAACTTCAGTTCCTACATGTATTTGCCTTTCTGTAATATGGAGTAGGGTACAACAGCTACTCATTCTGAATCAAGGATCCTTGAGAAGTAATTTCATTTTTTGATGTAGGCACACTACAGTTTAAAATCTAAAGCTTCAAAAATGTTATACAAGAAGTTTTTTTTCTTTTTTTTTTCCAGGAGGGGGTGAGAGTTTTGGAAACATAAACCTATTTATGAGCAGAACATACATGTACATGTACAAGAAGTAGTAGAAGGTGACAAGAGTTTGATTTCTCTTACCAATGAATCCTATGAACTTCCCTGAAACTTCCTGATTGCAACAGCGTCTGCAGAAGATCTGTCCACACACTCGACAGTGGTGGCGCCGTCTAAACGTGGTGAACTTTTCCCCACAGTCATAGCACTCTTTACATTGACTATCTGGCATCCAGTATTGGCGAAGACTACTGTCTGAGTAGGTGGTTGGATCCTGTCCAAAGCAAAAATTTAAAAAAATCAGTTCATCTGGTTAGTTTTTTACTTATAATATGATTAATAGAGAAAAGAACACACAGATAAGCAAACTGTGGGTCGCATATTCTTAAGTTTGAGGACAATTCAGTGGGATGTCAAGGGAACTAAAGCTCTCTAAGGAATGAAGTAATTCTGAAATGTTACTTACATAACAGAACTTGTGCACATAATTGATTTTTAAACCACAATATTTTCTTTACAGTTTAAACTTATAATATCTTTCAAGAAAGACATCATTGTACATCGTAACCCAAGACTTTTTTCGCAATGTTTAAATAACAAAATGTATGATTTTAGACACAGTTTATCCCTTGGGCAGGGAGCAAACCTGGTCCAAAATTCAAGAATACAAACTATGAATACTCGGTAAGTAGTTTACAGCCCCCCCCCCCCCCCCCCAATCAAAGAATCTACTCCTTACCTGGCCCTTCCTCTCAATCAAACTACTGAGATGCTTTAAGACGGTGGTCAAGCTCCGTGTATAATTGACCACTGGCCCTGACGCGCTGGCCTCGAATCCTCTGGACTTGGACAATGACTGCTCAGAATCCCTCCTTGACCCACTGTTGACCAGCGGAGACAGGCTTCTGGGAAGCAGACCTATCAAGACATGGGTATGAAAGGTGAAAACACAGATGACCAGACGAAAAATTATTCGTTTGAAGCCCAGTTATAAAGTGGTTGTCACATACATGTACATGCATCAACGACAATAAAATTGATAACGACAAAATCTGTATGGATGTAAAAAGCTGTTGAATCTCCTTGTTGCTCAATGATTTATGCTAAAAAGGCCTTCAGCACTGATAATTAAATATCCAATACCAGTACCCATTTTTGATTGTCTATCAGATCAATTAATTTTTATTGTTAATTTTATCAGAGACACGTGACCAGCCATTAGTTTTTGAAAGCACCAAAAAGCTTTTCACAAGAAATCTTAATTTGATAGATAGCAAGATACAACCAATTTGCATTTGCAGTTGCAAGCCTTCTCTCCTCAAGCAAGCAAATCAAAGGTGAAAATTCACATCCTTGGCTCCTGGCAAGATTCTATTAGCTACAGGTTTAATAATAATATCAAATACATTTCAGTTCTTAGAAGCAATACACACCTCTACTTAGACCCTCAGGTCTTAGTCTACCATCCGATGATCTCCTATCAGTACTAACGGGCTCCTCTCTTTCAGCCTCTAGATCTTCTTCTTCTTGTTTATGTTCTAGCACTGATTTCCTGATCGGTAGGTCCTTGGGTCTCCTGTCGCCATGTTTCTCACCGGACTTTGGAGCTGCAGCTGCTTGAGAATCTGCAACAAAAAAAATTATTTCAAAAGGGGAGTTCACCCTGATGTCAACTTGATTTTAATACAGCAACTGAATGACAGAAATCAGACTGTCTAAGTTTGAGAAAAACCCAAAGTAGAATATGTTATGTTAATACGCAAAGTGGCAACTAAATTATTTCCGTTGCAAGGTACATTACTTTCATTCTGTATTGAAGATTTCCTTAATTTCTATTTTATCTTGAGAAACGTTTTTCTCAATCCTAAGCCTAGAGATAAATCATTGGAAACATGTTCTTATAGGTGAAGCAGTAATAAAATAACAATCAATCTCGATGTTGATGTATTTCAAAAGTTTTTATGTAAAATAAATTAAGAGATGCTCACCAAGGGAATTGTTGTGTGGTAAATCTGTGTTGCGATTTTTAAAACCTCAAAATTCAGTAAGCTGTTTCCTTCTGATTATTCTCAAACTATCAATGACAAGTTTCTCTGACTTTTTGGCTTTCTAAAATTCAATTTATTTATTTTTTATTTATTTATTTCTGATCTTTTGACAGGGTAGCCCATTCACCAGCAAGTAGTGGTCTTCCATGGGGCCCTGAATGAACATATTTACATCGTTTATAACATTTATACAGAACAGTTACAAAAATAATACTCGTTTGCAAAATTAACATATATCATTAACCTAGTAAGCAGTAATGTCAATAGGAAAATATTAATTAAGTCGCAATTATGTGAATAAGACATGTAAATATTACAGAACATGCACGTAGTGTATGTACGGCTGAGCCATTCACAAATTACAACTTTGTTTAAACAATCTCTTAAATGAATTGACAGAGGAAGCCGTTCTCAACGAATTATCTAGCTTATTCCATTCAAATATGGAAGAAACAATTGGGCTACACTTATAACAATCAGTGTGAAATCTAGGCACACGTAAACATCCACTGTCTATTTGCCTTGTATGATGCTCATGTACATCATTAGGATTGATTAAGCCTACCTGAAGGTAAGAGGGTGCTGAACGCATTTATATATCATCATAACGCGACTTAACTCAAACCGCTTGTCTAGTGTCATCCATTTAAGACTTGTGAACAAATCAGCCGACGGTGTGTCATATGTCTTGTTCAATATTATTCTTGCGGCCCTCTTTTGAATTTTTTGCAGCTTAGTTGTATGAGAATGAAATCGGTTCGACCATACAACAGAGCAGTAATCTAATCGTGGCAACACTAGACTGTTATAAAGTAACTTTAAGGATTTTTGAGGCAAAAAACTCTTTGCTCTCTTTATCATGCTAATGTTTTTCTGGGTAAGTTTACTTACGTTTTCGATTTGTTTAGACCATTTCAATTCTTCATCTATCAAAAGTCCTAGGCATTTGGTGAATTGAACTCTTTTGATCAAATTGCCGTTTAATGAAATGGTGAAAGATTCAATTTTCTTGAGATTAGCAGGAGAGCCTATTAACATGACACAAGTTTTTTCAGTGTTAAGAACAAGACGATTTTCCTTAATCCATGCCATGACTCTGTTTAACGCAACAGTTAATTTTTCTTCCACAACAGTTGCATCATTTGCACTGACGGTAAGTGTCGTATCGTCAGCATACATATCTATGATACCTTCAGGAGTACATTCAGGTAGACTATTAACATATATTGAAAATAAAAGGGACCAAGAATTGAACCTTGTGGCACACCTAATTTGATGGTTGATGGATGCGACTTGGCTCCTTTGAATTGGGTCACTTGTTGTCGATCCCCTAAATATGATTTGAACCAATAAATAGTCCTATTACTACAACCTATACAAGCTAGTTTATGTAGAAGTAGCTCATGGTCAACAGTATCAAAAGCCTTACGAAGATCTATGAAGGCAACTCCAGAAATTTCTTTGTTATCAATATTCAACGACCATTGATTTACAAGTTTTGCAAGGGCAGTAGCTGTTGAATGTTTAGGTCTAAAACCAGACTGATTAGGGTGTAATAATTTATTCACGTCCAAGAATTCACTGAGTTGTTGGTGGACGGCCCTTTCTATAATTTTACTCACGATAGGTAATATCGAAATGGGACGGTAATTATTCAAAGAAGAAATATCTCCAGATTTGAATATTGGTACTACCCGAGCCTTTTTCCATTCACGTGGAACAACTCCTGTAGACAGGGATTTGTTAATGATATCACAAAGAGACTCTGCGATAACATTCTTCGTCATCTTTAAAAGTTTACAGCTGATGTGATCTTCACCAGTTGCTTTATCTATACTCAGATTATCAATCTGTTTCAATACAAAATCCTCAGTAATCAAATTCAAATTAAATTGCGAATGAGTTGGACCAATATTATTGTCCTCGTCTACTCTCAGTTGAGACTTATTCCTTCGCAGGTCCTTTGTAATCTTAGTAGCATTAGAAATGAAAAAGTCATTAAAAGCTTCAGCAATATTTGCATTGTCTGACACATTAGCACCATCAACATTTATGCTATTGGGAGATATAGGTAATGACTTAGGCACAAGGTTTCTCAAACATCTCCACATTTGCTTACTATTGTTATGATTTTGCGAGATCTGGTCTGCATTATATTCTCTTTTTCTTTTCCTCATGAGATGAATAACTGTATTCTTTAGATATTTGTAGGTGTCCCAAAGATCATCACTTTTGTTAGCTTTAGCAGCTTTGTGAACTTTATCACGTTCCGTCATAAGCTTAACAATCTCGTCAGATATCCATGGACATGCCTTTTTTCTTATCCGCTTTTTACATACTGGTATGTGCTTGTTGATTATATTATTGAATAGAGTCAACCACATATCCCATGCAACATCAACATTATCTATATCTTTTATGACCTGCCAAGGAGTACTTCTCAATTCACTGTAAAATTTCTCCTCGTCAAGATTTTTAAACGAGCGAAATTCTGCGTATTCGGATTTGTTATGGATCTTTGCACTAAAATCGCGAACCGTATACACCAAATAATGATCACTTATGCTAGTTTCAAATATTCCCCATTCATTGTAAAGTTCCTTGTCTGATACAAATATCAAATCAATTAAAGTAGAAGAGGTATTTGTAACTCTTGTGGCAGTATCAATTAGCTGACTTAACCCGTACATATTTGTATAAAACATTAACTTTTCAGCATTCAGATCAAGTTGGTGTGGCATACAATCACAATTGAAATCACCTAAAATAATACAGCTCATATCTTCCGAGAGAGCAGAGTCCAAGTTTCCGTCTAATTCTTCAAAGAAATCAACGTGAGAATTTGGAGGTCTGTAAAACTCTCCAACCAGGATGGGAGACTTATTTGGATAATGCAATTCAAACCAAAGGCATTCTAAAGTAGAAGAAATCAAATCATCCCTTCTTTTATAATTGAACCTCTTGGATATATATACAGCCACACCACCACCATGTCTCGTACGGTCTCTACGCAATAAAATATAATCATCTATATACAATTCAGAATCATCAATCATGGAGTCGCAAAATGTTTCATTTAAACCAATAACATCAAATGATGCATTTCTCAGAAGTAATCTAAGTTCGTCAATCTTAGCAACTAAGCTATGAATATTCAAATGGGCAAATTTTAAGCCCCTGTTTCTAAACGGAGGAACTGAACCACCTTCCAACTGTTTAATGTTACTCTTATTCAGTTCATGAGATTGATCCTGAAGATTATGATGTAGTATGCCAGTACCAGAGACAGAGTTTAACTGCATGTTGCCATGACGAGACGTAGATGCTCGTTCCACCCCTGTTGAGCTTTTGTCAGTGGAAACATTGGAAGAGCAGGTGCAGACTTTAGCCTCCCTCTCGGAGCAATCATCTCGAAATCCTGCGTTGAAGATCCAACAACTTCAGCGTAGGACGTTTGCTGAGTAGGTGTAGGTGGCCCTCGAGGTCGCTCAATAAAGTGGCGTAGATTAGAGGCAAGAACAGCTTGTCCTGCCTTATTGATGTGGACCCCATCTCTGCCAAGGTGCCTGTCACCTATGTTGTCGTTGCCAACGAAACCCCATCTCCTTTCACGGGCAGCTCTTCTCAATCGCCCATTAACCCCATCGACACTACGCCTCTGGTGAACCGATTCCCATCTGCGGTGTATAACACCAGACAAGCATACATCACAGCCTTTCGCTGCAATCACGTCTGCTAATGCTATGATGTCATTGGCGGTTGATGTACTACCATTACCTTTCGACAAGTCATTTGACCCGACATGTAGAATGACGTCTCCTTTCGCCTTTACACCCTCAGTAGCCTTCTTAGAGGAGATATCAGCCACCGTTGCCCCTGGGTTCGGATGGCAGACTACTCTATGTTTTCGGCTCAGGAGTCGGCCCTCGATGTGCTTGATCATCGAGTCGCCTTCGATGACAACATCTGGTAGCTCAGACAAGCGGCGTTGGCGATGCCCTTGTCGGAACTCATTGGTTTGGTCGCTCGTCGACATCGAAGTCGAAGGCTTTGCGTCAGTGCCTTCGAAAACAGCAGCAGGTACCTCCAACAGGCGGCGCTGGCGATGCCCATCTCGGTACTGTTTCATCTGGTCGCTCCACGACATCGGAGTAGGAGGCTCGACGTCTGTGCCTTCAAGGACAGATTCATGTAGCTCAGATAAGCGGCGCTGGCGATGCCCATCTCGGTACTCTTCCATCTGGTCACTAGTCGACATCGAAGTAGCAGGCTCAGCGTCAGTGACATGATTATCCGCAAGGACATCGAACCTATTCTTCGTCGGGACGGTATAAACAACTCTTGAGATAGTTCCCACTATCTCATTGAGATCTGTTTTCTCCTTTACCAGATCAGCACTATCGAACTTAGCTTCAAGATGGATAAGCCTGTCGGCTAGTTCATTAACTGACGACAAAACTAGATTGAATAGGTCATAGAGATCAGCTTGCTCAGTATTCGTCTCCTGATTTCTTTTGTCATTACTCGCTTGATGGATATTGTCATTGATTGCACTTTGCAGCCTATTAACCAAAGTTTCTTTTACACCATTTTTATTTAGACCACGTTTCTGCAGTTCAGCTTTGAGTTCCTTCACACGGAGACTTCTTACGTTAACGATGGTCATTGTGACGTCATTTAAAATAATTGTTCACCTGTTTGCTGAAAAGTACTGCGTTAACATCAGTGCGTAATATACTGAGATAACTCACTAGCGCACACTTGCGTTGTATCTTTGCGCTCACTTGCGCTGTATCCAAGATGAATTCTGCGTAAAGTGTTTATATTGCGCTTAATGTTCAAAAATCAAGAAAATAAATATTTAAAAATTGACCAAAATAACAGTATAAAATGGCCTAAATCTTTAAAAGTCTAAAAATTTGTGAAAAATGAATTACACAAATCTCACCACTGTCCTTTCGTCGTCAGTTTGGTATAAAAAGTTTCCTTGAGTCCATTATTTGGCTGCAGAAAAGTGCATTTTTCAGGAGCTCGCGAAAAACACGTCCATCTCAAGAGAGATATTATTAGATATGTCAGGGCAGATTTCCATTTAGCCTACCGGTATATATTCCTCAAAATGAGCATGAAAAACTGAAAAAGATGTGCAAGAATCTGGAATTATGTATGTATACTACAAGATATGTCTTTCCATTTGGTATATTATATTCGCTTGCAAATTAAAGAGGAAGTCACAGCAATGATGATATATCTCATCTTGAATTGGAAATATTAAATATAATATTTCTATATACGTAGTTTCACTTTGGAAACTTACACTTTCATTTATATATATATATATATATATATATATATATATAATAACTTTATTTTTCTAGGCCGTTTTAAATTACTTACAAATTACTATGTAAATAAAAAGATCAACATCAAGTTTTATTCCCCCCCCCCTTCTCTCTGCATCTTCCTTTACTTTCTTCCCTACCCATATATACTTTTACTCTCTTTGTCTCCACCCCCCTCCCTCTCTCTCTCTCTCTCTCTCTCTCCATCCATCTATCACTCTCTTTCTCTCTTGCTCTGCATTTGTCTTTACTCTCTTCCCTCCCCACATATACTTTTTTCTCTGTTTCTTTCTTTCTCTTTGTCTCCCTCCCTCTCTCTCTCTGCATCATATCTTTACTCTCTTCCCTACCCATATATACTTTGTATTTGGATTTTTTGTTCTCTGTCTCCCTCCCTCCCCTCCTCCCTCCCCCTTTCTCTCTCTCTCTCTCTTTCCCTCCATCTATCTCACTCTCTCTCTCTCTCTGCATCTGTCTTTACTCTCTATCCTCCCCATATATACTTTGTCTGTCTTTTTGTCTCTCTCTCTCTCCCTCTCTTGCTTATTTCTCCTCTTCCTGTTCTCAGGTTATTGAAATGAAATTGAAACAGAACTTTATCGTTTTCCTTTTGCCATAATGTCTTCTAACAATAAATTACATAAATTAAACTGGTTATCGAGCAGCCTCTTAGACTGAATATTAAGTTTTTAATTTTTTTATCACAGTGCTTAATCAATTACCTTTTCCCTTGCGGAACCAGCCTGTAATTGAGAATCTTGATGTCTGTGTGTTATCGTCGCTAGGGGGAGTTGGGAACAACGTTAGATTACTCTCTGTAAGCTCTCTTCTTGAAGGTGCTGCCATGTTGTTGGTTTTAAACCTGCATCAATATCCTCAAATCCAGGTTTAAATTCTTCCACATGATCTACAAAAAAAAAATAATAATACAATCAGCTCAGTTGCCTTGTGAAATATGCATGGATTTTGCGCATGCAGTAAAATCGTGCAGACCGTTATTTAAACTGTATTAAAATACCCTGTCCCTAGACCGTAGACTAGTTCATCGTCTACTTAAAGGTTGTCCATCTTCCCGAGGATTTATCGCTTATAATGTGAAAGTCTGTACAAAGTCAATGTAAAATGCATCAAGTAAATCATTGCAGAATTTATTTTCGCATTGCCAACGTGCCGATCAAAAATATGAAACATCTGCGAAAATGCAGACGATCCATATTTTAGAGGACCAGCGCCCCTGCTATGGTGAGACTCACTGAGAGCACATAATTATGAATTATAATTATAAAGAAGAGAGAAGCTGATGATTGCATCATTTTTTGCTACACTAAACACTTGTGTGTCTAATGTCGACATAAAACTAAAAGCCAAGGCCTAGGTCAAGGAGAAGAAGACCCGGAAACGCCTCTACATACTCAAGCCCCACCTCCGCACAGGCCGCTAGCGCTCAACCTCGGGCGCACGGGATCTCGCGCTCGCACCTCAGTAGTTCTGCACGTGCACGCAATGATCGGTCGACCGGTGCAAAATCACGCAGCAAATGGATTATTCAATGATTATTTGTCAGAACTATTTACTTTTACTATAGCTAGAAACACATACACTGAATTCATCACAGAAAATTTGCTGGAAACACAACATGACACATTATTTTAACTCACATTTCCTAGTCGATCGCGGATCGGTGAACAAACCCGATCAGTCAGCTGACAGTGTAAATAAATAACAACTGAAGTAAGTGAACATTTTCTTGTTTTCTTTACTACGGTATGGTGCCTAGATAAAATATACTAGAAAAAAAAAATTGAGCCACGCAAGAAGCTATCGGGTATGGTTTAAATACAAAATCATAGAGAAAGGATAGCATTTTAAAAACGTTTTCAGGAAGTTTTCCAGGGGAATATTTATCCTCGGGGTTATTTGGAGCTGGTGGTGAGAGGGGGGGGGGGGGTATTATTAGTATATTAGGCCTAGAGTAAAGTACCCGGTAATCGGTCAGCTCCGGTTTTCGGCCAATTGGTTGGATACATGGTAAAATCACTTTAAAATACATCGCATAATAGCATAACACATATCCCACACATACCATACCATGCCAGTGTCACTGAAGAACCACATTTGCAATGAAAATATATCCTAAAATATCACATTTTAGCGATGTAATCGGCGGTCCCGCTACCCAAATCTGAAAATCGAGTTTCTTACGCGTGTATGTAAGAAATATGGGTACCATAAAATGAGCTTTATTTCAAGTATTTTTCAGATATAGAGCCCGATTTTGTGCTGGTCGCAAGCTCAAAAGTATCTCATCGCATGTATTAAATCAATGCAGCCGCACACCGCGACGCACACACGATATGTCTGTCTAATTCAGATTCCAACTTCCGATCACCGCTGTGCCTGTATTCGGCCAGGCGAGCACCCGGGAGCTCCGGCGTGGGATACCTGCTCCGCCCGCTTGTGCTAGACATCAGCGCAGAAACGCACGGCGCGCGCGAGCGCTTCCTATTGACTTTGTACATGCGGCCGTAAACTGAAACGCTCGGCCGATAACCGGCTCCAAACAGTGAAAATTGAAATGAATATTGTCATGGCAATTCGTGATTTTTTTTGGGATTCTTTTTTTGTTTAAATAATAATAATATTTGCTTCATGATTTGAACAAGAAATGATAATAAATAGGAAGTAAAGAGTCCAATAAATAGGATTTTGTCTTAAGTGGCCGAAAACCGGGTACTTTACTCTATACCGGTACATGAATTTTAAATTAAATTTCAATTTATGATGGGGGCTTGGTATTCGGACACTCAGTGGCGGATCCAGGGGGGGGGGCCCGGGGGGCCCAGGCCCCCCCCCCTTGAGAAAAAAATCATGTAAAATCACGTGATTTTTTACCTTTTTTTGGGGTTGGGCCCCCCCCCCTGGCGCTCAAGGGGGGGGTGCAAATCGAAATTTTTTTGAGGATCAAAAAAAAAAAAAATGTGCTCACTACCCCCCCCCCCCCCCCCCCCCCCCCCCCCCCCCCCCCCCCCCACTGAACGAATTTTTGGCCGGCGCGTTTTTCAAATTTTCGGGAGCAAAAAAAAAAAAAAAAAAAAAAAAAAAAAAAATTGTGCTCTGTACCCCCCCCCCCCCCCCCCCCCCCCCCCCCCCCCCACTGAGCGACTTTTCGGCCGGCGCGATTTTCAAATTTTCGGGAGCAAAAAAAAAAAAAGTTGGGCCCCCTCCCCTAAGAAATCCTGGATCCGCACCTGCGGACACTTAACAAACATTATGTCTTCTGATTAAACGAAAAATATATTCACCGAGTAGCACTAACTATACTGTGTGTTAGTAGGGCTACATGGTGGGGGGGTCATCGGATAACTGGGATATGGAAATGAGGTGTACGTAGTTGCCTAAATATTTGGAATTATTCCAAATTCTGGATCCAGAGGGCAGTGGGTGTTTGCAGCCCCCTAACCCCTATAGATCTCTTATCCTATTTATACCTGCTCATAAACAAAGACAATAATTTATACATCATTTTAAAGGGTCATTTTTAACATACAATATTACTTGAGAACATGATATTAGCTGTCGTATAAAACAAATTTAAGGTATGCAAGGAGATATCCCCCCCCCCCTTCAAGGAGGTATCCCCCCCTTCTTCCTATAACCATGGGACCTATAGTATACGTCCATGCTAAAGACACTGACACGATATTTTGTGATACTTTAGAAAGCCTATTTTCTGCTTTATACATAACTTCTTCAATTAGGGCGGTGTAACATGATAGACACACTGTTTACAGGGGTGGATCTTTCAGGGGTGGATTTTCCCGTCCGAATTTTTTCTTTCTAAGCAGCATAGAGCTAGAGGGAGAGAGACTCCATGAAAGATAAGAAAAAAGAGGGAGAGATATCGCATAAAATAATGTTCAGTTTGAGAATTCAGAGATACCTCAGAATGTATATACCTAGAGCTTCAAAGGTTAAACATTTTCCTGGCACGTGCACGTACCCCTCTTGAATGGCCCCTAAAACCCCACGCCGTAAAGGCGTCGCGCCGGCGTCGCGCTTATACGCTAGTACCGTTACGCCACTTGGAAAAACCTGGAACCGCCCCTGATCATATACACACACGTACTCAAATACGTAGCTATGGGAAGGGGTATATTATGCTTTCCCCACAAATGGGTAAAGGGAATAGAGGAGAAAACAACACAGAATGAACGGGAAAGAGGAAGGGAATATACTTAATCTTCTCCTCCCCTTTGAGGTTATTTCTGTTCCCCCTATATGCCTATTCAAAATAGGCCTACTCCATGCAGAGGAGGTTTCGGAAGGGAAGAGGGCCGGGGGAGGGGGGGGGGGGCTGTACAACCTCCCCGCATTGAAAAATACGTCAAGGATCAATACTAATATAGGCAATGTCTTTAATCTACCCTTCAGCCGATCAGGACATGGGACCAAACAGTTTAACTGAGGTCACTGCCCGGCCATGCATGCACTTTTATAATAAAAAACCCGGTAAATCATACTTATTTATACTTATTATATGTGTTGGTCATATTCATTGTACATGAAACTAGTCTTTTGCCATATTAAAATGTTTTATAGGCTTTGTTTGTTTAAATGCTTGACAATCCCAATGATTTTTTTTTTTACGGAAAAAAAATATTTAAAAAAAAAAAATGGGGGGAAAAAAAAAAAAAAAAAAAAATCCGCCCGCCCGCCCCTACTCCAGAAAAGCAATCGAGGACAACCAAACAATTTTTTTTTTGCCTAATCGAAAAACTCACTTGACGGAGCATTTGAACAAGTCATGTAACTATACACTATGTAACAGTTGCATGGGCATTGGCGTAATGGAGGGGGAACTCATGCAGGGCATCAGAAATATTAATCAGATGAAATGTGAGAAACCAAGGCCATAGATCGATAGGTTGTTGGAGAGGGGTTTATATGATTTTGAAATTGAAAATCGCGCCGACCGATACTCAGTAGGGGGGGGGGGGGGGGGGGGGGTAGTGAGCAATATTTTTGTTCTTTTCTTTTTTGCCCCCCCCCCCCCGAAATTTGAAAATCACGCCGACCGATATTTCGCTCAGTGGGGGGGGGTGGAGGGGTTAAGGAGCATCAATTTTTTTCGAGAAAAAAAATTGAGTGGGGGTTTAACCCCCGAAACACCCTCCCCCCGCCCCGCCCCCCCCCCCCCCCCTGTGTACGCGCCTCATGACTCAGCCCCACCCCCCCCCCCTCCCCCGCTCTATCCTCTATTTTTTTTTTGCCATTCAACATGGGGTGCACGTGCCCCTCTACGCCTGAGTGATGCTGTTATCTTTATACAATGTATATGCCCCCACAAATCACAAACAGTCTAGTGATTACCATATATTACTTTCTGTAATGCACGTCGGGATATCAATAAAGTAGCTATTCGGGTGTAATTTATTTTCGTCTTACAGCTACCATAACCTTTACAATCTGAGCTCTGTCTCGAAATTTCAGCGTGGCGAATGACAAACAAAATTGATGTTGTGATTACGCAACCACACAGTACAGCAGTATACGAGCTGCTGCTGCTAGCTGCTGCCACTTATATATAAATTGAGCTAAACTGAGTCGTTGTTAATGTGCAATATACTTTAAAAAGGTAAGTCATCAACTGCATAATTAAATTTCGATATATTTTATCATTCACCTGTCATTTTCTGTTCTGAAATGTAGATTCTATTGTGAAACAGGAACTGCAAATGCAACTTTTGCAAGTTTTTCTGCTCTGCCTTTTGCCTTTCTGGTTTGGCATTGATTTAAATTTTAGATTTTACTTGTTTTAAATAGTAATTTAGATCTAGATTTAGATCTACATTATATTATATATAGTCGGCTACACAGTATATATAGAGTGTACACAAAAATAAGAAGGAAAAGAAATGGAATTTTGAACAGAATATAATATAGAGGCTTAGATTCTATGTCTGTTTTCACAAGAAACCATGGCATGAGGTGGCTATGGACAGATTTCTTTTTGGAAGTTTTGCGACAGCCACCTGAAGCTGAAATTACTATAAGTATTACTGATTACAGCTCTAGCCAACATTCTGTCTTCTCTCCTTCCATTCCTCCTTCAATCTATTCATACTCTTGCATGCTCAGAGTCTGGGTGGATTTAAACTTCTTGGCCCGAATTCCTGTACAAAGTAGCCTTAAGGGCTCTCTCGAAATGTTTTTTTAATGATACATTTCGAGAGAGCCCTTAAGGCTAGTACAAAGGAGGTTTGTCGACAAACCTAGGTTTATGTGTGCTGAAACGCATCGAAAGGCGTCATATGAGGCACATAAACCTAGGTTTGTCAATGAACGTCCTTTGTGAATTCAAGCCCTTAAGTTCTGATGCTTTGGTCTGCATTCCGGCACAGCACGCTACCAATGTATGAGTCTGCAAAAACGAGTTGAAGTTGGGCGGTGATATAAAGCTATAGATACTTCAGACTACATCTCCTGTGTCGTAGATGGCGCCATTCACTATGTCACCTAACCCTTACACTAACCCTAACCCTTTTTTATCATGTTTCATATATCATATTATTACTAGATATATCATTCTAAGCTAAACCAATATTTTTTTTTCTTCAATTTGGGTGGCTGTTGCAAAAGGAAGTTTTCCCGAAACGATTGGTATCCATAAGTGATATGTTAACTTTAACTTCTAGTATCCATTTGAACATGTTGAAAGGGTTCATTGCAAAATTATTGTCATTATTGTGTAACGTAGACACTGTAGTAGTAACAGAGGACAAGCAGAGTGTGTTTGATTAATTCGTACTTGGCCTGAATGCATTCACCAACAGTTACTTGCTTGAGAAAATAGTTATCCTCAGAGTGAAATGGCATCAGGTGCAGGTCCAACAGACGGCCAGATCAGAGACACTATCAGGAAGCAACTGAATACAGACAAGATTAAGCTATGGCTCCAGCCTTACACATTAGAGAATGGACAGAAAGGGGAAACCCCAGAGGTAAGATGCCAAACCTTGTACTTGTAAAAACCATTATGTGGGTTCTGTATGACAATGCTCTTTTATCATTTCTTACAGGAATGAACATCTTGAAATGCTTCTTCAATATACATGTTGATTTTAAACTTATTTAACCTTCAATTCTAATGAATCAGAATCATGTGATGAATAAATTATAAGGCCAGTTTTAAGTGGTTGTGAAATCTATCTGTGAACCATATCTTACATCCTATAATTATTAAGTTTGTATAACCTTCCATGTATCAAAGTATATGTCGTCTTTATCTCGTAACTTAAATTTTAAGCTTGTATTAAGTAAACAAGTCTTCCCTCATTTGAGATGTTTCACAGTTTCTCTCTGATTCTTTCTCTTCAGGACCTCACAACTAGATTGGCATCAAATTTAAACCTCCCAAAGGAAATTGTTACCGCAACTCTGGAAGAACTCAGACAGCATGCAGTTGACAAGCTAGCAGCTCGTAAGAAGTTCCAGGAAGATGGCATTACCAGTTTGAAGGTCAAGTTGACAGGGAGTATCCCTACCAACATTAGCAGAACAGGATTCAACCTGGAGACAAAGCTTGATGTTAGCAGCACAGCTCTTAAACAGATGTAAGTTTGAAACCAGACCAATAGAGATTTTTTTTTTTACCCGGTTTTAAGCATTGAGCACTGCTGTAGCTAAAAAAAATGATCTAAAGAACTGTCGGCATTGTATCATGACATCCCATTGAAACAAGTGTTAGATTTAATTAATGGGTTGTCAAGGTTTTATCAAGGTTTTGTGAAATGCTGTCCAGGTATACGGAAGAGGACCAACGGTCTTTTTTTGTTGTCGCATGTTGCAGCTTTAGGACACATCAAGGTTATAGAGGTTGGCAATGGCCTTGCAAGATACACTTCTTGGGGCCTCCTAATTAAAAAAGAAAAAAATATGAAGATCCTGGCAAAAATACGACACTTTTTCAATTACACCAAATCCAAAATGTGCTACAGTGAACAGAAATATTTCCTTTTTTAAGATTAAAACAGATGTTCTAAGCAGAGGTAGAGTAGAAAAGCTGGCTAAGAAAAAAGTGCTTTCCCTATTTCCCTAGATCACCCAACTTCAGAATTATCCTTTTAAAAAAAAGATTCTTTTCAGGTCATTCATTGCAGACTTCAATAATCTAGAAGGGGATAGTAAATAATGTGTGTTTTTGTGCTTCTAAGAACTTCTCTGATGACCAAGACAAAATGTAGATTTATTATTTTCATAATTCATAATACCCACCCCCCCCCCCTTTCTCTATCTGTCTCCATCTCTCCTTATCTCTGTATTCATCTTTCTATCTCATTTTCTCCAAGTATGTCTCTTGCTTGTGGTTGTCTGTATGTGTTTCAATTCAATTCATTTATTTTTCCTCTCTCAATTTTTCATATTTACAATGAGTCAATGATGGTATATTTTTACTTATTCGCATATAAATATACATATAGATCAATTTGCACAATACAAAACATTTTTTTTTTTTTAATGAAAAGGGAAGGGGGAGGGCCAACTAAAAAGCAGAGCTTGTAGGGTGTAGGCCCCCCCCCCCCCTGTAAAAGTAGTTATTATGAATTATTATTTTATGAGAAAAAAATTGTATGTATCACACTCTCTCTCTCTCTGTAGGATAAGTCAGCAGACTTCTCTTGGTGTGGATTACCTCAAGCTGATCAGCTGCGGTCAAGTCTTGGATGATACCAAAACCCTTCAAGAACTAGGACTAGGCCAGCAATCACAGGTAAAAATAGTTTACACACGTGATCTTTCACACAGTCTATACTGTGTATGTGAGACAGCAAATGTGGATATGACCGTAAACTTGGCTTAAGTGATCAAACAAAATATCTTGTGAAGTGTTTTGATTAGAATGAGATATGCAATATACCATTCTAACTCTAGAAAGCACATCAAGAATTAGATTATGATATAAAGTCACTATTTATGTGCTTTTGAAGTTCTTTGGAAATTAGAGCAGTAAGCCCAGTGTTTAAGATCTGGCAACCACTGCCAGTGTACAGCACATTTCCAGATTTAAATTCAACAAGGTACTCGTTTATATTTATATTTATATTTATAGCGGTTATATTTGTACAATGAATGGTAGTGGTTATTTTACCTGACTGCTAAGAAAGCATAAATGCTTGTAAGTAAGCAACCAGACGGCTTTAATATCATGTGAATATGTAAAGTGGGACAGTTGTCGATGAGATGTTTTACATATATATATATATATATATACAACAAATGCATTGGGCATTGATTAAAACCCTCAGCCTCTTGACTCGGGAGTGAAGTGAATAAAACACCAGACCATAGTGCTCCCGCAAAGTGTTTGAAGGAATATCCAAGGAGTCCAGGATTACAGTACAATATTGTCCATGTAGAGGTGATGTGGTCTAGTGGATAAGTCACCCGACTGCAGATTGCAAGATACGGGGTTCGAGTCCCACCGTGGCACTAATGTCCTTTCACAAGACGTTAATCTTCATTTGCCACTCTCCACCCAGGTGTTAAATGGGTACCCGGTAGGATGCGAAAGTTAATGTGGTTGCATGAGCAAGTGGCGCTTGTAAAATGGCGACTGGTCGGAATGCTCCCCAGAGAGAGGAAAATGTGCATACATTGTGAGTGGGTATAAGCCTGAATCCGATGACAGGGGTAATATGTACTGCCCCTAGAAACAATGTATTAGGTGCTATATAAATGTGGGCTCTTATTATTTATGAGATGATTCTACATCCTTTGTAGGTGATGGTGATTTGCCTGTCAGAGAGTGAGGTAGAAGCAAGGAGACAGGAGGACCAACGTCATCGTCTAGAAAGGACCAAGGAAGCAGCCAAGATCCTTGCCACAAGAAACTCAGGTCAGCTGCCCTTCATTGTAGAAAACATTTCAGGACTAGGTTAAATGGTAACCTTTTCTTCTTCAACTGGTCCAACACTGGTATCTTTCTTTGATTGCTACAATCTTCTGATATAGAAATGTATCCGATAAGTAGAAGTATATGAAGAAGAATTAAAAAAATATTTAAAAAATTGAAATTTTAAAGAAATTTTAAAATTGCCAGATAATATGGGAAAATATGATTTTGAACATGTCATTTCGTTAATTCGAGATGAGTGGAAAGATGATTTGAATGATAAAATTGCATTCAATATTTGCATCTAATCTTGATTGAAAATGAAATATTGCTTTGTATATAGGGCTTAATGCGATCTTTTAAAATTATCTTTTTAAAGGGAGAAACATCTCAGCAAAAGCCTTACGTTTGTTCTTTTATCATTTGCAGAAGACCGCATAGGTCGAGAAGATGACCGGTACTTTCTCCAGATTGCGGACCACACCGGGCGTGCCATCAAGCTGCCGGATGAAGAAAGACAAGCCCTCTCCGTTGCGTTGACGCTCAACGAGAAGGGACGGGCGTGTTTAAAGAGAAAGCAGCATGGAGAAGGTCTGCTCATTCTACTCGAGGCTGACCATGCTTTTAGGTATGTCAACAATAATCTGTTTAGTTATGTATCACCCAGTCACACCTCAAAACAGACTTCAGCCCCCCCCCTCCCCCTACTCCGGAAACAGAGGGACAGCATTCATGTTCCCCAAATCTCTGGTAAACGGGGACTTTTCACGCCTCAAAGTCCAGCTTGTAATACACAAAAAATTGGCCCGTATTGACTTTACACACCAGACTTAGGAAGGTGTTTTCAGAGAAAGGGAACATGCATACATGTACCCTAAATAACACTGAGTGGGGGGGGGGGGCTTCAAACCAACCAATAATCAACTTCAGAATCTACACAAGGTTTACACAATTTTGTGTTTGGTCAATGCCTGGTCTTGGTCTGATCATGAAATCTGTCAATAAACGCCGCTTGAAGGACACAGAATTAGAGAGTTGGCTTTTCTAGGTAGATCCTACTAATTAAGCATTGTCCAGATAATCTATGGTAAACCACAACAGTTTAAACAAAATATTTATCATGTAATTCTGTTAACATCTCTGTATCTTATAACATACGCGTAGGACCTTTGTTGCCGGCTGTTGCCGCGTTTAAACAAAAAGGCTGCTGTTTACCACATATCTGAATAAGATTTGAGACATATTTGGTTGAGGTTAATGAAAGGTTTCTGGGGATGATGATGTTTTCCAAATGATTCACGGACAGCATCCTTTTGAGAAAATAGATTTTTCTTTGATGTCAAAACCGGTTGTGAAGTTGGGTATCTTGAAACAAATTGTTAAATCAAGGTGAACAATGAAAAAGAGCCCCTCTGAATGAAACTTTGCATCACAATATTGTATTTGTGATACTGTCTGTTTGGAGCCAGAAGGCTGTAAACTTCTATTGTTTTATCAGCTAACGCCCTTATCGCTCTGAACAGACGATGCTATACTTGTAAACTACCTAATAGTGGCATGGTATGGGTTAAAGACATCTCTTTTTCTTTCTGTCATCAGGCAATGTCGATCAGAGATTTTGGAGGCAGTAGACAACTATGCTGTGCTGTGTTTGGACATTGTATGGTGTTATCTAAGTCTTCAAAACGTTGACCAGCTACCTGATGCAGGTAATTACATTGATAGCAAACAAGGATTTTTACACGTGCAAATGTTTCGCTTCCATTCCATTTAGGCTATTTTCACTGACCTTTTAAACTTTAAAGGGGAAGTCCACCCTGATATAAAGTTCATTTTAAAAAAAGAAGAAAAATAAGAGAAACAAATAAGCGAAAGTTTGAGCAAAATGCAATTAAAAATAGGAAAGTTATGAAGTTTTAAAGATGTCATCAGTGAAACACAAATTGGCAACACTGTGATGTATCATCCGAGCTTCCTTTCTCATTTGCTCTGTACAGAAAACTTAATAAAATGTCATTTTCTTTGTTATTGATATTGGAATAGATTTATTTCATACAGGGGATTTAAAAAAAACATATTTGCAATAACTGAGATAAAATGAATCTCAGAATACTGTCTCAGATATTTTCTTTTAGATCTGTAATAATGTGAATGTAAAATGTAAAGAGAATTTGCACAATGAATCATATAGTTTGACTAAAAATAGCAATCTTTCTGTGCTAGAGGCAGGTACTGGTAAATGTAGTATGAAGTTTCTTCTCATGTGCGATATTTCATATTCAATTCTACAATGGACTAAAGAAATTAGAGGGTCATTCCATGTCAAATCACCCAATGGTTTTAACCCGACCATTTTTTATTTTGATGAAACTTAGTGTACTTGTTGAGTGTGATCTCACAGCACCAAATCCAAAATTTTAGGTCAATCGGGTGAGGGGTTTGGGAGATACGGCCAACCAAATTTTGAGATTTTTTCAAAAATGGGGGTGGTGGGCCTACCTTTGAACCCTTGTATCTCGGGACCTAATGGGTCAATCTTCACAAAATTTGTATAGTTGGAAAGGGTATTCAATAAGGATTCCAAATCTGCCGCCATTTTGAAAATTTGTACATGTTGGGGTACCTTGACCTCTTGACCTAAGATTTGACCTTGAAATTGACCTTGTGGATCACGTGACCTTGACAACATTTTTCATGAAATGTAATCTCTGACATGTTCACTAAAAGTTTCAGAGATATAATATTTTTTGTTTAGGAGCAATAAGGATTGAAAGTATCCATAGTTACAGATATTCACAATAAACCCTATTATAATGTATACAATACATGCAATATGCACAGTACAACATACATCTTCCACATGCTTTTTTGTTCTATGCATATCCATTTTAAATGTCAGCAGTACTCGAATAGAAATAAAATGACAAGTTCATATAGGCCTAAAGTTATGGCTTTAGGCCTCTGAGTCGGTTCTAGGATATTTACCCCCCTGGAAAATTAACTCCCAGGAAATGTCCCCCCCACCCCCGAGGATAATTACCCCGGAGGACTATCACACCCAGAGGACAATAACCCCCAGACAATTACCCCCTAGGACAATTACCCCTGAAAATATCTCTGAAACTTTTATATGTTTAAGTGAACATGTCAGAGATTACATTTCACGAAAAATGTTGTCAAGGTCACGTGATCCACAAGGTTAATTTCAAGGTCAAATCTTAGGTCAAGAGGTCAAAGTACCCCAACATGTACAAATTTTCAAAATGGCGGCAGATTTGGAATCCTTATTGAATACCCTTTCCAACAATACAAATTTTGTGAAGATTGACCCATTAGGTCCCGAGATACCAGGGTTCAAAGGTAGGCCCACCACCCCCATTTTTGAAAAAATCTCAAAATTTGGTTGGCCGTATCTCCCAAACCCCTCACCCAATTGACCTAAAATTTTGGATTTGGTGCTGTGAGATCACACTCAACAAGTACACTAAGTTTCATCAAAATCAAAAATGGTCGGGTTAAGATTTTCAGATTTTTTGGGTGATTTGACATGGAATGACCCTAGACGCAAAAGTCTTACTCTGGAGAGATATAATAACTTGCGATATAGTAAACTCAGAACTACAGAAAGGGTTAAATCTCATTTTCTGATCTGATTTGTTTTTGCCCATACCATACAAGAGTCTAGACTGAGGATGTGTGAGGAATGCTTCAACCGTAGCTATGGAGCAAACATGGAGAGATTGATGGCATTGAAAGGTGACAATAGCAGAGAGTTGGCACTCTATGTGAGGCTCTACTTACTACAGGTAAGCTATATGGAACTATAGTCATCATACTTTCACTACAGTGCAGCAGCAGTCTTCGGGCATTGTACAGAGATAACAGTAGAAGTTTATCACTTTATGTGAGGCTCTATTTACTACAGGTAGGCTATATCAAAATACCAATCAAACTTTTATTAGCAGAAGTCTTAAAGCGGAACTGCACTACTTGCGCCCTCTATATAGCCAACAATGCCTAAGCGGTACCCCTTGACTCCCCATGTTACCCTTTTCTTATGTTAATTGAGAGCTGATTTGATGAGATAACCACCTGCCAGTGACCACTCAGGGAGGTCTAATCCCTTCTGGCCAAAGTAGGGCAGATAAGCTTTAAGCCTTGTTCAGATTGGAAGGGGTTAACCATTGCATTTTTTAAATGATAGAAAACTAGATTTAAAATACTTCACATTTCAATGCAGAGCTTAGTGAATATGCATAGGACCTTTGTTGCACTCAGTTGTCATTCAATAAATGTTTTTAAAAAACGCAGCAGTTTACTGCCTCATACCTGAACAAGCCTTTAAAAGGCAGGTAAAGGAGAGTTACAAGTAGCACATTTAATGTTAGGCTCTATATATTGCAGGTGAGCTAGTAGCAATTAAAATTAAGTTGCAGTATTCTTGAGTGGCTCTCTTGTCAAGAGTCAGCAAAGGCCATCTGAAGAGAAATCTTGAAAAGTTTTCCTGGATGATCTTCTTGCAAAGTGTGGTGGAGTGGGATGTATGGTTTAGTGAATCAGATTGCTCAATATTGAAAACAGACTTTAGAGAGACAATTTTTGTAGAAACTGATAGGGTCACTAAACCTGCCATCAGGACAGATCACTCTTGATTGAGTCTTAAAAGAAGAAAAAGGAAACAAAAAGGAAAAGAAATACATGCAAGACTGGCCTGCCATGGAAGATGCTATTAATGGGTATCTAAATGTTTTGTTTAATGCAGAGCAATATTTACTAAGTCATTCTCTACCTCACCATATTTGTGGTTTTGAGCTGTTGGATTACTAATTCTTGCCATCTTACCACTCCACATATAGGAGAAAATATGTGAAATTTCAATTTTCTCAAAATATTAAAATGTACAGTCAAACCTGTCTATATATAGCGACCGCCCAAGGGAAACACAAAAATTGGCCTTTGTAGACAGGTTTCCTAAGTAGTACATGATTCAATTAGAAACCTTTTTCAAGGGAAACAACAAATGTGGCCTTTGAAGACAGGTGGTCACTAAAGCAGGTTTGACTGTACAATGCTGTGGTAGATATTGTACATTTATATGTTCATATGATTTGACATTTATTCTGATTTGAAGGAGTCATGTTATGTCTATTCTAATTCCAGGGAATTGTTGCTGTTCTGAAAAATGACTTTAGACAGGGAAAGACCCTTCTTGAAAAGGTATGTTCAAGTTTTTATTGTCAATTTATAGGTTGAACATTAGAGGGGAAAAATTGACTTCAATACACTGAACAGATATATTGCTTTTGGCTTTACCTTAGGCAATATATCAAAATAATTGTATAACATACAAATCCTCAATTATAACACTAGGAAGTTTACCCAACTTTACCTCTGGACCCATCTCTACATAAACCTTACTTAAATCCATTCATAACCCAAACTCTAATGCTATTCATGTGATGCCATGGAAACTGGAACAAATGTTAGATCACCTCCTAAAGGTATGCAATTATTGTGCAGAGTGTGTTAGATGAAATTAACTCATTGGTAAACTTTCAAATTGTCTCAAGCCTGCACCACAAATAGTATGGTCTAGGGACCATTTCGATGTTACGGAGTGTAGTAATTTATTCTTTTCTCAAAAAGAGCAATCTGATATTTGTTTTATACATTGTAGATGTGTAGATTCTCGGTATTTGATAAATAAGTATGACGTATCTCAAAATTATTTTTATCGACATGTAATGCTCAGTAAGTTATTATGAGTGTAGTGCAGTGATCCATTGTGTCAGCCAATCCATATTTATTGCATTCCGGTAGTATTGGTAGCTATAGAGGTTGTCTAGAGGTACAAATGTGTACATGCACTGCTTCATTGTGCTGCTCGATCAGCCAGTCATTTAATAAAGATTCCCAAGGCCATTTTAGAAATATCATGAGCTCTTATATTTACAGGCAGAGAGGGTCCTCAATTCCCTGCAGGTGGATGAAACTAAACTGATGCAGCTGATGTCCATGGGGTACGAGATGTCCGAGGCTAGGCTAGGACTGAGAGCAGCCACTGGAAACGTGTCCCATGCCATCACCAAAATCCTTGAACGGAGAGACAGAAGGAAGGAGATAGCAGAGAAGGAGAAGGAAGAACGCAGACAGAAGACAATACAGAGGAGACTTGGCAAGACTACTGATGGAAGCTGGTGAGTTGATTGTGCTTCTTTTTTTCCTGCTGACGATTTCTTGGGATATCTTCGATCCCTTCAGAGAATGTTGGTTCAAGTAGAAACAGAAAAATCAGAGAAACAAATAAATGAAAATTTCAGGGGAAAAAATGCCAGTAATGAAGTGATACCTTTTCTTTTCTCTCTTGTTTTCAAAGTTTAGGTCAGCAATATGGGAATCTTTCCCATTACTTTTGTACAAAATTATTCCAAATATTTTGTAATTTAAGAAAAATAAAAAATGGTCCGTTTCATCTTAAAATTAGACAGGCTTACCCTTTATAGAAATATGGATGATGGGATAGTTATTTATGACATATGTATCACACAAACAGGAATATGCTCCCAACGGGGATTCTCAATCCTGTCTCACGAGTCATATTAACATCTACATGTAAAATTTGTAACTATCTTGTTTTGTACATGTTACCGGTATACTATTTTTCTGAACCTTTCAATTGTTTCGCTGATTTGATCTGCTTAACATGATATTTAAATGTTATCTGAAGAGCTTAGTACCCGTTCATCCCTCCTTTCACATACACTGGCACTAAGACAGGTAAGCTGGATACATGTGAGCTTTCCTGGAGAGCAGGGCAACGATGGACCAATACCAGCTTGCAGAAATGTAGGAACCTTGTGGAAAATTGTGAACTTTCATTAGCAGATTTCTTTTTGACGATGTGAAGATTGCTGTACAGTAAAGGGATGGACAACTTTAATAGTAATGCGAATGTAATGTCATTTCCTCCATTTTACCCATAGATTCTATATGTACCTTAAGTATTCACTTTTATGTTTTGAAACAGATATTTAATCTGAAGGTATAATCCATTCTGACTCTTGAAATAATACCGGTCAATCATCAATTAAAGTCAGACTCTTTTTTTTGTGCAAATTCATGTTTGTGCATCAACTGTGCCACAGTAGATACGGGACCCACTGTTTGCACATACAAATGTACACTGCAGTAGCTTGTAATAAAGATTAGTTTATTGCAGAAGACTCAATAAAAGCAGTTTCGCAACTTTCCAGAAATCAACCAGACTGTTGCTTTCTTAATTTTTCTGTTCTTTTGTTGAAATGGATGTTTTGCTGTTCAACATGTTTGCATTATAATCTGGGATGTATGTGGTGATGAGTGAAAATCTGAAATTGAAGTTTTCAACAGGATGTGTCTGTCTGTATACACTTTCATTTCCGAATGTTTAATGGACACAGTTAATGCAGTTCAGTATTTCATTTCTTATACAAGAGCCCTGTCTCATGAGTTAATATTAATCGCAACTATGTAGATAAGAAATAGGGCATTGCAAACTTGCAATTTATTTGGATAAATCGCATCTCTCTATAATACGGGCCCAGTGATAGTTAATGGACTGTGGTTAATGTGTGCATTGATCTCATATTGAAACTTACTGCAAATATATGTCGAGCGTGATGCGGGTATATTGGACACTAAAAAGGACTATTTTTTTTTCAAAGGTGAAATTTTTGGCTTTTTCACTTTTCAGGCTTCATCATAAAATTTGTTCGCGGTGACTGGTGTCAAAGGTGGTAATGGTGGATTGGCCAAGGCAGGGTTTCAGTACAGTGGGGGGGGGGGGGGGGGGGGGGGGGGGGGGCAAGTGCTAGTTTACAGATTACTTTTCCTTTATTGGCACGCTCCTGGCTCTATAATGACCATTCACGTCATCACCATAATAAATTTAATAATGCCACCTTAAAGGTAATACAAAGTTTAGGGAATTTTTGAAAATTGGGTTGATAGTGATTCTTTACAATTTTGATATATTTAGATGCCCCTGTGGATGTATTATAAGCACTAGAAATTTAGCCTCTAAAACACTTCTGCTTTTGAGAAATATTCAATATAAAAATCAACCGGTGTTCCCGGTAAATTTTGATAAATTTCAAATAGCTCATACGGCCGTACAATGGTAGCTGCGACCATGAAAATCTCAGGATATGTAGTTGTGATATATAATTTCCAAAAGGGAATAGCTAATCGGACGTTTTTAGTCAAGAAACATTGTTTATAGCTTAATTAATATCTTGAGACCTTGAGAGGGAGCTATACAACATAAAGAGTTTATTATTTACAATTTCATAACTTTAGACTCGATTTCAACCACGACAACTATCACTGAATATTGTAGGATCGCATATGCTTCCGATATGTTCATTTGAACCAAATTCATGATCCCATACCAAAACTTTGTATTACCTTTAAACACTCACTAGTACTATCATAGAACGGACAGTAATGGACAAAAACAAAATTTTCAGAATACCAATTTTCTCGCCTTTTATTGACTTGAACTTGAAGAATAACAAATAAACAAGTTTACAACCAATATGAAATGCATCATGTTGTTGTTGTTGTTGTTGGGTTTATCGGCGCTATCCATCGATTCCGATGATTTCTGCCAGGCTGTGTGTGAGGGCGTCTTGCTCTCATTTCTGCTGCTCTACGTTTCTGTGATTCTGATACTTGCCCAGTGTGTGAGATAAAGATTTATCTTGGCCTTTGTTATTGGCGAAGTGCAAGGTTATGGGGGGTTAATGTGCTCGTTACTCATTATTTTTTAGTCATTTAGTGTTAGAGCTGGTTGGAATTAATATGAAGTTTCGGTGTCAATTTATAGGGTTAATGATAAATAATGTGCATCATGAGAACTTAAAGAACCGTTTATATTTTATATCTTATTTAATAAAATAGGCTGATATACAGGACTAGTTTATGTGTACATTCAAACAATTGGGGAGGGTGACTGGAAAAGCTTTCCTCTTTTTAAACTTTAAGATTACATGTATATAGCTTGGAGCCGTGGATAAAAGCATTGTGAATCGTACAATTTTAATTGGAAACGAGTAATTTTACTCAATAATTGACAAGCAACTGTCTCAGAAATTCAGAACTTTCAGTATTTGAAAACATCATTCACTCTGTAAATTAGAGAATCTATAAATGAGTTTCTCTAACTTAATTTATGAATGGAATACCAAATGGCTTTTAAAAAATCCATACCATTAACAATGAAATAAATGTTTTAGTTCAGTTATTTATTTCCATACCGTAGCTCACAACTTGTAAGTTGAAAGGGAACTGACACATGTGAATTTTTCGTTCTCCAAACCATTTATCCTTTTTTCTCCAACTGATTTGTCTGTTACCAAACTACATGTAAGTATGAAAAGTGTTTTATATACAAGTATTATTAACAGGTCATATGAGAAAAGTCAAGAAATGTGTATCTTTTGTGCAAGATCCTACAAAGTAGGCCAACATAGTCATTATACAATCTCTCTTCTTGTTTTTAATTGAAAATGTGAATTTTCACATTATATGGAAAAATAGCACCAGAAACGTGACTTTTTAACATCTAAAGCTTTACATCCTTGCCCTCATCAGAGAAAATTGCAAGAATGAACAGAAGGCCGAAATCAGACAACATAAGCAGAAGCTAAAGGAATAAAGCGTGCAAAAAATAACGGGCTATAGCAAGTACAAGAATAGAATGAGAGTTTGCATGGTGTCTATTAAATGTGGTATACAAGCACAACTCAGTGCTGTGTTTGTAGGGTCACAAAAGACTGAACAATGGACTGAACAAATCCATCCATAAAGCGAATGCTCTTTAGGATCAAATTTGTGCAATATCCTTCCTGAACTCTGTTACATGTATTTGAAGATCATATGAATTTTCTTATTTTTAATTATATAAATTTCTTCAAGAAACACTTTCAACAGTTTAACACCAAATCACAACTACAATACTACATGTACAAGGCAATTTCACACTGGTGATCTGAGAAGCATTTTGCTGATTTTACAAGGCATAGATTTTTTGATGATATATATAGTGTTAAGTTCGTATACGGTATTGGTATGAATTTTACAAGGTCAATGGTTGCTTGCTTTTTTTGCCATCCCGTGGAAAGGAGGAAGAAGAAAAATTTGCAAACGACAGCCAAAAGATTCCCAGCAGAAGTTTTGAAATACTTCAAAGCAAAATTTCTCTGTTTCTCAGATCAGTCCATGTTATAAAGAATGCTTCTTATTTTTCATGTAATAAACTTGTTGCAAAAAACACCTGGGGAGTTCATTTTATTCTTAAATCATTTGTTAAAAGTCATTAAAATTAGATATTAAAAATCGTGTTGCATTTTTTCTATTTATTTAGACTATAACTGAATAAAGAATTATAAACCTTTCAAGTGACTAGCGACTTCATGTAAACTTGAATCATAACCTACTTCTGATAACAATTTCATTTTTTCCTTTCTTCTTCCTCTTTTTAAAGATTCCTACATGTACATGTATGTGGCATAAAAGATTTACAGTACTGAATGTACAGTAATTTCAAAGTGCAACATGCATTGTTCCTTATAACAATAAACATGTACATGTACATGTAGTATTACAAATAGTGGCATTTTGAAATTTGAAATTAAAAACATGTAACGCATTATTAAAGTGTATAACATGTCATGCATGAAATTCTATCAGGGTTGCAATAGAATCTTCTTTTCTGTTAAATCAAAATTTGTATCCCTGAGTACATGTATGATAAATGAAAATATTCATTTGAATTGGATAATATTTCTTTGTAACACCTTAAATGAAGAAATTAAAGAATTCAATTGTATCATAAATCTTACAGAAATCATAATAGGCCATTTTTAAAAGAATTTTTGCTTGTGCACATAATTGATGCTCAAGTTTGTACAAGGATAAATTGTACTTGTAAAAGAATGAAAAATAATTTTGTATTAAATAATGAAAACAGATTTGATGCATGAATATTATTAGTAAACTTCATTCATATACATGAACATTTTGTTTCACAATACATATATATAAAACAATTATATAAACAAGAATACTAGGGCTGGAACTAAAAACCAGGTTTCCCGAGATTGGATGGCAATAAAAATAAAATATGCCCCTTAAAAGTGATCTTTTATATCAGTCAAATAAATAAACACATGCGTAGCTCAGCTCAGTATATTCTCCCATTTTACGTTATTTTCATCCATGTTCAATTGTTTTACTGCTTTTTACCGCAGAGGCCAGTACTGGCAGTTTATTCCGATAATTTCAAAAACAGGGAATCTACTCAAACAGACCATTGTTCTTGTGAAGAAAGAGCTGTGCATCAACATGCACGTGATCAAGGCGTTTACGATTTTCCCGAGTTCTGCTGGTCTCTGTACTCTTACACAGAGGAGTGGCAGCAATAGGCACACAGAGGATACCCTTGGCGAGCTTGCAGAGACCAGGAAAGCGCTTTTCATTCAACCGCCACCAGTTGAGAGGATCTGTCTCTCTGGAAACTGGACGTTCCAACCTGAAGAGGTCAATCACGTCCTCTGGCTTGATACTCTTCTTGTTGAACTCGTCTTCTCCAAGTAACGCAAAGAACGGAGAGTCTTCCTCAACCTCTGGGCTTCCATTCTCCAGCCCTTCTCGGTGGTTTTCTGAAAGTTTCTGCTTCAACCCCTCGACCACCGGGACTCGATCCTCATCGGATAAGAAGCGCAGGTGGTGAAATCTTGGATCAATGGCTGCAGCTTGCATCATCAAAGAGCTGGGCAGGATTTCATTCAGCTGGCAACGTGATTTCAGCTCTGCACTGAGGATGTTCCTGAAGACTTGTCCATCATCAGAGATATCCTCAGCATTGGGGGTATCAATGTGCTGAAGTACTCCATGCATGACTGGTAACCAGCAGGAACCCGACTTGTTCCTGCCATCTCCCATGACTGCTACTGCAGCTTTCACTCCTTGGAGAGCTTGGATTAGCTCATGAAGTACCTTCCATTGAAGATCACTCAGGTTTGCTTCATGGTCGGCACCAAGAACTTTGCAAATCACCTCCTCTAACTCTGCTAGTTGACAAAACATATCGGATATTACTTGCCATCCACTGGAAGTGTCGCATATGGTCAGAGTGAGAGATTTTTTCTGGTCTTTCAGTGACCGTGTCAATTCCTGTTGGCAAGTGCGATCTGTGGACAGGTGGGAGATAAGCTGACCGGCATCTTGAATGAGTTTAGCAAGAGATGGAACACCAAGAGCGTTCTGCACAGAGATTCCCAGGAGCTCCCCTGCACATGGTCTGCTTTCCACGTTCAAAAAGGCACAAATTGATTTCAATACCTTCAGTCTTTCTGTAGTGTCAGCAACTGACTGGACACCATCTGTGCCATACACCATTGCAGGAACATCAGAGATCGTCACACCACAATCTCGGCACATATCCCTAATTTGCTGGGCAACATCTACATCTGTAGCATTCGCCTTTACCTGAAATGTTAAATATTCAAAATCATAGTTTTATGTGGAAAAATAAATATAAATACAAAAATCAATTCCTGTACAAGGCAGCATGTTTAAATTTCATGATTTCTGCTTTAAAGAAAACTTAACTTATATATACTGGTATCCTTATCAAACTTGGTGCCATTTTGTAAACATATGCACGAGTAGTGTAGTATAGAAAATCGCTAGTGTGAGCCTGTGAGGGATTGATTCTTGACAAGACGACTTACTCGGCCTGCCTGCCTGGTATGTGTAGTTTTGTGCACTATACCATGGACTGTTGCAGATTAAATTCTGACTATGACAGTCATTTGCACTTGACATCAATAGTTTATATGAAAAAGCTATAAAGGAAAACAAATTCATATCAATTATATTTTCAAGTTCTCAATTTAGCGACCAAAGCAATGCACAGCTAATGATTGCGTGTAAATCGGATCTTTTAGTTTGATCGGAGCTACACCCTCGCACCTTTGATCAGTATCGGCAAAAGGATTGGTTCAAAAGGATTTTTATTCAATTTTTATTGTTGCACTTGACATTTTGAGCACTTTAATACCTAAATTTACTCGTACACCTGTACCTTGGATAATTCTCTCATGTTAAGCTGCTATCTTGGGTTATAATGACAATGGAAAAAAATGCGTGCCTATATGTATAATAAACAAGGGAAACGCTCTCGGTGGTCTCGCCTGCATTACGCAATTCGATATGATGAAAAATTGAAGTTAGAACATTATTTATAGGAAGGGTGGCCCATTAGCAGGCCCCCAAAAATGAAATCCTCTGAATATAATCAGCATTTTGAAGTGAATATTGATTAAAAAATCATGAACAAATAACAAAAATTGATTCATTTATTCTCATATAAAGTTGTGAAAACATAATCCAAGGCTACTGACCTAAAATGACCTTTGACCTTGTGACCTGGAATTTGTGTCATATGATTTGTGATACTTGATAACCTTTGGGTACAAGTTTCATGGAATTTGAACAAACACTTTTGAAAATATGCTAAAAATTCAAAATCTTGATATTTGATACCACAAAAAAGTCTAAGGGCGCGTTCATGCTTGATTTTGAAGGCAGAATGAGCGATTTGTAACGCTCATCGTAAACGCTCATCGTAATCGCAGTTCCACGGTGCACTGTTCATGCTCACTTCTCCAGGCAATTCTCCTTGGGTGGCCTTCAGCTGGATTCACAAACCTGTGTGCGCATACTACGTAGACCCACTAGAGGTCAGTGCGTTGACCCCATTTAAATGCGTTTACAAATTGTAAACGCATCTTTTTGTGAGTTTACGATCGGTGATCGTGATCGCCGTTTTTCAGTGATTCTACAAAAGTGAGCATGAACGCAATCGTGTTTTAAACTAAACGCGTAACAGATGCCTGATTCTGGCCGTCAAAATCAAGCATGAACGCGCTTTAAGTTTGTTGACCTAAAATGACCTTAACTTAGTGACCTGAATTCTACTAACATAATTGGGGATACTTGATTACCCTATAGTCCAAGTTTCATTGACTAAGAACTTATACTTTCATAATTATATCAAAATTTCAAAAACTTAACCTTAGGTTAAGTTTTCGAAATGATGCCACAACATAGTCTATGTCTGTTGACCTGAAATGACCTTTGTTACCTGAAATTGAACTCACATGGTTGGGGATACCTGATAACCCTATATTCCAAGTTTTAATGACTAATGATATATACTTTTAAAATTATATCAAAAATTCAAAAACTTAACCCAGTTTGATGTTGACGCCGCCACCGTCACCGGAAAAGCGGCGCCTATGTCTCGCTTTTTGCTACGCAGGCAAGACAAAAATGGCGGCTTTCATGTTTTACCTCTTCTCTTAGACTAATATGATTAATTTCAAAATGGTCTACAACAACTCCAAATGACGAAATAATCCCAGCTCTTCATGTTTTGTTTTTCATTTAATAGCCCAAAACTATTTCAGCATTTTTTTTTCTTCTACAGATTATTTTCCGATCATTTTCATTGATCGACGAATGAAATTTATCTTCTGATTTCACCTGATCAACCGACGATCAGCCCCTGATCTGATTATCGGTTACAGGGTTAATTGCGTGTAAAACAAAAAAGTTCAGACTTCAACAACAAAGAGAAGGGAACACTGGGGACACGTCCAAACAAATTAATTAATGGACTGTGATTGCATTGTGAACAATTCACCTGTCCAAACACTTTGTACATGAAAGAGAGATGGAAAAAGTCACCCTGCCCATCTCTCCCTGAGAGTGATTTTCTTACTGCAATATAAATAAATAACTATTGACCCGGATGTAAATGCCCCCCCCCCCCCCCCCAGTCTGTACTGCTTGTAAGTTTAATTGTAGAGATATTTTTCAGTCCAACTGCAGTTTAAAAAACAAAGGATTTACCTTGACGGTACCAAGGACCCAGCTTTCATTTCTCCAGTCTGTGCTGATAATATGTGATGTGACCGTAATGAAGTTCCTGTTGTGGTAGTCTGTCCATAGATCACAGCTGAGGCCAATTTTCAGGGCACTTGACAACCGCTTGGCAAGCTTGGTCCGGCCTTCTGCCAGTCGGGCAAGTAGACGTTCCTCAAGACCGAACTGTGATAATGAACAAGAATCAAAGAACTTGATGGTTTGATGTGAACTTCAAGAAATCTAGTATTAAGAGTCTGTCTGTCTGTACTATTGTAGCGTAGACTCTAGGATGTTAATTCAACACTCTTCTTCAAATGTTAAATATTAGACTTAGAAAGCAGAGAATCTTTGTAAAATGTAAGGTCACTCTGAAGTAAAAATAGAGAAATCAATACGTTAATTAATATATTTATCCATAGAATTCTAGGTCTACCACTACCAGGCAGTAGAAATACTAATTTTGATAGGGATTTGTTAGATTGGTAAGTAATTGACAAAATACCAGTACTAAAAATTACCAAACTTAGTTAACAGATATAAATAGGCACTCCAGCAAAGCATAGAGGTCAATGCTAATGCATACATGTATTGACCTCTAGCACTGCATACTTGCTGTGAGGCAGGTATTATACACAATACACATCACACAATATTGCATAGACTGCACACAAGGACCGATTGGGCTGATCAGTCAATTTGACACTAGGGTCTAGATATAGTCTGGATCTAGATCTAGACTTACAATATGAATTTTTAAATTATCAGGTGGGCTGTATCTAATACATGTTCTGTTTTTTCGAAAAATAGGAAGGAGGCCCTTTTTTTTTTTCTTTCAAAATGGCCGCTCAAAATGGCCGCTTGGTACATTTTCCCTGACAGTCGGGCTATTTTTCAAGATGGCCGCCGACATTTTTTTTTTTTTTTTTTTAAATCAGAAATAGATCCATTTTAGCAGTGTTTTTCATGTTTTTTTTCTTCTAAATTTTTTTTAAAAATTCTAAAAAAATAAATAAATTAGGAGGCGGCCCCCAAAAAGGAAGCGGGCGGGGATGCTAAACATGTTTATTTTTTTAAATGGCCTAATATTAATTAGGTGGGCTGTATTTTATTTTTATTTCGACCCACTTTTTTGTTAACAAAATAACTTAAAAATGGCTGAATCAAATGCCTTGATATTTGACACACATATGTATAAGCATATGGAAAAGACACGGTAAGGTTTTCAACCTTGACCTTGACTGATGACGTCATCGAGGCGCCATTTTGTGAAACTTTCTGAAAATCAACTTATGATCATATCTTCATAAGGCCATGTAAAATTGATTTCATGTTGATCGTCCCCGCCCGCTTCCTTTTTGGGGGCCGCCTCCTATTTTTTGTTATTTGTTATTTTTTTTTATTTATTTTTTTATTTTTTTTTATTTTTATTTTTTTGAAAGAAAAAAAACATGAAAAACACTGCTAAAATGGCTCTATTTCTGATTTAAAAAAAAAAAAATTTGTCGGCGGCCATCTTGAAAAAAAATAGCCTCGACTGTCGGGGAAAATGTACCGAGCGGCCATTTTGAGCGGCCATTTTGAAATATCAAATATCAAATAACATGGTACACCCTCCTCCTCTTTTTCAAAAAATCCGGACGATCAACATGTAATCAATTTTACATGGCCTAACCTCTTTTAATACAAAAAACATGCCTATCCAAAATCCATTTAGCTCTTTGGAATGAACCGTGACCTTCAATTTTTATTCATATTTAGATAAGAGTAGGAGTCGGAGATATGATTCCATGTCTCATTTGGCCATTAAGTGTATCGTGACAGCATCATAATGGCCTTGGAACTCAAAATATGAATTTGCATATTATGAAGTCAGCATATTTATGTAAAATTGATTGTAGATCTATCTCTGTAAATATTGATCAATTTCTTCCAAATTTTGATATGTTGTACTACAACATATCAAAATATGTTGTACTACAACATATCAAAATGTGGAAGAAATTGATCAATATTTACAGAGTAGCTAAGTCTTAGACAATTCTTTACAAGCTCAGTAGCCACCATTTTTCATTTTGATCACGTCATCATAGTGAAAATTAAAGGGCATATATCAGACATTTCTTAAGTTGAGTGTTATGACTATGCATTATGAAAGGTGAATTTCGTTCACATCATTAATCTAGACTAGCCTAGTCTAGACTACATGATATTGTATTTTAGCAGTAGGTCTAGACCTATCTCGCTTATTTTTGCTCTATTTTGTGTCAAATTTTAGTTGACCAGCCCACCTATACTTGTTCCAAACAAGTATTATACCGGTATTTCTAGTTCTTTTTAACACCAGTAAGGTGAAGGTGTCATCAATTGTCACTATTAAAGTACCGATTAGTGAAATTAGTTGAGTTTTGTACAGTCAGTGGTGCTGGTTTGAAATGTTGAGAATCAAAAGCACAGCCAGGATAGTAGAAATACACCTATCCTAGATCTATGTGTGATAAATAGGCAAAGAGCTAATTTGTGATTCAAATAATCTAGACCTCATGACAAAATCTAGTAGAATTGCTTGTCAAACTTACTGTTGTTGGGAAAGGGTAACCTGCTTGTAAAGCATCAACAAGCGCCCGGAATCCAAGTCCCTCAATGATGTTCACTGGCAATAAATCTTCAATCAGCATTCGAAATATGGAATTGCTGATGCCTTGGGCACGGGAGCTACTACACACGATCTTCCTGAAAATGCCCGGCACATTTCCACTTTTCTGCTGGTGAAGTCTGGCTACAGCTTTCTTCACGGAACTTTGAGCAAGTCTCCTTGCTTTCGTCAGTTGACTCATGGAGTCGCGGTCCCCACCGTTTGCTTCAACATTGATTCCTCCTTCCATGCCTTCGTCTTCAAGTTCCATCTTATTCTTATCGGCTTCACTTTTCGCTTCATCTCCTTCTTGGCCTTCTTTATTTTCTCTTTCTTCATCCTTGGCTTTATCATTATCATCCCTCGATGAGAAAGGACCCGCTGCGAATCTGTAACCACGTTTAACAACGTGACGATCAGGAATAATTTTTGGATGGTACTGGTCAGCATGTCGATTTAACAGATGTTTCCTCAAATTCGAAGTACCGCTTCGGGATGAGGCGGTTAGATGCAAACCGCATAGTTTGCATTCTATGTACTTCGAATTATTTGCTTTCGAAGTGCGGTACTCCATAAAAGTCCACACATCCGACCGACGACGGACCGATCTTAATGGCCTGTTTACGAACTCACTAGAGACTCGCTCTTCAGCTTCTTGAATCAGATTGACCTCCATAATGATCCAGTAACTTCAGATATCACAAAGTCAATTCTGTCTCCAAAATAAAGGAATGAAACAGGTTACAATAAGGCGGATACTTGAAGTTCGAAGACACCACATTGGCTTGCAGATCTCACACAGTTACATGTAAACAGCTGTATCCGCGGCGCGCGGTACGGTGCGGCAGGAAAAACAAGCAAGTTTGCATCCGGGTTTTCGGGTCGCAAATTTTGTTTGTGAAACGTGAATCAATCACGGAGCTGAGACCATAGAGATAGGGCTACGAACTAGTCGTTCGGATGAAAATTATTCATTTAAATTGTATTGACAAAATATTAAGAAATAAGATGCCGCCAGCCACGGCATTTAGTCATCGTAAATAGGCTTATTCTATATCAAGTGAAAAAACATGCCGTTTGTTGTATAGGGTCAAATTTTTCTCTAAACCGTTGCTTTACCTTTTTTTTTGGGGGGGGGGGGGGGACTGACTTAGACAATATTTTGTATAAAGGCAAATAATATATAGTCAACATCAAGTAGTATGGCAAATTAATCGATAGTTATCAGTAGTTGATTGCAATAAACATCGATCATTTTGCGTCCTCACTTTTCATTGGTGGAAAGTTTAGTGAACCCGGCAGGTGGACGTGGATATTGAGAAACATATTTTCGTGAAATCTCCCCGGCACAGGCCGACATATATACTTTCAAGACCTTGGTGATTTTATGAATGCAAGTCTGTCTAGGCCTGGAAACATTCAAAAATCGTAAAGATTGATAAGGTATACAAGTTTAGGCCTAGATTTATTCAGGGGAGAGGAGCAATCGTGGTTCGTTTATAGGTCCTTATCCATCATTTCCCATAGCTCTTTGGAAGCATACAGAGTGTCATGTCACTGATGTGATATGTCATATTAGGACAATCATGCACCCCCAGGAAAATTACCCCACCCCACCCCCTGAAAATATCCCCTAAGACAACTACTCCCCCCCCCCCCGTATTAGGACAATTACCCCCACCCCTACAAATTACCCCCTCCCCTTCAAGGACAACCACCCAGAGGATACTTAACACCCCCCCCCCCCCCCCCCTCTCTGTTCATTAAAGGGGAAGTCTACCCTGATATTATCAAGTTGGTTTTAATAAAAGCAGATTTTTTTTTGGGGGGGGCGGGAAGAATACAGTATTACGTTTTGTCGGATTTCAACAATAAAAATGATTATGCAACCTTGGATTAGCATATCAGGGTCATTGTTTTTGCTCAGTACGTTTAGAACCGTGAGAGGAGAGTTTTGATTGGTTGATGTTAGAGTAAGTTGCATGAGTTTGCAACTTACTCTTTATACTCTACAATTTACCCAACTTTCAAAAGATCAGCCTTTTTTTGCATTCGACTCGGAATTGATACCTAATGATGCTTTTATATTTAGAAAAATGCATGATTAGAGTAAAGAAAAAGAATAGACATTTGTATCATTCTTTGAGATGAAACATCTTTTATTTGAAAAACATGAGTGTATCAATGAAACACAAAGAATACCAAATACTGACACTGTGCTCATTTAGAAACTTCAAAACATCGAAATCGGTATAAAAAAAGTGCTATTTTACTATAACATGTGCATACTTATACTTGATAAGTACATGTTGTAGAAGAAAACAGTTGTAAGCTTTGTCAAGTGTACGTTAAGAAGTTCTGACATCGGCACATTGAAAATATGAATGTACATAATTAAAAACAAATAACAAATCCTGTACAAGCTGTCAGATAGTATTATACTATTACAATATCTTTTCTTTTTAAAAATAGAAAATGTGAACTTCAACATTATATGGAAAAATATCAAGAAAAAAGGACATTTTAAAATCTAAAGCTTTACATCTTTGCCCTCATCAGAGAAAATTGCAAGAATGAACAGAAGGCCGAAATCAGACAACATAAGCAGAAACTAAAGGAACAAAGCGTGCAAAAAAAAATAACGTGCTGTAGCAAGTACGCTAGAATAAGACAAGGGTTTGGTGTTATATGGTAACAAGCACAACTCAGTGCTGTGTTTGTAGGGTCACAAAGGACTGAACAAATCCATCCATAATTAAAGCAAATGCTCTTTAAGATAAAATTTGTGCAATATCCTTCCAGAACTTTGTTAAAGTTAAAGTTGAATTACAATTACTTCTTTTTAATTATATAAATTTCTTAAAGAAACACTTTCAACAGTTAACAAAATCACAACTACAAAACTACATGTACAAGGTAATTTCACACAGGTGATCTGAGAAGCATTTTGCTGATTTTACAAGGCATAGATTTTTTTTATGATACAAAGTGTTAAGTTCATATTGGTATGAATTTTACAAGGTCAATTGTTGCTTGCTTTTTTGCCATGTGGAAGGGGGGAAGAAAAAAATTGCAAACGACAGCCAAGAGTCTGAGAGATTCCCAGCAGAATTTTTGAAATATTTCAAAGCAAAATTTCTCTGTTTCTCAGATCAGTCCATGTTATAAAGAATGCTTCTTATTTTCCATGAACCCGTACCGCGTAATAAACTTGTTGCAAGAAACGCCAGAGGAGTTCATTTTATCCTTAAATCATTTGTTAAAAGTCATTAAAATTTGATGGTAAAAATCGTGTTGCATTTTTCCTATTTATTTTTCATATAACTGAATTAATATTTATAAATCTTTTAAGTGACTAGCGGCTACATTTATCCTTCAATCATAACCTACTTCTGATAACAATTACATTTTTCCTGTTTATCTTTCTCTTTTTATAGAGATTCCTATGTGGCATAAAATGAAATCATTGATTAGATTTACAGTACTGAATGTACAGTTATTTGAAAGTGCAACATGCATTATTCCTTGTAAATAAACGATAAACATGTACATAGTGGCATTTTGAAATTTATAACACGTCATGCATGAAATTCTATCAGGGTTGCAATAGAATTTATTTTTTTAAATCAAAATTTGTATCCCTGAGTGATGTACCTGTATGATAAATGAACATATTCATTTGGATTGGATAATATTTCTTCTTAACACTTTAAATGAGGAAATGAAAGAATTCAATTGTATCAGAAATCTTACAGACTTCATATGAGGCCATTTCTAAAAGAATTTTGAGGGAATGTTAACTGCTTGTGCACATATTTGATGCTCAAGTATGTACAAGGATAATTGTACTTGTAAATGAATGCAAAATAATTTCATATTAAATAATGAAAACAGATTTGATGGCTTGATGCATGAATTTTATTCATAAAATTCATTTATATACATGAATATTTAGTTAACAATATATATATCAAACAATTATATAAACAAGAATACTAGGGTTGGGACTAAAAACCAGGTACCGGGTTAAACAAATAAGATCCCCTTTTCTCGAGATTGAATGGCAATAAAAAATATGCCCCTTAAAAGTGACCTTTTTTAAATAAATGCATGCCTAGCTCGGCTCAGATACACTGTAGGTATAAGCTTCCATTTTAGATTATTTTCATCCATGTTTCCATTTTTTACCGCAGAGGACAGTACTGGCAGTATATTCCGATAATTTCAAACAGGGAATCTACTCAAACAGACCATTGTTCTTGTGAAGAAAGAGCTGTGCATCAACATGCACGTGATCAAGGCGTTTACGATTTTCCAGAGTTCTGCTGGTCTCGGTACTCTTACACAGAGGAGTTGCAGCAATAGGCACACAGAGGATACCCTTGGCGAGCTTGCAGAGACCAGGAAAGCGCTTTTCATTCAACCGCCACCAGTTGAGAGGATCTGTCTCTCTGGAAACTGGACGTTCCAACCTGAAGAGGTCAATCACGTCCTCTGGCTTGATAGTCTTCTTGTTGAACTCGTCTTCTCCAAGTAACGCAAAGAATGGAGAGTCTTCCTCAACCTCTGGGCTTCCATTCTCCAGCCCTTCTCGGTGGTTTTCTGAAAGTTTCTGCTTCAACCCCTCGACCACCGGGACTCGATCCTCATCGGATAAGAAGCGCAGGTGGTGAAATCTTGGATCAATGGCTGCAGCTTGCATCATCAAAGAGCTGGGCAGGATTTCATTCAGCTCGCAACGTGATTTCAGCTCTGCACTGAGGATGTTCCTGAAGACTTGTCCATCATCAGAGATATCCTCAGCATTGGGGGTATCAATGTGCTGAAGTACTCCATGCATGACTGGTAACCAGCAGGAACCCGACTTGTTCCTGCCATCTCCCATGACTGCTACTGCAGCTTTCACTCCTTGGAGAGCTTGGATTAGCTCATGAAGTACCTTCCATTGAAGATCACTCAGGTTTGCTTCATGGTCGGCACCAAGAACTTTGCAAATCACCTCCTCTAACTCTGCTAGTTGACAAAACATATCGGATATTACTTGCCATCCACTGGAAGTGTCGCATATGGTCAGAGTGAGAGATTTTTTCTGGTCTTTCAGTGACCGTGTCAATTCCTGTTGGCAAGTGCGATCTGTGGACAGGTGGGAGATAAGCTGACCGGCATCTTGAATGAGTTTAGCAAGAGATGGAACACCAAGAGCGTTCTGCACAGAGATTCCCAGGAGCTCCCCTGCACATGGTCTGCTTTCCACGTTCAAAAAGGCACAAATTGATTTCAATACCTTCAGTCTTTCTGTAGTGTCAGCAACTGACTGGACACCATCTGTGCCATACACCATTGCAGGAACATCAGAGATCGTCACACCACAATCTCGGCACATATCCCTAATTTGCTGGGCAACATCTACATCTGTAGCATTCGCCTTTACCTGAAATGTTAAATATTCAAAATCTTAGTTTTATATGGAAAAAATACAAAAGTACAAAAATCAATTCCTGTATAAGGCAGCATGTTTGAATTCCATGAATTGTGCTTTAAGAAAACTAAACTTAAATATACTGGTATCCTTTATCCATTTTGTAAACATATATATGCATGAGTAGTCTAGTTTAGAATTTGCTAGTGGGAGCCTGTTAGGGATCGATTCTTGACAAGACGACTTACTCGGCCTGCCTGGTATGTGTAGTTTTGTGCACTATACCACGGACTGTAGCAGATTAAAATATATACAAATTCAGACTATGAGAGTCATTTGCACTTGACATCAATAGTTTATATGAAAAAGCTATAAAGGAAAACAAATTCATATCAACTATCTTCTGAAGTTCTCAATTTAGCGACCAAAGTAATGCACAGCTAATAATGATTGCGTGTAAGCCCTGTAAGTCTGGGATTTGATAGGATCGGAGCTACACCCTCGCACCTTTGATCAGTATCAGCAAAAGTATTACTTCAAAAGGATTTTTATTTTATTTTTACTGTTGTGCACTCTTATACCTAAATTTACTCATACACCTGTACCTTGGATAATTCTCTCATGTTAAGCTGCTATCTTGGGTTATAATGACAATGGGAAAAAATGTGTGCCTACATTATAATACAAAATGGCGGCTTTCATCATGTTTTACCTCTACTCTTAGACTAATATTATTAATTTCAAATGGTCTACAACTCCAAATGACGAAATAATCCCAGCTTTGCATGTACTTTTTGGTATTTAATAGCCCAAAACTATTTCAGCATTTTTTTTCTTCTACAGATTATTTTCCAATCATTTTCATTGATCGGCGATTGGAATTTATGTTCCGATTTCACCTGATCGGCAGACGATCAGCCCCTGATCCGATTATCGGTTATAGGGTTAATTGCGTCTAAAACAAAGATATTCGAACATTACCTCATAAAAGTTCAGACTTCAACAACAACGACTGGGGACACATCCAAACAAATTAATTAATGGACTGTGATTGCATTGTGAACAATTCACCTGTCCAAACACTTTGTACATGAAAAAGAAATGGAATAAGGTCACCCTGCCCATTTCTCCTTTTGAGTGATTTTTCTACTGAAATATATATAACTATTGACCCTGATGTAAATGCCCCCCTTCTCCACCCCCAGTCTGTAGTCTGTACTGCTTATAACTTTAATAGTAGAGATATTTTTCAGTCCAACTGCAGTTTATAAAACAAAGGATTTACGATCATTTACCTTGACGGTACCAAGGACCCAGCTTTCATTTCTCCAGTCTGTGCTGATAACATGTGATGTGACCGTAATGAAGTTCCTGTTGTGGTAGTCTGTCCATAGATCACAGCTGAGGCCAATTTTCAGGGCACTTGACAAACGCTTGGCAAGCTTGGTCCGACCTTCTGCCAGTCGGGCAAGTAGACGTTCCTCAAGACCAAACTGTGATAATGAACAAGAATTAAAGAACTTTATGGCTTTATGTCAAATCTATTATTATTAAGAGTCTGACTGTCTATACTACTGTAGCGTAGGATGTTAATTCTACTTAATTCAACACTCTTTTTCAAGTGGGGAGTGCTTAATATTTGACTTAGAAAGCAGAGAATCATTGTAAGGTCACTTTGAAATTAAATAGAGAAATCAATATGTTCATTACAAATTCTATAGCCATCTAGACCATTATAGACCTGGGTCTACCACCCGGCCCCCCACTCAGTGTTATTTAGGGTACGCATATGCTTGTTCCCTCTTTTTGAAAGCACCCCCTATCTGAGGACTGCCAACATTTCTGAACCCCCCTTTCGCGGGCTTTTTGCAGGCTTTTCCTGCCTTGTAGACCCCCTAAATCATGAAAAATGCTCAATGTATCTCCCTTAATTCGTAATAATTTCTCAGCAGTCCAAAGAGACGAGAGAAAAAAAAGAAAAAACACCCCATTTTTAAAGAAATCTCCGGGTGAAAAGTTAATACACCCCTTTTTTTTTTACAATTCTCGGGCCAGACTTTGTCGCATGAAAAGTTTCCCTTGGCTTTACCGGACATTTTGGTAACACGCATGGGGTCCGTCCATTCTGGGGGGGGGGGGGGGCCGGGGTCTACCACTACCAGTAGAAATACTAATTTTGATGGGGATTTGTTAGATCAGCATCAGCATAAAGTGGCGGTGATCCTGTTGAAATTTCTGATCGTTTCATTCAGTGCTTCGTTCTTATATCCCTGTTTAAACCTGACTAGATGGGTAAGTGAGAAACAAAATATTGGTCTAGTCTACTAAAAATCACCAAACTAAGTTAACAGATAAAAAGGCAAAGAGCTAATTTGTGATTCAAAAAGTCTCGACCCCATGAACAGATGAATATGAATTATGATAAAATCTAGTAGATCTAGATCTAGATCTAGTAGAAGCTTGTAAAACTTACTGTTGTTGGGAAAGGGTACCCTGCTTGTAAAGCATCAACAAGCGCCCGAAATCCAAGTCCCTCAATGATGTTCACTGGCAATAAATCTTCAATCAGCATTCGAAATATGGAATTGCTGATGCCTTGGGCACGGGAGGAAGTACACAAGATCTTCCTGAAAATGCCCGGCACATTTCCACTTTTCTGCTGGTGAAGTCTGGCAACAGCTTTCTTCATGGAACTTTGAGCAAATCTCCTTGTTTTCGTCAGTTGACTGATGGAGTCGCGGTCCCCACCGTTTGCGTCAACATTGATTCCTCCTTCGCCCTCCAGTTCCATCTTAATCTTATCAGCTTCACTTTTCGCTTCAACTCCGTCTTGGCCTTCTTTATTTTCTCTTTCTTCATCCTTGGCTTTATCATTATCATCCCTCGATGAGAAAGGACCCGCTGCAAATCTGTAACCACGTTTAACAGCGTGACGATCAGGAATAATTTTTGGATGGTACTGATCAGCATGTCGATTTAACAGATGATTCCTCAAATTCGAAGTACCGCTTCGGGATGAGGCGGTTAGATGCAAACCGCATAGTTTGCATTCTATGTACTTCGAATTATTTGCTTTCGAAGTGCGGTACTCCATAAAAGTCCACACATCCGACCGACGACGGATCGATCTTAATGGCCTGTTTACGAACTCACTAGAGACTCGCTCTTCGGCTTCTTGAATCAGATTGACCTCCATAATGATCCAGTAACTTCAGATATCTCAAAGTCAATTCTGTCTCCAAAATAAAGGAATGAAACAGGTTACAACTAAGGCGGATACTTCAAGTTCGAAGACAGCACATTGGCTTACAGATCTCACACAGTTACATGTAAACAGCTATCCGCGGCGCGCGGTATGCACATGGTGTCGGTGCGGGGGAAAAACAAGCAAATTTGCATCCGGGTTTTGATCTGAGCCCATAGAGATAGACTACGAACTAGTCGTTCGGATGAAAATTATTCATTTAAATTGAATTGACAAAATATTAAGAAAGAAGATGCCGCCAGCCGCGGCATTTAGTCATCGTAAATATACTTATATCAAGTGAAAAAACATGCCGTTTGTTTTAGGGTCAATTTTTTTCTCTAAACCGTTACTTTACTCTTTTTTTTTTTGACTGACTTGGGCAATATTTTGTATAAAGGCAAACTATATATAGTCAACATCTAGTAGTATGGCAAATTAATCGATAGTTGTCAGTAGTTGATGGCAATAAACATCGATCATTTTGCGTCCTCACTTTTCATTGGTGGAAAGTTTAGTGAACCCGGCAGGTGGACGTGGATATTGAGAAACATATTTTCGTGAAATCTCCCCGGCACAGGCCGACATATATACTTTCAAGACCTTGGTGATTTTATGAATGTAAGTCTGTCTATATAGGCCTGGAAGGATTCAAAATCATAAAGATTGATAAGGTTACACAAGTTTAGGCCTAGATTTATTCAGGGGAGAGGAGCAATCGTGGTTCGTTTATAGGTCCTTATCCATCATTTCCCATAGCTCTTTGGAAGCATACAGTGTCATGTCACTTACGTGATATGCCATGGTAGGACAATCACCCCCAGGAAAATTACCCCCCCCCCCCCACCCCCTGAAAATATCCCCTAAGACAACTACCCCCCCTTCAAGGACAACCACCCAGAGGATACTTAACACCCCCCCCCCCCCCTCCCCATTCATTAAAGGGGAAGTCTACCCTGATATTATCAAGTTGGTTTTAATAAAAGCAGATTTTTTTTGGGGGGGGGGGGGTGGGAAGAATACAGTATTACGTTTTGAGGAATTTCAACAATAAAAATGATTATGCAACCTTGGATTAGCATATCAGGGTCATTGTTTTTGCTCAGTACATTGAGAACCGTGAGAGGATAGTTTTGATTGATTAATGTTAGAGTAAGTTGCATGTGTTTGCAACTTACTCTTTATACTCTGCAATTTACCCAACTTTCAAAAGATCAGCTTTTTTTTTGCATTTAACTCGGAATTAATACCTAATGATGCTTTTATATTTAGAAAAATGCATGATTAGAGTAAACAAAAAGAATAGACATTTGTATCATTCTTTGAGATGAAACATCTTTTATTTGAAAAACATGAGTATATCAGTGAAACACAGAGAATACCGTTTTGTACTCTGGTCACAGTGCAGGACACTGTGCTCATTTAGAAAGTTCAAAACATCGAAATCGGTATAAAAAAGTGTGATTTTACTATAACATGTGCATACTTATACTTGATAAGTACATGTAGTAGAAGAAAACAGTTGTAAGCTTTGTCAAGTTCTTATAAAGGAATACCACAAATTTGCTCATCACGCTAACTTGATCTTGCACATTTCACCGATGGATTGTAGGGTGGTTAGTTACGTACAAATTTCTTGCCAAATTAATTTCCATACATAAAATCTTATAAGTTTTCATAAAGCAATGACCAATTTTTTAAATTTGTTACTGGATCATTTTATTTGACATACAGGTACATGTATGTACAATAAGCTATCCTCGCGTATGCTCCTACATGTACGTTAAGAAGTTCTGATATCGGCACATTGAAAATATGAATGTACATAATTAAAAACAAATAACAAATCCTGTACAAGCTGTCAGATAGTACTAGGGTTGAATACAATTTTATTTTTCTGTAGGTCCTGCATTATTTCTGATATCACCGAGTCTCAAAGTCTCTCAAGATCAATGTACAGAAGAGAATGTTTTCTTAAAGGCCAAGTCCACTCCAAAAGTAATTTGCTTTTACCGGTAATAGATGCAGAAAAACAAGGCAAACAGAGCAAAAATAAATTGAGTAAAATCAGATAGCTAATAATAGGGAAGTTATGTTTGTTTTTTCAAGTGTGAAAGACTGAGTTCACAAGTATTGCTTGATGCTCTTGCCAATTTCACATCTTTGACACTTGGTTGGAAAAAATGACATTGTTGCAGCCTGTACAGGGGAAAAAAAAAAGAAAATTACATTTTTCCCCCTCTGCTTTAATGGCCAGAAAGTTTAAACACGCATAAAACTTAATATTTTGATAGCCAAAATATGGTGACAAATTTTGATGACACCAAAAATGATCAGTTTGTAACCCCTCAAAAAAATGTTCTTAAAGGCTAAGTCCACTCTAAGTCTCCAAAAATAAGTTACTTTTAATAGATGCAGAAAAACAAGGCAAACAGCAAAACAAATTTGAGTAAAATCAGATGACTAATAAGGCAGCTATAACTGTTTTTTCAAGTATGAAAAACTATGGAACTTAAACAATCATTACACAAAGTGCCAATTTGGTTATCAGTTTGTGACGTCATTGCCTCACTATTTATACTTTTATCCCATTAATTTCCTTTTTTATCCCCATGCCTTTGCCTAGGCTATATGATTTGTATCATATTGCGTGGGAAAATTGAAGATTTATATTGTCAATATAAAGAAAACAATTGGTGGATAGTGAGGCAATGACGTCACAGCCTTATGTGTGAGTTGCCAATTTGTTTAGTGATTTTCAAAGTTTTTCATGTCATTAAAAATTCATTATCCGATTTTGCCCAAACCTTTTTTGATTGGTTTGTCTGATTTTTCTGCTTCTATTGAAAGTAAGTTACTTTTTGAGTGGACTTACCCTATAACAACAGAAATTAAAAATAAAACAAGATGTAAAAAGCACATCATTTTTGAAAGCTGGTACAATACAAAACTAAAGAAACAAGTTAAGTAATTTCAAATACATATACCCAATCGTTGAGGTATAAAAAAAATATATCCAAAGTTCCAAACGCAATTTAAAAAAGTTGAATTCACGTTGAGTTATGAAGGCAGAGTTTGGAGTTTTTACCTGCGTCACATGAAAATATGTCCAACACAATGATCTGCACACAAAATTAGACAGTGTATCCTTAAAGCTGGGTCAGTGACCAATTATGATTGAGAAAGATGAGTGGTGCTACAAGTTCAACTTCCAAAACAGCTCTCTTCATATCGAGCATGGATGCTCCAGCCATAATGTCACTCATAGACTGCGCAATGGCAGGCACACAGAGGAACTGTTTGGCCAACTGGACAAGGTGCGAGAACCTGCTCCTGTTGACCCTCCACCAGTCCAATGGACAGCTATCATGCCTTAATGCAGGAAAGGTCATGTAGCTGCTAATTTCACTGTCTATGTCCAGTCTGTCGGGTACATCCTCTTCACCGTCACCAAACAAACACAAGAATGGGGACGTCTCATGTGAGTCGGCGGGCAGGTTATTTTCAGCTCCTCCATCGATGATGCCGGGACTAGCTTGCATAACACCTTTGAGTGCTTCGATCACATCTGTCTTGTCTTCCTCAGCAATGAACTTAAGCTTCTTGAAGCGTGGATCAAGCAGCGCAGCAAGCATAGGTACAGAGGACGGCAGGATGGCAGTCAGGTCCCACTTATCTCTCGTCTCCCGTCCAATAGTCTTCAAGAATCTTTCCATGGGAGAGTTTGGCCCATGGCTGGCATCTTCGCAGTGCTGAAGAATACTGTGGACAACTGGCAGCAGGCATGAAACTGATCCAGTCTTGTCCTTGCTCATGACTGCCAGTGCAGCTCTCAGGATCTGGAGTGAGCTGACAAGCTTTTCTGCTAGATGCCACTGGTCTTGAGTGAGGTACAGTTTTGCACTCTTTAGATCCAGACTACTAACCTTCTCTACAATGTCTCTTAGAGCAACCAGCTGTTAGAAGAAAAAAGTAAAAGAGATTTTGTGACTTGTATGTTTGATATCTAGTATTAAAAGACACAATGTAACTGACATAAATGCATAATTCCTGCAAAGTTCTTCAGAATATGAAGAAACAGTTGAGGGACTTATTTTAAGAAAAATAAGTGCTTTGACAATCATTTTTTTGATATATAACTCAAACTGTTTTCTCCTAAATTCACAATAATATGACAAAATATACAAATGGACACATTAGACATTTAAATATGACAGTGTGGTAACGACAAATTGATGAGGAAAAAAAAAAAAAACTTTAATCAGTGCACTAAACATGCCTCTGTATCCTGTTTCTCTTGAACATAATGATCAATGTTGGTTCTTTATTTAGCTGTCTACATTTTGGGATATAATATTTCTGTCCTCTGGCGCATAACATTACCTTGAAGAGCATCTCAGATGTTGCAATCCAACTTCCTTTGCGATCCTGCACCAAATCGGTCTGTGCTCCACCCAATTCAGCATCCTTCATCTCCTGCAGGACCTTGTTTGCCTCGTCATCATACATAAGATAGGTGACCAGTTGACCTGCTCGCTCAATGACTGCTTTCACCTCAGGGACACTGAATGCTGCTAGAACACACATCTCTAGCTTCTCTGCTGCACAGCTCAATGACTCACACACCAACGTAGACCCAACACCCTTGGCAGTTGACTTCAGCATCCCCTGTCGGTTCAGGATCGCCACCATGCGTTCTGATGGCAACTCGTACTGGAACAACAGTTCACGGATGTAAAGGCATATTTCATCGCTGCTAACTTTGGCATCTGAAACATGCTCAGTACCCAGGACATAGCTTCTGCGTTCCCACTGACTCGTTAAGTAATGGATGGTGATTGTTGTGTACATCTCCCGGTCACTGCCTTTCCACAGATCATACACGAGTGAGAAGTAGGGAGCTTCTTCAACAAGCATTTCTTTGAGTTGTATCTATAAAATATAATCAGGAAATGAAACTATTTTATGAATTGATGTTATTAGTCCTTTAACATATCGTGGGTACATGTACATCTTTTTAATCAAGTCTCAAATAATGTATTTGAAATTGAGTGTCAGTACTTGAGGGAGAAAAAAATTATGTTATCTCTCAAATCTATCTTTCAGTTTTTATCCCATTCCAATTTCAATGAATGATCAGATATATACATGTATTGTATATGATTGTTAATAAATTCGGACAATTTTGCTCTCTTTTTCATCTGAAGTCAAATAATAAGAAAACTAGATGGAATTCGACTGCGCGCAGTCGAAAATGATGCCTCCGTTATAGAGCAATTTTACAAACCAAAACAGAAAAAAAAAATTGAATTCACGTTCAATGGTAATCCATTGACAGGTTCTCAGAATATTGTGATTACAAGCAATTTCTCATATACATATATGACCCTTTGATCTTTGACCTCATGACCATAAAATCTACTCAGTTCATTGGCTCTGCAAGATGTTCTGAGTTAAATAGTAATCCATCTGTCAGTTCTAATGAGAATGCGTTCACAAGCTATTTTTGCATACATAATGGGCCCATGACCTTTGACCTTTGACCTTATGAACCAAGAATCTACTCAGTTCATTGGCTCTGCAAGTAACAAACATGACCTAATTTTGGCATGAATCCATCAATCGGTTCTTGAGATAACGCGATCACAAGCTGTTTTTGCATTCATAATGTGCGCTGTGGCCTTTGACCTTTGACCTACGTGCTCCAAAATCTAATCAGATTGTCTTCTTATGGTGATACACACTATCATTAAGTTTGAAGTTTAAATCTCCAGTGGTTCTTGAGATATTATGATAACAATCTCAATGTATGGAATTTCATAAGTTGACCTCTGTGACCCTTGACCTTTGACCTACGTGCTCTAAAATCTAATCAGATCGTCTTCCTATGGTGATACATACTATCCTTAAGTTTGAAGTTTTTACATCTCCAGTGGTTCTTGAGATATGATAACAATCTCAATGTATGGAATTTCGTAAGTTGACCTCTATGACCCTTGACCTTTGACCTACGTGCTCCAAAATGTAATCAGATTGTTTTCCTATAGTGATACACACTATCACCAAGTTTGAAGTTTAAATCTCCAGTGGTTCTTGAGATATCATGATAACAATCTCAATGTATGGAATTTCATAAGTTGACCTCTGTGACCCTTGACCTTTGACATACGTGCTCCAAAATCTAATCAGATCGTCTTCCTATGGTGATACATACTATCCTTAAGTTTGAAGTTTAAATCTCAAATGGTTCTTGAGATATCGCGCTAACAAACTCAATACAAGGAATTTCATAAGTTGACCTCTGTGACCTATGACCTTTGACCTACGTACTCCAAAATCTAATCAGATCGTCTTCCTATGGTGATAAATACTATTCCCGAGTCTTAAGTTTAAATCTTAAATGGTTCTTGAGATATTGTGATAACGGTCAAACGGGACGGACGTACGGACGGACGTACGGACGGACGGACGGACGTACGGACGGACGGACGGACGGACGTACGGACGGACAACCCGAAAACATGATGCCTCCGGCACCACCTTCGGTGGCGGAGGCATAAAAATACATTGGATTGCTTTTTTTTTTAAACATGGGAAGAAATTCACCACTTGATTTTACAGCCCTCCTAATATTACCATCCCCCCCCCCATCAATGGTATGATTTAAAAGTCATTTGGTGTGCCTGCATACAAAACTGGTAATCTTTCTAGTTTATACAGATCGTTGTGTAAGGCTACATAGTCCTTTGAAGATTAAAAGAAGAAGATGGAATAAAATACACATGTACATGTGAAAATGAATTTTCTACAGACTATACTTGTTACTAACCTTGCTTTCTTCAAACATGGCAAGTAGGCTGTTCTGCAACTTCTGCTTAGGTGGAATCTTGTAGACCGGTTCCAGAAACTTCATGTAAGATCTAAAGCCTTCTGAATAGATGAAGCTCAGTGGCTGGAGACTCTGGATCAAGAGTTGTATCAGTTTAGGAGCTATGACCATCTCACCTTCATCCATCTTCTGCTTACGGATTTTGGCCTTCATTGGAGTCAGAATAGATGTTGTCAGATGCCCTGATAATGATGATGATGATGATGATGATGATGGAGGCGTAGAGACTTCTGTTGGCATTGTTGTCCCTTTGGTTGGGGTATTTTGGAGATCTTTGACTGCAGAGTTTGTTGTGTTAGGCTTCAAAGTTCTCTTCTTTCCAGATCCGAGAGGCCTTCCTCCTGGCTTGAATACCTTTGCTGAAGGGCCAATAACCTGATTCATGCACACACACAAAAAAAGTATATTTACTTTAAAAATCCAATGGTCATCTACATTTGAATGAAAAAAGTTATACAACTTTCAAACTAGACACTTATTTTTGTTTAAATGGCAATGCCCTGTCTTCAATGCAGTATATTTATCACTTTTTTTCTATTTTTCTCATTTCTTATTTCTTGCCGGCTCGTGACCATCAACTTTTTTAAAGGTAATACAAAGTTTTGGTATGGGGTCATGAATTTGGTTCAAATGAACATATTGAAAGCATATGCGACCCTACAATATTCAGTGATCGTTGTCACGTTTGAAATCGATTCTAAAGTTATGAAATTATAAATAATAAACTCTTTATGTTGTATAGCTCCCTCTCAAGGTCAAGATATTAATTTAGCTATAAAACAATGTTTCTTGACTAAAATCGACCGATAAGCTATTCCTGTTTGGAAATTATATATCACAACTACATATTCTGAAATTTTCATGGTCGCAGCTACCATTGTACGGCTGTACGGCGCTATTTGAAATTTATCAAAATTTTTATATTCAATTTTTCTCGAAAGCAGAAGTGTTTTAGGGGCTAAATTTTCTAGTGCTTATATTACATCTACAGGGGCATCCAAATATATCAAAATTGAAAAGAATCACCCCCATCCAATTTTCAAAAATTCCCAAAACTTTGTATTACCTTTAAGGTGCTTGTAGACCCCACGATGATTATGCTGTCACTAATACCCAGTTAAGGTTAAAGTAGCTAGGCCAAGGTTAAAATGAAGGAAAAAAATGGGCTACTTTTAGTGACCAATAAGACTTGCGATGAAGTTAAAAACAATTTTCCCCTCCATTTTGTAGACCCCCTAAAAGGCCCTATGCTGTTTTTCTTGCACCTTGGAACATGCACTCTACCCTTATGGCAAAATTCTGCAAGAATCTTCAAGGCTGAAGGAAAGAGACTACACCGAAATACTGTGTAGCTCGATAAAACCTGCAATATGGTGGTTTGAACTTTGAACATCAAGTTCAAACACAAATAGTAGACATTGATTCAGACAAAAAAAAAGTTTGGGCATGTGACATTATCAATCTTATTTGGACATGCGATATCGATCTTAGTTGACTAAGACTAAGAGTTACTAAAAAGCATCTGATCATGCAGGTTAATATTTTATTAAGAATGCAGAGACGCCAAGTTCAAAGATCGGCAATGCGTGACATTTTCATGATTCGGCGCGAGCGCGTGCGAGGGTATAACACACGTATAAGGTATAGCGTTTTTCAAAATCTAGTGCGCGCGTCGTGCGTAAGAGCATTTTCAGACCCTCGAAATGCGTGATGTCACGCCTAATGCGTGATACTTGGTAGCTCTGAGATTGTTACAAAATAGTTTTATTAGTATTCAAATCCCTAAAGGCTAAAGCCCCTTTCACACAATAAGTTACATAGTGTTGCGTACCGACTACGCCGAGTGTACGCTGCTCTACGTAATACACCGAGGGACGCAAAGGGGTACAAGAGATGGACGCAAAAAAAGTTATCATTTTTATTATTTTGGGGGCGTACTTTCGGCATAGACGCTAGACACATAACATATACATTTTCTACGCATTAGTAAGCTAACCTACGCCAGTCCGACGAATTAGAACGCCTTAATTAATGTATACGCTTTTACTATAAAAGTGTATATATTAATCAAGGTGTCCTAGATCCTATTTGCGGAAACAATAAGCAACTTTGCGCAACCGTAGGCAAACCTACTTACCCTTATACGCCATTCCTACATAAACGTACGCAACCCTATGCCTGTTATACGCAATCGTACGCCAGCCTACACTGTCCACACAACCTACGCCACTATACTACGCCGAAGCAACATTTTTTTAATGAATACGCAGCCTAATTTTGGCTTAGGCCTATACTCGGTACGCCACACTATGCAACTTTACGCAGATCCGATGTGAAAGGGTCTTTAGGGTAAGCCTTACTCCCATTGGCAGTGCCATTACTAATTTACTACTAAGATTTCCATTTTTTGTTTTCTTTTTTGATTGTACGTTTCAGAGACACTGTAGACCCTATTCTACAATTCACAAAAAGAATTGGAAGAGGGTTCATTTTTTAACAATTTTCCAATCTAAGTACGAACATCCGTTGTCTCACTTTCAGCTTCCCAGGTCTGGAAAGGTGTTAGCGGAAATAGATGACTCGGTCAAGGGAAAAGTTAAAGTAGTCTACTTTACCTCAAATTCTTCCATAGAATGAGCTGCTGTCAAATGGTAGCGCAGATTCGTTGTGCCCCCTGTGTAAGCCAAGACTTTTTCGCAAAAGCGGCACCGTGCTCTGCGAGTTTCCCTGTTCAGTTCCATAAATTGCCATACTGAAGATCGAGGACTGAGAATTTTGCCACTTTGGCCAGCCGAGGGGTTGCTCCTTTTCATTTTTAACGAGTTTAAGGTGCAATATCCGACAAAATATGAGACAAATGTGATCGATTCAATTCAAGAGATGTTGACGAAAATCAATTTAATAGTCCCGTCAATTGCCATTGCAATATGGCTGCTAGTTAACATGTGAAAATAGCGCGCGCGCGCGCTCATCGATATGGACTCAGACTCCATTCGCAGTCGTTTCTAGCATACGCTTCCGGCCCTTATGCATAAGAATGCCATGTTTTTTGTTTTGTGTTACTATTTTGTTTGTTTGCTTGCTTTCTTGTGTTCATTACGTTGTTGTTGTTAACGTGATTGTTTGCTATTGCAATTGCTTATGTTTTTTGTATGCATTGATGTCCTTAGGTTTTATGAATGTGTTGAGAAAAAAAAGAACTGAACTGAGAAACAACAAAAACTGTCTACCCCTACCGTGTTTTCCCCCCTCCACAGCGCCCTCCCCCACTTTTAATTTGTTAGAAGTGCCCCTTTTTTCATAGAAAAAGTGCCCATTTTACTTTGACAAGTGCCCCTATTAATTTGTTAAAGTATCCCTTCCCCTCTTTTGACCTCTGATAAGTGGCCCTTTTAATTTGACCCATGTCTTTTTTTCTTCGACAAGTCCCAATTTTCTTTGCGATAGTGCCCTTTTTAATATCTAGTAAGTGCCCCTTTTCAGGTACGAGAAGTTCCCCTTTTCACTTTTGATAAGTGCCCCCTTCACCGGCTGATAATAGCCCTATTCAAATCTTAGAGGTGCCCCTTTTAATTTTGAGAAGTGTCCCTTTTTCTTTGTAAGCAGTGCTCCTTCTCCTTTTAATAACTACCCCATTTTCATCCCTGATAAGTGCTCCATTTATTTTAACATTTGCCTCTTTTTCTTCATAATAAGAGCAACTTAACTCTTCTCATAAAAGCCCCCTTTCACCTCCGATAAATGACCCTTTCAAAATCTGATCGGTGCCCCTTTTCTCTCAACAAATACACATTTTCCTTCATAATAAGTGCCCCTTTTTCATATCGGGTCAGTACCCCCTTTTACAGGTGCGATAAGTGTCCCTTTTCACCTTTGATAATTTCCCTTTTAACAATGATATGTGTCCTTTTTCTTTTCGAATGAGTGTCTTATCCCTAACGATAAGTGTCCCCTTTTCCTCTCATCATTAAACATGTCCCTAATTTAAAGCAACTTAAAGCAATTTCTCCCAAAGCTCACTCGCTCGCATTTATAGATGATATAATTATGTTACTTATCAAATGTTTTTTCAGTCTTCCGTTATGAGAATGGGCGTATAACTTCATTAGTATTTGTTTTCCCTCTTTATAAGATGTAATTTTTCGCACTGCGACCGCAAAAAACCTTAAAAATTGTCCTCGCTCGCTTCACTCGCTCGCAAATTAATATTCAGACCATCACACCCAAGTGCAAAGCATGATGCTTAAGCTATATCTTGGCTGATGTATAAAGAGAACAAATATCGAAATCATCCCTGATAATGTTATCACAATGTACGGATATATGTGTCTAAAAAATTGTATATTTACGCTTTGATATTATTTTGTAGGTGCCCTTTTTTCAAGAAAGTGCCCTTTTTGGTTGGTGCCTCTCCCCTCCCCCACTTTGAAGTTGCTTCGCCGTTCCTGCCCCCCCCCCCCACACACACACACACCGACATACATTAAAACTAGTGCTTTTGCCGTTTTTAGTACACCTATTTGCCTATTTATATTTTTAATTGGGCAGAATCTTATTTATTTTAATCTCGGGTCAACATTTTAGATACATTTTTTTTGTTTTCATAGGTTTTTATTCTCTTTTCACATAGTTTATAACCTTTTGTACAAAATTACAAATAATCTTCACATAGGCCTAAATAAATTTGCAAGTGAACTTTAACATTTCCATTCAAGGTTACAAATAATGTTACACATTCACAGAAGAAAAATACATTCACATAAACAAAATTATAGTTTCACATTTTACACAAATCGCTTTTCTTTTCCACAATAATTTCTCAAATTTCCTCAAAGAGAAAAAGGGTTATGATAAAAAGAAAGAAAAAGATATATGATAACATAAGAAAAATAAAGAGAACATAGTGATATCGATATATGCTCACTGCAAATGTTCTTACCAAATATGTTTCTTATATGCCCTTCTGTCATATCCCATTATGTCATTTTAATGTTGTCATATTTTCGTTTTATTTTCCGTAGACCTGTATATTCCGGGGCATACAATGCAACATGGGGAGGGGGCAACGGGGCTTGTGGCCCCACTTCTTCCAAAGGCGTGAAAAGTAGACCTCCTGTGATTAATCAATTCACTTCCTGAGATATACCACCCCGTTAATTATTATGGGAAGTGACAACAATCATCGTGCTCGGAATTTAAAGGGGCCAAGTGTGATTATGTATTGAGAAGTTTTCCGCTTGTTTACAATTGCGACCGTCCGTCACCAGCATACCAATGACAAACAATACTGAACATTTAATTGAAGCAATTCATGCTGGCCAGGTGTTTAATCACCCTTCGATTAAGTGGTTGTCAGTTAAAAAACACGTCTCTCTTTTTCTTTTGTACGCTTTGCTCGCTTGCAAATATTTGCAAGAATGTATGATAATTCATTGATCAAGGGCGGGGTGTAAAACTGTACATTTATAAAGGCATCCAGGGGCGTATGGCATCGTTGGTATAGAGGCACCGGACCGGCATTCTTATGAATTAGGGAGGAGGTGGAGGAAAGGATCGCTGCGCCATTATATTCTTTTCACTTTACTCATCTCCTTCTATCATCCTTTCTCTACCCCTCTCTTTTATTTATTTATTTATTATCTTTTAAAATTGACACTTGATAATAACGCATCTAGCTACGTCGCTAATGGTAAAACTCGATCATTTTAATTGCACCAGTTTTTGTTTTCCTTTTCATTTTTGTGTTTGTTTTTACTTGCGGCAATGTCATTTTTTTTTCTCCCTCTTTTTTGTGGTCAAATAGGGTGAAGCTTGAGTTATATGATCAGATGGTCGGCATGGGGTTTGCAAAGATGACCGTTGCAGCGGCACTGAGGCACACCAACAATGACCTGCATGGTGCCCTAAGAATCATCCAAGAACAGCCAGAGCTACTCTCCATATCAGATCATGACGTGGTTCCAGACTGGGATGGACCCATTACGGATGAGATGATCGCTCAGGTATATTATTTAAGCTCCACCTCCAACATAATTATCCATAAGGGGGTGGATAGAGAGTGGCATGGGTTGTAGGGTGTAGCGCCTACATTCCAACATATCTCTCAGCAAATTTGGAATTTTAGAGACTTTTTGAGAACATTTTGATGGCCTGTTTTTATTTCCCCTTCTATTTCTAGTGTTTTTTCATAATGGAAAATCTATTCAATTGTCACGGGGAGGTAGTGCTCGAGAGAGAGTTGTTCTGGAGTATAGTTGTCCAAGGGATGTTTTTCCTATGTCTTCTTTTTGGATGGTTCTCATTAACCCTTAAGGGAACTATTCTAATCACTCTCTTTATTTTATATAAAAAAGATCCTAGAAGAAATCCCTCTTGCTATATATTTCCATGTATGTCTGTAATTATTATGCCGTTTCCCCTCATAATGTGTATTTTCATTGCTCCACTCCTGACTTCACAGTCTTATGAAAAATGATGAACAATTTGTAGATGAATAAGAGCAATGTTATGGAAAATGGAGACTGCATGATTTTCAATAATTTGTTTAACGAAGTGCTTGTAACCCCCCCCCCCCTTCTCGCTCTCACACACACGCGCGCGCACGTACATGCATCTTTTCATTGCTCTTGGGATCTTACATCTTCTTTTTCTCTTTTGATTGCCTTTTTCAGCTCACAGAGTTTGGATTTAATATTGATGTTGCTAAAGAGGCCTTGAAACGATACGGAGGAGTAGTGGAAAAGGCAGTTGAGAAGCTCTTATTTTCAGGAGGAGTGCTTGCTTCTCTCCCATCATCATCCTCGCAAACAGGTGCATAATCGAGATAGATCTTGTCATTATGTACAGTTATGATAATATGCAGTTGCTGACTACTAATAGCCTATTAATAATTAGAAACAGTCATACAAATCATTCAGAATTTATAATCAATGAATAGATGAATCAAATGATGTTACCTCAAACGAAATTATGACTACTGAATTGTCTTTCTTTCTGACCAAAGAAAATCTATCGGGAATATGCTAATTATTGAATGAGATGTAAAGTTTCTTGACATTTTCATTCTGGTTTGTTATGCTATTGAGAAACAGAAAAGGAATCTGATTCATGGAAAGAGTGTTTGGATTAATCGTAATTCATAGAGTGCAAATATGCGAGCAGCGAGAGTTTTTAATTAATGATTTAAATCTCATTGCGCTGAAAGCTTGCTTTACATAATGGGGAAAAACACGAATGGGTTATTTGAAGCACATCACTAATTCAGTGAAGCTTTTGAAGGAATGAACATTATTTTGAAGTTAAATACTGTATTTTACATTTTTACTCAGCTGACGAAAGTGTGAAGCTGACAGCCGAGCAAAAACAGGCAATCGAGGACGTCCTACCTGATATACCAGATCATGAAGAGGACTATCTTGATATCACACTGGAGGAAGAAGCAGCATTTATTGCCGAATACAAAGCAAGGATAGAATCGGCACTTTGATTTTACTCGGTCTGAAAGCTCACAAGCCAGTGATCTCGAAAATATTCATCAATAAATCGATAGTCTTTCATGACAAAGGAGCACTGGCGTACCTGAGGGGGGGGGGGCAAGGGGGGCAGAGTGCCCCCCCTGACGGGCTGCAGGGAAAAAAGAAAAAGGGGGAAGGGGAAAGGAAAAAAGGGGGAAAGAGAACAAAAAGAGGGGGGGGGGGAAGAAAAGAAAGGAAAGAAAAGGGAAAAAAAGGAAAAGGGGACAGAAGAAAAAGAAGAAAAAAAAGAATGAAAGAGAAAAAAGGAAAAAACGGAAAAGGAAAGAAAAAAAGAAAAAGAAGAGAAAAGGAAGAAAAAGGAAAAAGAAAGGAGAGAAAAAAATGGGGAAATTAAAAAAAAAGACCATGACCGTACGGGGGGGGGCGTTGACCCCAGATATTTTGAAAACGTACAGTTTTTTCCTGAAAATGTTTAACAAAGCTCACAAGTGGTGAAGGCCTAAACCAAATCCTTCAATACTATGCTTGAAAATGCAAAAGTACCCGCATGACCAGTTCGGTCGCTCGAACTCCCTTCACTCCTTTCGCTTTTTACGCATCTTTCCCCCTCCCCCACCAGGAAAATATTCCACATACGGCCCTGAAAAAGACAAATGAAAATAGGAAAATATAAGTGATATAACAAATTCGACACTCTTCGCTGGCGCGAGCTGCTTGCTAGCCTATTTTGTATTAATTGTTTTCACTTGCTCGTCCCCCTAAAAAAAAGGATTAGCATTGCCTAGAATACAATTGTGCCTGCCCCGACTGGCCCCGACCTGCAACCATGGCAACAATAACACCCAATTTATGTACCAAATGTTACTAAAAGAGACTAATTCATTTTTTTCTCTCGCTACGAGAGAATAGACATTGCCTTGAAATTAATTGTGCCCACCCTTGACCTGCAACAATATCATTAAAAATGGAAGTGTTTTTTCGCCCTCTCGCCAAAAAGGAATTGATATCGCGTTAAACGCGATTGCGCCCATCCCGACCTGCACCAATAAAAACAAGTTTATGTATTAATTTCTATTAAAAGAGAATTGATTTTTTTTTGCTTGCTCGCTATGCTCGCTCGCTAAAATGGAATTGACATTTCTAATAAAGTATGTGCGCCCCCTTGCCTGCAACAATAATCTCAGTAAATAAGTACCGAACGTTATTTTAAGAGATATTGTTTCCTTGCTCGCCAGAATTGATGAATTGATTGATTTTAGTGATTGATATATTAGTTGATTTTTTTTTTAACCCTCTCTTGCTACGATGTCTTTACAATTAACATCGCTAACAAACATGCTCGCCCCAACCTACAACAAATGACCAGTTCATAATTATGTACCAAACGTTATTCAAAGAAAATTTGGTTTGCTCTCTAGCTACGCTCCCTCGCCAAAATGGAATTAACATCACTTTAAACATGATTGTGTAAGCCCCAACCTGCAACAAAAACCTGAAAATTATGTACCAATCATCATTAAATTTGTTTTGCTCGCTCGCTACGCTCGCTCGCCAAAATAGAAGTAACATCGCTTTTACTATAAATCACGCTTGTGCCCGCCCCCGACCAAGTTTATGTACCATGTTCTCACTAAAAGAGAAATGATTTTTTTTCTCGCTCGCTCGCTCGCCGAAGTGGGATTATGCTTGCATTACTAACAAATGTGCCCGCCACTGACCTGCTACAATATCATTAAAAAGAGAAATGTAGGGGTTTTGCCTGCCCGCCAAAATGAGATTGACATTGCCTGAAACACGATTAGCTAAAATGGGTATAAAATCAAGTTTAAGTGGCAATTATTAAAAAAGAAGGGATTTTTTTTCTTGCTCGCTACGCTCGCTTGCAGAATTGAAATTAACGTCGCTAACAAATAAATGTGCCCACCCCCGACTTGCAACAATACCGGTTTATATACCAAACGTTACTTAAAGATATTTTGTTGCCCGCTCGCTCACCAGAAGTGAAAATTATCATCGCCTTTTTTGTTTTGTTTCGATCGCTTGCCCCTCCTGACGGAGTACCCCAGGTACGCCACTGCAAAGTAGACATTTCTAACATTTTCCAAATTGCATGGAACACATGCAGTTTCTTTTTTTAGTGTTTGCTGCCTAAGACATAAATCGAAAGTTCGTGAAGGTGTTGCAAAAATTGTTCATAGGCATAACGTATAGTATGAAGAACACATGTATATATATTAAACGCAAGAATCATGGTTTTGTTTAGGCTTGTATGGACTGGCACCAAGTCTATTTGCATGTTTACCTTATTGCTATGTTTTATAGAGAAATTTGGTAAATCGCAACTGACATGTCTTCCATAGAATTTGGGCACTTGAGCTTAGGAAGAATTACAATGTTTTTACTTGCCAATAGTATAATAGAGAAAAACAGGAACATCTATTACTATTTGCTCTGTTATCACGATTGTATTATAATAATGCACAAGCAATAACTTGTAAATTGTATATGCCTTCACACTCTCAGTGAATTCTACTTAACCCGTAATCATTTTGTAATCCAATATGTAGGCCTATTGAAAAGAGTTACATAAAGCCTATAAGATATATAAGATGTGTATATGTATTTTGAGTTTATACTGATCGTTGAGTTATACTGATCATCATTTCTTAGGTAGATCGTCACTATTTGTGCCTTCGTACTTCTTGCAATATTGTCCATTGAAAAGATTGAATGGTCTTATTTATTTTAATTTAATGTATATCATACCATCGAGAAGTAAATAGATTTAATGCAAGAACGCACTCAGAGGAAGTTACAGGTAAGGACATCTACTTGAATTACCAGTTGACATATTGCCACAAGATGTGGACACGTCAACACCTGTTTCTTAACATTTTTGTTCCATGTGTTATCATCATACCTTGATTTATGACAGGGGCTTGGCTCGATCATATGGATATTGAATGGCGAAATGGGGTGGGGTGGTTGGGGGTTGGAGCAAATCTGTTGACAATTTAACCGGAAGAATAGTCTTTACCATGTTCAAATTGTCTGACAATAGTATATATTAGTCGTCAGATATAACAACCGGCGCTTTTGCTCTCTGCCAACAAGGCTTGAAAAATTCGACATTTGCTACTTTAATTTTTTTTAATAGAGATGTGAACCTTCCTATACGCATACTCTTCTAGCGACGCCCCTTTTGATTTATAAACTCCTAATCTATCTGTCCCACCTCTTGTTAAGATCTACACCCGTTAGCTATAGTGTTATTCACATACTCATTACTTGTTTGAGTTTTTTTTTTCTATCTGCAACAAACTGAAATAAAAGAGTGCACTGGTATGAAGTAAGTAAAGTCAACTCCCTTATATTGCAGCTCTAACTGTTCTACATTATTATTGTTGCTTTTGAGTGGCTATACACGAGTCTTTCAAGTAATGTTGGTTGTTTTATACCCTTTTTGTATTGGACATCGCAGTGGACCGGCGTGATCTCATGAACCCTCAGACAAGGTATTAAAATGCCTGTGAGATTGTTGGTCTCGTATAGGCTGCCGGCTTCATGAGATGTAGCCCTTTTTTGTCATCTTTGAATGCAATACATAGTGGCAGGCGCGGATCCAGGATCTCTTAGGGGAGGGGGCCCAACTTTTCTTTTTTTTTTTGCTCCCGAAAATTTGAAAATCGCGCCGGCCGAAAAGTCGCTCAGTGGGGGGGGGGGGGGGGGAATTGAGCACATTTTTTTTTTGGTCCTCGGAAATTTAAAAATTTGCACCCCCTAAAAAGGTAAAAATCACGTGTTTTTGCATGATTTTTTTCTCAAGGGGGAGGGGGGGCCGGGCCCCCCCCCCCCCACCCCCTGGATCTGCCACTGCATAGTTGTATACTGTCACATCTATGAAATTAACTATTAAGTGGCCATCATGTTTTGTGTTTTTTTGTCTTCGTTTGTTTTTGTTAGTTGATTCTGAGAAAATGTATGCTCGTTTCTTTTCATGACAGTCAAAGACATCTTTTCTTTTTCCGTGTAAAGCATTTAGTTTGCCAGAGTAAATACGTTGGTTAAACTTTTTGGTGGATTGTGATTATTTTGCACCTAAGTGGAAAACGGAGAAAACTCGTCATGAACTGAAGAAAAATACCTTGTTGTATTGATATATTCTCATCTCAGGAATCATAACAATGTTAATTAAAAGGAGTGGGGTCGAAGTGAGGGATCATCAGTTAAGTTATCTTGTTATACTTGACGAGTTTCCACTTGACGAGTTTCCACTGGATGTGAATTTTTTTTTACGTTGAACTAACTATAAAACTCTCGCCTTTCTCCATTTTGAATGTGGCGACTGTCAAATTCAATGACTCTATAGCAGAAATTGTTAAAAGATATGTTTGGGGATATAGTATTTTTATATGATTTATGTCATTCTGTCATTAAATTCCAAATAAAAAGAATATTGTTTGATATATCCACTGGTGTATGAAGTTTAAATTGGCCCTTGTTGCTGAATATGGTCACGATGGTCACTATGGTCACAGTGGACTACACCCTACTACACCCTACTAAATGAGTCAATTCCTCGAGTAAAACAATACAAGTATCTTGGTGTCACGATTACCCATGACCTTAAATGGAACACCCAATGTAAACTCGCCACCCAGAAAGGCAATAGAACCCTTGGCCTCCTACGCAGAACTCTATCACCGTGCACCAAGAACATCAAATCCAAAGCCTACACAATGCTTGTTCGTCCTCAACTTGAGTATGGCAGTGAAGCTTGGAACCCTCGGACTCTGACATCAATACAAAGTCTTGAGAAAGTACAGCGAGCTGCCGCCCGTTTTGTATACCAAGACTACCGGAGAATAACATCAGTCACAGCACTTGTCAACAAACTGGGATGGGATACCCTTCACAACCGCAGGCTTCTTGCACAGTCCACTTTGTTTTACAAGATGCACCATCATCAACTCAACATGCCTTTTCCCACTCACATTATCCCAGCTACATATCTGGGCAGAAATGATCACCCTCTGAAGTATGCAGTACCCCCAGCTTCCATTGATAGCTTTAAGTACTCCTTCTATCCTCGCACCATCTGGACGTGGAACCACCTATCAGCTGCTGCAGTAACATCTCCAACAGTGACCATCTTCCAGGAGGCTGCTCTACCTATCATCAGAGCGTTGCCTCCTCCTGTTGGGTCCAAGCTACTGTAGACTCCACGTCTCGGTTTTTACTTGCACGTCCACCGTTTTATTGTAAATAATAGACATCATGCACTGTCACTATGCCAGCACGTTGCACGGACATCCCAGTTTAGCTGTATGATAGCTGCCATCGGGATTATCTCTACAAGTAACAAGTAACGATAGTATAAGGTTATTTCACTTCGACCGGACAGAATTTCGATGAGATGAGAAAGTAGAAAAGAAGAGAAGAGAGAGGAAAAGAATGAAAGGAGAGAGAAAGAGAGAAAGAGAGAGAGAGAGAGAGAGAGAGAGAAGATCTAACACGTATATGTTTATTACAAGTATTAGACCTACATGACTGTTAATCTATTTAATATCATATTAATGGTAATACATGGGGTAGTTCAAACAGTGGCGTACGCAGGATTTTTTCAAGGGGGAGGGGGGCTTTAAACTCGGGCCCAAAATTTCGCAACGACTCAGCTTTATTATTTTGTTCCCAAAAAGTCCTTCCGGGGGGGGGGGGGGGGGGGGGGGGGGGGGGGGGGGGGGGGGGGGGGTAAGAGGACACTTTTTTTTTTTTTGGTCTCGAAATTTGAAAATTTGACATTTTGTTCCGTTGGGGGGGGGGGGTAAGGTCACCTTTTTTTAGGTCAGACATTGATAAAAAAAAAAATTTAATAAAAAAAAAAAAAAAACTCAAGGGGGGGGTTAACCCCGACCCCCCCCCCCCCCCCCCCTGCGTACGCGCCTGAGTTCAAACATCCTTCAAATGCCAAAAATGTCTGCCATCGCCTACATCCAATTAACAAGATGCATGGTGTGAAAGTAAACAAATTGCAATATATTTTAAAATATGAAGAAAATTGGAAAATGATTACCGTAATGAATGTTTGAATTCGCAATACTGGATTGGACTCGAGATCTAACTCTAGCTAGGGACGACTCTCTCCGTTGTTGCAAGCCTATTATTGAAATGTTATGAATTCCTATAGATCTCAAACAAACAGACCCCGGAGCCATTCGTATTGAACAGATTGACCTAGGAATATTTGCCCCTCTCTCGGCGGACAAATTCACAACCAAGAAAGAAAAAAATTGTAGAGAGATTTAGGCAAGCTAATTAAAATCCTAATTGATTGGGTTTAACAAACTTTCAAGGCGGGTCAAGGTCTATGAAGACAGTGTCTCGACACAATGACACATTTATTTCGGCTCTAAATCACTCTGTATAGGAATAACAATTGTATTAATTGATCGGGAAATGAGAGCTAGGAACTTTCTCTTAGTGGCGCAAAGAAGAGAAAAAGAAGAAAAATCCCAATAAAAAAAGGACAAGTCCACTCTAAAAATAACTTACTTTCAACAGAAGCAGACAAAACAAACAAACAAAGTTTGAGCAAAATTGGATAACTAATAAGAAAGTTATGATTTTGTAATGACATGGAAAACTTTGAAAATCTAAAAGACAAATTGGCAACTCACTCATGAGTTTGTGACGTCATTGCCTCACTGTCCACTATTATTGTTTTCTTTATATTGATGATATAAATTTCCAATTTTCCCCCTAAAAACCTTATTTCCTTACACCAGCATCTAAGTTATATTTATAATAATACGTTGTGTGTGGATGCACTAATATAGAGTAATTTTTCAGTTAAATCATGAAATATGTGACTTTTGATAAACTATTTATATAAAAATCAATGATTATGAATATACAATATTCTTAAAATAGTATAAATTCTTCAAAGTTCGTAAAAGATTTTGTGAAATGTCTTGCACGCAATATGATACAAATCATATAACCTGGGCAAAGGCATAGGAAAATCAAATTGTTGGGGATAAAAAGGGAAAAACAAAATATTCCAACTATATGAGCGACAGTGTACGTACAGGAAATGTGAAGGAAATGATTGTTAATGTCTGAAATATATAGGATTAACCCCTAAAATACCGTAATTACGATGCAAACCGGTTCACCTTGGTATTATTATCGGGCTAGGCAAGTTTCACTTCTAAATTGTAAATTCTTCCTCCAAAAGGGACTTTTGTAACCTTTCATGAACTCGACAAGTCTCGTTTGTTACCACATTGCGACTTTACGTCATGCAGTGTATATTCACTAATGCACTCAGAAACATGAATAATATAATACTCTAACTTGATTCAAAATCAAAGTAAAACTTAACGTCATGCAGTATATATTCACTAATGCACTCAGAAACATGAATATTCATATAATACTCTAACTTGATTAAAAATCAGAGTAAAACTGAACGTCGTGCAGTGTATATTCACTAATGCAATCAAAAACATGAACTATTAGGTGATCGGTCGCGAAGCGATCCAACGGATCACCTCTTAATTTCGTGAAGTTTCTTATATCTTCTTAATTCTTAATATTATTAGGTGATCCGTCGCGTAGCGATCCAACGGATCACCTCTTAATTTCGTCAAGTTCTTCTGTTTGGAAATAGTACATCTTTGCTAACCTTGTTTGCAACCGCATAGCATTATGTGGTTTCTAAACATAATGCATCTTCATCAAATTGGATTCTCTCCTTTGAGGTGTAACACATACAATTTAATCTAATTTCACAGCAATCAACAGCAAAGTAGGAATGAAAGTAATCTTGAACGTTTTTGCAACTCGAAAAAGTACATCTTCTCATCCCTTTTGTTAAGCTATGGTCACAAATTAGAGCAGCGACCGACCGATCAGTAGCCTGCTCGGTCGCTGCTGGAATTGGGAATCGCCCAGCGATTAGTTCGGTGCCCGGGCGGCGACCGCCCAGGCACCGAGCGTATTTTGGGCGGCGAGTGAAAAGTGGGCAGGCGCCGCCCAAATTTTAACTCCGCGCTAAAACTTCAGCGGCGACCGAGCGATGCCCTAACAACGAGCGGTGGACTGGCTGGTCGCCGCTCGGTGGCCGGGCAGCCGCCGGGCAGAATTGGTTAAAAACTCGCCGCTCGGCCGCCGAGCAGGCTACTTTTGGGTAATGTGACCATAGCATAACTGAGTTTCAGTTAACATTATGTTATTTATTAAGGTACTTTTTTATCACGTTATATTTTGTCCTTAATTCTCAAATGTTTACATTTTTTCTTCTTCTTCAATTAAGCATTGTGTTTAGATTGTTTCTGTCATTTAAAAAAAGTGTAGGAGGTAGATGTTAAGTCTGATATTGAATAAGAAGTACTATCAGTACTAGGGTGGTGATAGAGGTAGACATAGGGTGGTGGTAGAGGTAGAGGTAGAGGTAGGGTGGCGGAAGAGGAAGAGTAAAATGTAGAGGTAGGGTGGTGGTAGAGGTAGAGTTAGGTTGGTGGTAGAGGTAGAGGTAGGATGTGGCAGAGATAGAGTGGCCTAGGGTGGTGGAAGAGGTAGAATTAGAAGTTGAGGTAAGGTGGTGGTGGTGGTAGGGGTAGAGGTAGGGTGGTGGTAGGGTGGTGGTAGAGGTAGATGTAGAGTTAATTTGATGGTAGAGGTAGGGTGGTGGTAGAGGTAGAGTTAGGGTGGTGGTGGTAGAGTTAAAGGTAGAGGTAGGATGATAGAGATAGAGCTATATATTCGACGTAGGTCGGTGGTAAAAGTAGGGTGATGGTAGCGGTAGAGGTAGTGGTAGAGGGTGGTGGTAGTGGTAGAGGGAGAGGGGAGTGGTGGTAGATGTAGAGGTAGGGGTAGACTTAGGGTAGAAGGATGGTAGGGGTAAAGATAGGATGGTGGTAGAGGTAGGGTGGTGGTAGGGTGGTGATATGGGTAAAGGTAGTTTGGTGGTATAGAGGTAGGGTGGTGGTAGAGGTAGATGTAGAGTTAATTTGATGGTAGAGGTAGGGCGGTGGTAGAGGTAGAGTTAGGGTGGTGGTGGTAGAGTTAAAGGTAGAGGTAGGATGGTAGAGATAGAGCTAGATATTCGACGTAGGTCGGTGGTAAAAGTAGGGTGATGGTAGCGGTAGAGGTAGTGGTAGAGGGTGGTGGTAGTGGTAGAGGGAGAGGGGAGTGGTGGTAGATGTAGAGGTAGGGGTAGACTTAGGGTAGAAGGATGGTAGGGGTAAAGATAGGATGGTGGTAGAGGTAGGGTGGTGGTAGGGTGGTGATATGGGTAAAGGTAGTTTGGTGGTATAGAGGTAGGGTGGTGGTAGAGGTAGAGGTAGGATGGGGGTAGAGGTAGGGTGGTGGTAGTGATAGATGTAGAGGTAAGGTGGTGGTAGAGACAGAGGTAGATGTAGGGTGGTAGTGATAGAGGTAGAGGTAGGGTTCTGGTAGAGGTAGAGATAGAGGTCTAAATTATTTCTCTAATTTAAATGGATTTTTTGTACCTGTCATAAAATCTCGTATATTATCCCATTGCGACTTATTTTGCGTGCATTGTATATTCACTAATGTACTCGCAAACATGAATTATTTATATAATAATCCAACTTGATTGAAAATCAACCTAAGCCCCTTACAGGGGATGATATCCAAAATGGTAGAGGTATAGACCGGTTCTGGTCATGCGATTGCATTGTGAAAGAAACGTTGTGGAATCGATCGGAAAGGGTTGATCATCTAGCATATAAGTATTGGTGTGTACTGCAAGGTTCTAGAATCATCAAAATTATAAGAAATTTGGCCAAGTCTTGGTAAAGGTACAAGTACTGTACACAGAAAGATATTTATGGGAATACCCTATATCTATCCAGTCTGGATAGATATAATAATTTACCAAATATATCAATTAGTATAGGCGGTTTCCCGGCAAAATTTGTATCATCATGTATTAGTCAAAACATATTCTTTCACATGATCGGTAATAAGAGCTTCGATTTCATTTTTGAGAGGGGGAGTTTCCAAAACTGGTCTTTACCTTTAAGCCTACCATGCTATTTATATGTACTGTCTCTATTCAGGATGCACCTATCCACATCCCTCAAGGCATCCATATCTTATCTCTCTGGTTCTCTCTTCCCCTCTCTTTTTCTCTCTCTCTGTCTCATTGTCTTTTTCTTTCTGTCCCTCTTTCTCCATGTGTTCTCTCTATCTTTCTGTCTCTCCCTCACTCTCTCTCTCTCTCTCTTTCTCTCTGTATGTTTGTCTCAGCGTCTCTCTTGCTCTTCCACCAACGAAGCCCTTCCTCCTTCGAATTCCCTCTCGTCATCTCCCTCCCATCTTCATGCTCTCGAACCTTCACCCTTGGTCTTTTATTCTTCATCTACATATAAATCATCATTCGTTATCTTGTCTCATTTTGTTCAACGTTTTCTCTTTTTTTAATTCTCGTGGTCTTCTTCTCCCCCCCCCCCTTTTTTTCCCTTCTTCTTTTCGCGGATCTTCCTCTTATAGGAGGCCACTTTTGTTCTTTCTTTCTTTTGTTTCTCAGTTTGATTGCATATCTATTTATGAATGAGAAATGTATTATATAGTAGCTTGCACTTAAATCGAGCTTCATCATTGTCATGTTATTATTTTTGTAATGAAAAAGTGCCGTCGCCAACCATGGAGTCCATTTTCTTTCGATTTTTTTCCCTCTTTTATTGTTGTTGCATTTTAGCATTGTATATTGGCCTCGAATGTCGGAAAATGAGTTTGAATAATTGATACACATCACTATGCCTACATGATTATTTGCTTGCGCTTTCTCATCACTGCATTCATCAGTTTATAATCACCTACTTATCCTCATCGTAGAAATAAATTTGTTTTTTCGACAATTTTACTATATAATACTATATAATATGCCTAGGCTCATCGAATAGAAAATGATATATGTGTATGTTGTGCACGATTCATTGCACTTTTGATTTCCATGGCGATCATTCTTCTCATCTCATTTATATTTGTTACCAATGCCGAAAAATAACGGTTTCATTTTGGCAGGTTTGCAGTTCAGTGAATTATTTTTGGGAAATCTTAATACTTTGATGGTTATACAATATTTAGATTTGCACTGTTTGCCTAAATGAATTATTATAACAGAACGAATCCTCCGAACATGATGTCGATAATCAGAGTACATTGGTGAGCATTAACCAAAATAGTGATAGACTATCACTATTTTGTATTTATTTCGCGTGATTTTCTGTGTCTACATTTTGAATGTTTCTTCACAGAAAGGCATTAAATGTTCATGGAATATATTATGATAAAGCCATGAACCCATGAACGTACAAAACAAACTACTGTTTGGAAATCGTTCCTCTTTGCTAACCTTCTTCCAATCGCATTTAGCATTATTTGGTTTCAAAACACAATACACAATCATTACAAAGGATTCTCTCTTTTAGGTGTAACACATACTGTAAAAACAGCTCATTTTAATTTTACATCAACCAGCAGCAAAGCAGGAATAAAGGTAAAGGAAAACGTTTTGCAACGAAATGCAAATATTTGGATTAGAAAAGTCATATTTCTAGATGAAATGTAATCTCGACCGATGTTGAGTACATCGAGACCTATATCATCCCTATGAAAGCGTATCAGGACAATTACCCCCTGGGCAATCACCCCCAAAAAACTACTCCAAAGACAATCACCCCCGGAAAATTACCCCCCCCCCGGAGAATAACCCCCGAGGACAAATACCCCCAAGACGATTACCCCCCGGACAATATTAATCCCCGGAGAATTACCCCCCGAGGACAAATACCCCCCCCCCCCCCGAGAACAATTAACCAATTTTGAGAAGCGCTGGACAATTACCTAAAACTTACATCCTTCGTGGAACTTAAAGGAAATGTGTAGTAATGAGAAAAATAACGTGCTAAAGTACAGTATTTGAACGAATATGGGCAGAGGCGGCCCTCCCGGGGGGCAGGGGGGCATAGTGCCCCCCCCCACTTTTTCAGATACCCCCAAAATGCCCCTTTTTACATAGGAAAAGTGCCCCTTTTATTTTGTAAGAAGTGCCCCTTTTACATAGGAAAGGTGCCCCTTTTACTTTGACAAGTGCCCCTATTACTTAGTAAAAGTGCCCCTTTCCCCTTTTCACCTCTGACGAGTGCCCTTTTTATTTTTGACACGTGCCCCTTTTCCTTCGACATGTTCCCATTTTCCTTTGCAATAAATGTTCATTTTCCATTCTCATGAATCTTGAAATTATCTTGAATAAGTGCCCTTTTTAATCTCTAGTAAGTGCCTCTTTTCAGGTACGAGAAGTGCCCCTTTTCACTTTTAATAAGTGCCCCCTTCACCTCTGATGATTGCCCTATTCAAAACTGAGAGGTGCTCTTTTTACTTTGACAACTTCCCCTTTTTTCCTTTGTAAGAAGTGCCCCTTCTCCTTTTAATAACTACCCCTTTTTAAACTCGGATGAGCGCACCTTTCATTTTAACATGTGCCCCTCTTATTTTCTAATAAGTGCCCCTTTTCCTTATGATAAGTGCCCCCATTAAAAAGAGAGAGCTCCTTCCCCTTCTCATAACTTCCCCTTTCCCTTTCTAATAAGTGCCCGTTTTCCTTATGATAAGTGCCCCCATTAAAAAGAGAGAGCTCCTTCCCCTTCTCATAACTTCCCCTTTCCCTTTCTAATAAGTGCCCCTTTTAAACATCTGAACGGTGCCCCTTTTCATTCAACAAATGCACATTTTCTTTATTATAAGTGCCCCTTTTACATTTTCATAAGTGCCCCTTTTCATATCTGGTCAGTGCCCCTTTGCAACTTTGATAATTCCCCTTTTAATAATGATACGTGCCCCTTTTCCTTTCTAATAAGGGACCTATCCCCTTTTCACCTCTTATAAATGACCCTATTAAAATCTGATGGGTGCCCCTTTTCCGTCCACAAATGCCTATTTCCCATTTTCGTAAACGCCTCCTTTTCATCACTGGTTAAGTGCCTCTTTTCAAGTGAAAAAATGCCTCATTTTCACCTCTTATAATTATCCTTTGTACTTATACACGTGCTCCTTTTCTTTTCTAATAAGTGTCTTATCCCTTTCGATAATTGTCCCCTTTTCATGTAATCATTAAACGTGCCCCTTATTTAAAGCGACTAAGAGCAGTTTCCCCCAAAGTTCGCTCGCTGCGCTCGCTCGCATTTAAAGATTATATAATTATGTTACTTATCAAAGGTCTTTTCAGTCTTCCGTTATGAGAATGTGCTTATAACCCCATCACGATTGGCTTTTTTCCTCTTTATAAGATGTAATTTTTCGCACTGCGACCTCACAGATCTTTAAAAATTTTCTCGCTCGCTTCGCTCGCTCGTAAATGCATATTCAGGCATCACACCCAACTGTAAAGTTTGATGCTTAAGCGATATCTTGTATGATGTATGAAGAGAAACAAATATTGAAATCACCCCTGATAATGTAATCACAATGTAGGGGTATATACCAATGTCTAAAAATTGTATATTTTCGCTTTGAGATTTCCCACTGTAGGTGCCCTTTTTTTCCAGAAAGTGCCCTTTTTTGTTGGTGCCCCCCCCCCCCCACTTTGAAAGTCGCTCGGCCGCCCCTGAATATGGGTTCATGCATGGGATCTTATGAGCTCGTAGCCATCTCTCAATGTGTCGGATTGTTTTTTGCTAGTGAATCCTGATTGTCAACGGGGGTAGTGGTCGTCGGATGTAATTCCCCGGGGGTAATTTTTCGGGGGGTAGTGCTCCTCGGGGCCATTCTCCGGTAGGATAGTTTTCCGGGGGGGGGGGTAATTTTCTGGGGGGGGGGTTGATTGCCCAGGGGGTAATTGTCCTAGAACCCTACGAAAGCACTATAACATATCCTACCATATATACTATCAGAATACTAGGAATTCATTTCTCTTCATTATAATTAAATAAATATTCCAAATACAGATATATATTTTGCACTCTATACAGGATACGTATATATATTATATCTAAACGAATCCCACTCTAAAAATGTAATAAAATGATGAAGGTATATTGATGTTCACACAGCAAACTATATCAGAAGATTAGATCTTCGTCATCGTCAGTAACACCTATGAACAACAAATTTGAAGAAAATAAGTTATCAATATACTGAAATATTATGTACAAGCAGTGTTTATGATTAACATACAATTGATAGTGATTTTATACAAGTGTCTCTAATCGGTTTACCTAGGTAAATAATTCGATAATTCAAGTTACACTTTTGCATTCTCAAAAATTTACGAGAATGCATTCAGATTCCGTACATTATAACATTGGACTATAATGTTTCATGCTTTTTATGTGGCGAAGATATGGAAATCTTAGTTATGAGTATGGACAATTTGATAGCAAATGAGAGTTAGATAGCTAGAATCCGAGCAACCATGATATCAATTCAAGGAGTTTATAATTATCATGCATACAGACTTTTTTTTACTAACAATGTCTGAAAATTACGGTTCGTATATCGTGGTTTACATGGTTCCATCAATTTGATATTGGAAAGCTAAACAGAATATAAAAAGAAAATATCAATTACAAGCAAAACCTCAGCGAGACAAATAGGAGTAACCATGGAAGAATCCTGGATCAATGAACAGGTTTAGACCCACAACATCGTGTATTAAAGTAAAGTATAGTAAAGAGACATAACGTGAACAAGAAAGAATGTATCATTTTAATCGCTCCTCTAAAACAACCCCGATAACTTCAGCATTAGCCTACATTCTATAAAAATATATGCTGCAATAAGTAGAAATGTGACTTTCAAGCATTCTTCCTTTACTTAGATGAGTTCACTTCGATAATAAGTGTATCTACAGCAGGGCAGCAAGTGCCAGTATAATCCAAAGTGGTGGTGAGCGAGAGATTTTAAATGTTCGAAAATAAATATTCTACTAGCAACATTTACAACGCAATTTTTCTAGCAAACTTACCCTCTTTGTTTCCTGAACTGTGCGCAATTAGCAACCGTTGCGCCCCATTTTAAAGTTTTTAAGTTCGCAGGTTTGGAATAAATTTGTCATTAATTGGCAAGGGCTTAAAAGCTGGAAAATCGCAATTTGGTTTCTCATACGGCTGTTTCATCTTCGCCTGTCACATAATTATATGCAGTCTTATTAACACTGCAAAATCTTCAACATGCACTTCTATCTAAATATTCATGACCTGACACAAAGATTGAATATTTGAATTAACCTAATCGATTACAAAAGGTTTAGCTAGAGTATGCGTGAATGACCGTCCTAGAAGAATTTTTTCAATAAAGATATCGGAATCTCATGCACAGTAAACTCCAGCATCTTTAGAATGATCGCAGTCGTGATTGTCCCATCCGCCATTACTGCAATCAGTCAACCTGGATTCATTTCCCGAACAGTCGACATGCTCAAGGTGTATCGGGCCAGATCCTGGTCTATACGCAGCCCTCTTCCTGGCTGCACCAACATTGCCTGAGAATCCAAGCTGTCGACAAACTACCCTCGCATCAAGGTCATCCCAACCGTCTAAACAGATGGTCCCCCATTGACCTTCATGGAAGATCTCAACCCTGCCTCCAATTGCACCGGAACCGTCAACCAGGCGGATTTCTCCCTCAATTTCATCTTTCAAAATATCTAAATAAAAAGAATAAGACCTATAGTATGAGACTGTCCGAAAATAGACACCCCATTTTACCCGTATGATTTCACCCCTCATTGCCAAAAAGGGTAATAGCTCGACCGTAGTCGTCGGGTCTCGCCCCGAGAGTTTCCACCTGCTCTCCTTAATTAGGGGTCAACGTTCAACATGGCTAAATGCTATTTTTGTTGACCTTAAAATTGAATCAGGTTACTGTGTGTAAATACCTTGGGATATACATTGATAACTCGTTAGATTGGGATAAACATGAAAAAAAATTGTGTAAAAGTGCTGTGAAGAATTTGTATTTGTTAAAAAGAATAAGACATTGCATCTCGCAAAAAAAACCGCATTACCTTTTCATAAGTCAATTGCTAAAAGTAAATTAGATTATTGTGATGTTAGTTTGAGCATATTAGTAGTGGCTTTCACCCAGTAAATATGATCGATTGATCGATCTGTAATTGAAAAACAAGTCAGAAAAAAATCTTGGAACCAGCGGGATTTGAACCTGCCATCTACTGCTTGCCGGGCAACGACTCTACCATTAAGCCACTTAATATGTTCAAACTATTGAAATTTCTCCCAGAAAGCATTACATTTACAAAAAAAATATTGTGATGTTGTTTGGAATAATACGAAGGAACAAAATATTCAAAAACTACAAATTTTACAAAATAGATTATAAGATTATAAAACAGTAATAAGAGTGGAAAATAGATACTCAACTAGACTTTTGTATGAACATTTTTTTTGGATACCTTAGTTGAGAGACGTAACAAACATGTTCTATGTATAATGTATAGAATTGCAGACCAATTAACCACGGATTATATTTTAAGTAAATTTAATTTTAAATAAACTTCCTATAGCTTAAGAAATGCTCCTCGTATATTTATTTTACCAAGAATTAAAACGTGCTTCAAAAAGAAAAGTTTAAGTTATTATGGTGCAAAACTGTGGAATGAATTGCCGGTAGAAACTAAATATAAACCAACTTACTATGCTTTTGAAAGGAGTTTATAATATCATGTTTGACTTTTGATAGCAAACAAAACAACTGATTTGTTTTTCTTCTATTGTTTTTCTTCCATTTGTTTTCTCTGTTCTTTTTCTTTCTCTAAATTAGGGCTTGTTTGGATTTCTTGCTTTCTAACCTATTTTTATATTATACACTGTTGGTCATAAAAGTGGAATAATAATTTTTACCCCAATTATGGAATGATTTTGACAATGATTTATTCATAATAGATCTAAATAATAGTATACATTCTCAGATATTATTGAATAGTAGTTTGCGAGTGTTTGTTTTGCTTGACTGCTTAACCATGTGTGTGCTACTATGCTAACCAACTAGGTGACCTACGTCCTTAAGTCATAACTGACAGTAATGAGGATGATGTTTTATTTAATATGTAAACCATGTTAATCTATATTGTATATTTCTTTGTAACGTTATGATTGCTTTTATATATGCACGACCATGCAGAAAAACAGCCTTTCGCTGCAGTATGCCACCGTGCTAAAATAAAATAAACAAACAAACAAGCAAATATTGAAGGAGAGAGAGAGAGAGAGAGAGAGAGAAGGGGGGGCAGGGTGTCTTGTGTTGTACTTGTGTCTGAAGAAGACATATATACACCTGATAATACAACCCGGGGCAAAATACATTCATTTTTCATTTTTAACAAATCTTACTGGACAAATCATCACATAATATTCAATTCCTATCTTTTGACGCCTCAGCGGCTGCCGAGAACAATAATGTTGCTACACGATGTAGCAAAGTGAAATTGAATAGAGAGAGAGAGATAGAGAGAGAGAGAGTCATGGGGAGACGGCAAGATAAAATTGGAGAGAGAGAAGGAAAGTGAGAAAATATATAAAATAGAAATCGAGAGAAATAATAGGCGAAGAGATATATATATATAGAGAGAGATAGAGAGTGTGAGAGAGAGAGAGAAAGAGAGAGACATAGAGGGAGAGAAAGAGAGAAAGAGAGAGAGGTAGGAAGAGAGAGAGAGAGAGAGAGAGAGAGAGAGAATGGTCGGGCTGGTATGATACTGAAGTTGTCTTGCAGTTGTTGTAGTATGTGAATTGATGTAAAACAAAATGATATAAACACACGATGAGTCGATGTTCGCTTCATAAACAAAGAAATTTAATTGAAAGGTAGATTGGAGAGAGAGAGAGAGAGAGAGAGAGAAAGAGAGAGAGGTGGAAAGAGAGAGAGAGATGAAAAGAGAGATAGAGAGATGGAAAGATAGAGAGAGAGAGAGAGAGAGAGAGAGAGAGAGAGGGGGAAAAGTGACATGCTTTCTAGTCTTGTTGTTGTAGTAGGATTTGATGATATAAACACATGATTCGATTTTTGGGTAAAATACGTTTTATTTCATATACAAAAAAATTTAATTGAAAGATAGATAGAGAGAAAGAGAGAGAAAGAGAGAGAGAGAGAGAGAGAGAGATGGAAAGAGAGAGAGGGATGCAAAGAGAAAGAGAGAGAAAGAGAGATAAAGGTAACATGCTTACTTGTAGTCGTAGTAGAATTTGGTGTGGTCGAGTCCGATATAGGTTCACGAGAAATGGTGGATGCTGAAAACGAATTTAAGTTGAACGAGAACGTTCAGATTTCGAGCGATAATAAAAATTAAAGATGTGAACTTTTACTCGTGAACATAAGATTTTAGACAGCAACAGATAAGTGCATCACATAAGTTGGGCAAGAAGGGGTAGGCGGGCATGCGGGCATCTTTCAAAAACTAGTGACCGGTAGGCGGGCATGGCTAAAATCACGACTCCAATGTCGACTAATCAGATGGCTAGATTTCTAAAGAGAGGAATACAATTGATTCTGGATAATAAAAGATGATTGTAAACACATGATTATTTGATCTTGGGGGAAAATACGTTTCATTTCACATATTGATAAACCTCAAGCAAGAAAATTCAAATTGTGAACTACTAATTTATCGCCGCAAAACCGTGCATCGAAGCTAGTCTATAGTATACCTGAATCATGTATATCCATGTCTGTAGAGAGGAAGAACATACTACTAATAAAGATATGCCCTTCTTGTAGAGCGAATATCACAAAGTGATAAAGTTTCTATTTGCTTCCCCAAAGAATATAATCTATTTCGAGGCCTATTCAATTGATGCCTTCAGCGAAAAAATACTTTGAGGAAATGCATAGAAAGCGAGTAGTAAGTTAAGTTGACCTAGTGGGTAATAAATGGATCTATTTCAAGAACATGAAGTAATACGTAATTGTGAGAAATTAGAACGAGAGAATAATGGTAGGTTGCTAATTAAGTTCTTTGGCAAAATTTATGACATAATGACAAAGAACAGAAAATATTTACCAATGAAAGGTGTTTACCTATATAAATCCATATTTTGCTTAGTATATTTTAGGTATGTAAAGATAACAAAAATACCATGATAATAGAATGTCGATTATGCAATTTTGATCCTATATCATTAAATATTATGAAATTATGTTTGGGATTTGTGTTGATAACCTGAGTAAATACTGGGGGAAAAAGAACCAAGCTACGAGCAATTATCATCTCATACTTCATATGAGAATCATTCTTTTTGGGGTAATAGTTTCACAAAGCCGGTTTGGAAAATTGAATGAGAAACGACTAAATAAAAAACTCTCGCAATTTAATACAAATGTTACAGGAAAATTCATCACATTTTATTTAAACCCTTGTTGTGAGTACCGAGAACAAATTCTTTACTGAAGTTTTCTTACGAGAAGTTGTGGTAGGATGTGAGGTGGTGGATTCCGTCGTGGACATCGTTGTGGTGTCTTGTGTTGTACTTGAGTCTGAAGAAGAAATATGATATATACACGATATATACACGAAATACATGAAATTCAATTCCTAGCTTTTGACGGATGAGCGGCTGCCGAGAACTATTATGTTGCTTCACGTTGTAGCAAAGTGAAAGTGAAATTGAGAGAGAGACATAGAAGAGACTGCAAAATAAAATTGGAGAGAGAGAAGGGAAGTGAGAAAACATATAAAATAGAAATCGAGAGAGAAAGCAGATTCGGAGAGAGAGAAAGAGAGAGAGAGACAGAGAGACAGAGAGAGAGAGGGTGAACGAAACAAATTGAGAAAATGGTAAACGAAAAGGGTGAGCATGGTTAGAGAGAACGAAAGAGAGAGAGAGAGAGAGAGAGATGGTGTAAATGAAGTTTTCTTACGAGTCGTTGTGGTAGGATGTGAGGTGGTGGATTCCGTCGTGGACATCGTTGTGGTGTCTTGTTTAGTATTTGATTCTGAAAAAGAAATACGATATATACACCTGATAATACTTTCCGAAGGTAAAATACATATAAATTCATATTTACCCAAATTTAACAAATCTTACTGGACAAATCATCACATGAAATTTGATTCCTAGCTTTTGACGCGTGAGCGGCTGCCGAGAACAAGAAGTTGATTCACGTTGTAGAATATTGTATACACGTGAAAGTGAAAGCGAAAGAGAGAAGTATTCAGATACGGAAAGAAACAAAATCGGAAATTGAGTAGAATAAATAGAATATATCATTTCTTGTTTTCTTCCAAAACAAAAGAAGAAACTTTCCATCCAGGTGAATCATATTACATAAAATTACACAACTTATACAAATTTTACAATATAAATACATTCATATCAAAATATAAAATGTATAAATGTGTATGAACAAATATTATAATACATAATTATAATACAAATTACATAGAACATAAGGAAAAGGGGAAGAAGACTGAAAGGAAGAAATAGAGAAGAATATAGACTGAGGGATTATAGGAGAATGTAGCCCCAGGGGATAGTAACTCCAAAAACCGACCCCCCCCCCCCCCATCCCGGGCTTCACTCTCCTTCAAACAAGTACGAAGAGACAGAGAGAGAAGGAGAGAAATGGAAAGAAGAATCATATTACATAAAATTACACAACTTATACTGTAGAGAGAGTCGTGTTAAAACAAATCCAGGAGTATTTGTCCGAGCATAACCTATATTCTGAGATGCAATCAGGATACCGGCCACATCATAGTTGTGAAACTGCCCTGCTAAAAGTTTCAAATGACATTCTACTTTCCCTGGATAAAGGCGATGAAGCGATTCTGTTGCTGTTGGACTATTCTGCAGCCTTTGACACCGTGAGTCATGATGCCCTTCTAAGCCGTTTGCATGATAGATTTGGACTCAAAGACACAGCCTTGGAATGGTTTCGATCCTACCTCACTAACAGAACTCAGTCTGTTTTTGTTAGCGACTGTGAGTCACATGTCAGCTCTTCGAACTTCGGAGTACCCCAAGGATCTGTTATCGGTCCGTTAGCATTTACACTTTTCTCGTCTCCATTAGAGGATGTCATTAAACACCATGGCATATCGTGTATGACTTATGCAGACGACACTCAAATTTACCTCGTGCTAAAGAAGGATAACCATGATGTTGCTCTACAAAGACTCAGTGCATGTTTTACAGACATTAAGAATTGGTCCATACAGAATGGATTGAAATTAAATGAAAATAAGACGGAGTGTATACACTTTATTAGCAGACATAGGACTTGTAGTCCGATTGATGATGTATGTCTTGATGGTACTGACATAGAATGTTCTACAGGTGCTAGAAACCTTGGGGTCACATTTGATAATAATCTATCTCTGAAGACTCATGTGAACAATGTATGCAGATCTGCCTCATTTGCGTTGCATAAAATCGGTAGCATCCGTCAGTTTCTTACTAAAAAGACCACCCAGAGACTTGTTCAGTCACTGGTCATGTCTCGTATTGACTTTTGCAACAGTCTTCTGTATGGTCTTCCTGATGCACAAATTAACAAATTGCAGAGAGTACAAAATTCAGCTGCTAGACTTATTGCAAAGCGTCGTTCACGTGAGTCCATCACTCCACTGTTGAAGGAGCTTCACATGCTAAGAGTCCGGGAACGAATTGATTTTAAGATCCTCTTGCTGACTTTCCAATGTTTGACAAAAACAGCTCCAGTCTACCTTCAAAGGCTGATATCAGAATACTTACCCTCCCGCAACCTGCGCTCAAACAAGAAATCACTCTTAATAGTTCCTGCCACCAATACCCAGTCTTATGGTTCCCGAACTTTTTATGCAGCATCCCCTCAACTCTGGAACAATTTACCTCAATGTATAAAACAAGCAGATTCAACAGACAAATTCAAATCCATGTTAAAAACCTACTTTTTTGTTAAATAGCCTTTTTCATTTGCATATGCAGCCCCCTCGATTTTCCACTATCTATTATGTATAACTTAATATTTGGCTGTAATTCCTTCTCTTTCTATTTTTCTTAAGCGCTTAGAGACATAATTTGTGATAAGCGCTATACAAATGTTGTTAATTATTATTATTTAAGGGGAACAAGAAAGGAAAGTAACAGAAAGAAAGGGAGAGAGAGAGAGAGAGATAAAGAGATGAATTAGAGGAAGATAAGAGAGAGTCAGGAGAGAAAGGAAAGAGGGAGAAGTACATGGCATATAAAAAAAAAGGGTTAAAAAAGTTATTGGGAGGGCAGTTGCGCTGCTGCTCAGAGGAAAAGTACACACAGTAATTACAAATGATCGATTTCCAAGTACATGGCTTCGTAAATAGCTCGTAATAATCCGTAAGTATCGTAAACTGCTCACAACAACATGTAACCATCCGATTTTACTGCTCGCAAGAATCCATAAAATGACTGCTAACAATTTTTTAACGATATGTTACTGTTAGTTTACGATTTGTTTATGAATTATTTTCGGATTATTACGAGTGCTTACGTGTTGTTTACGATTTCATTTGGGTCGTGTTACGATGACTGTACGGATTGTTACGAGTTATTACGAGAACTTAACGTGTAGTTACGAGTACTTTACGAAGAGATACCTATACTTTACGTGTTCTTACGTAATATTTACGATTTGGGGGAAAGGCATAAAAGCTGCAAAGCTGCAACTAACTCGTGGAATTTCGCCGTAGGTACATCGTATAAGAAATCTTTATAATCTGTCATAAATCGTAAATTAGCTCGAAATAACTTGTAACAACTCTTAAATTGGTCGTGAAAGTGGCCAAATCGTAAGGATCCACGAAAGATCCGTGCTTTTGTGCGATCGGTAAGGACTCGTAAGAAAAAAAATCCGTGTATATGAAAACCAATTAAAATAAATTACTAAAATAAGAAATCACCACAGTCATGATTAGTGGGAAAAGACGTACAAAATAGAACTCGAAAGAGAGAGAGAGGGAGAGAAAGTGAGGAAGAATGAAAAATTATAACGTAATTGGTGAGCATGCTGACATAAATGAATCAGAAAGAAAGAGACAGACAGAGATAGAGAAAGTAAGAAAGAGAAAGAAAGAGAAAGAAGGCGAGAGAAAAAGAGAGAGAAAGAGAGAGAGACTGAAATAGAAAAAGAGAAGGAGAGAGGGAGAGAATTGGAGAAAGAGAGAAAAGAGAAATGGGGAAAGAGAGATTACAAAAGAAAAATCGAGAGAGAAAGGGTAAGGTAGAGAGAGGGAGAGAGAGAGACAAAGAAAGACAGACAGTACGAAGGGCTAATGGGGGGGGGGGTGAAAAGGGGTGGGGGCAGAGAGGCAGAAAAGAAGGGGTCTGGTAATCGGTTGATTATGATGTAGAGTAAGAGTAATGCTTCTTTTCCTTTGACAAAAGTGATCATTTTACTCGAAGTCAGGTTACTAGCAAAAATAAGTTCTATAGATAGTTTATGTTTCGTCTTGTCAGATAATTATTGTGATTGTTATTATTCTCACCTCTTTTGCAACGTTTCCCTCGATTTCCGGCAGAGCAGTGGCATTTGAAGTTTTTCATAGTCTCCTCACACCAGCCGTTTCGACAGGGATTTTCGCCACAATCTGTAGTAAAAAGAGGGGACAGGACAATGCAACAATAGCCGCGGCGGCCGTGCGGTCTAAAATATCTCCGGCCAATAACAATAATAGGACCGCCGCTGCATTCCCACGGTCACATACGGGAGCGTTATGTGAGGGTAGCGCCGCACAGCGTATTTTGAATTTGTGGAGCGACAGAAATTCTATGACTGCCGTACGGCCTTTGAAGTGATGACGCACGTTCGCCTTAGCCCTTAGGGCGTCCCTGCGGCGGCCGTAGCGTTTTGACAAATACTGAGGCAGACGCTAGGTAGCCGTAAGGTGCTCGCAAAGCGGCCGAAGGGGGACCTTCTCATGCACACACATTCACATTCACTCACATCCCCACAAAATAATTAATTGTTTTTATATTTGCTGTTATGCCTTTCGACATAGTCTGTATAATTTTCTGGTTAAAAAATTGCTTTTTCAACTATTATCAAACATAACTGTAAACCGTCTGGTTTAGCACATGACACCCCCCCCCCCTTCCCCCCCCCCCCCCCCCCAAAAAAAAATAGAATGTCATCTTGCATTCCTCATTGAAAACACACCTTCACACAATGACAAAAATGTCCACCGGAAATGCGTTGTCAGAGGACCCTAGAGCCGAACATCACAAAAATATCCACACTTCAAGTCCGTCCCCACTCCAGGATCGGACCGCATGCGTTTTCCCAAAATGTCCGGTAACGGTAAAGGGGTACTTTTCACGCACCAAAGTCCGGCTCGTAGTACACAAAATCCGGCCCGTATTGACTTTACACACCGGACCTAGGGGGGTGTTTTCAAAAGGAGGGAACATGCATATACGCGTATCCTAAATAACACTGAGTGGGGGGGGGGGCGAGCTTCAAGCCCACGTACCGAACTTTTTCGACAGAAAGTGCTATGAACAATGACAGGTTTCTGAAGAAAAAAACATTACAAAAACATCCAAGTACCCGATGACCAAAATCTACTACAAAAATAATGTTTTTACTTCACGCTGCTAGATATAACTCCAAATTGCTCTAATGCAATGGCTTTAGTCGGGTAGCAACTCGGCGCGCTGACCGAAATTAGCCAAAAAAATAATTTTCTGTATTGTACTTGTAAGGTCAACTATAAGGTATTGCAGCCGTGTTGATGTACAAAATATTGTCAAATATCTTTCTGTAATGACATAAACGAATTATGCCATTCTGAAATTACTGCTGGTACTCAAATTTATCCCTTACTGGATCCTGTAACTTGATAATCAAATATTTGCCCCGGTTTTCATGTTGCAGAAGATGTATACTAGGTTGAACCAGGGAATTCCAACTCCTGGTTGAACTTAGAGCTTCAGTTATTGTAGATCAATAATTATTGTCGCCGGAACCTGTAATATATCACTCATTGAGTCATTGCAAGGATTATGTAACCTTTTTTTTTAACTGTTTGAAGTTTAGAACACCCTCACCTCACGAACATAGAACAAAAATATCGAAGTTTTAAGCTTTTGACAGTCTTTCGTGTTTTGTGATGTACAGTGACCTTGCTTTCTCTTTTTTGACAAAGGTGTTTCATGGACTGGATGAAGTCAAACCATCTTCGGGAGAGGGGGCTTTCGGCTGCTCCTCAGGCTATACAACCCGACTGCTTTGGATAGACTATCCACCTTGTTGCCAATGTCTTAAACATGGTCTCTAACATAATTATATATCGAATCTTATGACACTTTTGGCAATGATCACATTTTCACACTTTTCACACTATCACATTTTCAAAAGAATTGAACAGTAGAACAGATTATATGTTTTATCATGTTTATAGCAGGCAAAGAACGACTTACCAGGAAATCTGCACACTCTGTGTCCGGGTGGAATCCCCAGTTTACTCTTCCTTCTCGGAGAGGCAGCTTCCGCAGATGTGTAAGGGATGAGCTTTGGAATGGTCTGTACCATGCTGCCATTAGAATGCAGTTTCTTCTTACATTCGTTGAACATTGGTAAGGTGTAATTCAGCCCTAATCCGTCCAAACAACAAATGCCCGTCTTCTTGTTCTTATTCGAAGAAACGAGAGAGGCTTTGAACGAGATATGAACAAGGAGATAATTTAAAATTGATCAATAAGTATAAATCTCTTGTGGTATTAACCGGCAAAATTTCAGTTTAAACTGTATAAATAGGGATTGTATTGGGAAAAGTGCATCAAACAATTTTTCAAATTTAGTACTCCATCCTTCCTATAATTTGTGTGCCAGAGTTGGTAAAAGAAAAATTAGATCCTGACAAAAACTCAATATTTTAAGTTTAGGTATTTTTCGCATGTTTTAATGGCCCGTCATTTTTTATCCATGATTTACAATCTTCGATAACTTTAAGTTTGCTAATGCGTGCTTTCGCGTGTTTTTTTGTATTTTTGCAGTTGGAAAAAAAGTATAAAATTACAAAAGTTTCTGTTCGCTTGTTCAACTCATTACACATTCAACAATTGATAAGAAATCATTGGAAGAGACAGCGAACATTTGCTGAGATATCCTGATATTTCATGCGCTCTTTTATCTCAACGCCTGGTCAACAGTTGCAGATTAGCGCATAACTTTTCGGCGGCTTGGAGCATGCATGTGATCAAAGGAGAGCGGCTTGATTCCACTCCTTCTTTATCACCTCCCTGCTCATATTTTGTATGTTCTTTTTTGACATGTATTGAAAGCGACAATTATATAAATAAATAAATAAAAAATAATAACGACAACATTTTGATTAACAATGTCATTATCTATGTTTCATTGTATTTATGTTAAATACCACTACTACTGCTACTACTACCAGGGGCGTACGCAGGGGGGTGTTTTGGGGGTTCAAACCCCCCCCCTTTGGTATTTTAATGTATGTAAACCCCCCTAAAAAAAAAAATTATACCCACGGCTAACCTAAATAAGGTGACCTTACCCCCCCCCCCCCCCCATACGTAAAAAAATGTCAAATTTTGAAATTTTGAGACCAAAAAAAAAAAAAAAAAGTGTCCGCTTACCCCCCCCCCCCCCCCCCCCCCCCCCCCCCCCCCCCACTGAGCGACTTTTCTGCCGGCTGAGTCGTTGCGATTTTTTATGGCCTCCAAAAAACCCCCCCCCCTTGAAAAAATCCTGCGTACGCCCCTGACTACTACTATACTACTACTACTACTACTACTACTACTACTACTACTTCCAATACTTCTACTACTATCAATGTTATAATAATGAAAATAATAATATCGATAATAATAAATCATCGTTGACCAGAATCATACGTACCGAAGGATACACATGTCAGGAAAACAAGGATCACGCCTCGTATGAGATCTTTGTCCTTTACATGTGATTAAAAGAAATGGAAAAGGCGTCATATTAGATGATGATAGGCTCAAAGTTCGATGTTCAAAATGTTAAATAATACTGATAAATGTAGCACAGTTACCTGAATTGAGACTGACCTACATGTACATAAGAATACAAAGGCTATACATGTGATATGATGCTATTTCAGGACAATAAACTCTACTTCTATGCAGATAAATCGTGTAAATAGACATTCATCTTCGAGACCTTAGTCCCCTTAAATAGGCCATTTTCGTAATATAACCACATTTAAACTTAAGTGCCCCGATATGAATCATTTAATTCATCTGGTTATAATTGTATTTCAATAGTCAGAACGCGAATTGCATAGATGTAAGGTAGGGCAAACCCTAATGTTTGTCCTACTTTGTCCTACTTGTTGCTATAGCAACAACTAATGTATCCAATTTGAATTCTGACTATTAAGATACAATAATTCGTATCGAAGCACTTTACAGGAATCCCTTTGGTTACATTACAAAATGACCTATTACAAATATCACGAACTTTGGATATTCTTAATATAACAGACAAGGCAATAATTTAAACTACTATCTGAAGTAAAAGTATCATCCATTAATACGAATATTTATCAGTGTAACAACTTAAACGGGAAAATAAAAACAGCCTACGTATATATCCACGATCTTTTAAACATTTTCTTAAATTGATATCGCACTTGTATCACTCATAACAGGCACATGTATGTTCAGCTATTTTCAGATGAAAGTAATAGTTGATACATTTTCCTTTCATTCATTAAGAAATTTGCTAATTTTTGCAGGGGTGGCGGAGCATCTTTCACAGTGGAGACACCAACAAAATGGGCTTTTTTTTCTTTAGGGAAAAAAGGGGACCTAAAAGGGGCATCCAAAAGCAAAACAAAATCATTTTGATACCCCTACATTCCAAATATTAATTCATCAAGGATCATCTTTCAAATTGTGTCGTTTCTCTCCTTACGTGGCTCATGATACTGCTTCAGTATCATACTTTGCCATTTTGTGTGATGATCTGAATATCTTGCCAGGTCGCATTACGAACGATGAGATCTTATATACTACAAAGAATGAATAATCCGGATGCTGTATTAATTAAGCATATTCTCAAAATAATGAATGAATATGACCTTTAACGTTACAAGATTATATGAATTATGAATGCTAGCGAGCATAGCGACTGAGCCTATTCAGAAATTGGAGGCAAAATAATGATCTCAGATGCTTAGATTAGGGGCATTACACGTGAGGGAGGTTATGAGATATGTGTTGTTAGGGGATAGACTATGGGTGACAAAACATCTTGTCTTAGTAGCCTATTATAAAGAGCAGGGGCATTCGATATCGGTGAAAACGAACACTATTCCATTTAATAACAGAGGCACAGTTCGTTCTTATAAAATTATGGGCATTATGCCCCCATGTCCCGTCTCTTTGTAGAATAGGAAACCTGTTACTATGATAATAGAAATATAGAGTACTTGTTACTACACAATGCTTAAAATAGTTTTTGAGTTGCCTGCCAATACCACACAAACTAAGCACACCTCGTTTATTCGAAAGATTTCACCATAATACACAATATTTCAGAGTTTTTTTTTTGTAGCGGTTACCTCTAAATCGAAGAGGGCGCCCAGAAATTGGCCCTTTTTACGAAAAATTGTATTTTGTTAAAAATATTTCAAGGAAACCTTGAAAAACAGTGGGTTTGGTGTCAAATTTTTCTACATTTTATACCCATTTGACGAAATTGGGATTAATTAATATCGCAATATATTTACATGCTTTCAATCTTAAAATTGAGATAGATATTGTTTTCTTACTGAATTCGAAAACCGAAATCGATTTGATAAAGACGATTGCTTTTGGTCTATTTATAAAATGATTACTTTCCGTAATAAGTATGAGTATGGTTATAGAGATTTGAATTTGGTTTATTCATTTAAGAGAGAAATGACTAACATGATACAAATAAATGAACATTTGAAAGTACAAAATATTAAATTTCCTGCGAATTTGCTCAGTTATATTTGAACAAATATTATGTGTATTATTGATGTTCCATTGTTTTGTTAAATTGTAATTGAAATTATGTTATTGTTTAAATATTTAATAAACACCTCATTAGAGGCAAAGAGAAAAAAAAACATCGCAATATATCAAATCGAAGAGGTGTCTTTTTTCGTAACTTTCCAGGAATTTGCCCATTTACAAGGACAATATCTTGTGCAAAGGAGAGGCATATTTGTATCTATTTTTACGTAAAAATTTATTATAGCTAGTTAACCGTATGTTTATACGTGTATGTGTGTAAACGTGTTTGGTGTGTAAATCGAGTTTTAGAGATACATTTTAATTAAAACCTCAAATTACTATGGGTTTGGTGTCAAAAAATTATCGTCAATAAATTCCCTTCTAGTTGATATAAATTCACTGAGTTATATAGTGAGTCATGAAAATGATGTTGATTAATCACAATTCCGTCAACGTTTGTTTCAAAAGGTAGATAATACGATTCTCTTTGATATGACACATAACCCATTATGTTTCAAGGTTTTCTTGAAAATAGTTTTCACAAAATACTATTTTTTCATTAAAAGGGTCGCTTTTTTGGACACCACCTCCGGTTATGGGCTGACCGCTACAAATAAATAACAATATATATCTGAAATATTGTGTAATAATAGATAAAATCTTTCAAATAGAATGCAAGTCTTTCGTCTATGTCTGATCGTCAACGAAACGGAGTTAAGTCTTTTGTCAATTCCGTTTGTTGCTACGGCAGGCAGCCAATGAAAACGAATTCGTTTAATCAAATTATGGAAATGCAAGCATATCACTTTAAACAAACAGAACTTTGCTATTCTTGGCTCATTTTTCCTGATTGAGGTGTCATATGAAAGGGCAGAAACTGAACTTTCTAGAAATGTGAATTTTTCTTCGAAATTCAGATACCGCCCGCCAAATGACTTTTTGGTTTCCTTCTTTCTTAATTTTAATCACTTATGCGTGAAATATGCATCATATGAGTTGTATCAAATGAATAAGGAGGATCTAAGCTTTACGAATATGTATCATTTATTAATTACAATTGTGATTAAATTAAGTTATGATAAAACATCGATAATTCTTGGTTTCGTTTTTCTGAGTCGCACTGTATATTGAACAAATTAATAACTTAATTCAATTATACCCCATTCACAGTGGCCTCAAACACCGCGACAGCAGCGGGACTGTCCCGCTGCTGTCGCGGTGTTGTCTTCAGTGTGAAGGCTCGGACCCGTTATAAACTATCGCGGGATAACACCGCCTAGCGATAACGCCGACACAAACTATCGCTAGGGACGCCTAGCTACAGCAGCGGGACAGTCCCGCTGCTGTCGCGGTGTTTACTCAGTGTAAAGGCTCTCCGCTATAACACCGCGACAAACACGTGTGATTTGTTTACTTACCTATCACTGACCTCTTTTCTACAGCAATGGGGAACATAAAGTGAAATAGAAATAAAGTAACCAGTGGATTCAAATTGATTTTATTATTATGTAGGTATTATAATTATCCAAATAAAAATATTTCACACTTCAAAAAATTAAAATATTCTGACTGGAAGCAATAAAAATGCTAGTTTTTTAAAAAGTAATATGATCGAGGATACAAAAAGCAACTTGACATGTTTACCGCGCAATTTCAAGCAAGTATTTCCGGTCATATCGGGGTCACTCGCGGGTCATGAGCCATGCATACACGTGTTTGTTACGGAGGTAATAAAAATCACCCGCTGCAGCGTGAATGGGTACATGATATTTATCCCGCTGCTGCAGCGGGATAACTTTTCTACTGTGAATGCATTTGTAGCGGTGTTATGGCGGTGTCGCCGCTCCGCTACAACGCCGCTACAAATTTCAAAACCACTGTGAATGGGGTATTATTCAATAATTTATTGCATATGTTTTTTATTAAATAAACAAAGGTGAGGACTCACCATTTTGTCCGATGGAAAAGAAATCCCAATTATTCGATGAAATCCAGACGAGCAAAAGTTGATAGATTGTATTTTGTTCTTGCGAATGTTGTCTTTACACCTCTAATAGAGTAAACTCTCAGAAGACAACAAGTATTGAAAACGTGAAGCAAAAATCAAAGAACACCACAGTTAAGTTGTCTTTATTCCTGGACTCCTCAAAAGGAAGTTTAAATAAAACGTAAATAAAAGATCCAGTATTACAAATAGTCTGTTTATTTAATTTTTGAAATCGCATTTATGTTCACAACACGAATTGCCTAATTCGGATAAGACAGCGAAATGAGAAACGATGAACACGTCTACTGAAACACTCGGAAATTAATGCCAACTTTCACGAGTTAATGTTAATATCCAATATGTCCCTGATTCCGCAGCTAACAGGCACCCTGATCACGAAGGTCTACGTAGGGAGACACGCCCATCTCAAGTAACCAATCAACGCGATGGACACTTTGCATTTCGATGGCACATACCCGCCGTCTTTTTTTACTTTTTCCCTTCCGTTTCTCTCTCTCTCTCTCTCTCTGTCTCTGTCTGTCTCTCTCTCTCTCTCTATCTCTCTGACCACAGTTCCTCTGATTAGGCTTAATGTTGTTGTTGTTGTTGTTGTTGTTGTTGTTTTAGTTTCATTGGCGTGTATCATTCATTTATGAAAATTTACGCTCCTTCTACTCATTAGCCTTATCACTAACCAACCCAAGCCCACGTTAAACCAGGGAGGTGAGTCTGTTATATCCCTGGTTTCACCTCCCTGGTATTTTTACTTACTTCAATTTTTCAGCCATTATCGATCCACTGAAGGATGAAGGCCTCAGTATGCTGTCTCCAAAATGACTCTGTTTACTGCTTGTTGGTGCCTATTAACCTTTCCCCAGTACTGTTGCAGCTTATCTCTCCACATTTTTCTTTGACGTCCCCCGTTTCGTTTACCCAGGGCATGTGAGTTAAAGTCTCACCTCCCTGGTTTACCAATGTGTCCAGTGAGTGATTGCTGAACTCCAGCGATTATCATGTCTACGGCTGATGTGGCCCGCCCAATTCCATTTCCTTCTTTTCACTGTTTCAAGGATGTCCTGGACTTTTGTCTGCTCCCTGATCCATTTGTTCGTTTTTCTGTCTTTGTATGTGATGCTTATTATACTTCTTTCCATGTTGTGTTGAGATGCTGCTAGATTTCTTTCCATTTTTGACGTTAGTGTCCATGTTTCTGCAGCGAATGAGATTGCTGGGATGATGCACAGATCTTCATTTTCAGGCATAATGGAAGTTTGCCTTTCATGATTTAAAGGAAAAGAGGCACTTGTCAAAGTAATATGGGCACCTCTCAAATTTGAATCAGTTAATAATTATCAGAGGTGAAGGGGGCACTAATCAAAAGTGAAAAGGGACACTTCTCGTAAATGAAAAATGAAAGAGTGAAAGAGTAGAGAAGAAAAAAAAGAGAGATGGAGAGACAGAGCAAGAGAAGGGAAGGGAAACAGAGCAAGAGAGAGAGAGAGGAGAGGAGAGGAGAGGAGAGAGAGAGAGAGAGATGTGTGTGTAATGGAGAACGATACATTTAATATTTCCAGCATGACTAGATTATTGAATATAGAGAAAGAGGGGAGGATAGACATGTAAACAATTCTATGTGCGTGGCAGAAACGCCAAGAAACGTAAACATTGTATAATACCTGGGCTAAATAATGGAAAGATATAAATGTCTGGGAAGGAGACTAGCATTATAGAAATAGGACGATTTGATATTGTAGCAGACAATGAATCAAATTACTCATAGGGTTGTACGCACATCAAAATCAAAAGTAACATCATTATTTCTTTCTTCTTCTTCTCCTTCTTCTTCCTCCTCCTCATTATTATTATTGTCACCCTTCATGAGTATTATCATCAACAACAACATCATAATAAAAGTATTTGTGATCATAAAGGTCTCGATTTGAGTTCACGAAGATGTCAAAACATCCACACACTGTTCCTAACCTCCTCAGAATACCCAAAATTGGAGCGACAGAAAAATAGAAATAATCTATTTAAAAAAAAAAAAAAATTTAAACGATGCTACAATAGCCCAGTGATAAAAGTTCATTGTTCCCACTTCTGTAAATGTAAGGCTAATTTACCTGCCCTCCCTGCAATATTCTTTTCTTCTTCCCTGAATTCCAACAGTTCTTTTTGAAACTCACCCAAAGACAATATTACGGACTTTCCCCTGCATCTATATTTATCCAATTTTCATTGCAAAAATAATTGTATTAAATATCTTTATTCGTGGGGAATTACCGGACAACCCTAAATGAATATCTACTCAGTCGACAGACCTTAATTCCCTTAGCTCAAACTAAGCGTTTACATTCTGCCATAACCTTTGAACATGTACACACTCCCAGAACAAGCGTGAACATGTTTCAATCTTTTGCTTACAAAATGAGCAAAAATTATCTTCAACAAAGCCGAATCTCAATAAGTGTTCATTTTCCTAGGCCTACTAAATGTCTCCCTACATACCTCATTTGAAAAATCTGAAAATCCCCGTCCATCATGAATCTTCAACAACAAAAAATTGTAACTTCTCACTTCTCTATAAAATATTCAGAAACCTTTATCGAAAATAAATCTCTGAGGAGCTTCACTGCACTGTTGAACTGCATTATCATACTCTTTTACATCCACTAAACTCCACGTATCCTTTTTTCCGCTTCTCAAAAATAGCTTCCCCAATATTCCATACATCAACAATTTTGTTTCCTTTGAACCCCAAATGTCGAAAGAAAGATATTTACCGCATGCCATTTTCAGCAAAAATATCTTGACTTTGAACTTGAAATCATAGTTACACAAAAAAAAAAATCTACCTCCCCCCATCTTGAAGCAGAAATCAAAGTATAGATCCATCTCATTGATTTTTCTCCGTACAAGTCTTTTCACCCACATTACACGTTGGGTTTAACGAGTCATTAATTAGTAACCCTCTTTCACTATAACCTTGATACAATATTAATCTGTTAATTCGATCTTTCCCATTCCGTATAAATTAAAAACATATTTTCTGTATTTCTGATATGACCCACTTTGGAACCAATAGTGAAGCAAAAACGTAATTTAAATTTACATAATGCATATGTTTTTCCAAACACGGTGAGGTCCCTCTGTTTCCACCATCCGAGAAGTCTTTTAATCTTGCATAAAATCACCTTTTAATTCAATTCCTTTCTTATTCTGACGTCTAACGCAAAATACACTTCCAAAATCTTAATAATTATCTTTAAGCACATTCCCGAAGGGAAGTTTTTCTGATTTGTTTTTGTTTTTCCCCAATATAGTTATTAGTTATCCGATTTTGCCCAAACCTTTTTTGATTCGTTTGTCTGATTTTTCTGCTTTTATTGTAAGTAAATTATTTTGGGGTGGACTTGCTCGTTAAGGTATCAAGTAAAAGAGTGAGAGAAGATGTGAAGTCTGAATGAAATAAAATAAAGCAGCCGATTAAATGCGCATACTATTAAAAATATAAGATACATTATCATTATCTATCAAAATTGACACCAAAACTTAAACAATATTAGTTTCAACCAGTTCTAATATCAAATAAATGAAGGGGGGGGCACAGTGCCCCTTTATACAAAGGAAAGTGCCCCTTTAACTGTGTAAGAAGTGCCCCTTTTTAAAATAGGAATAGTGCCCCTTTAAATTTGACAAGTGCCCCTATTAATTTGTAAAAGTGGCTCTTTCCCTTTTCAACTCTGATAAGTGCCCCTTTTATTTCGACACGTGCCCCTTTTCCTTCGACAAGTTCCCTTTTTCCTAATGATAAGTGCCCCTTTTCCTAAGGATAAGTGCCCCATTAAAAAGAGCCCCTTCCTATTCTTATAAGTACCCCTTCTCTGGTAAATGACCCTTTACAGGTACGAGAAGTTATTCCTTTTCACCTCAGATAAGTGCCTCCTTAACCTCCGATAAATGCCCCTTTAAAATCTGATCGTGCCCATTTTCTTTCAACTAATGCCGCTTTTCCTTTATTATAAGTGCCCCTTTTTCATTCACATAAGTGCCCCTTTTCATATCTGGTCATTGCCTTTTTTTCAGGTACGATAAGTGCTTCTTTTCACCGCTGACAATTTCCCTTTTAACGATGATACGCGCCCCTTTTCCGTCGACTAATGCCCATTTCCTATATTCTCATGACTGACTTAAAAAAAAAAACCCTGATAAGTGCCTCTTTTTGAGGGTGCACGTAAGAAGTGCCCCATTTTCACCTCTGATAATTACTCTTGACACATGTTCCTTTTCTTTTTTGATAAGTGTCCCCTTTTCCTCTCATCATTAAACGCGCCTCAAATTTCAAGCGACTAAGAGCAATTTTTCGCAAAGCTCGCTCGCTAAGCTGGGACGCATCTATAGATGATATACTTATGTTACTTATATCAAAGGTCTTTTAAATCTTCCGTTATGAGAATGTGCTTTAAATTAACCCCATCAGGATTGGGTTTTTTCCCTCTCATTTATAAGATGTAATTTTTCGTACTGCGATCTCACAAATATTAAAAAATTTCCTTGCTCGCTTTACTCGCTCGCCCCCGGCCCCCCCCCCCCCCCCTTGAGAAAAAAATCATGTAAAAACACGTGATTTTTACCTTTGGGGGGGGGGGGTGCAAATCTATAAATTTTCGAGGACCAAAAAAAAAATAAAATATTTTCAATAGCCCCCCCCCCACACTGAGCGAATTTTCGGCCGGCTCGATTTTCAAATTTTCGGGAGCAAAAAAAAAAAAAGGGTTGGGCCCCCCTCCCCTAAGAAATCCTGGATCCGCGCCTGGTATATACCAATGTCTAATTAAAAGATTGTATATTTTCGCTTTGAGGTTTCCCTTTGTAGGTGCCCTTTTTTTCTCCAGAAAATGCCCTTTTTTCTTGGTGCCCCCCCCCCCCCCCATCCCCCACTATGGACGTCGCTCGGCCGCCCCTGAAATAATGAATAACGAGCACAGAAATTAATCCTCCATAACCTTGCACTTGTAAGAAAGGACAAGGTTCAGAAGAGAGAGCGAGACGCCCTCTCACACCAAGCCTGGCGGAAATCATCGAAATAGATGGATATCGGTTACAAACCAACAACAACAACAACAACAAAATTTTCTCTCCACGTACGTACGTATCTAGTACGTGAGTGCTTGCGTGAGTGATACCAACGCGAATCGTTCGTCCTGCCGCGCCGTAGCGGTAGCGAGGCCAGACTAGGCTAGTAGCCCGCTAGGCCAGCGACAGGTGAAGTCACACTTGGGGCCCACACGACTTAAAATTTGCATAATAATAGTTTACCAAGCGAAGTCAATCGAAAAAACAGGATGATGAGCTCAATTGAAACTGAGAAAATGGCACAAGCACTACCTGTAAGCTCACAATCAGACGATGGATCTACTAAAAGTAAAACCGAAGAATGGCATCCATTCGACTTGATCAACGAAAGGAATGGAAAACGACTCTCCCTCTTTCTTGTTGTGCTACTCGTCTGCTTCCATACTGCTCGGCATCAATTATTGCGTAAGGATTTACTAATATAGTACTAGAAGTCTACTAGTAGTAGGCCTGGACTAGTAAGAAGTCATTTGTATGAAAGCTTAAACGTGCATTCAGCACTTGTTAAAACTCACCAAGGCACCTAGAGTCTACAGTGTAATTCAATTGTTTTAAGACGAGGAAAGAGTTTAAAACCCGCCATGGGAACTTGCTTTATAGTTTGTTGCCTTAAACGAGCCACCTTGGCCTTGCCTTGGTGAGTTTTAGGAAGTCACCTTCTCGTTTTAAACAAGGCACCTTGCCCTTGGCGACGTTTAACAACTACGGTACTCTTTTTGTTAAACAAGGCACACTTGAGAATTTAACAAGTCGCCTACTTCTGCCGTTCTGGGCTTTAACAAGGTGCCTGATGGCCTTGGCGAGTTTTGAATTCTTGCCTTATTGTCTTGAACAAGGCTTTGCGTTTGCAAGGGCCAAGGCGCATTGGTTTAACAATAATGTAATAATTAATCATTGGAAGAAAAAAAAAATGTATTCATAGTGGGGGGGGGGGGGGGGGGGGGGGGGGGTTGTGTGTCTAGATGCTTGACAAAAATAAAGCCACCACTTTTGCCTTTGGGCTTTGGATTGAACAAAATGTATGCATCAAATAGCCCTAGCCTTCATACATATTTGTCCTTCATATAAATATTGTTCAATTAGTCTTGGAAGATTTATGAAATTTTGAGTGTAAACTTCTTCAAATTACAGTTTTAAATCCACTGTCTGATATGTAATCTTAGAATTTAGATTTCATATTGACTCATGAATGTCAATCATATCTATCTAAGACTAAGTTACAGTGGTATGACCTAATTTTCTGATGGCTCATGGGTCAGAGACTAAAAAATTGACCAATTGAAAAAAAAATATTAATACCCCCCCCCCCCTCCCCCCAACTGAAAAGGAAAAATAAATCACCTAATGCTACTGATTATGTAGATCAAACTGTATCTTAGTTGGATCTAGTACATATGTATGTTTCTTAATTGGGTGAAAAATTTTGAAAATATTGACAAAACTAAAAAGATCAGCAAATTTTGCATTTTGTGCATTCGTTCCATGAAGATATGAATTTTAACTGTATTGTAAGGGGCTTCAGAAATGTTTAATTTTTAGACAATATATCATCAAATTGTACGTAGAGTACAAATTGATATGAAGTGATTGCATGATATTTTGCTTTGCATTTGGATGCAATTATTATTTTATTTACTCTAAACTCAGATTTGTTAAGTTTGGACTTGCTCTTATGACTTTCTCTATGATTGCAGCCCGTTACAATAGACCAGTTCACGGTTAGCACATTACTGCAATGACCCCGAATATCCACAGATCTTCAAAACATGAAGAGGTCCCACTTTGTACATTGTGAAATAATCACTCCTGCAGCGATGGAGGTGCTACATGAATAGCCTTTGTTTCCCCTTTTCAAAGAATATTTCCACCTGTGTATCATGGAGTGCACTGAATGTGCATGAATGAATAATGATTACATAACTTTCATGACCACGTATCCAGTATTTCGTCTCCGTGTATTTCAAAATTTGTTCTGCAATGACCTTTATCTGCTCATGCTCAGAGTGCAACCGTGAACTGGCTTATTGAATCCACTATTGAATTTTGGGATTGCAATTAATATCTCCAGAGGTCTTTGTCTTTTTTTTTTTATATCTAGCTCTGCCCATCTGTAGTCTGACATTGCCTTCGTTTTGGTACTAATCAAGCTAAATACTTTTTCTTTGTAGAATGTGAGAAATCGTAGATAAAATAGCAGACTCGCCCCCCCCCCCCCCCCCCCCCAAAAAAAAAAAAAAAAAAAAAAAAAATTAGATTACTTATGACCTTTGTAGATGTGAGTTAGGCTCTGGCTCTAGCCTAGGTTTTAATTGTTAACCCCATGTTTTACTTTGCATTATATAGTACTTTGTTTCATAAAAAAAAACAAGTGATGTCTTCTTTCTACTCCACAGACTTTGTACATAGTATGCATGTATGAGTGGTTTCCTATTTCATGATGTAGCCCATATCTCTACTCCAATTAGTTTGTAAGGCAAGGAATTCAATAAAAGACTGCTGTATGTCTGTTTCTTCACTACAGCCTATGATTCTTGCCAAGCTCTTTTACAAGATGGCCACTACCATGGTCCAGGTGCCTGGCAACCCGATGGATGTACCATGCATCACTACTCACTCAAGTAAGAAACTATATCAATAATACAACATCATTAGAAGCTATGTACATTTGTAAGAAAATTATTTTCTACACAGTTTCATTATTGTTGGATGTCAGTCACTTGGATCTATTTGTATGCATGGTGCAACAGTAACATGGATTTGTGCACATACATGTACAGTTAGCACTAAGCACTAATTAAATGAGACCCTTGTACCGGTGATCATGTATCCAAGTAGATGATAAGCTGGAAGTCCATTACAATTTTAGTTTCTAAACTGCTTTCAACTTTGATAGAACTTCACAGTGTTTTGCACTGTTTTCTCAAGTTTCCTAATATTAATGAAGCTGGTCATGCGATTGCATTGTGAAAGAAACGTTGTGGAATCACCTAGCATAGTATTGGTGTGTATTGCAAGTTTCTGGAATCATCAAAATGATAAGAAATTTGGCCCGGTCTTGGTAAAGTTACAAGAACTATATACAGAAAAATGTTTATGAGACTACGCGACACGTGCGCGATATCTATCAGGTCCAAATAGATATAATAATTTACCAAATATATCAATTAGTAGGTGGTTTCTCGGCAAAATTTGTATTATCACGTATTAGTCAAAACATATTCTTTCACATGATTGAAAATAAAAGCTTCCATTTCATTTTGTGAGAGGGGGCATTTCCAAAACTGGTCTTTACCTTTAAAACAAACTTCTGTTTCTCTTTGGGTTAGATAATCTCTGCCATGATATTTCTTCTAACGCAGTTATCTTTTTAGCATATTTGTCAGATCTTTCCCCCTTCCCACTTCTGCCCATTGTTTTCTGGAACACTGTTATGAAATCCAGACCACCATAACCTGAACAGACTGTGCTATATTACTTGTATACATTGTCGTAAGAACTAGTGGACCTATAATATATTTAATAGAGCATTATTGAAGTCTTCCTGCTAGGGAGGAAGTGGCTTTGTTCAGGTTGTAGAATGAGGGGAGAGGGGAAGTATTGGTTAAGTCCAATAATGTAATATCTCTTTGTTTAGTCTAAATCTTTACTGTATGTAGAGGGATTAGCTAATCCCTTGTAATCCCCTTTATATACATGTATGTATCACGTAATTGTATGCAGTAGTGACAGTAGATTGATTGTTCATGAAGTACCAGTATTACACCTAACCTAATAAGGCTAAATCTTCTCACATAATGATCAAGTCTATACAAAGTATTCTGAGAAATGTCACTATTTGATGAATTTCTTATTTTGTTGATTATTCTCTAGTTATTATGTTTACTCGCTGCCGTCTCTGGTTTCCGAAAAATTTACCCAGCTTGAAATTCTTATTGAAAATAGCATACGCTTGGTGGTGTATTTGTGAATCGTATTTTGATATTCACATTTCATCTGATTGTGGTCTGTCATAGTATCTTGTTACAAGAATATTCCTTTTAATTCTGAAATCTTAATTGACTCAATTCCAACCTTTTTAAAAGTAAATGTACATGTAGCATGGAATGAAGATGATTATCTGCATCATAAACAGAACAAGTGGGTTTAGCAGACTTGCCCTAAGATTACATATTTTTTTACTGCACAGATATTGCAAGCAGCCAATATAGGTAGATTTATTGACTCTATATAGATATGCAATGATATTTCTATGGCCTTTCACTAGTGATTAAATTTGTTAAAATTGTCCAACTCTTGCAGAGATACGCTTTCGTGCTTTCAAGATAAACGGGTCATCATCGTTGGAGATTCACGGATGAGGCAGCTGTATTTTTCACTTGTGAAAAAATTGACTATCCAACATATTGAAGAGGGGAAAATAGTAAGTAATCAAAGCTTTTTACGTGTATTAATCATAACAACTTTCAGGGTATGTGTACCGTCATTGGAAAAGTTAAAGATAATAATACTCAGTTTTTATATAGCGCTTCCAAACTTGGAGATTATTACCCTAGCTTAATTCCTGCCAGGTACCCATTTACATCACCTGGGTTGAGTGTGGCAAATGGAGATCAATGTCTTGCCAAAGGACATTAGGGCCGCGGCGGGTCTCGAACCGCAGACCTTGTGATGGACAGTCCGTCGACTTAACCACTCGACCACGGCACCTCTACATAGGATTGAATATGATTTATTCTGAATTTTTATGATGGCACATGTGTCTTTTAAAATAACTGCGCATCACATTTTATCTTGTGGCCCATCTTCCTCAGTTGCTTCATAAGGAAAGACGGTGATCATCACCCATCCATAAAATCTAGTCATTCATATAAGGAGCTTAAAAAATGCTTCATTTATCTGGTGTTTTTTTTAATGAATACTGTTGATTCACAATCCATTGCCATCTCTAGCATGTTTACTGCTAGTCAATTATCTGTGATGCATCATTGGAAAAAGTCGACATTGCATCAGCTTTTATGGGCCCAATGTCTGTAAAAATATGCACTGATGCTAAAAGAAACCAAATACCCACTTATCACACTGATCATGCGTTAGTGATATATATCATAATGAATAGTACCACGCAATTATGCACCCCTTCAAACTCTCTCATAGACGAGTCAGATCAAAATGTTTATTTGAAGGAAGCATACCTTTTACTGTACAACCAAATGGACGAATGGCTCTTTAAAACACTTTCACATTTGATTCGTAGCCAGCTGGCTACTAATCAAAGTGAGTGCTTGTATTTATTCTCCTCATTTTCCCCTTTCATGAGAAAAGAACAAAGCTCGTGTTTATATTACGAGAAACACATTGACCTGTGTTCAGACCTTATTTCCTTATACCGGTATCCTGATAAGTTGCCATAAACGAGTGTGTCACAATATCACCACAAATTTATACAGGCAGTCTTTGATTCTTGTTCAAGCAAGCCATATTAATTTTCTTTCGTTTTTGTAGCCTACTTTATGATTCTTACACATGAAATAGCCATATAGCACAGTTTGGCATTAGGCCTAAACAAAATGTTGTATTGCCCTTTGCGACCGACCCCAAAATCTTGAAATCGCGGCTTAAAAATAAAAAAAAATTATTACATTTTTTAAAGAAAAAAAATGTATTAAAGCATTCAAAACTGACAAATATCAACCCAAAGAGGGAGTAAAAAAAAAAAAGAAAAAAAGATTTCTGACCGACCTACCTATGTTTTGGCACCTAAAGGGCAATACAACATTTTTTTTTTAAAAGGCCTTACAGCTGTTGCTGTAACCGTGGAAACAAAAATAATGTGGTCAGTAATGGGGCTCTGAAAAGCTTAATAAAGCACAGAATATCGGGAAGCTGATTTACAAAAATACTGATAGTGGGGAAGTCCAAGCCATTGCCCTGTATGTCACAAACCACAACTAATATTTTAGTATATCTGATGATTGTATAATGGCCCTACTAGAGCTTTTATTAGACCTAATATTCATTTCAATTCAATTAATTTATTTTCAATTATAAATCAATGTAAACACAAGAGCAAAATACAGCAATAAAATCACAATACAAAATGGTGGGATTTAAAAAAAATGATAGTTAACAATGATACATATGATCAGAGTATGTTTCACAAATTATAATACAGTACTAACAATAATACATGAAATCAAGACATACATGTACATGTACAGACAGCATTTGCACATCAATCTCCTGGAAAAAAAAAAGGCATACTAGACACATATATGGAGAAAAAAAAAGCACATTTAATGTCATTATATGTTAATAATTCTACATTAATTTGTGATGTATTATAAGATACCAGATTACAAAATATTTTGGATTTGTCTTGTAATGTATAAGGACTAGTAAGAGAAAATATTATCCTTGGCTAAATCATTATGAGATGTTTAATAGGGGCTTTGTTTGCATCGATGCACCGATGCACCGGTAATCCTAATTCCCTTGTTCCATGTGGCTTGCAAACCAATGTGCTTCTAAATTATAGGAGATGTTAAAATTACATACTCAAATGCAATGAAAACCAGGCACATGTATTTGACTTCCACATATCGTCTGTTTGGAGCCAGAAGGGTGCTAACTAATATACTTTAACATAGAATTAACGCCTTCTGGGCTCAACAGACGAATATATTTAATGTGGCGTACATGAAATTTAAACCACCTGTGTACCTACTGGCAAATCTAAACGGCAAGGTCTCACTCTCTTTACTGCTATTATTACTAGTACTGCTCTGGTGTGGGAAAATCAATCAATTTGATCTGGCAGCCTTACTACATGTAGTTTTCTCAAGCCTAAGATCAATATTGACCAAAATATGAGGGTTTAACGCTCTAATACGTGCATACTTTCCTAATCACCATGGCGAAATTATGTATTTCAAGTACAAGTGCTAGAGACTGAAGCAGATTCTGACCTGACTCTTTAATTTAAAAAAAGTGGTCAGATCTTTGTCCTTTTGCCTACGAACTGACTGACTAATGAGTCATGTTGTCGGATGCCGATGTGTAAGGTTGGTCCTCAGTTGTATACGTCGCAGTTGTTTTGTGGTTAGTCGTTTAATGGAGAACTGACCCCAAAGAATAAGTGTAGATATTCTGAAATACAAGATGAATTCCTGCCTTTCGATGTACAATAAATCTTACGAACGTGTAGAAGAGAAATATAAGATTTCTTGGCATGATCTAATGCCTTTTAGCATGACATGGGCACAGCCATTTTCTTGAAAATGTGACGTACCAGGCAGAGTTGTACATTTATCATGCACTAAGCTTTAATTGGAAACAAAACCTTTATTTTTAAATGAGGGAAAATCATAGCTGAGAAGGTTTTTAAAAAAATTACATTTGGTGAAAAATATATAATAAGGTAACAATTGTAACTCATTTATTTAAAAATACTAAAATATAGCGGTTGAAAAATCTATAGTTTTTGAAATATTATCTCTATTTTTTTGCAGCATTCTGATATTACACATCATGAAAAGGATAGAAATACAGATATAGTAAGTACTTTCTTCTACTTTCATTGTCATTCTGTATGTACCTGTCAATGTCAATATGAATTTTGAACTTTGTTTCCTTTGCAGGGTCCCTCATACATTACACATACATGTTTGTCATGATTTGGGCCTCTGCCCAGTTTACATGTACATGTATGTACATTTATCATGGGGATACCGGTAGGTTAAAGGTGAAATCCTGCAAAATGAGTATCTCAGCCTCAAACCAAGTAAAGTACTCATATTTCTGACCTACCGGTAAGTACAGTATTTGAATTGAATAATGGCCTAGCTATTCTGTGCCTGAAGTATCGTGTTATGTGGCTGAAAAGTTTTATTGTAGCATTATTTTGAGTGTTGATGAGTCTATTGTAGAGTTGCATTGGGTGTGGCTGGTATTTGTCTACCGGCACTTGAAGTATTTTGATCTAAGAGCCTATTTGTCAATCTCACCTTCCTTGTATCTCTCTTTAAGGTTCACCTCAAATTTGCAGTTCAACCACAATGCCATCAAAACTGCTTTATGTACCTTTCCTAATCTTTCCGGTCCTTTGAATATTACCATAACACTCATTGATACATGTATACAAGATTAGTCGGACTAATTCAAGTTCTTGAATAAAATAAACATCTTTTTAACCTCCCATTAGCATATAACCTGCTGTTCTGACTGTGTATATATTCTTTTCCTTTCTCTCTATTTTTGAACCAGCCTAACATATTACAAGTATTTTACATTCTGATTCATGTACAGTTATACCCCTTTTTTTTCCATCTAATACAGGAATTTTGGTGGCAACCTGAGTTGAATGATTCTACCATAGAAGTCTATAAGAAAAGAATATTGGTAAGAGTTTGATTTGAAAGCTACATATACATGTACATGTACATCCTTATATTACTTCAATTGCAACTACCAGTACTCATCGTTTAAATGCAAACAAAAACTAATAAAATTTAAAGTAAGCTGTTCAGTCCTGTAGGTGGTTATGATTCATACATTGTGATATTACGGCTAAAACTTTAATCTGTTTTCCTCTGGAAATTCCCACAATGTACTTGGTACTTGGTACTTGGTTGGGTAATCCCTTTGGCAGCTCACTCAGGAAGCTATACTAGGATGGTAGTTGAGGCGATTAACTACAAGGAGTGTCATGAATTGCTGGAATGGTGTGTGGACAAAGCACTTGTCAATTTACAATACTCATACATTGTGTCATTATGACTAAAACTTTAAACTAAAAACAAACAAATAATGTTTGTTTTCCTCTGGAAATTCCCCAAAAGTTCTTGAACTTTGACTATCCTAGAATACCCTGAAATATCTTTAATGTCCTGGAACTTCAATAACCTACATCCTGCAATCATGTTTGTATCCAAACTCTAAAGGTACAATTAAAAATGAACCATATCCAACTGGTCTTGGAGAATCCTTTTTGTGATTCTTACTTCCTACTACGATAATAATGATATAACACAATTACATTGTGTCATCTATCTATGGAAAAGATATTCCAAGACGCATTATGAAATTAAGAAATTAAGGAAGAATAAATCTAAAATAGATAACATAATACAAATTGGGTGGAATTACATTCAGGTACTGTATGCTTTCAAAAAAAGGACTGTCTTCAGGTTAGACTTAAATTAATCAAATTTGTCGCGGTTGAAAGAACGTATATATGAGCTGGTAATTGGTTCCATAGACATGGTGCAGTACGTGAGAAAGCTTAGTCTCCAAGAGATGATTTTGTTCTCTGGGATACATGGAGGTTCTTACCAGAAGAACAGAGACTATGAGTTGGAATATGTTGAGAAACTAGATTTTCAGATATGATTTAACAAAACATACCAAGCTTTCCAAGTAATGAGCAAAATGTTGTATTTGATACATTCTGTATGTGGTACCCAATGTAATCCATCAAAAATGGAAACAATACTGTCCCTTCCGCATATCCTATGTACAGTAGATGGGTAGGTATATGATGGGCTAATGTAACTTAGTGTGTTGACTTTGTAGGAACTTGGTCCTACTGTTTGATGAACATGCTCTGGAACAACATTTACATGTTTGATGAGTAAACAAGAGGCTTTAATATCCGTTATAATAAACATTCAGATTGAATTACAAGAAAACAAACATGAACTTAAAACACATCAGATGTTTGTGGAGCTGTGGTCCGATAATAATTTCACACAATTTAAGTCCTCACTAGGAACATGTTTTTAAGAAAATGTCCGTCCATGGTAACGAACAAACATTTTTTTTTATTATAATAGATTGATCTTTATGAATTTCCGCTACTAACAATTTGCAGGAAAAACATTCTTTCAGATGGTAAGTTTGTCACATTTTGACTACAGGTGTACTATAAATTGTAATACAGTCAAACCTGCTTTAGTGACCACCTGTCTACAAAGACCACCTGTCTACAACAAGCACATTTGTTGTTCCCCTTGAAAATGGTTTCTCATTGAAACATGTACTAAAGGAACCTGTCTACAAAAAACACTGTTTGTGTTTCCCTTGGGCGGTCGCTATAGACAGGTTTGACTGTAATTACAATATCATTTTGACATCAGATGACTAAAAGAAAAATACCCCGGCCACACAGTGAACACAGCCTGAAATTTTTGGGGAATTTTCCAACAGGAACCTTACATATAAAAAATATACACAAAAGAGGCACATTTAACATTTCATGAATACTCTTTTATCTTTCTTTTGGATGCAGGATGAAGAGAGAAAGCCAGCATTTGTTATTCATGGGCTAGGAACATGGACCATCAAACTAAACCATGGATCATCAGAAGCTCTGCAACAATTCCAAAGTAAGTTGGTCCCTCACTTTGGACTCTCAGAACACATTGACTGTATTCTATCAATTCAGGTTTGACCTGAACGTGGGTCTATACATCACATCTTTGTTCAACCCAATTGTGAACAAAAGCCTTTACCCAATGTTGGGTTTAAATTCAAATCAAATACAGAGCCATTGTATTGTATGTGTTTATTTTTTCTATTGTTTGTGGTCTATTTTACATGACATTTTGATCCTACACAATTCTGAATATTCTGATTTTTCAAAATTCTGAAAGACCCATTTTGTTTTAAAAGCCAAATATAGCTTGTTTTATCATGTGCCGCGAATCAAGTGTTCACCTGCTGCGTGAGTTGAATGGCTGCATGATCGAGCAGCCATTCCCTTTTTTGTCCAGATTTTCCCCGTATTGCCAGTTTAACAATGCCGCTGCATACTGGTAAGGCCGTGTGAACGCCTGTTAAGGGTATAGATTTCTTATTTTCAAATTATATTGGCAGGTATGCAATTATGCCCAGATTGAATTCCCATCTGACAATTTGAATGTTGCATGCAATTTCAGTCAGATGTACATGTATATTTCATGCTAAATGTATGTCGTTAACATGAGAAACATGTGTTCTTGAAAATATATATCACATCAATAGTTGTGTTATGTACTTTTCTGATTGATTAGAGCGGGACCTTACATAATCTGTTCCGACCAATTAGACCAATTTATTAGACAGGACCTATAACTGCTGATATGTATTGAGACACCAGGTTGGGGCATATAAAAAAAATGCAAATACTATGCAAATACTACATGTATATTTAGTTTTGTGCAGCTGAACTGATCAAATGCTGTACACGTAAATATTTGATATTTCTTCTGTGCAAGCACATTTTTTTTAAAAGCAAATAGCTCATTGGAATGCAAGCCCAGTTTTGTGAAGAAGTTCTTTTGAACAAGCGAGAGTTTGTCAACGATCCTTTTTGCTCGAGTCTGTTTATAAAGTTACTACCGGTATTCATTTATTCAGCCTTCCAAAGATATAATACAAAATAAATATAAATGCCTTTGGGTGATTTCTTGAAGGGCATTTCAGAAGTATATATACTTCTGGATTTTATTGATACTTGTTATAATAGGGGCATACACTATTTTTTGTTATGGGGGCAGGGGGTAGCACCCTCATCCCCTCTCTATGTGTCTTCACAATTTTCCAAGGACCATGTTTAAAGGGATCGTTTAACAATGTCAAATCTGAGATGTGATATGGTGTTATATTGAAGCCCTAAAAAAATTGCGCTTCAAAATGATCAAGAAGTGCCTCAAAATGTGAAAACTTTTGAGTGACCGGTTTTACCATACTCGTTTATCCCAATTGACTGTAGTGTTATGAAAACCGTTTGGCAAACCCAAAATTTGATTTCGATTTTCAATTATAAATATCTTGATAATCAGACAGGTGATGGGCTTGTAAAAGTCATGGGGTTCCTGACTGACCTAAAGGTTTATAATTATTATTGCAGCATAAGCTAAATCAAGGATTTTTTTAAAGGATCTATTAAAGACAAAGTTACCGGATCCCTTTAATAGAAGCCTAGAGGTAGAAGAGAATGTAGAAATTAAAAGGTGAATAATGTTTACATTGGTGTGGATGTAATAGTGCTATATTTGCCTTTGTTTCCTAACAGCAAACCTCACAAAATTTGCTCCGGTCATTGCCGAAACAGCCCGACAAACACAAGTCATATGGATGTTACAAGGTTTGTCATTAGTTCATTTTATAACTATTTCACATCAAAAGGATAGATGATATGTACATTTTTAAAGATTATTGGATTTTTGACTATCCCTAATAATTTGGATACCTTGTAACCTGAAAAGAGGTTGTAGTATTCTTTTTTCTTGTAATGACATGTAGTTTGGTTCCATTTAAGGCCCGTTCAGATATATACGGTGGTGAACTTTAGTTAATTTACGCTTATTATGCATTAATCTCAACTAGCAAAACCTTCCCCCATTTTCTTTTCTGGTAATTTCAAATATCAAATCTTCCTTTCTTTTCCTTATAATACTTATTCCTCAATTCTTCTATTAAATAGCTTTTCCCATTAGCAGGTTCTTTTGATGAACAAAAATATCAACAGCTTTTTCAGTAAGGCTACTACATGGTGTTATCAAAAGCCTCAATTTGTAAATTTCATTGTTTTTCCACCCCTCCTTACTTACTCCTTACCCAAGCTACATGTATATGCATGATTCAAACTTTTATCATGCCCTTCTACACATAAATTATGACAACTCTGTACGCAATAACCTTTTTGAGGGGAGGGGGGGGGGGGCTTCAAAGTCATACCAGTGCATTTATGAGTCCTTGTTTCTCTTGTATACTGTAGCACCTGTTCAAGAAGAACTGCTAACACCAGGGAGGAATATGATTACAAATGAGCGATTACAACTCTACAATGATGCTGCAGAAAAACAACTGTAAGATTGATATGAAATGTGTTCTTGGGGGTGTTCAACAAAGATCCTAAGTTGAACTTAACTCTAAGTTGGACTTCAAAATTATCGAGAGCAAATTGAAGTCTTGAAATTAAATATATTCAAAAACGAAAATTCAAGTATTTTAGACTTTTTATGAATTCCTCATCAAGAACATGAAATCTCCTTGATAATAGAAAATATGAATGATATGAATCAACATTTGATGCGTTTTAAAATAACTTTTACAAAATATTTTCATAGATGCTAACGGCTTTCCATAATTTTTAAGTCCAACTTAGGATCTTTGTGAAACACCCCCCAGTACTTGTAATCTTACATTTGTAAAACTTAAGACGACCAATCCCCATATTTTATTTGCTCTGTATGTTTAGGATTCCATGTAGATCTGTAATATGAGCTTTAGATGCATTTATTGATTCTACTAAAGGGTAATGGAATAGTTTAAACCTCAAAACTTTACTATTAAGAAATAATTTATTTTTCACACTGGAAAACCATCTTATAATCCTGACATTTCACAAAATCATTTGCTACTATGTGTCATCAATATTTCATCATGTTTTGCTTCAAGAATGTAACCTAGAATGTCATGATTGATGCACAATGCTAAGGTTTATTTTAAAATCAGATAAACCTTACTGAACAACAGATGTTTATAATGCCTCAAGTTGTCAACAAGTGGCTGAAAATCTAAAAATTCTATAGAAGAATTCTAAACGATATTTCTGAAATAGTACTCTAAGAATATCATAAAACTTACTCAATGAAATTCTGCACTCTTTATCTTTACAATATGCAGAGATTAGTCTAATACTATTTTTTTAAGTAACGAGAATTAATGATAATAGATTACATTTCTATACATGTAGCTTGTAATACAACAAAAATTCTAAGCACACAGGTAGCAATTCTTTCGAATAAAATGTACAAAGTCCTATAGTGACATGGTCCATGAAGTATTACGACAAGTAATGAATTATTGATCAAATTTTCAAATACATTTGTTTACACATAGTTTATGTACAGAGTGTAGTATTTGTGTTATGTCTCCATGAAATAATATCTTCCACAGAAGTGAGACGGGCATTGTCTTTTGGAAGAGTGCAGGTCTAGCCTCATCCCAATCTTATGAGAATACAATAGATGGACTACACGTATCAAATGAAGCCATTCAAACGGTGAGGCAGTCATCATTTTCATAAATACTTATTGTTTGTTTTCATTTTTACTTTTTTACAGAGGTAAAAGATTTGCATGGTTATTCTTTTAGATTCTCTTTTTTATTGAAAGTTAATATTAAATTTTTCATAGCAAACACTGATCACTTTTCTAAAAAATATCAGGATGTTTTCCTCAAACATTGCTGGTTTACCCTTGATAGCCTCATCAGTGTTAATACTGTTGCCAAATTAATTAAAGCCACATGGTTGTCCGTTTCTATAATAATGTATAATAATTCAATAAGATCCAGATTACCAGGCAGTGAAACTGTGATCTACCAAAAAATGACTCCTGGGGGGCATTTCACAAAGCCTTTTTTCAATGACAAATAACAAGAATCAGTGACAAATCTGCTGATAACCAATCAGAAGCAGGGATTTTAGTAGCTTATAACACAAATTGTCATTTGTCACTGATGACAAGTTTTATGAAACGCCCCCCAGGTTGCTTTCATATCTTGACAGTGAGGGAAATTTATTATGATAAGATTTCTTTACTAGGCAGTACATGCAGGTTCAGAGCACTACATACAGTAAGGCCTGTGGTCCTAGAAGTCCACTCTTGACTATCGAGAACACCTCTTATCCGGTAATCACCCAAATGATGTTGAATTCCCCATGAGAACCAACCACTATACCCGGTAGGTCTTTAACAATCCAACTACTGTCACCACAATGTCAGAATATTGAAAGGTACATATGTATGTGTATATATATATATATATGTGTATGTTCTATTTAACTTTGTATGTAAATCATGTTAATCTATAATTTATGTTTCTTTGTCAAATTATTTGTGATTGCTTTTTATATGCACGGCCATGCTGAAGAACAGCCTTTGGCTGAAGTATGCCACCGTGCTAAAATAAAATAAACAAACAAACAAACAAACCTTCAACGTCTTTGTCTGCTGCATTTTCTGCCGTCTTCACAGGATGTACAAATTCTCTTCAACCGATTCTGCAATGCAGTAGTAGACCCATCAGATGCCACCTGTTGCGCTAAACCGTCTCCTGACATGACCTGGATACAGAAAGGAACATTCGCCTTTTTTGTAGCAAAGTAAGTTTATCATTCAATTTCTTTTTAATGAAATTTACATCTATTTAAAGAAAAATGTTTATAGCTCTTTTAAACTTGTTTGATCTTAAGAAATAGAAGATAATACTTTTTACCCTTAGCAGTTTCATAGGTCTTTTCAACTTGTGGATGTAGGGAAACTTTATTTTCTTTGTTTCGAAAAGTCTGACCTTGTCAGGAAGATAATTTGATGAAAATGCAATGTGTTTGGACATAGAAGACCTACCTGTGCATGTACCTGTGCTGCTTATACAGGGTGCTACTCAGAGGAAAACACCGTCACCCTGAGAAAGATAATTATCTTAGCAAAGATAACATTAAAATAATGGAAAACCCAACCATTTTTATCCTGAGGTTAGGGTGTAATCACATTGTTGCGATTCTATGTGTATTAGAAACAAAGTGAAACCTGCTTCATATGACCCTTAGTACAGGATAAACACATGATGATTATTAAAGACCACAGCTGTTTTTGCTTCCCTTGAAAATTGTTTCACATTAAAATCTGTACCTAATATACCTCCACATAAAGAACAACTGCTGATGAAGACAAGAAAGTTATGTTGAGCAGGATATATAGATTTGCTGACTCTTGCTAACTTGTGGATGGGGTACCATTTAGCTGCTCCTGTGCTGTGCTGTAATTTATGGTTACCGGTATAATAATAATAATATGTCTTGTTTACCCAGAGTAGCCTCATCAGTATTCATACTGTTCTCCCTGAGGCCCCTGCTCAAGCATTCAAGGAATTTCTTCCTACCTTCCTACCCATTTACCTCACCTGGGTGGAGTATGGCAAATGTTGATTAATGTCTTGCCAAAGGACATTAGTGCCTCGGCGGGACTCGAACTGCGAACCATGTGATCCACAGTCCGGTGACGTATCCACTAGACCACAACACCTCTGCAACACCTCTACATGATTTATATGTAGTTACAGGATGTAGTTTTACGATAGATTAAATCTTTTTATACATTTTTCTTCCACTACTCCAGCGTCTTTCTTGCCATATTCTTCAAAATCCAGTCCCAAAGGAGGACCACATCCTCCAACAGTAATCATGTTGATGCTGAAGCAGCCAATCATGTCACAGCTAATCATGTGACGGCCAATAACGTCACAGCCAATCATGTTGCTACGAATCATTCAAATACCAAGGAGGAGCCACATTGGGTGGATACTGCGTATCGATGCACGAGTTGCCTAGCTAGATATGGTTTGGTCATGGCCTATGTCTACCTTTGTGATAGGTATGCTAGTGTGTATTTCAGATTGCATCTTCCCCTGACTGTAAAGCCAGAGGGTGGTATTCTTGAAAGCGAACTAACTTTATAAAAAAAAATTAAAAAAAAAAATACACACGGACAACACAGAAATGTTGCCACCACTTTTAGGGGCTTTCCCCGTAGTGGGATTTCTGTATTGAGCTTTAACAATGCACATGCTTACCTCCACTTTTCTAATGTGTAATGAATCTGTACTGTATATGAAAAGTGCATTGCATGGGCATAGAGTGTATGGAAGGAAGTAAGAATAGCCTGCTAGTCATTTGTGGAAGCAACGACTTGCAAAAATATCTAATGTAAAAATATTAGCTTATAGAATAATCCTTTCTTTCACCATTTCTACTGCATAAAAGTATATATCATCTATAATCTGTGAAAATAAGTAAGGAAATATTGAAGTCGCATACAATTATCAATAATGACATGAGTAATGGTAAAAGATTTTTTTAAATTTGAGTTATAAAATGATATTCTGAGCTCAAAGTGAGATCTTCATATTTCTTTAAAACTTTTGCGACATGTTTCCAGCTTGCCATGTGCACTACATCTGTTAATTCCCATCCTTTTTGCTCATGATTATTACATGTAGTTCATACATGTAAGCCCTATACATGCAAACCATACTCATGATTGATATCTTTCTGATTCTTGCAGGACGGACTTGTTTCCTAAGAGGCAGAAGTATTACTCCAGCTTTTACTTTTTCTTTTCGCTGTTCATGGGTTTTGTCATATCACTCTTTTTACATGCCAATACAAAGAAGGTATGTATTTCTTTTAGAATTTTATATTAAAGTGTAACACTATTGAAGGGATCCGGTAACTTTGTCTGAGATTCTGAAACAAAATCCTGGATTTAGCTCATGCCCCAATAATAATTATAAACCTTTAGGTTAGTCTGGAACCCCATGATCGCCTGTCTGATTATCAAGATATTTATGATTTGAAATAAAACCAGATTTTGTGTTTGCCAAACGGTTTTCATAACACTACGGTCTGTTGGGGGAAACAAGTATGGTAAAACCAGTCACTCAAAGATTTTTAATTTCTTAAGATATTTCTTATTCATTTTGAAGCACAATGTTTTTAGGACCGTGCATCTCAGATTTAACATTGTTAAACGATACCTTTAATTTGATATTTGTTTCAAATTTAATTTTTGGATTAATTTGAAAGACCATGATGTTTATCAGAGAATATTAGAAACATATGTTAGGAACATATAGCTACGGAATCTTTGTGTACAATCTAGATGTACACCTGTGTACTTTGCTTCAAAGTATAGGAAAAATACACTTGATCACAGTTGTTAATTCATATTGATATATCATTGTGTGTAGGAGTTACTTAACTGAAGCTACATGTATATGAGCTTTTTAAATTTACAGGTCAAAAGATTTTATTTATGTGGCAAACAAAGTGTAACGTTTGACACAGATGTGTGCTTTATAGAAGCCACCATCTTCCTTCTTCTTCTTCCTTCTTCTTCCTTTTTCTTCTTCTTCTTCTTCTTCTTCTTCTTCTTCTTCTTCTTCTTCTTCTTCTTCTTCTTCTTCTTCCTCTTCCTCTTCCTCTTCCTCTTCCTCTTCCTCTTCCTCTTCCTCTTCTTCTTCCTCTTCCTCTTCCTCTTCCTCTTCCTCTTCCTCTTCCTCTTCCTCTTCCTCTTCCTCTTCCTCTTCCTCTTCCTCTTCCTCTTCCTCTTCCTCTTCCTCTTCCTCTTCCTCTTCCTCCTCCTCCTCCTCCTCCTCCTCCTCCTCCTCCTCCTCCATCTTCTTCTTTCTTCTTTCTTCTTTTTTTCTTTTTTCTTCTTATTTCTTTCTTCCTGAAACAAAAGCTTTTAGTGTTGGTCAAGCCAAGGCTATCTAGTCGGTTATAGACCAAATTGATACTCCATATGTAATTAGCTTTAAGAACAGTGAGAGGACAAGAACGTTTATGAGTATATGTTTGGCTGGACAAAATCTGTTTTTCTTTGAAATACAACTTGCTCTGTATGATAAAGGTGCAGCATGAGTAAGGATCACTAGAACCAAGAAGCATAATGATATACTTGACCATTTCTCCTTTATCTCTTACTTGCAGCCAACCATCTTAAATCTAGACCAGACCAAAGAATGGAAAGGCTGGATGCAGTTATTGATCTTGATCTATCACTACTTAGGTGCCAGTAAGGTAAGATTCAGAACAAGTGGTGAAGAGGATTCATGTTAAGGTCCTCTTGTAGAAGGGGGGGGGGAATCAAATTATAAATATGTGATTCAAGTTGTGTTTGATATTTTGGGTAATGTTTGATTGCAACTATGTATGCTGTTGGACTGTTAGCCCATCTGTCCATGATTATTCAATTAGTTACAGTGTATATATATTTAATATCCAGGAGTATTGTTCATGAATGTCATATGTCTATTTTCCCCAATCATTTGTTTCTATCTACAAATGAAATGAAATGAAAAACAAATGAAAAATGTTAATTTATTAAAAAATTGCCCTTTTAAGGTGGTCTGTCAACGACAGATCACCTATTAATTTCGTCAGAATTTTCTTTCTTTCTTTATTCTTTTTAAAAATTTATTTCAACCCCACTTTTTTGTGCAGAGCATAACTCAAGATCAGTACAGTCAATTTCTTTCAATTCTGCCATAGGTCATTCTCATAATCCATGTTTTTAATCTGCCTTTCTGTGTGTATCCATGTATCAATCTATTTATTATTAAGTGAAATCACTGTTTTATCATCAAAGAATTGTATATAACATGGTTACTATTGGATACTTCGTCTTTATTGATTAAATCATCAGGTAGTGCCTATTTATATGCACCTTCGCTTGATTGTGGCATCGTATCTTTTCATGACGGCGTATGGTCAGTTCTGTGCCTCCTGGGATAAAAACAAATTTGGTCTAGCAAGAGTCTGTAATGTAAGTAACCGATAATTCGGCTCCCTTCTTTCTTTCTTTTTCTTTGTTGGTTTGCTTACTTCTGACTTTAGTTATTGTCTCTTTCAACAAAATATATCTATCTCCTTCAGATGTATCACTGACTAGGCCTACAAAAAAAAATGTTGTATTGCCCTTTGCGACTGACCCCAAAATCTTGAAATCTACGGTCGGCTTTTTAAAAAAGTGTGGTTTTTTAACTGTTTTTTAATGAAAAAAATGTATCGAGGCATTCAAAACGGAGAAATAACAGCCCAAAGAGGGAGTTTTAAAAAAAAATAGTTAAAAAAAAAAAAAAGATTTCTGACAGAGTATTTTGGCTCTGAAAAGCTCTTAAATGATGCTGGAATAATAAGAGCCTGAAAATGTGAGAATTTAGTTGCTGCAAAGGATTTGTAAGTGTTTCTGTAAACAATATTTGCAACAACAACAATAACATGGTGGCTGTCCTGACTATCATTTACTATTTGTTGGCTCCATTAAATGAATGTATACTTAATGTCATGCAGTAATTCTCCAATCGCCAATACCCCAAAATACCAGATGTTAGTTTCACGCCTCCATTCTAAATGTACTCTGGTATAGCTTTGTAATTTAGTCACTTCCGGTATATTTTGTGCGGTTGTACTGTGCAGTGCATGCATGCATCGTACACCTGAAGTATGTAAGTCATGGAAGTGGCTCGACATTACATCCAAGAAGCGTGCATCCCTGCAATAGGAGGGATTGGTGATAGTGAGAATTAAAATGTTCTGATAATAAACAAGTTTATGAAGAAAAAATTAATGATTTTGGGGGTTTGTTACATTGCTAGGTGATGTTCCGCATGAACCTGATGGTGTTCTTCCTATGTCTGGTGATGGACAGACAGTATCAGCTCTATTACTTTGTCCCTCTTGTCAGCTTCTGGTTTCTTATCATCTATGCAACCATGGCCATCTTTCCAAGAGTTACAAGACAAAAAGCAGAAGGTAAACAGTCCCCAGTAAATTTATCAATTTATACAAGATTCTGAATAAATAGCCACGTTATTATGTGACATACAGTTGTACTTGGGGGCCCTGAGGAGGTCTTTTGTTTGATCTTTTAGGTTAACAACGATGGTATTATTGCCAGAACAAATACAAATCATGATGGGCCATTGTGTAATGAATGTTTAAGAGGTTGTATACTTCAAAGAAACATATACTGTGTCACCAATTTTTTGATCAAGGCATGGATCGCAAATACCCTCAATTTTGTATAACAAATATTGCATGCATTTTGTTGTTCATTAAAACATAATTCACCAACAAATTAAGAATTTCCCTTGTACCATTAAATTTGTGTGGCCTTTGTGAATAATAACATCAATTAGGAATTTCAGAATTTGTTGGTTCACATATTTTGTCGTACTGAACACGGGAGGGTTCAATATTTGATTAATACAGCAGCTTGAACAGAGCAGTTAGTGGTAGAGTAAACCAAAGATTCCCCAGTGTTCATTCTAGAATACATCCCATAATAATCCTCATTTTCTTGTGTCTCCTACAGAGAGCTCAAGATGCTATCTCTACATGCTAGCCAAACTTGTGATTCTGGTCGTCATCATCACATGCTTATCATTCTCACAGGTAAGACGGACCATGAGCATACATCTGGGGGTGTTTCACAAAGATCCTAAGTCAAACTTAATTCTAAGTTGGACTTCAACATTATGGAGAGCGATTTGTAGCCTCAAAATAAAATATATTCAAAGCAAATAACAAGTATTTTAGACTTGTCATAAATTCCTTATCAAGAACAAGAAATCTTGTTGATAATAGAAAATATGAAAAATTTTAAAACAACATTTTATGCCTTCTAAAATAACTTTTACAAAATATTTTTTAAGATGCTAACAGCTTTCCATAACTGTTAAGTCCAACTTAGGATCTTTGTGAAACACCCCCCTGTTGAGAGTCAGAAGGGTGCTATCCCGTGGAATGCAGAATTGAGAGTAAAGCCTTTCTGGCTCTTGACAGACAACTAGGGCCCTGTTTCATAAACCTTGTTACTACTACTAATAATAGCTAGTTCTTATATAGCGCTTTTCAGGACCGAGGGCCGTCTCAAAGCGCTTTACAGATATATATATATATATATATATATATATTTTTTTTTTTCTTTTCGTTTATTTCCATTTCCAACAAAATAAATAAAGTACCCCCGCTACATGGGATTGCATTGTACACAGTAAAACAGTAAAACAGTGAAATAACATTACCCAAGTCATCGGATTCAGGCTTAGCCCCACACAATGTATGCACATTCTTCACTACTTGGGGAGCATTCCAGCCAGGCGTCATTGTATACAAGCGCACACTTGCTCATCTAAGCACATTAGCTTTCGCATCCTACCGGGTACCCATTTAACACCTGGGTGGAAAGTACTGGCAAATGTAGATTAATGTCTTGCCAAAGGACATTAGTGCCGCGGCTGGACTTTAACTGGGAACCATGCGATCCACAGTCCGGTGACGTATCCACTAGACCACAACACCTCTACAACACCTCTATATGATTTATATGTAGTTACAGGATGTAGTTTTACGATAGATTAAATCTTTTTATTTATTTTTCTTCGACCTTGTGATCGACAATCGTGACATATCCACTCGACCACGACACCTCTATCAATAACAACTGCTACAGATCTATGACAAATCCGCTCGCAGCCAATCAAATGCCACGATTTCAGTAGCTTATAACAATTATCATAACTCGTTATTGATAACAAGTTACGATGAAACAGGGCCCTGAACTACTACATAATCTATTTCCATTACCTGCTACATGCATTTGTATCAGTTTCTAAATTTTCAAAATAATAGTATTTGCCGTTTCAAAGTAAGTAGACCTAAAGCACGAACAGTTATGAAAAGTTGATATCAAAATAAAAATTGAAGTGAATATACATGTAATTGTATGTATTATGGTGTAGTTATATTGTTATATTGTAATTGCATGTATTATATTGTAATTATATTATTGTAATTATAGAAAATATTGTAATATTTTAATAATATGTATTATATTTAACACCTCATACATTTTAATGTTCATAATTTAAATTACGATTTGGTCCATAATAGAGGCATTACTGTGAACAGATGGTGATATTCTGAAGTGCATTTGAATCATATAGTTGTCCAATTTTTATAACCAAATAAGTATCAGAACATTCAGATGGTCAAAAGCAGAAAGTATATTATTTCAATCCAGTGCAAGAATTTTTGAATTATTAGAATTTGCATATCTAATGAAAACTTGAAGGATTTAGGGATTATTTTTCTTTTATAATATTCATAAAAACTCTTTATGTAATGTATAGAAATCGCAACACACTGTTACAAGCAAATATAATAAACCACTATTCAGAGCATCATCTGAAAGACTGACCAACTTCTACTGACTGCTTTGTTTTCTTCTCCTTTTGTTTTATAGGTAACTTTTAATCTGATGTTTGAATGGTGGCCTATGAATCAACTCTTCTGCTACCCAGGAACATCTATCTATGAATGGTGGTTTAGATGGAATCTGGATAAATATGTGAGTATTAGGATATACTGGGGGTGTCTCATAAAGCTGTTCGTAAAGTTACGCATGACTTTACGAAAGACTTGTATATGAAAAGCCAAATGGGATGCTCAATCATTCTTGATTATTATTTATTAAATTGAACTGTGCAGATGTAGATTAACATTCTTATTATAACAAACATTTTTAATGCAAAGTATATTTTTTGCCACAATTTAATTGAGGTTATTGGAAATATCGGAAAAAAATTTGGGCATCCTCTCTGGCACTTCATATACAAATCGTTTGTAAAGTCAAAGTCTTTATGAAACACCCCCCAGGAAATATATTGAATGATGGCAATCATGGTAACCATGATCGTGATGATGCTGCCAAAAATTATGAGGGTGTGGTCATAATGGGAAGTTGTCGTGATATAGATGTGGATGTGATGATGATGATGATGATGATGATGATGATGATGATGATGATGATGATGATGCTAATAATGGTAATGATGATTGTGGTGATGATGATGATGATGATGATGATGATGATGATGAAGATGATGATGATGATGAAGATGATGATGATGATGAAGATGATGATGATGATGATGATGATGATGATGAAGATGATGATGATGATGATGATGATGATGATGATGATGATGATGATGATGAAGATGAAGATGATGATGATGATGATGATGATGATGATGATGATAATAAAGATGATGATGATGCTAATAATGATGATAGGTGATGGTGATGATAATGATACCGATGATGATGATGGTGGTGGTGGTAGGAATTCTTATAAGGGTATAGTTCACCTTTAACTTTTCCTCCCACTCTTCTTCCAATTCTAGATTATTCCATACGGCATGTTCTTTGGATTCATCCTACTTTCATCCAAATCTTCTAAATGGTTGGATGATAGTCATAGTGGGGACCTTTTCTCACTGGTCAAAACTATTCTTGTATACATCATAGCAGCAGCTGTCTTACTTGTAAGTTATTTTACTTCTAAATACCGGTATGCAATTCTACAAAAAAAGCCATTCATGCATAGCCACTTGAAGCTAATCATGAGTTCTATTGGGATTTTGATGTGAGAAAATGCCTTGCATTCAGATTGTTTATGGTGGGGAATATTTGGACCAGCAAGATAGTGAAATAAACCAGAAAAAAAATAGAACACTTTTTTATGTAGGAGACTCGGTGTTTGTGTGTGTCTTATAGATACTTCTAAATCACTCCCTTAAAGGTGTCCAAATCATTGACAATTAAAAAAAATATATTTTAGATTATGAATTCCACAAGTTATGATTTATGAATGCATTCAACTTGAATTACGAGATGATGTGGTGATAATGGCACAAGATACTTCATTTTCAAGTACCTGTATTTCCATACATTCCAAAATTGTGCTCTCATTGTTTAATTCATATCAAGTAATTTTCTTACATGTTAACAATAATATGATGTGTTTTGCTTTTAGAATATGAAATATTCATAACCAGTCAGTATATCTCTTTTTATCAGTACATACATCATCATATATGCATTACAATTCCCTTTGTCTTAATTTCAGATGTACAGCTACCATTTATACCAGTGTGAAAGCAAGCCTACTTGTAATGCTGTTCATAGTTATACCAGCTTTATACCTGTAAGTTGTCCTCTATTCTTTATAAAAAGAGATATTGCAAGTTTAATAGAATAATAAAATAAAATGCTCATTAAAGATATTTACATGAGCAGTGGCATGAAAGTTGACTCCCAAGTATCCTCCCTGCAGCCTACGAGTACGATATATAAAATCTATTTTCCCATAATAGTGCACTTGAATAGTTACAATTTGAATGGTTCAGATAGATTTTAAGTGCATTTGACCATATATATGTGGAAAATGCGCTATATAATAGATTGTTATTAATATTATTATTATTTGAGGATGATTTTATTTCATACATCGCAATATACTTTCTTTTTTTGGTGGGGGGGGGGGGGGGATCTTTTTGCTTTTATTTAACCATTGGTGCTAAAAGACAGAATAAAACAGTTGTCCTCGAAGTTTAGATTGTGTCTTATAAAATTTGAATAAATGTGATGGGGCTTTTTGAAGAACTATATTTTGTAAATGCTAAAAAAACAAAATTGTGGTGCAGATTTGCCATGTCTTTCCCTTGATAATGAAGTAATTTAATTTAATAAAGTAAGATTGAAGATGCTTGACACTATGTTGGATTTATTGAAAAATGTGGAAGCGCACAGTAAATATGATGTTGGGAAAATATATGAACTGCTGCAAGTATTGTTTTCTCTTTTGGTTATTACCATATTAAGGATAAATTTGTTCATTATTGTCTGGCACAGGTCACTGCCTTCGTTATTCTTAGAAACACCAGTGGATTCTTGCGGAGCAGATTTAGTGTGTTTGCTGCTTGGTTTGGTGATATATCTCTTGAGGTATGTGGACTCTATGATATATTAGAGCTCTAGATGCTACTCTGTGCTTCATTTTACATGATATACATAGTTTGCAGTAATTATTTTAAATTTAGTTCACAAATGTATTGATAATTTTTGTTTATGTTTGGAATCTGAATCATGAATTGAAATGCTGAAGAGTGCATATGGTTGAATAGATTACTGTGGATTTGCTTGTGAAAAATGTACCGGTATTAAATTGTTCACACTTCTCGTGGAATATGCCAACAGTGCTAATCACTCAGCAGTTTCTGTATTTTATTTTTACATATATCTGTTAACGCTTAGATGTACATGTACATGTACATCTGAAACTAATGCGAATGTTATTGAGTATTGTTGAAATTAGTCTTTTATCAATACTGGATCTTCAGAGTGTAGTTTTAACTCCAGGTAGACATCTAACATCTAATACAAACACAAAAATACCTTTTGAAATTTTGTGAAGATTTTATGTGATTCTGTTGGAATTTAGTCCATTACATTTCCAGCATTATAGATTATATGTAAAGGTTTCTAAACATGTAAAAAAAAAAAAATCAATCAGATTTACGTCTTAAAATTAGGTGAAAATTTCAGCAGAATCTATTTTTCATTTATCATGGCTAAACCTACAGATCATCTTCTAAAAACATTATCTGTATTTCCTTTCCCCTTCCATCAGCTTTTTATCTCACAGTATCATGTGTGGCTGGCCCAGGATACTAAAACCCTCCTTGTTCTGTTACCGGGCTTCCCGACCCTGAACCTTATCGTCACCACCTTCATCTTCGTCTGCGTCGCTGTGGAGATCAAGGATATCACCGGAGCTCTCACATCCATCGCAATCCCCAACGAACCCAAGAAACTCTACCTCCGTCTGGCTCTCTTCTCCATCCTTCTTGCCTTTCTTCTCATCTATACAACTTTTTATCATTAGATTAGGGGAAGTGTTACCTCGATGTGAACAGAGATGAGGTGTAGTTGTGTAATCACCAATCAATTGATTATCTTGTGCCTGCCAATATTCTATTGCTTTAAATTTTATTACCAAAACATAGAATAAAATTTATATCATATTTGTAACAAATAGAATCATTGATTTATGTGTAAAAGAGGTTTTATATTATATTCTTGTGAAATTTTGAAAGTGCTTTCAACATATGTTCAGGAATGATGTTATAGTTGTTTTTGAAGGTAAGGTAAATCTGACTAGATATGGATATATCATTAGCAGAATTTTGTATGTGCACAGTGCTTTCATTCCTGCCGAGGTCAATATAGGATCAACAGGCTCCTACTTGTTGCATATATACAAGATACTGACATATCTTTTTATAATTCTGTGCAGCTGTTGGTTTTAAACCTTTTTTTTACATCAAGTATACAAGTTTTGTTTTTCTGATTTTAGTTATGTTTGATACCAACATTTCTTAGAGTTAAACAAGCTCTTATGTATTTATGATTTTTTATGATGTCACAGCTTTGGTACTCTATAGTGAAAAATATAGAGTGGGCCTAGTTCTGCTTGAGGGTGCAGTGCAAGGACACATTGGTTGCACTTGAAGTAAACAGTGACATACCGGTATGTGCAATACTCCTAAACTGGTAAGTTTCCCTACAAAGAGAAATAAATTTGATTGCTATTTTTTGTAACAATTTCTTTTTTGAGAGTTGACAGTTGAGGGGATGCTGTATTAAAAACAAATAATGACTGATTATTTTTCAGGTTACTCAGTGATCTCGAAACTGCACGTTGCCCCTCAAAGCAGTCAATATTTGTATAATGTTGCTCATGATGATTATGAATATGTATGTTGAAGATTGTTGGAATTATTTGGCAATACATATCTGACGATGTGACAGAAAAATCACATTTACTTTCATTATAGATAAGACCTTGACCTCTTGAATACATTTATAGCCTTATATAGCCTTATATAACATGTTCTAAGGTCTGTGGAAATATGTATGTTTTTACAAAAGTACAATCATATTCAATAGGTTAAAGTTTGTTTAATTAGTTACAAAAGCATGACAATCTACTGATACATTATACACCGGTTGATTGGATGAATGCTGCAGGAAGGTTTTTGGTACCATTTACTTTTTTCTGTGATTTTGTTGTTGGGGGGGGGGGGGGAGATGAGACACTTAATGATGACTGAATTAGCTATCAATGCACATTGTCTATGATGGCTCTGGTTAACGTTATCTTGCCAAGGTCATATGACATGTATTTGACTATTTGTACCACACAACTATTGAAATATAGACATGTATCTGCAACTTGGAGGGGAAACATGATTAATTAGCCTGTCAGAGGATCGAGGCCTGTAAATGTCACATAATAAATGCTGACTTTAAAGGGATCGTTTAACAATGTTCAATCTGAGGTGCACGGCCCTATGTCTTATCAGTGCCTGTGATATGGTGTTATATTGAAGCCCTAACAAAATTGCGCTTCAAAATAATCAAGAAGTGCCTCAAAAAAGTAAAAACCTTTGAATGATTTTAAAATACTCATTTTCCCCAATAGACTGTAGTGTTATGAAAACCGTTTGAAAACGCAAAATTAGATTTCGATTTTCAATCATAAATATCCTGATAATCAGACAGGCAATCAGCTTGTGAAAGTCATGGGGTTCCTGACTGACCTAAAGTTTTATTATTCTCATTGCAGCATGAGCTAAATCAAGGATTTTTTTAAAGGATCCAAGACAAAGTTACAGGATCCCTTTAAGAAATATAATCATGTATAATGAAATCAGTATAACGTGCTGTATCTTAGAACACCAAGATATGCGAGTATGTGTCAGACATTTGCTGTACACAGCTACTTATTATCATCCCCATTTGCCATTTATTTTCATGTTAAAAAAAGGATAATAATGCCAAGGTTTTCCATGTCATGTGTGGAGAAACCTGTCAATGTAGCCTCTGTAAATATGACATGTTTTGAACTTTCTGCTCTCAGCATGTAGGATCATTCCATTCTTAGTTAGGCTGAAATTTTAGCGCTAGTTGTGTAAAGCGCCATGATCGGATACCGGCGCCATATAAATATCCATATTATTATTATTTATTATTATTTACTAATCATTGTAATTAACTGATGTCAGTACGTTTAACAAGACATTTACATGTTAATGTAAATGTACATATAATTTACATGTACATGTAGACTTTGGTGATAAGCGCCTTATAAGCACCGTTTTTATTATTATTAGTATTATTAGTCATCAGCCTGACAATCATACATCTCATTATTTTATAATGAAATATTCTGAATTCCTGCCTTGTTGTAAACATTAAACGATTGACATATGTTAGTAAAATTGACTTAAATGATTGTTTCTACTAAATAAAAACTAGTACCATATTGTTCTATATGAAATGACGTGGTGCTGTGATAATATTTGATTATGACAAATTGTATTTCAAAGATAGTATTTAACTTTAGCAAACTTATGGTGAAGAATCACTGCTGAAAAGGTGATTAGAAGTAAAATTTGTTTTATGTCAGGGCTCATAATACTACCGTAAATGTATCCACATTTTCAAGTAAACACATTGGGCCACTTGATATTTCACTTGAGATATTGCAATCAATGCATAAATGTTGCCTTTCCTATAGAATAATTATTTTTGAGAATGATATTATGTTGTGATGATGTACATTTGCTATTATTGTAATGTATTATATACATGTATACAATGATTTTAAAACCAGTGAAAAAAGAATTTCCTGAATGGAAAATAAATAGCAATTCAATTCAATTAATAATGAATGTGTGCCAGATGTGTTGGTCTCTGTGATGACGTTGGTGGATAAGGAATATATTGGCACAATCAATGTTACATAGTATTTTGAAGCCCGCACCTCGTTCTCCCTATTTCAACATTTTTACACATACACACGTTCAAATGCACAACACACATGGTAAATACTACCTAAAAACATTGTTTGCACCTTTCCCGAAGTATACCTCAGCATACATGTATCAAGGTGCATCACGGGAGGTAATTTGTTCTTGCATGCCGAAAGATGACTAAAACACAAAACCCCTTGGGTTATGAACCGACTTTTAAAAAAAAAGACACCAACAAAAATCCAATGTACACAATGAATCTGCATTATTTATTCTACTAAAAACTTACAAGCGCATAGTGCAATATACATGAGCTCAGTTACGTACGTAAACAGTTCAAAGTATTGAGGGAAGGGATTTAAATAAAGATATAGTACTGGGGAATGCTTTTTACATGAAAATTTGGTGCAAGCCATAATAACTCCTAGTACTTGGCCCCTATCCAATTATCTTGTTGTTTTTTTTAAATTCAGTTTGCCATCTGTTCCAATACTTACACGTAGCTCTACAATTGGTTAAATCAACAAGTCTTGTATTTGATTTGAACATGCAACAGCAGTATGATAAGTTATGAATTCTGAGAGCATGAATTAAAAACGCATGCTATTTATGTCACTGTAAGCAGATGATACTAATAAAATATATGTGCAGATGTGCGTTGCTACTATCTTTGAAAAGTGGTGTAGTATTTAATCAAGATGTACCAAGCCAAACAGAAAATGATCGGAAGGACTTTTTTCTGTGTAAACTCTCAAGCAAAACTTGTATCAAAAGCCGGCAATAAGTATTTAATGAATAAGCGTTGAATCACTTTATCTAAGATGGGCATTTCACAAATCATGTTTGCCGGTGCGATAATGGTAGACAACCTTTGACAAACTGCTAACATGGGGAGTCTCTAAATGGTGCATGAAAAGAACTCATATAGTATACAATCCCATACAACTGTACATTTGAATACAAATAAAGACAAAAATAATCAAAATGAACTATAAAAAAAAAAAAAAGACAAGTGCACTAATACTGTTTGAATACTGTCACTACTTTTAACTTCTTTTTTACAAACCTATCTCAATATCACATCAATTAAACAAGTTATCTGTATACTAAATGCCAGCAGATACAATTCCATTGCATGGAAGATTACAAAAATATTCTTTTGGGGTATTTTTCTAGATTTCTTTTTTAAATAATTCATTCAGGAAGAAATGAAATGTTCTCTGGTGGATATTTTCAGAGCTGGCGGCCGCTGGTTTCTAGAAATCACACAATATGATTTGAATAAAGCACAGCTCACTGGATTATGTATATACAAGTTTCTATAACACTTTACATGTCTCCTCTACAACAGGTTTCTAATCTTATCAATAAAGGAAGTTCTTTTTCACTAGAATTGCTTATACAAAGAAAACAAAAATCTAAAAAAACAAAAGAAAAAAAAACAATGACAAACACTCAATTTCAGTACAACCTAAAGACAATGTATCAAACATAATTCACAATGACAGAAAAACGACCATCTAACTAACCAAAAGAACAATATGTTTTCTTAAAAATTGTCCCGTTTCTCTCTAAAAAAGGGAAATGCTTAAAAAGTAAAGCTCAGGCCTCGTCAAAATTATACCTGAAATAGATATCTCATGATTGGCTACATTGCCTGTATCTTCCAGCTTGGTTCAGAATAGCCCCATATCAAATTGCGATTAGAATCACATTACTGAATTACAAATTGAAAAGTTAGAGTTGAATACCGGTACACATATTATCAAAAACAGCTCAACAGAGTCATGATAAAATTTACATTTTCAATACAAATCATTTTTCAATTTCATCAATGAATTATGTGTATGCTTTCATTGTTGTTTATTCACAAATGTAAGAATAGATATATACAGAGCATCGTGATAAATACATCAATTTTTCAACATTTATTCTTCCCTTCCTTATTTTATTTTCCTGCGGACCAACCCCCTGCCCAGATGAAGACATTACCCTACATATAGTACATAATATCTTTTGCACACTTAAACTCCACTCACTTCTAAAAAATGCTTTCATGAGAGGAAAAAAGTAATATGATGCTTCGGAGTATGTACATATTTATATATAAAAGTGTGAGCTTTAGATGGGCTTTCTTTATCTTAAACACCAAGCCACCTGCACATATAAGCCATATGCATGCCTAAATCTGAATTTCAAACTTGAACAAGAACGTCTTTTAAATTTTTTCACTAAGCCTTCAGTCATCGGCTCATGGATCTTAATTGAATGATCATAATTAACTATGTGAACAGAGAACTCAAATTCAGCAATGACTTTTAACTCCGTATTGGTCTCGCAAACGCGTAACTTCAAAACAACAGACAGGCATATTTTAAATTAATATCAGTATGAGCTTCTCCCAGTGATATGTCAATAAATATTTCTCATTCACAAAATGAAGGAGCAAACTTCAATTTGTTTCTCCTCTTAGTGTTGTTATCACAAACGTTTTGATATTTATATGAATACAACAATAATACATGTCAAGGAAAGAATAAAGTGTGAATACTAAAAAGTAGAATACAGTTTTTGAAATACATGACAGTGTACCGAATCAGTGACGAAGTGGGTTGATATGCTATTATTTTCATATGAAATATTTAGAATAAGTTTCTTTTGAGAAACACAACACAGTTTCATCTCTGAGAGGATGTATCGATGCATGATAGGGGATCATTTTTATCCTCTTCAATAAGATCTTATTTAATCCATTTCTTTTTGCTGTTGCAGAATCATGGCTCAGTTTGAAGAAGGATTATTTTCAAAGGGGGTAAACTATTTGAGCACATGTCTAGTGGCAACATCTAGAAGGCCAAGACTCCTTCCTGCTACACCACTATGACAAGGTCCTCGGTTCAGAGGACACTTTTCAGTAGATCACCAGGAAGAAAGTCACAGTCCCCCTAGTGCCAACCAAGGTCTAGTGCTAATTCTGAACCAACAGTACCCCACATTCTTGCAAGGTTCCAATATCTTTATCCTGATCTGTTTCTGGGTTCAAACAGTGCCCATTCCTGAATCATATTATAGTTATTTGCATATTGATGTCTCTTAAAAAGGTGCAATAAAGAGTAAAATATGCAACAATCAGATTGAATACACGTAGAAAAGGGCGACATGTCACTGATTCAAACGATGATATACTGTAGTTTCACTTCAGCAAAGGGCAGTATTAATACTGAATCATAGAAGCTGGTCTTTTGAATTTACCAGAGAAAGTATGTATTTCCCTCACCAATTATATATTTTATGGATTCAAAATAAAAATGATGTGATAAAATCTAAGCTACTTCCATTTTTCTTGTCTGAAATAAAATGAATACATTCTTTTAAAATTGCATTGTATGAATACAACTTAAGTTTAACTTTTTTTGTTATATGTTTATCATATTTTTACTCATAAAATCACTATTCAGCCAATTACAAATCATCTTCATACAAGCTCATTGCATACGATGTAGTGATCAATGCTGTTTTGAGATTTGTGAGGTGTCACGATTCCTACTTTATTCCCCAAGTCCATTCACCAAGCAATCTATGTACATAATGGTTTACCTGTATACAGATGTAACATACAGTAAAATGCATTTGGCCATTATCATTCCTAGCAGTAGTACGCCAAACAATCATACGCTGAGACTTTCTTGTAGTTCCTTGTAACAGGTCTATCTTGTCTGTCCGTCTGATGTGGTTTACAGATCGGTATCAAAGAACGCCAGGCCGGTGTTGTCTGCCGGTGGGATACTGTCAAGGCTCAGATCGTTTGTTGGTGGTCCCATGTCAGGGAGACCAGGATCCATGCCAAAGTCTCCTCCTCCACCCAGATCCAGGTCCTGCATCATAGGCTCAATGGGTCCTGTACCATCATGGTAGCCTAGGAGAAGACGGAGCAAAGAGTGACGGCTTTAATACTGGAAAGCTCACAAGACAACACAAAGTCAAACATTCTAATCTGTGTTATATTCTCATCATCAGCTGCTTCATGAAGTACATGGTCATGATCGAGCTTACAATGCTTGTGTGCTTTTCAATGTAAACAGTCTGTAAGACCATTTGCTTGTCCCCACAACAAGGGTGTAATGAGGTGCACGGCCAGCAGATCTACATTCTATAAATACATATTTCATGCTTTTAATCTTTAAAGTTCAAGCCTTACATCTCTTAATTGTTATAACTAATAGTTTTTATCTTTGGTATAAGAATTCCTTTCCTGTCATTACAAAACTGAAGAAATTAAAAACTTTTCCTAAAGTTTATGTTTACAACATTCTGCTGTGCACACAACAAATGAAAGCCACTACTCATTTGACATGATACAACTAGCAAGATTACCATGACACCATCAGGGAACAGATCATCCTCATCCTGTCCTTATCAAGTCTCCCTTTTTATTTGGCATGACTGAAGTGGTTTTAGGCTTTATAATTCTAACTGCAGCACAGCGGCTAGTAAGATGTCAACACAGCAAAATGCTGTGTATTTATTAGAAACTTCATTCACACGGTACATGAATACTTTGTTTTACGATACATATTGTAAGGTGTCGTGAACTAAAAGAAGGGTATGGGGAGAGAAGGGGAAAGAGGAGAAGGAAAGTAAGAGGGAGAGAGAGAGAGAGAGAGAGAGAGAGAGAGATAGAGAGAGAATGTGGTTGTGCTTTGAGGCTACTGAAACATTTCAAGAGCAGGGACCCATTTCACAAAGCCTTTTTTCAATGACAAATGACAAAAATCAATGACAAATCTGCTGATAACCAATCAGAAGCAAGGATTTCACTAGGTTATCACAGCAACTGTCATTCGTCACAGATGGCAAGTTTTGTGAAATGCCCCCCAGGTACTGACTTACCTTGCATGGTAGGTGGAGGTTGTCTGTACTCTCCATGATTACTGTGCAGACTGTGTACGCTGCCATGTTGGGGATAGCTTGAGTCTGAAGGATGACCTCCCATAGAGCTTGGTGGAAGGATCTGGTTGTCAGACGGCATATCAAGTGGCTGAAATCAAATCAAGTTAAAATATGATTAACTAAAATCAAAACATCAAAATATTATCTTGCTATAATAATTCATATCCCTATAAACTGAAGGGTTCCATATTATGTGATGTTGTGACAGCTGCCATTTTGAGAAAAAAATTAAAGTGATTTCTTCACATCTCATCCTTTCTTTCAAATAATGCTTATTTTATTCATGGCAGAAGACAAAATGGTCAGAAATTTAAAAAAAAAAAAATTAACTTAATTTCCTTAGACAAATCCCTTCGAACATCACAATGAATTGTAATTTATTTTGTGTCTGTGACAACTATAACACATCACTTCACAATGAGATAGTCACCCAAATAAAACATTCACATGAAATTAGATTAATTAGAATTCATACGATGGTTTAAGGAAAAGAACCAATGGTCTCATCAATCTAATTTGAACTTTATTAGGAACATTTAGTGTGTTCTACTGAGGGACTTTTATGTTGCCATTTGGCCTAATCAAACAGGTGATACAGTAAAACCTGTATACAAAGACCACTCAAGAAAAACAAGATAGGTCTTTACAATGAGAGCTCTTTTTAGTACATAATGTTGTAAGGAACTTGTTCAAAGAAAGCAAGAATGGGGGTCTTTATGAACAGGTGGTCTTCCTATGCAGATGGTTGCAAAAGCATGTTTGACTGTACTTACATCACCCCATGGCACTGAATCACCTCTGAAGAGAGAGTTGCCTAACTCAACTGAGATCCTCTTCTTGTAGTCCTGGGGCTTGTCATCTGACATACGGTACAGTACTGCTGCTGCATAGGTTGCTGTAATAACAACAAAAGAGGATGCTTGTTGAATTCATAATCCTCTAATCCCATTTACAACCAATGTAAAGAAATTATTTTTTGAGGACTTATAGATTGTAATGTTCAAAGTTTCTCGTCTTTCAGACAGTCATTATTCTTGAGAATGAATAACACCATTGGTGCTAGTACTAGGAATGAGATATTTCAGGAAAAAGTACTGAGGGCAAATTTTACCCCCACCAAGGGTACTAAATATGTCAATGCATACTATGCACTTGCCAAACTGTTTGGATTCGTCCCCCATCCCCCCCCCCCCCAACGCACACACACACACAAACACACATACCAAATGTCCGGCTGAGAAGACAGCTCAATCATGTTAATACATGGTGTGAAATATATCATTCAAAAAGCAATTAACTACTAGAGAATCATAAAGTGACTATTCTGTAGAGGGAGATTTGAACAATCTTGATAGAAACAGGTGAATTTGGGATGAGTTGAAGTACATACCAACTCCCTCGTTCCTTGAGTGGAGGAGCTCAGTAAGGGGAGCAGTAGCACCTTCTTGTTCAATCATCTCAGCACCTTGCTTCTCTAGGGACAGCTCAGACAACACTCCGGCTGCAACACGCTGGATGTTCTCAATGTTGGAGTACAGCAACTGTGTGGAGGGAGTACCAGAGACATGACATACTTCACAATTTAGCTAGTAATAGTTTTGTTACATTTCATTTGAAGCCTTTAAAAATAGAGGAATGGGTCACTTTACTTACAAGTTCCTGCATAGAATTTTCTTAATCACAATAGAAAAATTTGTGTGAACACATGCTTTGTCTTAAAATGTAAAACAAATCTACAGAGGTGTTTTACAGATTAGCATTACATACAGCATAACAGACATGAAATCAAGACAGTTTTAAACAGAATTAAGATCCTTAAAATATATTTCAGTCAGTGATTGAGACACATTTGACTATCACTCCTATTGATGTACTATTCAAACTGAAGAGCTTGTTGAGCCAGATGGCAGGTGAACCCTTTTCTGTGGAATTACCCCTCTTCTTGGAACTATATATTTCTATCATGTGTCTATAAACATATACATGTAACGTACGTATTGATATTAATAATAGTCAACATTTAAAGCCACACTGTACTATACTACTTGTAACTGCTTGCTCCCTCTATATAGAAAACTTCCCCAATTGGTGCCTGTTGGTCCCCCATGATCCTCTTTTTCTTATGTTAATTGAGAGCTGAGTTAATGAAATGGCCACCTGTCAGTGACCTTGCTGTGTGGTCTAATCCCTTCTGGCTGAACTCGTACAGCCGTCCTTTAATGAGTTGTGTATTGATTTTAAAAAAAAAATCTTCTGCTGAGAGCTCAAAAGGTTTTTAAAAGTGTGTCATAGGATAGAAATTAACAGCCTTTTGGCTCTCTCTCAGGATACACATCAGACATACCTGTACAAAGAGAGGGATGCAGTTGAGTCCTTGGATGAGTGCTCGATTGTGAGAGTCTCTAGCTAGGATATGAAGAGCTCCTGTAGTACCTTCAACAATGTCCTCCATACGTACACCATCTGCATAGTTACCTCCCTGGCTGCCGGTGCTACCCATCGATGAGCGCTGTAAGTCAAATAAATCAGGCATTAAATGTCTATCTCTGATGATTCATGGAGTGAAATTAATAATTTTTGCAACAAAATCGAATGAAAAAGCAAGCGACATGTTTTGTTTAAATATTTAAATACACTTTTCAACTTCTGGTTGTAATGAAAACAATACTATTCTCACTACATCAAACATTATACATCGAAAAAGGTTGACTACAAAATCTATCATAATGTAGATGTATCTATATACAGTACAACCTGGTTATATCTTAAGAGAAGAGAATTGGGTCTATCAATATACCATATAACTGCCGGGCAAAACACCATTCACTGCATGATGTACAAGTTAGAACTTTAAGCAATGTCTGTTTGAAATTTGAAATATTACCAGAACTTGAAATACTAAATGATATATATATCAAACAATGAAACCCTTCTTTTAACATCTACAACCGGAATGTTATCATTTCATGAGTGGAATACTGTAGACTTACTCTCTGTGTGTCTTGATGAGCTCTCATTAGAAGTTGTACCAGTCTGTGTAGAGCTCCTTGTTCTCTGAGTGGAGCATGGTTAGCAGAGCAGAGAGCCAGGTTCCGAATCAGACCAACAGTGGCCTGGGTGGGGTGGAAGAAAAAAGATCAGGAAACAAGTTGGTGGTGGTGGTTATTTTATGTGACTGCTAAGAAAGCATAAATGCTTGTCAGTAAGCAACCAGAGAATCCGACGGCTTTAGGTCCTCTCCGAGAGACCCGATAGTGAGGATGAATACCTTATCAAAGGGCACTAGCGTATTGCCTTGGTTTCGAACCCGTGTCACCGTATTATGAGACCACTGCTCTAATGACTGAGCTATCACGCCTCCTGATATTAGTTACAAACCTACTCTCGAGAAAATCCTGGTAAATATGATATCCTGAAACGTCAACTATAAATAGAGTATATTGGAATACATTCATACATCAATAGCTTAATTTTCTATGAATTGGGCATCTTTAATTTTTTTTTAGCAGGACAGAAATCATAATATATTGAAATGACAACAAATTGTAGAAACTCATATTGTGACAAAATTGAAATGTCAGCTCCCTGGAATTTTTAAATCCTCACAAATGCTTTATGATTGATGTTGGATTTCTCATATCTTCTATCATTGCACAACGTCGGTTCAAACACCTCTCCAGCTTATCCATGTTTATGTAATCATACGTTATTTTTGTGTGCTTAGTGTTCTACATTGTACAATTAGACGATGACAAACCATTTATTCATTGTCATCTATGACATTTTACAGACCTGGAGGGCGTTTCATTAAGATGTGCGTAAAGTTACGAATGTCTTTACAAATGATTTGAATATGAAGAGCCAAATGGGATGCCCAAAGTTTACCTTGACATTTTAAAAAAGTGTGACTGTATTTCCCATAATCTCAATTAAATTGTAGCCAAAAATACACTTTGCATTAAAATGTTTTGTTACTAATGATAAGGTTTAATCTACATCTGCATATTTCAACTTAAGCTTATGCAATTAAAAGGATTTGAGAATCCCATTTAGCTCTTCATATTTAAGTCATTCGTAAAGTCATGCGTAACTTTACGCACAGCTTCATGAAACACCCCCCCCCCCCCCCCAGTAATATATCGTGGAAAGACAGCACATCTTGAAGAAGACATGTACTGCTAGCTTTGTGTGTGTGTGTGTGTGTGTCTTACCTTGATAAGAGGCCATCTAGATGGAGGATGGAGGAGCTTCACAATGACTGGGATACCATAGTTCAGACGCACTGTATTCTGACACATCTCAGCCCCTGGGTGGCGACTAGTCACATGACGAAGGGCACATACCTGTCAGGTGACACACAAATCAAGAATCAAGACATTCAGACTGATTAGTATCAAATTAAATCCTCATGCAACATCTCATTCACAATAGTTAACAAACAACTGTCTCCCCCTTTATACAAATTCACAGGCCTTTATATTAGTGCCCAAAATAGCCACAAATGCCACAGCCCTTTGTATACATGCACCTGATAGGAATTTATTCCTTGAAATGCTAGAGCGCCATATGGCAGTCGTGCTTAAGCCAGGGTAATAATCGGGAGCGCCAGGAGGGTCAAATCTGACTGACATGAGCGCTATACAAGAACCCATTATTATTAATATTATCCCTTCCCAACCAACAGAACATTTTTTATTCAAATCTTGGCAATATGCTTAGCAATTTTCAGTCATCAACACATCACATTGATTTAACTATTGTCTCCTCCAGTTACACACATATCTGCACAGTGGCTACGACCAATTTCATTCATCATGAGCCAGAGATTTATCACCTGGAGTATTCTCAATTCCCAGTATCATCCCTAAGATTTAAAAAAAAAAATAGTAGTTGGTACTTGTAAAGTGCTCAATTCTTTCATATTTGACACTCCTAGAGGTGTATATAATGAAGCAAGCTTCAACATTGCTTCTCTTATGGCAATTTATAGCATTTTACGGAAAGGCTTCCTGCCAGGTATCCATTTTACCTCCCCTGGATTGAGAGGGGCAAATGTAGATGAATATCTTGGCAAGGTCTCCAGTGAACATTCTCAATTCCCAGTATCATGACTTAACACCTTGTGTTACCAGTTTCTTACTTGACCATGGATGTTCATTATTCCACAATCCTCACTCAAACTATCATCAACATCACCACAGTCTATCATCATCATCATCATCATCACAAGAATCGATATCGCCGTGACTTACCGCTGGCTCTGTGATTTCCTCTCTGTCTCCAGCTTTCATGAGTGTCTGTACCAGGGCTTCAACTCCAGCCATCTGACTGACAATCATCTTGTTACGGGTGTTGTTACAGGTCAGGTTAGACAGGATGCCACAGGCGCAGGTCACCACGTTGATGTCATTGGAGGCTAGGAGCTGTACCAGCATCTGAAGGAGTGGCTCAATGTCATCCTGTATTAGACAGATAAAAAGGTATTTATTAGAACCCATATGCAGTCAAATCACTACAGAAAGGAGTTTTTCCACAAGAGCCATCTTAGCTGATCACCCTGTGGATATGTTGTTTGGACACCCAACAAACTTTGCGAGACAGGCTACATACATACTTTCTTTTGAGGCCAATTGATATTTCCCTGATCTTAAAAATATTTTTACGAATTCCCTATTTTTTTTTTCCTGACTGAAAAGAAAATAACTCTGCACAATTAAAGATAAAGACCAGTATTGGAAACGCCCCAATTTCAAAAAATGAAATGGAAGCTCTTATTACCAATCATGTGAAAGAATATGTTTTGACTAATACATAATGATAAAAATTTGCCGGGAAACCGCCTACTAATTCATATATTTGGTAAATTTGTTTCTCTCATGGACTGTGAGAGATATAGGGTAGTCCCATATACATCTTTCTGTGTATAGTGCTTGTAACTTTACGAAGAATGGGCCAAATTTCTTATCATTTTGATGATTCCAGAACCATGCAGATGCTAGATGCTAGATGATCAACCTTTTCTGATCGATTCCACAACGTTTCTTTCACAATGCAATCGCATGACCATAACTGGTCTTTACCTTTAAATATGGTACATTTAAGAGACTACTTACAGTTCCACGATGACAGTCTGAGAGATTCCTGAGGGTCCAGAGACAGTTCTGGACCAAGCGGTTGCTTTGATGTCCAAGGTGGAGACCAAGGGCAGACATTCCTCCTACAACACAAAGGTGCACAAGCAAAATGTTACATGTCATAGGATTCCTGTACCTAAAGTGTTGTTAGATTAAACGAAGCTTTCAAGGTATTGTTGTAATGTCCTTAAAATATGAGGCCCTACAAATTATTCTTTTTGAAGAAATTCAAAATAACTTTGTGTGAAAAGGGCACCTAAGGATTAGTCATAATTCTTAACTTGATTATCAAAATCGATAAAAACATTTAATGGTTTCAGAGTGAAAAATATCACATAATTCTTGTCGCAGTAAAGGGGTTTCAAAAGAAAAACAAGGAGATGTGTAATATTAGTTACAGCTGTAGCCTTAGCCAACACTGTGCATTGCCAAATCGATAATGGTTTCATTCAATGAATCTTACAAAGTCAAACTCCTTGGCTCGAATAGAGATTGGACATGTTACTTATTTCTAGCTGGTTAAAGCCTAACTGCACTAGTTTGGCCAGGAGAGATTATACCTCCCTGCATGGTCACTGACAGGTGGTTATCTCATCACACCAGCTCTCAATTAACTTAAGAAAAAGGGGATCATGGGGGACCAACAGGTACCGCTTAGGCATTGTTTGCTATATTGAGGGCGCAAATAAGTACAAGTGGTGCAGTCCTGCTTTACTACTTGCCTGCTTCAACGATGCCTGGTTTGTTGTTATGACAGACAGAGAGCACCTTGAGCACCCTGCTGGTGGTCCATAGAAGCTTCTCATACTCGTAGGTACGCATGATGTGCACCAGAGCTGCTGGCCCTCCACTGGCTAGGATGATCAACTGCAAACAAAAAGGTAGAAATAGGAATTAGACCGTTACCTCTCCTGTTACTACATAATCAAATGAAGAACTGTTAGAACTTAGTAGTACATGAGCAAATGATTGTCAGTCTAATGTTATCAAACGTAGCACAGATGTGTTTTTTTTAAAGGGTACACAATTTTTAGTTTGTTTCTTTTTATCAATGATTTCTATTTCTCTTTTGCTCTTTTCTTATTATATTTTGTTGTTTTTTGTTCTGTATTAATTTGCTTTTTTTTTTTTTTAGTCTCTTTCAATCTGTATTTATTTTTTATTTTTTTGCTTGCTTTAAAAAAAAAGTTTGTTACTACTTATTTCTACTTCTAGCGAAAAAAGGAGAGGGGTGATTTTGTGGATCTAGTTCCTAACATGAAGGATTTGAGCATGCTATTATCACCTCTTTTGAGGAGTTTCCAGTTGGTACACCTTGCAATACTTAACAGGTCTCGTGAGAGTCACCATTCCTAAACATTCTCTTGAAGATGTTTGCCAATTTCTTACCTTGCTTTCCTGGTTCCCATAGGCCAGGATCTGAAGGCAGTCAGTTGTGATGGCCAAGAATTTAGGATTGTTGCGGGAGAGCAGAGCGACCATCTTCTGCAGGCCCCCTGCGAGACGAACGGCCATCTTGGAGCCTTCTTGGTGAAGAAGGAGGTTGTGGAGGGTTGTGATGGCATAGAATAGTACAGACTCTACTGGGGAGCTGCACAGAGAAGAGGGAGGTGAAATATGGAAAAAAAGTGATTAAAGTAGTACAAAGCATTGTCATTGAATTGGGCAAATCTGAAGTATCTCATGAAAAAAAGTTATATATAACGCTACCCCCCCCCCCCCCTCCACACTACACGCACACGTGTAGATCATAACAAGCAGAAAGACAACAAACTTGATTAAATTTTTTGTTACATTAACATAGTCAGAATTACACCAAACAGACAATTAAGTTATGCACTCTATTAGTATCTACCAAGCACCCATGTGACCCCCTCACCCCTTCCCTTTTGCTCTTGCTTTTGTTCAACAATTTCTACAAAATTGAATGATCAAGTTATCATAATGTCCTTTCTGTATGTTTTGAAAACTGATAAACCTGGGGGGTGTTTCACAAAACTTGTCATCAGTGACAAATGACAGTTTTTGTTATAAGCTACTGAAATCTTTGCTTGGTTGGCTGATTGGTTTTCAGCAGATTTGTCACTGATATTTGTCATTTGTCATTGAAAAAAGGCTTTGTGAAACAGGGCCCAGATCTGTACCTGAGCAGCTTGATGAGAGCTGGGATGCCGCCACTCTTGAAGATCTGGAGCAGACCTGCCCTATGGTGGGAGAGATTGTGCAGGGTGCCGGCAGCACATCTGGTAGTCTCAGCATCGTTGCTGTTGGACATAGCTCTGACAAGGGCTGCCACCATCTGAGGGGAGTTCATGATGGCATGTCGGCTGGCCTCCTTCTTGGAGAGCTGGTGGACCATCATAGCAGCCTGGTTCACCACAACCTATAACAGCAAGAGAAAGAGAGGGTTGTCTTCAAAATCATTACCTACCCAAGCAAAAAAGTTCTAGCTTTTAGAATGATTCTTTCTTTCATTCTCAAGATGCAATAACTGGTGGTTCCTGAATTTGCCCTACATATATTGGATAAGATGAAAGAATTATGTTATGTAATAACATTCTGGGTAATAGCATTGCTGAAAGTTGACACCGAATCTCTAGATGTTATATTGAATAAGACTGAAGATGCGAGAATCCCATCACGATGATTCTACAAACCCAATAAGCCATGACAATTCATATTCAAAATTGACACAAAATGTATTACAGTCAAACCTATCTTTAGCGACCACCCAAGGGAAACACAAAAAGTGGCCTTTGTAGACAGGTGGCTTTTGTCAACAGATGGCCTTTGTAGACAAGTGGTCACTAAAGCAGGTTTGATTGTATTTTCCACATTCTATTTTTATTTAATCTTGAGATCACTCATCATCAGAGGAGAAACACTTACCAAGTCATCATCATTGAGGAGCTTGGTGAGCTCTGGGATAGCCCTGGTAGCCAGGTCAGCATCGTCTTGGTAGTTGATGAGGTTGACGACGGCATGCTTGAGCATCTGGGAGGGTTCTGAAAGGCGCTGTACAGCTGTCGGGTGGGCGGGGTCAAACTGGGTGGATGGGATCTGAACTCCCTCTTCCAATGTCTCTGGGAACATGGCTGCCCTCACACGTTGAGAGCGTGTCTGGGTCAGCTGCTGGTTCATCTCTGTAATTATGGAAGCAGAAATTGGCATTATATTGTTTCTTTCGTTGTAAATATTGCAATATTCTAATTTACTATGTCTAGGAGAATTTTGAATTCTATTTTTTTTTTTTTTTTTTTGCTTTCTTATGTCTGTTACATGTACTTTCTCTAAGCGCCATGAGCACCGAAAGGTGGACCTGTGCGCTATACAAATAGCCACTATTATTATTATTATTAAACAAGAAATGTTATTTGGTTTATATCCAATTAGTTGATACATACACATCAAGTTTAAGTCACAAAGTTGATACATAAGCACTCTCAATCATGTAGAAATTCAGAGTCAGATTAATTTTATTGGTCCAACAATTGGCTACAATATTCAGGAATGAGGATACATCTGAAATGATCTGAAACACTACTCCATTCAATATGATAAAGGTGCTACATTGCACAAGAAAGGTTCCAGTTGGAATAGATGATAAGGTACAGCTTCTTTCCTACATGAGTTATCTTATCCACGACATGGGTCACTCACCGTCAACCTGTTCCTGTGTGTAAGCCTGACCATAGCCAGCATCCCAGTCAAACATGCCCTGAGCTCCGGCCTCCTCACCGCCACCACCACCACCATCCTCTACACGTGACTTGCTGCTCACAGAGGGGGCCTGACCAGGAGAACAAAAAGTGCAAGTTGGTTATATTTCATCGACACTCTGTTGCATGAGAGTTACATTCAACACAAGCTATAATAAATTGTATGGGACTACAGTTACCAGTATACCATTGAATGATGTGCTATAGAGAGACCTTACGTATCAATCACTTGATGTTGAATCGTATGGGTAATCCTTTATGAAAATAGAGTCTGAAACAATAAGAATACATTGCAGTGGCCTTCACTTCTTTAATTCATCTACATACCTAAGGTTTGAAACACATTTCGACTAGTTTTAAATCACATTTGCCAAAATAAAAAATTTGCATTCAAAGATTTATTTTATGTTTTATGTATGACGCTTGTAACCCCTCTCTTATACTTAGGCTGTCCGCCTGTGGTAAAATCTGGGCATCCGATTCTTCCATTTTTACCCATTTTAGCTGCCACACAATTTAGACTTTGGGCAGCCCATGTCATGTCATCAATCGGTCAATGATCAAGTTCACACATAAACTCTCTGGGGGTAAATATAACAAGTCGATAATATAATTCAAAGAGCTTGTCATAAAAGATAAGTGGCTCCAAATTTCAGTAACTTTTTCTCATAACAAACCAAAGGTCAAAAACATCAGTAGATATCTCAGACACATGTATCATATATCGCATGTGTTATTGGAAAGAGAAAGATAAAAATTGAACTTATGTCTATATTACCAAGCTAAAAGGAATGTGTTAATAGGAAATTTAGGAACGCTCTAGACAATTACGTTTGTTTCCAATTCTTCGCTGTAAACTGTAACTAAAAGTTTTTTTGTTTTTTTTTGCGGAGGTGCAAGATTGCATGCGACTCCAAAGAGATAACATGGAACCTTTCTACTTCCAGCTCCAGTGAAAAACAGAATACACAAGATCACAGCAATTTAACTCTTGGAAAAAAGAAAAAAGAGGGGACAAAATTATTAAGATCCACAGAAACAGAGAGAGAGAGAAAGCTCTCATGAACAACATCAAATTCTTACACGGTCCCAATATTAAAATTATAATGTTGATATTACACTAATAATAATAATATCAAGGATTAGTTATACATCCCTATTCTGCAATGTTAGCTATTGGTAGCCCTGAGCAAAGAGACTACATGATGATGTGAACATGGTTAAAGGTTTAACTTACATGTGAGGTGGCATTGCTCTGGAATCCTGAATCCATACCATAGCCATGATGTTGCCATTCCATGGTATTCTGCATTGGATCTTGCTTTGGGAGGTCCTGTAGCCCTGGACCGCCATAGCCTTTCTGCTGTGGGTTTACAGGCTGCTGTTGATTAGAGTACTGCAAGAACAGGGGGAAAGAAGAAGAAAAACACATTAACATATATTATCTATATGAAACAAAAGCTTGTTGATTCAAATAAACCTCATTAAATACAATTTGCGATTTAAAAATCAAATAACACTGAACCAAATCTCAAGTTCCTATCTTTCTCTACAATTTCTATTACATGTACATGTATGTTGTTGACTCTAGTAACTGGCCTCATCAGTTCCATCCCATAATTTTAAATTTTGCAAATGTTGGCTTGTAAAACATAGAGAGACTTTGCATAATTAATGTAATGATCTAATTCTATACAATCTATATTACGCAATCCCACATGATGTGATATTTTTTTACGGTATGAAGAATGATTTCTTACCCTTGCCTGCTCCATGGTGAATGATAATCTTCTTTAATCTCGTCAGTGAAACTCTGTACAAGGAGATAACAAGAGAAAAGAAAAGAAATGCTCTTCATCAGATAATGTAAATAGTAGAATTAGAGTGAAAACACAAGAAATGCACAAACTGCAATGGAATGAAATCCAAAGCTTATTAAGTTTTCAATTTATTCAGGTACTTATACATGTAGATGACTGGCTTGTTAGCATTCAAGAGCCCTTGCTACATACATGCATTATAATGGTCAAATCGCCTAGCTTTGAAGTTTGGTTGATACTAAAAGAAATCACCGTAATAAGCATACCACATGTAGCACACTTCACTTTTTTTCTTCTTCTTCTTCTTCAAAGCACAAACTGCAATGGAAATGGAATGAAATCAGAAGCTAATTAAGTTTTCAATTATTTAAAGTACTTATACATGTAGATGAGTGGCTTGTAAGCATTCAAGAGCCCTTACATGTACCTCATCCTTAATAATGGTCAAATCGCCTAGCTTTGAAGTTAGGTTGATACTAAAAGAAATCACCATAATAAGCATGCCAAATGTAGCACACTTCACTTTTTTTTTCTTCTTCTTCTTCTTAAAAGCATAACAAAGTATGCATAAAAGCATAAAACAGACCGCACTTGGTCCATTCTTCTTCTTCAAATTAAATCTATGTTCAATTTTTCTCAAAGCATGAAAAAGTATGCATAAAAGCATAAAACAGACCGCGCTTACCGGTAGTCCATTTGTACATTACAATTTAAGTAGTCTCAGTAGTCAGTACTGATGGTGAAACCATCAAGCTGTGAGTCAAGGGTGACAAAAATATTGTACGGCCACATCCACACAAGCATATCACATAACATACTAGTAGAATACACAGCACTCAGTCTATTTGTCTACCACAACACCCAACACTGCAGACAGGAAGAGTCTGGAATATTATTTTTGCTTAAGCACATACTGTACATGTACCGTTTGCAATTAATTTATGATCTTTTACAGGCTTCATGTGCATGGATATTTTAAAGTAGCTCCTTCTTATGAAACCACTTATGGCACAGTCACCTCTTTACAATGCAAACAATAAAATTGTTTATCTGTTCAAATATGAATGTACACAATTGAAGCACGAGGGCAAATCTACGGGGAAAAAATTGCAGTTTAATGCACGAGATTCATACCATTAATCTTAAGACATAGCCAAGGTACCTTGTGTGCATGTTAGTACACGTACGCAACATTGTCAGCACTGTGTATATACAATGTGAGCCTACACTATTACCTCAATGCTCCCCTCAGAGTTGAACAAAAGGATTCCTACTTAAGTTTTCCTTGGAAGGTACAGACCCACTGGAAAGAGCCTACAGTGTGTGCCTTTCAATGAAACCCTCCCATTGTTCCGATGACTCACTATTGAATACATCTAAAGGCATAATGTACATACTAACATGGCTTATCTCCCTACCCAGGCCCAGCAGCCCTCACTCATTGGCTTGCATGTATAATGTATTAAAGCTCTGCATGTAAGCCCAATATAATCAGTGGATTGTTTGGCTATGTACAGGTCTAATACAGGACATGCACTAAATATTTGAAATAATAATTCCTCATTCTGTAGGCTTACATGTAAATTACATCAAAGTAACATTTAAAGTCAACATGTACAGGTACATATAGGTTTCTAATGTAGGCTTTTAAGTATGTAATCCAATATAAACAAAAACACTCTATGGAAGATACAGACCACTGAATTAGTCTACACTCATTTACACACTTTCAGGCTGAACCTGTGGGCTGATTGACATGAAACTCTGGATAAATTGTAAACTATTCACCTCTGACATTATCAAGGTTACAAAGGTTTCGGTGACAATCCCAAGTTTTTGATCTGTAATTCTGTATTCTGCAAGCATAACATCACAAATATTGTGATTTCTGCACAATAATTTTGTTTAGACATGTTCTATACTCACTGAGATTTGATAAATGTGCACTTAATATCTTTAAAAAATGCCATACAATGAGATTGAATGTTACATGTATTATAAGCACAAGACTGTCATGTCATGAATTCTGCATGTTTTTAGGACAAATGACCTGACCCGGAAAATACTTTGAATAAATCACTTATGTGAAAAGTATAATTATGAAGAGGGTTATTGTTTTCTTTTCTCTTCATAGGTGACATATCTCAAGTATGACAAATGACAAAGTAGGAACATGAACTTTTGACTTTTGCAAATTTCTGATAGAAATACAGTGTGCAAGTACACTCAGGTGGATACACTAGACTGATCATACATGTAGGTGTATTGATTAATGCAACCACTTTTCTACATGTAGGCCTAATGTCAGGGCGCGACAAACCCGCTTGCCCGACGTCCCGGGGCAACCAAATTGAGCCGTCGGGCAAGTAAATCAAATTATCACTTGCCCGATTCGGGCAAGTGATACTTTTACAGTAATTTCCTAGTGTCCAAGAACTCTACCATTCACCCGTCAACTTCTTACCCGTCGTCAAAATCCAGAAGCAAAAAAGCGATCGTTCCGATTTCGAAAAAACTTCACAGACAGCTAGCCAGCTCAGCTAGCTCAGCGCGCATGCAACAGTGACACTTCAAGCCATGAATGCCGCTCCGCCTCCACGCACGGCCGGCCGTGAGCTAGCTAGAGACAGCTAGCGCGATCGTACCAGCTGCGAGCTTATTCGCGCTCTCTCTCTCTAGCTCTGCAGGCCGCACCGACAGGCCTTTGCTATTCTCTGATTGCCGATTGGTTGAATCACGCCAAATATGACGTCATTATTCTAGGGAAATGAACACGTGCGAATCGGAATGGAATAAACAACAGGGATTTTCTAGTAAGTACAAAAAGTCAAATGTTTGATATTTATTCATAATGACTGTTAATGATTGTGAACATATTATTTAAAACTCGCTGCTCATATAAATCAGATGAATGTGAATCTGATTATTTATGGAGAATCAATAAAATGCGTTTTTTAAACCTTCAACCATCCTTTGTTGACCATTTTCTTTGACGGTTTTTGTGCTAAACGGTTAACCGTTAAAAGTATACGGGCGGTTTCGTTTAACCGTTTAATAATAATCTGAAAAAGTGAAAATACAGTATTTGTAATAGTGCTGTAGCTCGGAACCCCGCTGGTCTTCAGACTGTCGGGCTGAGCATTCCCAGCCCCGGACTATGGCACAAATTGGGTCATCCTGATAAACAGAGACCAGTAATAAACAACATAAAACATGTCTTATTATTCCTCATCTGAATTTGATATCATGATTAACCTTGCAAAGTTACTCTGTGAAGATAGCTGATCTGTGACGTGTTTATATATGCCTTTGCAATGCAATGTTTGCACATGTCAGGGAGAGAGCTCCCTGCATGTATCATTGCCATATGAAATTATGTGGAAGTGTGTATCACACACACCCAAGACACACCCTGCAATGAGCTGATCCAAGTTAGTGACCAATCAGGAAGGTTCTCTAGCTATGTGGGTGGAGTTTGATACCAGCATAAATTACAGGTTGGTGACCGCGCGTGCTTTCACCGTACCCAGTTCAGTGGGAGGTCAAGAAGCCACGCCCACATGTGTGCATGTGACAAGCATGAGCTCTCCATCTGTGTGTATGTACAGTGTATTTGGGCGCCGGAGGTTTGTGTGTACATGTGTGTGTGACTGAGAGAGCATGCATGGGCTAGCATGTCCCTGCATGTCCCTGCATGGACGAGGCAGGGACACGAGAGAGTAAAGAAGTAAAACAAGTGAGACTAGATAGAAAGGGTGGCTGTGTTAATCGGCTGAATTGAAGAATGATCAAAAACTTAAATTACTCACAATATCCAAGACTTTGTTTATTGATATTTCTAAAACTTCAATTATTATTGTTATCAATATTTTTGTATTTTATTTATATATGAACATTATTTTAGGGGGCGAGTCGGCAAGGGATGGATATTAATATTGAGAGAGAGAGAGAGAGAGAGAGACTCGGGGGAGAAGGGATGTGAGAGGAACTGACCATCGAATGTGTAAACATTTAGAAAGTTGTGAGCTGAGAGTGCAGTAATAAGAAAAGGTACATGAGCGATGAACACATTGCAGAGAGAAGGGAATAAAGAGGGTGAGAAAAGAGAGAAGGGGGCTGGTTGTTTTATTGTTTACAAATTCATTCATGGGGATTACTGCTGCCAGAAAGCTGGCGCGCAGCGGCCAGGGTGTAACATTACACTGCGGTTTCTTTGATTATCTTTATCATCGGCAATTAGCACATTCCAATATGTATGCAAATAACGGTTAACGGAGCGAGAAATGCTAAACGGTTTTGATGAATGCGGTCGGATAACCGTCGGTTAAACGGTTTGACTCAGGCCTAATATTAGGTTATTATTCAGTACAGTTACACTGTACATGTATGTGCATTAATTTGCTATCTAAAACACTAACTTATCATTACGAGATAATAAATGCTTTAACCTCGAGTCCTTTTTCGCTTTAAAGTTTTGGGCAAGTGGAAATATTGTTTGGGCAAGTAAATTGAAAACCCACTTGCCCGACAGGGCAAGTGGTGAAAAAAATTCTTGTAGCACCCTGTAATGTATGTACCAATTTATTTATATTTTTAAAAAATAGCATTTTTCATGCATATGGAGAACAGATCTGTTTAAAACCTGCATAAATATTTATACATGTATGTAAAAAAAAAATCATCTGTTTTAAAAACCAGCCATGTCATTTTTCATGTTTTGTTGTTGTTTAAGAATTTACTAAATTTCATGTGCATACATGTAGGATGCTCAATACAAAAATGTTCTGCACTTTAAGCAAAAAAAGTTAAATCTAGAAAAATAAGACTCTCAGCTTGAAGCTTTATCAAAGTCCTACACTGTATAAGACTGTATAAGACCATACACATGTACATGTATATGGTACCTTTCCTTACATGTATAAACTATAAACTCATGAACACCCATCTGAAATATAAAAACTAAAAAGCCCTATTCAATGTATATCATCAATTGAGGTACACTGAAAAAAATTCCCTCATCAACCTTTTATTTTCAATCCAAGCTTATAAATACTCCACCCAACAAATCAGCCATGTTTATTATGTAGGCCATACAGGTGTATATATAAAGTGGATTTGTATGATTCATTGATTAATCATTAAGCCTCTTTTTTTTAGGAGTTTTGGAAAAATCTTTTGTGTATAGAATGACTGTGACATCATTGATTATTGCAAGCTTTCTGATCTCTGTTGCATAATTAATCAGCTTCTCATGGGATGCCACCACAATAACATAACTGTGATGATACATTCAAACTGAACAGAATACCAGAGTTCTTGGGACATGTTCATGGCTCATGTACATGTGATCAGTATGCAACATATTGTAGGCTAAACGAATGAAAACACTTTACCTGAAATGTCTAAAATATCTGTGGAGGTGAGAAGTAACAAATTTGTATGTACATGCAAGGCTGTCATCGCCTGGTTTTATAAGATGCCTTCAAGCTTTGCCTACACATGCATGTACATGCATGTAGTCCTACATGTGAGACTGTGAGCGAATCAAAATAGACAGACATGCATTAGTAGCATGCTAGTGTCATTAATTAGACATGTCATCTGACATATTACAGGCTTGTGACAGACTACTTTCCTGTCCATACTAATTATTTGACAGAGATACCAATAGTCTCCTCAATCATGCCTGAGCAATAAATGGAATCTTCACCACATGATGACCGGGCAATGTGAAAACATGTTCAGCAGGCAATGATAAGACAGAGGAAAGGAACATCCTGATGGCCTGATCTCTGCTTACATGAACTGTGCATATATCAGGCCAGCATTGAGCATTTGAACAACCAACCATATTATCACTATTTACTTTTGAAAAAGTATGGTAAAAAAATGATTGAACAGAATATTAAAAAAAACAATAACATATGTAGGGCATAAATAATTTAATCTACCGGTATTGGTTGCATGATGGAGTTTTTTATCCTACAATCTACATGTAACCTGTATATGTAAAGCAGCAAATGATCCAAAATCTGCTTTACTTACAGGCCATTGCATGTAATGTAGGCCAACATGTATGTTTTTGTGCATAGTAAATCTGGTCTAAAACATGTACATGTACATAGAGATACAGGTACATACTGTACACGTAGCTCTACATGTACTTCTTTGAGGATGTTTTTGTTCATGTTATACATGTAGTCTATAGAGATCCGTAAAAATTAAAAAATCAATTGGACTACATGTAGTAGACTATGAGTAAGCTTGACTTCTAACAGGCAGTCTGGGCTAGGGCTTGATTGACATTGCCATGGTGCACTGGAATGTGAAAGTATGGGGCACTCTGTACTGCTCAGAAGGCTTCTTACACCAGCACCACATGAGTTGACATTAATGTGAACAGATTGAAGAGACCAAATGCTACACTACAAGCCCATTAAAGAATGCTTCCATCAAACACGACAGTCTCAATATTCAGGATGACAATGGAAGATACCAATGACTTAAACTCACAATGCACAGATTGAGATTTGAAAACATTAGTAAATTTCTGTATTTACAATATGTACAGTACTACAGTATTGCAGCACTTTTGCTTGCGACTTTTCTCCAGAGATTTCATGAATGAATTGTATCATTGCAGACATACATTATGACCCCCCTCCCCCCTAACAAACCAAAAACCACGACAACAATAATAATAATAATAAAAAGAAAAGATGAGGCAACATCTTAGTATTCTTACATGTTCATGTACATGTACATGTACTATGTAGATAGATATGTTTCTTTGAGTTTTAAAGATTAATCTCTTGCCCATACAATTTAATTGTACTCTATTTAAAGATAAAGTTGAGTTCTGGTCATGTGATTGCATTGTGAAAAAAAAACTGTGGAATCTATCAGAAAATGTCGATCATCTAGTATACAAGTATTTGTGTGTATTGCAAGGTTCTGGAATCATCAAAATGATAAGAAATTTGGCCAAATCTTGGCAAAGTTACAAGCACTATACACAGAATGATGTATATGGGACTACACGAGCACATGGCGAAAAAAACCCTCCCCCCCCCCCCCCCCCCCGATTTTTACGATGTTTCATGTCATATTTAGAATATGAAGGCATTTGAAGAGCCATGCTTTTCAGGGAACATGTTTAATCTAATGTTCTTCCACCCTTGCATAATAACAATGATAACGCTCACAAATTATTTTTTACCTCTTCCCAGAACTCAACCTTCTCTTTAATGTTACTACAGTGGTACAATGAAATCAAACTATCCATAGTATGCAAGAAAAAAATGCCAAGTCTAGTTGAGGCAGACTACATGTATCCCTCCCTGTCTGGGTGAGTACAAGTGATGCGAGACAAGTTTGACAGGGTCATCTTACTCACTCACTTGGTATTCCATGTACCCTAGTATGCTGGGCTTGAACTTCTCAACCGCAATGAATGCTTTCTGAAAAACATCTACACCATTGGTGGCTTCATTCTGTAGTGTAGGCTTTAAATGTCTTTCTGAGTTTCTGATTTACAAGGGATGTCTTTTTCTTATATACAATTTCTAAAAAAGAAATTTACTTGATGACCTAGATTCCTCACTATTATGACAGAGCAATAAGAAAGAAAGAAAGAAAAAAGGGAGAAAATTAATTTAAGAAAGTATAAAAGATGAACAAAGGAGAGGAGAATGAATAAAATAGATATTGGATGCATACGCTACATCTATGAGCATTATAATAAAACAAGCACTGCATGGCAATACACTGATGTATGTGCATGATCAGGAATCCATATTCATTTGCAGCCCCCATCAATCTCGGTGCATTCGGCACTCAGCATCATTATGCTTATGGAGAATGCACTTGGAGAGTCCTACAGAAATAAACAAAGTACATCCCACCAACATTGCATGCATTTGCAATACAGTAGTGCATTCTGTGTACAAGAGGATGGCAGGGTGTTGGGGTGAACAGCAGGTACATGTAGCCTACATGCATGTACAGCCAGCCAGCCTTGCATCTCCTAGAATACACACTCTGTAATGCATTCCACTGGTATGAATACCAATGCTGTACAAACACACAAAGCCACTGCTACTCCCACACACAGAGAAGCCACAATAACATAGTCTTGCACCTGACACTGTTTTGAAAAGTCAATCTCAAATAATCAAATACTTATATTCTAGTCATTATATTCAGTTGAACTAAATCACTGAAATTAACCTCCATAATTAATCAACCACTTTGTAACACATATACTTGTATGCATAGTTGCATACTATCTTTACAGACAACATATAAAGCAGATTTCCGTTTAATGACTAAAATAAAGACTATCATTACAAAAGCCCATTTACTCTGGCTGCTCACCTATTGTGTGCACAGCAAGTCATTTACCCTTTTCTATGAAGGAGAAAATCTTACTCTTTGCCTTCAATTTACCGGAAGTGCATTCCAATTACATGATTTATTGTGTGTGACAAGGGCAAGATCATTCTATCAGTGTCATACATAAAAGGCCAAACCTTCTTCTTCTTATTCAGTGTATCACTATCTAATACCCAGATATTTCTGTTAAATTAAGACTAAGAGGACACTCCATCAGAGAATACATTTTCAATTGAACAATCATAAAATCAGTCTGTTATGATATACCCTGGACAATTTATTATAGAAAATCAAAAGACAAAGATATAAAAACCGACCAAATTGTCCGTTGTATAAAAATGAAAAGCGCCCTTTCAAGTTTATACCAGTTTTTGCTGCCCCAAATGTTCTGGATGTAAAGAAAAAACATTCATGACACTCCAGGCTAATATTCATATTAAGTGATTCATATTCAGTTCAAATCTACTTTGTACAACCTAGTGTGTTGTAAATTTGTAATTTCCTTGAGGTGCAATTTGATGTACATGTACATGCAAAATGATCAATTAATTGATGAATTATTAAATTGTGTTGCTCTCTCACAAATAGCCAATATTATTGTGAGGATAAATGTACATGTATGTACATGTAAAGACAAAAATTGATAGAGTACATGTACTGTATGTGTCTAATTAGCATATGATTGGCCAATAGGCCATTTTCGTAGTACCGGTAATCAGATTTAATGCACAAATCTTTGATAAGCACCTCATGACTCATGTACAAAAATATTTCTTTCACCTGTTACAAATCATTGTATTTTAATAGACAGAAGGTGAATTGCATACATTAATTGTTGCTAGATAGGACAAATATTATGGGTTGTCCTACCTAACAACCTAAGCAAAGCCTAAGACCCATCATTTCTGTAAAAATATATATTTTACAAAAAAAATCATTGATTTCAAAATTATGTTCTATGGGTATTGGGTAGGACGGGACCAGGGGGATTCATCAGCAACCGCTTAAGAGTGCATATTGTTCTTGTGTGGAGTTTCAAAAGAGCAAGATTGCCAGCCAACAAACGGCCTGAAAATTTCACTTGATCAAGGAGAGAGAACCAATGGAAGGAATTGTATGAAAGTAAGATAATTTATCAAATAATTTTGCCCTTAGATGTTGTGTTTTAGTTTACTGCTTCAACTTAGAAATCAACTGTCTTGACCCCACCCCCCCCCCCCCAAAAAAAAATAAAAACACAATACGAATACTACTGGCCTTGCCATTAACACTGATCCATTGTGCCTTCTGGAGCCCAATCTACTGTATGCATGTGTAATGTGTCTAACCATGATGGTGTTGACGTCACACCCCAATCTAGCGTACAAAAATGTTTCACACATGTACAAAACAAAAGGGAGGAATCAGGAAAAGATAAATGATTGTTGAAGTACTCAATTTTAAACAGGGTGCTACAAAATCATACTGTAAATCAATGGACTGTAAATGACTACCAGTATATAAATCAGTTCTGTAACTTCCAGCCGAATCTAAGCTCAAAATCATAAACAAAACTGAAGAAACTATCACTGATTTTCCTTTAGTACATAAAGTTTCAGCTAATCAACTCAACAAAAAAAATCAACTGCCCAAAACTTGATCCCTACTATACATTTTGGGCCTGTGAAAATGTACAGGTTTTGGTATGCTATGAATCAATTTTGTTTATGACCAAATTTGTGTACATCGAGTTTACACAAGGATTCAGCATCTGCCTCCAGCAGCACAGCTAAGCTCAGTTTGCAGTTTTGCACAGCTATAGCTTATACATAATTTGCATCTATTTCCCAAATTAAAAAATATTTTTCGTGAATAAAGGTATGAAACCAAAGCTTGGATTGTGATTATCTATTTGTATGGACTGGTCTTTAGTGTATTGCATCCTGATACATAGAACTTTAGCTTACATCTATTGCATTATGTTCATCCGCTCTCAGCCTCATTTTTCTCCATTGGCACCTACAAGGGCCCTTATGATTGGCTATCGCTGGCTGCCATTCACTCAACGTTATAAGATATTAGTGCGAGCAGAAAGCCTGCGAAATTCCATTTGATGTGTTACCAAAATCATGGTATTCCAGTCGAACCTAGATTTTGTACAATTTTTTTTTCAGCATCCTTACAAAAGTTTAGTATTTCACTTGAGTTAAGATTAAGTCTTACTTAACTTTGAAAACTTCAAATTTTCGTCATATTTAAGGTGAAATGTTAGTAGATCTTTCTATTTTATGTGTGTACTGTGCGTCCCGTTTTATGGTTAGCACTGTTGCGCTCTCTGCTTCAGTGAGCCCTCTCTCAATTAAATTCAAAACCGCTCGAGTGGATCGGCCAATGGAAGCGCATTAAACTCAGTACACAGAGCAGAAATTTCTACGTGCCTCATTTATCTAACATCCAGGAATCGAGGCCGAAAGTCGGCTCTAAAACAGAATCCGTGATGATGCTCCTTGATGCATTTCACACTTACTTTGTACAAAGACTTTCATGTACGATAAATCTTCGGGTAGACGAGCGACCTAGATCTATAAAAGTAGACGGTCAACTGGGGGTATTTATTATGCGGAATCCGATTTCCGCATTGCCAGGGCGCGGATCTGGAACCCTACACCTGCAGAGCGCCGAAGAAAAAAAAAGGACGATCCTTATTTTTTAGGATGCGATTTGTCAATGTCTATGGGGATATCCTTGCTTTTGCGGACGATCCTCATTCTCGCCCCTAATGGTTTCACTCTCTTTCTCTCTCCATTTCTAATCCTCATAATAATCCTAGTACCTAGACTAGTATTCCTACAACTATCATCATGTCTCGTTCTCAATCATATTTGACGCAGACTCCACATTCACAGCCATGCTATATGGCAGCAGAGCAGTGGAAAAGCAAAGCATAGTTGTTGTTGTTGTTGGTAAATGTTTAATGGCGTTCATTCAGATAGACAAACTTCAAAGTGAAAGAAACACTTCATGCTTAGTGCAGTGTGTATGACTCACTGCACTCAGCTCACAGACTCTCAGTCTTTCACTCGATTCAGCATCAATTTACAAATAAAAATAATACACAGCACGTAAAATAACTTCTTCTACTCACCTCTCTCTTAGGGTCCAAGAACCCTAGAACAGTTCACAACTGTCACACTGATATCTGGAGTATATTCGGTCACTTCTACATGAATATTTGAATTTACACAACATTAACTGGCGGACAAGTACATCGGTACCGTACCATGGGTAGCAAACGTTGTATATCGCGTACAGAATCTACCACACGTAAAAGTCAATTGGCAGCTCGCTAACGCTGAACCTGTCAATCAATTACAGATAAATCCGCGCACAAAGAATGTAGTGCAGTCGTTTACATGGAATCATCAATTTTATATGCTGTCATTTACAATACCTTTCTATTTCTAAATCAATTTTAAAAGGTAGATTTGTTCGTCTACTCTTTTTTAAATTTTAGTTAATTTGATGCGATATTTCTTGATCGAAATTGCGGATGAATATATTGCTGGCGGTGCTTCGGCTATAGTTTGACTTGTACTCATTCAGTTGGAATGCTTTTATTGTTGATGATCAAAAGGGTGCTTTGTAAAGGGTACAGGTGGGTAGGTCAACTGACTGATTGATCGATGGAATGGTGGATTTCATGTTTTATTACTATCATTCTTTTAGTTAGCCTGAAATATATCCTGCTTCAAATCTCTAGACCTACTCTAACGAAAGAGTTACTGCCAAACTAAAATTGTGAACATATTATGTTTCGGTCGATAGCTGAATTATATATTGATCATATAGGGGCCCACCCCAAAACATGTAGTTTTATTTGACTAGTATTGCGCAAGGCCTAACAACATATACATGATATCTTCAAATTTGTTTTGAGTTGATGGCCAACGTTAAGCGTGCTACATGTACTTTCATTTTATGACAGATAAAACCATTATTCATATAAAGCATGGCTGAATTCGAGTTCAAGTCCCGTATAGCCTATATCATATTCCAATTCTTTTTTAATTCTTTTCGTACAATTCCCAATTTATTATGAGTTGGACTAATTTCTGTTTTCACCAGATCCAAAACTAAACTTTGTTTCGATCGACGCCTCTCCCATGCACTGTTTGACACAAAGTCACAACGTTCGAATGTCTTTATGAAATATGTCCTCATTGGGCTATAACTTATAACACATTTTGGAATGAATTCGAGATGGCTATAAGTCTACCTGATGTTTTTATTTATTTGCAAAAGTATTGTTAGACAATATTATAACTCATAGGTTGGCAGTGATAAATCTTCTGTTGTGGACTAAAACACACTCGTAAAAAGAAAATAGGAATATACTACTTCCTATATGCAAAGCATTATCGGGTAGCTTGGAATTAAGTAGTACTATTAGGCTACCTACCCTACTGATTAAAAAGTCATATATCTAAGCCCGGTCAAGTGTATTTTGGAAATTTAATCTAAGATATGTTTAACTTTCGGTATCACTTCTAGAGGGAGGGGTGTGGTCTTGGCTCCCCCAAAACACTTTATAAGCCGCGAGCAAGAACATACGCATATCCTAATTGCCCCATGGACCCTTCAGCAAAGCCCCCCTAAGCTCCATCCTGAAACCAAAAAAAATGTTATTCTAGAACAGCGCCTGATTATTTTTGAGTGAACTGAAAATTGAGGTCAAAATAAAAAAATCCATCAGCAAAATGTGAGCTTTCTGATAAGTTTCTATATGCTCAGACGTATAGGCCTACGCCCGCCCCCCCCCCCCCCCCCCCACTCAGAGGTCGGAATGACCGCATGCGTGTTGCCAAAATGTCCGGTAAAGGGGTACTTTTAGTGCGACAAAGTCCGGCCCGAGAATTGTAAAAAAAGGGGTGTATTTGACTTTTCACCTGGAGATTTCTTTAAAAAGGGTGTGTTTTTCTTTTTTTTCTCTCATCTCTATGGACTCCTGAGAAATTATTCAGAATTTAGGGGGGTACATTGAGCATTTTTCCTGATTAAGGGGGGTCTCCAAGGCAGGAAAAGCCCGCGAAAAGCCCGCGAAAGGGGGGTTCGGAAAATGTTGGCAGTCCTCAGATAGGGGGTGCTTTCAAAAAGAGGGTACGAGCATATGCGTACCCTAAATAACACTGAGTGGGGGGCCGGGGGCCTACGAGAGCCATGATTTTCTTGCTCACTGCAAGATGTTTACTTCCATCCATCCCAAGTCCATGTCCAAAAAGATTCCCTTTATTAGTCATGAAGGGAAGTTATTCCTGCTGAGATTCAAAGCGATAATGCGCAATAGAACAATATTTACGGCCTTGTACAGGAAGTACTTCGAATATGGATTGGATTGGTAAAACCATGGTGAAACCCAGGAGGAGAGCTCTGAGTGAATAAAATATTTCCGACTACAGAGGGGGTTCTATCGGTATCAGAGTTGTGATACTCGTTGTGACACAAATAAAAAGTTTAGTTTGAAATGTTATGACAGAGAAATATGTTTTTAGATAAAATTAATACCAACTTATGAATGTAAAAAAAGTGTTTATTAGTCTTAGTAATATACCCTGGAGGACTTGGGAGAGGGTAGCGGGAGGGGTTGGCAGTATCGAGAGGGTGGTATACTGTGAGGCGAGGGGGATCGATAGGGGGGTAGTGTATTGGTAAATTACTATTTTACTGATATAACAACAAAATTATATTGTGTGTAAATTAATATAATTTTTGCTTTTGGACCCCATGAAAAAACAGGACCATTGTTTGAAAATGGTCCTGAAATGGGCTATCCAACCGTTTGTCTATACTTTACACATTTACTTACTTTCTTATCATTTGAAATGTGTTCAACATACTATTTAAAAAAAAATTGTATGTATATATGGATTTCGGAAATAAAAACAAACAAACAAACTCGCACACATTCAATGGCAATGAAAAGTCAAGCGCCCAGATCAGAGTTAATTATGATTGTCCTACTGGGCATACATGCTCAAACCATTCTTAGTACGTCCATGCTCGGATACCAGGACCTTTCACATTCATTTCGTGTCAGTTTGTCATAACATTATTATGTACATACGATTTATTGTTTTCTATAGCGTGACTGCATCATCTTTTGAAAATAGTTTGTTGAACTTATCGGGTATAAATTTGATTAAAAATATCCAATATAATGTGGAAAAAGTGAATTGAAATGTACTGGTGATATTACAAGAGGAACCAAATTTAAAAAATGAAGCTGGATGTGATTGCATTCCTCTGTTATAACTTACGGATACCTAAGCGTGTAGGCATAACATGGTGCTGATGTTTTTGCCCAACTTATAAACTTTCCAGTCTATCAATTTTGAAAGCTTGCTAAAGGCAAGCAAAATGAATTTATCATACTTCATTAGGGTGAAAACGTAGGGTTAATTCTGCGACCGAAAAACGAGCGAAATCAAAGCTATTGTGATTTCAAGCCATTTAGTGAGTATGATTTTCCAGCAAGTTTTTTAATGAAAATCTACCGTTAATATTTATTTTCGCTTATAAACTGTCTTCTGAAATAGGCCTACATTATAGTTCTTCGCCAGGTAGGCCTACTATGATCGTCTTTGTGGTTGTTTTCCTTTCATTCACAACTTTTAGGGCAAGTGGATTTGTCCATATCCATTGCAAGGGCATATGCCTCCCCCCCCCCCCCCCCCCCCCCCACTCCGTGATCGGAGGGATACCATGCGTGTTACCAAAATGTCCGGTAAAGGGATACTTTTCACGCACCAAAGTCCGGCTCGTAGTACACAAAAGCCCGTTTTACACACCGGACTTAACGGGTGTTTTCAAAAGGAGGGAACATACATAATACCCTAAAGGGGCCGGGATATGGCGACCGAGCAGAAAATATTCCTGCACCACCCCCCCCCCCCAATAAACAAAGACTGTGAATATAGATTCATAGCACAATCTGCTGATATGGTTCCCCTGCGATGAAATGCACCTCATTCGAATTTGCGCTTTTTATATAGCTGCCATGCACTCTTGCAGCATAAATTTCACCCCATTTTAGGACACAACTATATGCAGGCAAAAGTTATCTGCGAATAAATATAAAGAAATGAAGAAAAAAAAAAATAAAAAAAAAAAAAAATGCATAAAACAAGGTGATTTCCGACACATGTAGGGAAACAAAACTAATGTGAGCCCACACCTTATCAAATGAAAGGTACCTATCTGCAATGAGAATGCATTGGTCGATCTAAAGTAAGTCTTAAGAATACTACTATGTCCCTTTTGCAGCCAACATCAAATTCAGAACTTTGCAGGAATTATGAATATATCGTGTATGTCCTATCTGTGAAATTTAAACGTTAGCAGTGTTCTAGAATTCTAATTATGCAAGGAAACCCGTATACTTTCTAGACTTCCCTGTCGGACACTATTGAGTGACTGACTGACATATTTGTTTTCTTTGGTAATAACATACATAATTATAAGATGTAACAGGTATACATGAGCATCAATACATCCTGCAATAACTCACTACTTGTAATGACCAAAATTAAACTGATTGAATCTTTGAGCAGCATAAAAAAGTACGGCCATTTAGTACAAGGGTCTGAAAATCAGACTATTACTTAGGTGATTACAATCACTTATGTCGATTCGACAACTAAGGGTTTGTTATTTTCCCACTAAAAGACATTTTCTCGCTCTTTCATTTAGAGAGAAGTTCTAAATTAGTATTATTTTTCAAATGCCGTTGGAATTTAATCTTTTTATTGTTTGGCCTGCAAATGGGACATAGTACCTTTAAAGAGAAGGTTGAGTTCTGGGGAGAGGTGAACATAATTTGTGAGCATTAACATTGTTTTATGCAAGTGCGGAGGAACATCAGAGAATTTTTTTTTCCTAAAAAGCATGGCTCTTCAAATGCTTTCATTTTCTAAATATGACAAGTAACAGCTTAATTTTTGTTATGCCACATGCTTGTGCAGTTTGAAATTAGGGGGGGGGGTTGGGGGGTGGGGGGGCAAACATTCCAGGGGGCTCGCCTTCCATGTAGGGGCAGTGGCGTAATGAGCAACACATTTTTTTTTTGGGGGGGGGAGAAGACAAATCTGCATCACCACAACTTGTGTTACATGCAGGCCTCGTGGAACGTTTTTCAAAGTGGAGTATTGACGATCAGGTAGAGCCTATATATATTTTCATGTGTAAATTAATTCAGATTAACTATTAAATCTTACTGTTACATGCGTATAAATAGCCTATCAACATCGTTATCATTATCGTAAGCAATTCCTAAACCCGGGACTAAAATGTGAATATAGCACTTGTGCTAGTTTTTTTTCCAATTCAGATTCTTCAATTTCACAATTCATATTTTCTTGTCATTGTGATGATGAAATTGTTGCATATTTTTGCATTATAAATATTATATTTTAAAGTAGTAGTAAATACATTCATACTCGTAAGATCAAAGATTATTGTAATCCTATCACGGAAGGAGCATTGTTGACATGGTAAACAACCTTGTTCAATGCGACCTTGAACCAAAACCCTCATTGGGGTAAAAAACAATTTCTTCTGATGGTAAAAAAATAGTAGTAGGTCTGTTCAAGATTGCACAGGCATGCAGGACCAATCATTTATTATACATTGATGCAACTTTCAACTAGCTTTGTCTCCAATTCACCACCATTTGCCGGTGTACCCCCCCCCCCACACAAACAATAATCCCCGGCTTAATTGTTACAAAATTATCCGACCCTTAATTGAAAATGTTCCAAAGTAAAAGACATTTTTTTCTTTCCATGTACGTCGGATAAAGAACGAACATGTTTATCTCCCGAGGAGCACTATAGGGCATAGGCTTGATATTAGTTTACTTGGCGTGGTAGGCCACTCCGCATGCAAGGGCACCTGGTTTTTTTTTTTTTTTTTAACGAAGGGGTGTAAACTATATGGTCACAAAGTTTAGGGCATTCTTACTTTAAGAGCATGAATGGCTAATTCTATCGCACCTTCCTCAAATTTGATTCGACCACCGCGTTTATGCTTTGCATTCACTCTTTGATGATGCCCCAATTTTCTCCAAATCTGTGGTCGCGCTCACAGTTCACTCTGCACACATGCCAAACGGCATCCCGACTTGGGGGATTTCCCCCAAATTGCCGGATTTTCATGGTACTGATTATGTGATGATTTTATGTTAGTTTTCATTAATTTGTTTATCATAGTCTGACCAAATATATATAATTAATTATTTTTATTTAAAAAAAAATTATTTGTATTACTCATTATAATTTAAATAAGTCAATAAACATTGCTTGTCAACAGTCCTCATCGAAAGAGTCTAACATGTCAGCCTCCTGTGCACTGGAAGAACTGAACAAGTTTAGTCCAATTTTCATTGAAAATGGCTGCAGTACCTGTACATCGTAGCAATGTTTGTGAAATATTGGCTAAATTGGGTGTATCGGAATACATACCAGATTTGAGAAAAGGAGAGGGAGTCCATGATATTGAATTTGTCGAGAACAGTATGAGCTACGATGAGTTTTTCCGTTCATTCTTGTTGCCGAACAAACCTTGTTTACTCGGCAAGCACGCAACAGAACATTGGCGCAGTGTAAAAGAATGGGTGTTGAATGACGGCACGCCAAACTTTGAATACATTGAGGCAGCATTTGGTAAGTGGTATATCGATGCTGTTGCACCTATCAAGTTTCTTTCTCCAAATTAAGATCAAAGCATATCAAGTCTTATTTTTAAAATTTGTATTACACAGTCTGATCTTATTTTTATTGGTGACATAAGAGGTCTAGAATTGAGTCTACCAGAGCCTTAAAACAGATCTACATTTTATTTTCATACTTTAAATTCTACAAATGCAACATAACTAGCAGTTGACATATTTTAAACTATGAATGATTACAATCATAGTCTGAAATGTTTGGTAAACGTAATTCTCAACATTCCAAGAGCAATGAATAATCTTGAAGTGAGTCAAATGACTCCTACATGCTTGTTTTATTATTAAAATGTTTCTGTTGTTGGTTATGTCATCATCATCATCATCATCATCATCATCATCATCATCATCATCATCATCATATATTTTTGTTTGTTTGTTTGCCAGGTGATGTTACAGTACCTGTGGCTAATTGTGGGAAAGAAAAATACTATGCCCAACCCAAGCAAGACATGAAGATGTCAGACTACCTCCAATACTGGAAGAAACACATTGAGATGGACCACAACTCTCCAGAAGGATGCCTCTATCTCAAAGACTGGCATTTTACAAAGTATGACATTATGACATTATATGTTATACACATTCATTGCGACTGTTGTTATGTTGTCTTCTTGTTTTTAACACAGAAAAGTACCATACTTCGCCTTCTTTTCATGTTTTTTGTTTCTGTTTCATTATAGACTGTGTGTATTTAAGTGAATTTCATAATATTTGCTGGATTGTATAAAACTATCACTCCAGTTGAGATATATAGTAGTGGTGGCAATTAAGGACAGATTATGTGAAATTAAAATGTTTATTTGTTACAGGAAGAGATAGATTTTTCATACATTTTGCTTTTTTTTTCAAAAATTGAGAAGTAATCTTGAGAGTTTTGGTAAAGGAATTTTGCACTAAAAGAGGCATTGTCTAAAAATGATTCAAAATATCATGAAATAAGTTTTTTGTGATACATGTATATCCTTTCCTTTTGTTTATTTTTATTACAAAGCAAGGTTTTGACCGTGTATTTGAAGTGTTAAAAGTCTTGAGATGCCGACACTTCTCTCTAAATAAAGAGACTATTTAAGGCTCATTCAGGTATGAAGCCAAAAGCCATAGTGGATTTCCTACAATGTGTAAATGAATGGCAACAAATGTTCTAGGCATATTCACTGGGCTCTGTGTTATAAGATACAGAAATGTGAGGCATATTGCACTTACATTATTGTTTTTAAAAAACTGCTGTGGTATACCATGTCAACCGCCTGCTATCTGAACGAGGCATAAAAAATATAACAAATTTTCATATGGACATGAAATCTAATTTTGTTACTTATTTATTCAGAGCATTTCCTGATTATGGTGCATACACTACACCCATTTACTTCAAATCTGATTGGCTGAATGAATTCTGGGATCACAGACAAGACCAGCAAGGGGATGACTATCGCTTTGTGTACATGGGACCTAAAGGTTCATGGTAAGAACAAGAAATAAATATGAGCATTGTACAACCTGCTTGTATTTCCTTTTTTGGGGGAGGGGGGGGGGGTGGACTTTGATTTTTGCAGACGCAGACTCTCTGATCAATTTGAACCTATTTGTAATGTATTAAAGTCACTGTTTGTCCAGTGTCCATCTATATTTCCAGTGCATGCTTCTGTTCTATTTGTTTTGTTTGATGTAAATTTTGTGAACAGTTTCTTTTGAACAATATGATTATTCTCATCCACTGAACAGGAATTATCACACTTGACAGAACAAGAAAACTTCTGTGACGTCATGCTATTGTGGTACACTGTGTATCTGAGTGGGTAGATCCAAAGAATTGAGTAAAACCCGCTCAATGTACTTAGCAGGGTTAGCCAGGATGATACATTCCCAGCAGTAGACCAGCAAAGCACAGGGCGCACTGAGTTTCCATGCTAGGGACTATTACCACTCGACTACCTTGACTGATTTAACTAAAGAAATATATTAGGCGTAAATACCGTTAGTCAAATTCGACTGAATGCCAAAAATACGACCAACAACAACAACTCTCAGTTTATTTGACACCTAAACAAAAAAATCCATAAATCTTTGAGCTGAGCCTTAATCTGTGAGTCTCGAGTTGTGTCAAGGAGGAGCTACAGTACTGGGCATATTGAGTGCAGTACGTCTCTTAAAATTTTTTGAAAGCTGTTGTGCAAAGGCGTGTTTGATTTGAATAGATCTATATTCTTATCCCGTAGGACCCCATTCCATGCAGATGTGTTCCGATCCTACAGCTGGTCAGCCAACATCTGTGGCAAGAAAAGATGGCTTTTCTATCCTCCTGGAGCTGAGGACCATCTCAGAGATACCTTAGGCAACCTTGCTTATGACGTCACCTCCCCAGAGATAGACGATTTGACAAAATACCCACATCGTCACAAGGCGGGGGAGCCCTTAGAGGTCATTCAAGAGTCGGGGCAGGTCATCTTTGTTCCTAGCGGCTGGCATCATCAGGTTTTTAATCTTGTGAGTATTCTCCTCCTAATATACTTTAAAAAAATAAAAATAACATGCAACTCTCTTTGTGAAAATTAGTTGGAGGCATTACCAAGCTTCTTGGCAGAACATTGTTTCTCTTGGTCCAGATTAAGATATATATGGTCTTGAATGTTATGGACTGGTGCAATTGTTAGTTATCAACTGCCACATAATAACTCAGTAGATGTGTAATACAAAACTTAATTGAGTATTGTAAAACCTTTTTTTTTCTCACGAAAGATACAGACCCTGTTTTATTGATAATGTATAAAGGAAATCAAAAGGGTCTGCATCATTCCTGAAAATTAGGTTTTGGGTTTTAAAACTCAACTTTCAGTGGTTATTTCAATTAAATTACAACATGAGAGAATCCTTACAACACTTTAATAATTTAGGACATTTTAAACAAACACTTTACTATTGATTGCCAGGCATGTCAAATAGTCAATGGTGTTGGGACAACTGCCAGTTTTTAAGTCCTGCTCTCTCTTTCTGTCTCCTCATATAATTTTTGTCTCATTTACTTTCTTCCAGGAGGACACTATTTCTATCAATCATAATTGGCTGAATGGTTGTAACCTAGACATCACCTGGAGGTTCTTACAGTCAGAGTTGCAGGCTGTCCAGAAGTCTATTGAAGACTGCAGAGACATGGAGGGATGGGCAGACCAATGCCAGGTACATGCACTGGTAGATTGGATGGGGGAAGTGGTAGGGGAGGGGGCTGCATCAACATTATTGGTTAAATATATGGTTGTAATCTGGACATCAACTGGAGTGGTGTGTAGTCAGAGTTAAGGACTGTCCAGAAGTCTATGAAGACATGGATGGATGGGCAGACCAATGTCAGGTACATGTTCACCCAAAACATAGGGGCAGACTAAGTTACACCTGGGGGACGTTTCACAAAACTTGTCATCGGTGACAAATTACAGTTTTTGTTAAAAGCTACTGAAATCCTTGCTTCTGATTGGTTATCAGAAAATTTGTCACTGATTTTTGTCATTTGTCATTGAAAAAAGGTTTTGTGAAACGGGTCCCTGATTTTAATTGCTCCACCTATATATAGACTATCAAGTGTCAACCTTTTAATTCTGTATAAATTATTGTAATTGTGTAACAAAATGTATACCGGAAAAGGAGATGAATCTGGTTATCAACAAAAAATGAGTGTTTGATATCATGATGACATCATTTCGTTTTGTTGGTTATATAGAATTTCAAGGACTTGTATGATATGAAAAGCGCGACAGGTGCTCTACTAAACAGCAGACTAACTCTTCCCATTAAACATGTAGATAAGGCTTAAATCAGGATACCGGTAAGCCCTGTTAATATTCTTATATCAACTTTTTTTTAAAGCTCATTATGAAGGCCAGCACTGGGATGGACTATGCAGAGTTCTTCAATTATCTTCATATCATATCATCTCATCGATTGCAGTCTTGCAATGAGAACAGAACAGACTCAACAAACACAGTCTCTAGTAGGGATAAGAGTGACACTCCAAATGTGGACTCCCTGGGGACACATCAGGTCGCTTCATGTGCTGTTGGATCCAGTGAAAGAGCACCCGTGCTAACAAATATCAATGATGGAAATTTGAGTGTAAATCATTTTGTGTTTGATCTGTGGAGGATACAGCAGATACTGGAGGACATGATTGGAAATCAGGAATTCAAAGAAATAGATTCCAGACTTTCGCAAAAGCCGGAAAATCTACTGCAAGATATAAGAACTGAGTTGGACATAGCATGATGTGGGGAATTTGGAAAGGAGGCAGTTATGTTTATGTCTCTCCCTCGGACAAAGAATTGTGTACATGTCTATAACTTCTCTCTTTCTCTATATTTAATTCTATTTATGCTAGAAATATTGAATTTATCTTTCACATTGCATCTCTCTCTCTCTATCTCTCCTCTCTTGATCTGTTTCCCTTCCCCTCTCTTCGTCTGCCTTTTCTTCTTCTCTTGCTTTGTCTCTGCATCTCTCTCTCTCTCTCTCTCCCTCTACTCTTTCCCCTTCTCTTGCTCTGCCTCTCTTGTCTTCTCTTGCTCTGTCTCTGCATCTCTTTCTTCTTCTCTTGCTATGTCTCCCTCCGTCACTGCCTCTCCATGGCAGACCACCTCATTCGTCTTTCAAGTGACGATTTCATCTAGTTTGTTCTTACCTCTATCCATTAAATGATGGTGACAATGTCATTTGCTCTTGATAGATAAAGTTTATATCCCCTCAGAACTTTATTGATCAATCTCTTTGACTCTCCAGATTGATCAATTACAGTTCTGAGAAGATTCAAACTTGTTTCCATCAGGAATAAACTAAACTGTCACAATAATTTCATGAGAAATTTACCAAACTTCATGAACAGTTAAGATAAGAAAGTATTAACCCAGTAAATGAGTTTTTTTAGGGTATCAATGTCAATGCTGATAACTCTTGAGTCTGAAGCACACTTCATTGGAACTTGCTGAGAGCTATTGTTTAAATATCAGGAAGCATAATAAACGTTTAAAACTAACTTAATTATTTGAGTGAACAATTCTTCTGTTATTAATAGTACCAAAGTCTTTGTGGCATCCAGTCACAAGGCTCCGCTCATTCCCACCTTGTAACGATGTGTGTCAAATAATTTTGATTGAAAATATACAATAGCCACTGGGCACAAAAGTTACAAAACTTGATTAAATAATTCTGACACGCATAAGCTGTGCAATGAAAACTTACTGGAAATCAATAACTGAAGTACACTACTAGCATCTGCATATTACAGACCACTATGTATGCATATGTGTCAGAATCAACTGTATTGACAGTATTATTGGTTTCATTCTTTCTACATCCAAGCACAATGATATAATGCACTCACGCAAAGTATTATTCATTTACATCATCTTTATTAAAAAAATTGCTGCAGTCACAAGTCCAGATGCAATATGTACAAATGTCCATTATCTGCAATGCATGATTGATAACAAAACTGTAAAAACAGAATCGTTCCCAATTTTCAACAAAGGCTATTTCACAGCATGAAGCATTTACATATTGTGAAAACTCACAGTCATTAAATCATTTCATGACATGAAACTGTCATGTTTCCCCACCCTTCATGAAAATTGGAAAGGTTCTGGTTGAACAGTTTGGTATGGAAGGTACATGTATGTCAACCTGAACAAGACAATGATATTAAAAAGAGGAAAAATCCCTTCAAAATATTAAGTTCTTTATGTTTTTGTTCCTATGCTTGTATCATACATTCAAAATATTAGCTTTGAATGTTACCTCTGTGAAGAGATACAAGTACTGCAACTTTAAATACACTTTAAATCATATACCACAGATTTGGGGTTGACTAGTCTATGCACTCGGTGTAAACTCCCCTGCTGGCTCGATATTGAATCATTTCTTTCCTGGATGCTCTTCAATCTTAAGTAATATAACTGCCTCTCATTGCTTTTTTTTTTGGGGGGGGGATTGATTAGTATATCTGCTGTGATAATAGCCTTTCCCAATTGTCCTTGACCCCTTTGAATAAGCTGTTAGGCTGTACATGAAAGTATCAAAGATATAAAATTACCACAAATTTTAAATATCAAACATACTACATAGGAGATGGGTAACTGAAGTAAAACGATTATTTCAAAGGGACATTCTTTTTCACTTTAACTCTCAACATGATAGGTAACAAATGACTTTTTTAAAATGCAAAAATACATCTTTGCAATCGACACATGGAAAAAATGATAAAAAGGAATGCTGTAATAAAGTAACCAATACAGAAATCACCCCCTCTCCAGTTTGTACCATCACGCTAGTCAAATTATAAGTGTAAACAAGGAACCATTTATTCAAACTGTAAGTTACAGAAGTTGATATGATTCAATTTGTTCTTTATGACGTTGAACCCCAAAATATTGCAGGGTTGGGCGAGTAAATGGAGATGACTTGTGTGATCTTTTAAAGGGCAACTCCAGCCAAACAATAATTTTCTTTTGATAATATTCACACTACTACAAAGGAAAAGGCCACTTTGCAAAATTTTAATGCATATAAATAGAAAATGAGAAAATGAGAAAGTATTGACTTATTGTCATTCCTAGTTCTTCAAGTCAAACAAAATGGGGGACATCTCACTGTTGCTATGCTCTAGCAAAAATGTGGGAAATACAGCTGTATTAAATTAACATGTACAAATTTGAATCGAAGCAAAACCAAGACTAGGAATAATACAGTAAAATAAATTAACAATCTACATGAAAAGTTGAAATACAAAATAAATCTTGCAGCAAATTGCTGAAGATTGGAGTGTTTATGTAGTTCCTCATTGTTTGACAGCTGACTTTCCCTTTCAGTGCATCTCCACAAGTTGTCCCTTCAACAGAGAGGTCATGATGACTAGACTTGATGAAAACCATGTTTGTCATAGTAATAGCTTGTAAAACGTTTCGGATAGTATCATGTATCCAATATAGAGCCTCAAATCAAACTTCTGGACCTTCACTTCCTGGGATAAGCTGTATTGGAAATATAAGAAAAGGACAATGGAGACTCTTGTAAATCAAAATACTCATGAATTAAGTCCTAGTGCTGACCTTTGGGAAGGAAGATAATTTGGCGGGCAATGAAATAAATAAGTAAAGGTAGCTACTTGAAAACAAATTGTTTTTAATAAAGAGTTAGATTACTTAGATACATGTACTAGGCCCAGCTGAAACATTTTGTTGTAAATCTTATAAGTAATATTAGAACAAATTTCTTCATTAAAAAATAATCGTCATTGGCCATTTGCCTACAAACAACTACAGGCTTTGCAAGAACATTGATCCTGACTGGGAGTAAAACAAAAGCTGGGGAACCAGAAGCTTATGGTCCAATGTAATAGGAATGTACATGGAAAATAATTTGTAGGCTACTGGCTTAGGTTATAAATAATACAATTTTCTGATTCTTGTTGTGTGTATACTGTAGCTTCCTCTTCCATTAAAGTCACTTTGTCTTTTGGACTGCCTGGCTAATACCTGCTGTTAGTCTTTATTACCATTCATCTAAAAGAGCCTCCTCGCATTTGGAGGTGAGAGTATCATTGAATTGATCATATATTTGTTTTAATCAACTATACCAATACTCTTCATAGTCAATACCCACCATTAACATCATATTCACATTTCTTTTTGTAAAGAAATTTCGGCTGGCACCCAGAAAATTCACATTTCTTGTATACAATAGTTCCTAAATCCTAAATATTGTACTACTTATTTCAATGGTATTGTCTATGGAGAGTTTTAAAAAAGGCATTAATAACATTGTTGATTTAAGTCAACAACATATTTGCTCAAAGCCATCTGATTATATACACGTAAATAACTCACCATGGTGATATTGTTCCCATTCAAGAGAATCTGATCTAGCTTGGTGACTCTCCTACCCTCTGCTGTGGTTTCACTGTAAGAAAAGAAGAAGACATGGTATTTTTACATCTGTTCATCTTACTGTACCGTCAGCTTAAAACTTGTTCAAAATGTTCCTCAATATAAAAATTACCTTTAAGCTACCGGTAATATATTCTCAAAGCTTGGTTTTTCATGGTAGTCCTGTTCTTTCGTACGGTCTATTCTATTGAGAAGATACCGAAATGAACCCATAAAGTGGAGAATATTTACCCTTTCTCAGCAACGATATCATAGTGTCTTATAAGTTTTATTGTAGAAACAATGACATTTGTTCCATATTTTTTAATTAATACCACCAACACTACTTCTACTAATAATACTTCTACTTCTACTTCTACCAATACCAATGGCACAAATGATACTCCTGGTGCATTATTATAAGCCCAGTTTTACCATGAAGGCTATTTCAACCTTCTGGCATTCAAGGGATTGATTCATCCTAGCCCAGGTACCCAATAACTGGATTGAGAATGGCTCCTGTGGAAGTTACGCGACTCCTCATGGATTAAAGAACAGATTTGCTGGGCTGGGTTTTGAACCCAAAACCTCTTGATTGAAATTCAAGTGAATGACTGAGCAGTGAGCACTACATCATAACACTTCCACATACCCTGACTTGAACTGAAAAATGTGAAGAATATACTTACAACTCTACGACGTCTTCAAGTACCATGTCTAATTAAAAAGCATTGAGTCAAGGATAAACCTCACATAATCTAATTTGCAATATATACAAACTTTGAATAGATATCCCTGACGGTCAGTATTATTTTACAAGCAAATGTCCCAAAGTCCTTGTCAAGTGTTGATGGTTGTGCAGAAAATAAAAACAAGTACAAATAAATGATTTTATAAGTATTTGAATCAATATCAATCAAAGTGATACAAACAAAACGTTGTTGATTATTAAGCTACAACTGAGTGTTCACCATCCAACTTCTAAATGTACAATTCAAAATATAATTTTTAACTTTATTTTTCATGATACAAAACTAAACAGACATTCCTTTGATCTTTAAATTCAAGGATACTGACAAAGTCATCAAAGCCCAGAAGAGTTCCAACAATCTCCTTATCTGTCTTCATAACAATGTGTATTCTGGAGCCGATGCACTTGTCGACAAGCTCTGCAAAATAAAATCAAAGAACAAGCACACAGAAAACTTTAACTTTAGTCTTTAAAAAGCTTTTTCATAATCATAGGAAAAAAATTGTTTTTTACCTTTCGATTGATGGGGTTAGAGTTTTTAGACTTTACTGTCTACCCAGACTTCAAGATTTGGAAATCATTTAATAGGATCTTGAACTTGAAGAAGTTGTTTAGCCTCAAGCCAAGGTGTCACATTAGGGTTTGTATAGAGTACCGAAGCTGTGACATCATAACAACAATCTATTTTTAGAATTTCTCAATCTTTTCTTCAATTTTGTGCGCTAAAATCCTTCCCATAGAGATTGCACACATCCCTATGCAGTCCATGTGCATTGCATGCTCGTGCTAAATTGGTCGATGTTTTTATTACCAAAATGAGTTTCAAACCAATATTACTTGTGATCCTGAAGGTGATACTCAATAAGTGAGGTGTCATATTATATGAAAGAGCAGGTTTTTCTCCATATTCCCCATAGGGGCCACCCCCAAAATTCTAAAAATATCTTGCTCAAAACAGCGATTTAAACATTGTTTCCATGGTAACTCAGAGATTTACCAATTTCACGAAGTGCTCCCCCGAGGGATAAGTTGGGCCAGCTGTAAAGAATATATCCATGCACTTATTTTTTCTCTAGTCCCAAGGGATCACTAGCCCCAACAGTTTGAAAATACCCTTACTCCACACTTTGCATATCGTGCTGTGCATTACTTTTTAGCTGTGCAGCTTTTGAGCAAAAATTATAACTCTGCGTGAACCACTTTTTTGTCCATTCTGACCAAAATGCTATGAATATTGCAGAGTTTTTGAGGGGCTGTATCTTTTGATAGAAACATTGGTGAGTCTTGAAATTTGAAAGGTATTATTCTGATTACCGGTAGATCTAGATCTACATTTTTTATTCCAAATCCAATATCCAACAAAAATGGCTAAAAATGATCCCAAATTGAAAATTGAAAAATCGTTCAGACAGGAACTCAGTGTTATTTTGCTCTGGTTTATAAGTATAACATTACGAACCAGAGCAAAATAACAGAGCAAAATAACCTAGCAAAAATACGAAACTATGTCCTCTCAGTCTCAGACTCAGTCCCACTCAGTCTCACATCAGGTACATAGATCTAGATCTAGACTTCTACTAGTACTAGTCTAGATCTAGATCTACATTGTGACTTGTCATTGCCCGGCGAAAAACGCCATAAAAACAAACACAACAAAAACAAATACAACACTGTCACGTCCCGACACCAGTAAGCAGGTAGGCCTATAGGTAAGTGATAACTACGCCGTCTCACATTGCCTGGCGAAAATCATCCGACGACGATGAAAAACGATGAAAAACGCAATAAAATTAAAAACAAACACAACACGGTTAAGTCACAACACCTGTGCCCAGTGGTAGTAACTACGCCGTCTCACATTGCCTGGCGAAAATCATCCAACAACAATATGGAAACGCTATTAATCTTAACAACAACTTGCACTGCACTGGCCAGCGCCATCCACAACTCAGTCCACACATGCACACATCCAAGAAAGAGCGTCGCAGGCGTTTCTGCAGCCCATGCCCACGTGGAGTCGTTCTCCATGCCAGCGGAGTCCCACGGCAAGGGTACAGAGTTACGCTCGGTACTCAGCGTCGGTTTCATCTCGGAGCCTGAATTGACTGTATTTAGCTCACGAGAGTTAATTGCATTGATAATTGAATATAATATAACATATTTTTTACATTCAAAGGAGCTTACCAAGTGGTAAAAGGTGTGATGGGTTAGAAGTAGTCATCCTGTCCTAACTAAAACCATGAAAACAAGAAAAAATAGTGGTTTCGGTGTATTTTCTGTCGAGGGATATTGAAAATAACGGTGTACGCACACGGCCTTGATACTAGTCGTTGATATTTTTCACCAAGAACCAAGGGTTTTAAAGGTTCATGAAAATGATTTGAAATGTTAATATATATACAAATGTTAACAATTGAGTAAAATTTCTATCGATTTGAACTTTTTTAAAAATGTGAAAAAGTGGATTATGTGATTACATCTTTATGAAATAGATCTACGATGTAAATGTCAGACGTTCCAGTTCCCTGGTCGACCTTGAACAAAGTCTAGAAAATTGTCAACAAAATAAAATAGACGACTGTCGTCTGATCCAGCTTCTAAGGAGAACGCTCAAGAAAGGTGCTCAAAATGTGGGTAAATATATCTTTTGAAGACACATTATACTGCTTATGGATAAAATATATAAATACATATTTAATACTAATAACGACAATGCTAGGAAGATTGCATATCATTGAAGTAATCGAGGAAATGACCATGAATTTATGATGAATCGAACCCTGGCCTCAATCAATGGAAATGAATGATGACTCAACTCTGTCTATAGACCAAGTCATGGCATGAGTTTGTGAAAGTGTGTGTAGAAATGTGTCACATTGCATTGTCGGTCACTATTACTAGGCTAAATTAACACTAACTTCTACTTCTATTCTACAACTTGTCAAAGCCTGTTCAGCATCTAGACAAGGGTGATCTTCTGCCGACGGTGGACGGCTTGTGTGAATTTGTGCCGAAATATAGAGTAGAGTCTCCGGTTTGCGGCATCGCCCGGTTTGCGGCCAGGGGTAGACTAGACCTAGATCTATTTGTTTTAAAAATAAAATGAATATGACTCGATAATAATCATTGAAACCTACCGTGGATTCCACGGTAAGTTCTGCTTTGCCGAAAACGTCCGTAGGCGTAGCAGGTGCTCCTGTCGGTACAGAGTATCCGTCAGCGATGTCGGAAATCTACGGCACCAGTCGCCGATGAAAATTCCAGCAGGTGCTAACTTTTAAGTTAAGAGATCGAGGCATGACTAGACCTCTAGATCAATATTGTAGCTCTATTTGTCCGATATTTGTCCGATTGGAGGTGAAATTTGATGTTTTTGTGGAAGTATGATGGCTGTGGTCTGTCTCCTATCGCAGATATTTTGATTGTGCCACCGCATGGCCTGTTGCATGGGGTGGCCGCAAACCGGCACGTAATTACGTGTTTTTCTGGTTTGCGGCGGGGGGTGTTAATACACACATAACATGCGGGATCGTGTATGATGGTATGTGTGCTGATGTGTGTACCCGCTATGACCCGATAGTTTCTAGTAGTACGTACCCCCGAGTGGGATGATCCATTCGAGGAAAAGGTGAAATTGTTTAAAACTTAACAAATTTACCGTAGCAACAGATAAACATGAGAATTTGGGTTACCCGTAGTAATTTGGTACATGTAGGGTGTCTGAACGATTTTTCAATTTTCAATTTGGGATCGTTTTTCACCATTTTTGTTTGATATTTGAATAAAAAATGTTATCAGAATAATACATTTCAAATTTCAAGTCTCACCGATGTTTCTATCAAAAGTTACAGCCCCTCCAACACGCTGGTATATTCATATCATTTTGGTCAAAATCGACGAAAAAGACGTCCACGCAGAGTGATGTTGTTTTGCTAAATTTAGCCAAACAGCTGTATCGCGCGATATGCAAGCGTATGCATATCGTACGCATGCTGCTAAGCCAATCCGCGACTTGCAGCTTGAGCTACGCTGTCTCCGCGACATGTGCGATTGACTAGTATGGTTGGCGTTCGTCGCACAATAAACCCGGAAGTGAATGCACGTTATAGTCAATGGCAATATCGCGGAGACAACGCACGTTGTCTCCGCGATATTGCCATTGACTATAACGTGTATTCACTTCCGGGTTTATCGAGGGAATTGCCAACCATAATTTCAGTCACTATAACGTGTAATTGAATTTGGGGTTTCGTTCGTGCGCGGAGATGTTACGCGATGTAACCATGGTTTGGACTGAGCGGAGCGCACGCCTCCTAATTAGCTGATCCACCAAATAGCGAGAAGGGTATTTTTAAACTGTTATCAGTTGTGATCCCTGGGGGCTAGCGAAAATATAATCACATAGAATTGTTCCTTAGGACTGGGACTACTTATCGATCGGGGCGTCATATCTCAAAAGTGACAAACCTCAGAGTTAGCCAGGACACAATGTTTAAATTGCTGTTTTGACCAAGATATTTTTAGAATTTCGGGGGCTACGCCCCTTTGGAAATATTGGAATTCACCTGCTCTTTCATATGACACCTCATTCATTGATTATCACCTTCAGGATCACAACTGATAAAGGTTTGAATCTCGATTTGAAAAAAAAAAATTGACTTTTTTTGCATGGTCGCGCAATGCACGTAGGCTGCATAGGGATGCGTGTAATCTCTATGGGAAGAATTTTAGCACACAACATCGGGTGCGCGATCAGACACCCTAGTACATGCTTTCATCGTGACGTAGCGCATAAAGCTTTGTGACGTACGCGTGCCGCAAACCGGTAATGTGTGCCCGCAAACCGGGGAACTCGAAGCATTTCGAAACGTGGTCAATGCTGACCACGCTGTGGGTCAGTTAGGTTATTTGTGACTTCTATTTAATAAGTAAGTATATGGACTCTTTATTGAGGGTATTGAAGTATTCTGTGAGTATTTCAGTAAAAATAGAATCGGCAGTTCCCGCCGATCGGCCGCAGACCGGAGCCACTACTCTATACATGTTTATGGTGCAAGTAAAATGATAAAAATCATAAAAATCATAAAAATAATGATGATGCTGTGACTATTCGCAGCTGATGGCTTCCTTGAACTGCTTCGATGTGGGCAGCTCAATGATATTTGTAGGAATTAAGCTCATCCCAGTCTTTCATGGTGCGAGGAAAGAAGCTGTATTTGTAAGAATCGGAGGATGTACCAAGTCTGGTGAAACGAAGGTGATGTTGACTCCTTGTAGCTCTGTCTTTCTGTGAGATGTAATCTGCAAGAGGGATGGCTATCTGGTGGTGGAGGATCTTGTACATCATGGCTAGATGTGATTCCAGTCGTCGCTCTTGTAGAGTTGGGAGTCTGATGTTCAATCGCATAGCCGTGACGCTGTCTTCTCGGCTGTGATTCCCTGTGATGAAGCGTATCCCCCTCCTCTGAACTTTCTCAAGGCTATCTATCAGGTTTTGCCGATATGGATCCCATATAGCTGCCCCATATTCTAGTTGTGAAACAGTAAATCTAACAGTAGATCTAGTCTAGATCTAGTAATTAGAATGGAGATCTAGGCCTAGTATGTGTGGATCATGGAGTGTGGTGAAACTAAGAGATTTGTTCCCATTTATTAATAAAGATTGAAAACTTGAAGACGGAAAAGTGCTGTGTCTTGTGATAAGTGTGAGTGCTAGTGAACTAGGACTAGACTAGACCGAAAGCTTCAGTCTCTATACCGTCGGTTGTTCCACTGAGACTACGTCTGGCTCCACTAGACCTCCGGTTATAGAGACAGAACGATCGCCTATGCCAGCCTATGTTGAAGATATCAAGGCTAGATTTTAGCCGTTAGGCCCCTCCCACAAACATGAACAAACTTGCCACGGCCGTATTGTTATGCCCCCAAAATCCCCCAAAATGTCATTTTACCTCGTGCATATCCAATTTTACATTAGGCCTAGGCTATAATACATCGGTTCCACTTACTAACTTGATTGAAATAATCCGTTTAATGGTCCCTTTTAAGGAAATTATGGGTCAAAATCGACATCCATGTTGAAAATCTTGCAAGCCGTGTTAAACTCTCGCTGCCGTCAATCTCATCCCTTCTAGTCTACGCCGAAGGCAAAATGATTATAAGGGAAAAACTATGCGCCATCTACACGTTCGTAATGGCGTTATCACAGTTTTTCCTTCATAATCATTTTTGCCTTCGGCGTAGACTAGAAGGGATGAGATTGACGGCAGCGAGAGTTTAACACGGCTTGCAAGATTTTCAACATGGATGTCGATTTTGACCCATAATTTCCTTAAAAGGGACCATTAAACGGATTATTTCAATCAAGTTAGTAAGTGGAACCGATGTATTATAGCCTAGGCCTAATGTAAAATTGGATATGCACGATGTAAAATGACATTTTGGGGGATTTTGGGGGCATAACAATACGGCCGTGGCAAGTTTGTTCATGTTTGTGGGAGGGGCCTAACGGCTAAAATCTAGCCGTGATATCTTCAACATAGGCTGGCATAGGCGATCAATCTGTCTCTATAACCGGAGGTCTAGTGGAGCCAGACGTAGTCTCAGTGGAACAACCGACGGTATAGAGACTGAAGCTTTCGGTCTAGGACTAGACTAGATCTAGGTCTATAAAATTTAAAAAAGCAGGGCTGTCAACTTAGCTCGAGGGAGATCAGATAGAACCTGGTCTTGGGTCTAGATCGTATGCAATCTTTTTGCGTCTCAACAGGGAAGGGGGGGGGGGGGTGTTGAGTAAGAAAAAAAATTGAAGTGCTCACTACCCCCCCCCCCCCCCCCCCCCCCCCCCCCCCCCCCATTTGATGAACATATTCTCCTCCCGTTTAGATCAAGGGAAGCACATAGGTAGATCACTGCGGTGCTGTTGTGGTACATGAAATCAATTTCCACAGTATGCAATTAGATGAGAGGATGGGACTATAGATTCTAGTCTTAAACTCCTCCACCATACCAGGCTGAGCATCATAATCTGGACCAAGGAAATTACAGAAAGTTCTGACGGTGAGGAGAGATGCAGACTTGCTTTTTAGTCTGGTCCACAGCAATTTCTTTTCCCTACCAAGCTTTCTATTGCTGTTTTCGATCTTCTCCCACTCAAGTAGGGCAGCAGAGTCGTATTCTTGAAGTAACTTTAGGACAAAGTGTTTGCCACATTACAGATCACTGATGGTAGCTATAATTGCTTTTTCAAATCTTCACCAATGTCAGCCCAGTTGTCTGTTACTTTGGTTAGGACTGATGCCCGAAACTTCTCAAGCTTTTTAATATAGCATTTGTTCACTACACACATGTCTGTCATTGTTTTCTTGATTTTCGAAAGAAGTGTCCTTGCTTGATGTGTGTCTGCTGTCAAGTTGAGTGAAACCAACTCATTAAGTGTCTCTTCCGTTTCTTGAAGAAGTACATCAGCACTTTCCAAGTTGATATCATGGAGACACATACCAACAGTTCCAGAATTGGCCGAGGCCAGGAATGTTGTATATCCCTTTTTCTTTTTCTGAGGCGCCATCTACGTGTAACGTGAATGGGTTGTCAGACGATGCCATCTTGTATCTTGCAGTCTCCTTATTCAGCATAGCCTGCTCTACTGCAAGATAGCGGATGAGCGTTGGCTTTGGCAAACGGCAGACTTTCATTTTAGCCACATCTATAAGGACAATTCTGATTACATCTGACACATTCCGACTCAACACACCTCTTGCCTGAAGTTCATAGCAAGTCGGTCGAATGTCGGATGTGTACTTCTCATTTTCAAATGAGGCCACTTCAAATCTTCATTTTCCTGCTCAAGTTGACTCTTGCTTTTGCTGATCAGTTTTTGCTGATTTCAATCCATCAGCTGTGACCATGTAATACCTCCTTGTATAGATCTCCTTTACCTTTCCTATCCTTTTCCAAGTCTTCCACTTTGTTTTTAAGATGTTGAATTTTTTTCCCCCTCAATTTTTGGCACTCTGCTACTGTATAACAATTTCTGGTGATATAACATCATAATTATCCATGTCACTCTCATCTCCTGATTGTTCCTCAGCTTCTGACTCTGCTTAAGCTTCAATATGCACAGGTTTCCGACTCGGCACAATATATGGCTGACTGAGGAAATCACACAAAGCCTCTTTTCTTAGCTGCTGTCATGTCTTTAATACTTAGAGATGTCCAGCTGTTCTGAATAGTGCCTGCAGGAGGACTTTCAGTCTTGAAGAGGTCTTGCCACGAGACCTTGGCAACTGTTTGCCATGTTGCATGGTGTCTGGCATGATACTGATGCATCTCTATAATCATGGCATTTGTGTTGGGCGATTATGCTGTACAAGGTGACCCTGCTTGGCGAGGGGTAAGAAAATAAGAAATATTAGAATTCTTGCATCAGACACCAGATATTTCCAGTGTTCTTGGCTTTGGTGACATGTTTACTCAATGTCTTGAGGAGGGTGTCTAGATGATTGGGAAGTTTAAGATGCAGTGCATGAAAAACAGTTAGGAAGCGCAATTTTTATAAGTCTTGTCAGAGATGTCAATATGGTAGCGAATAGCCTCTAGCAGGGCAATTGATGGAGTACCACTCCAGTGATCTGTGAGCACAAAAAAAAATGAGAACCAGAGTGACAGCCCTTGCTTACCTTCCGTCTGTTCATTCTGTAATATGACATGCGATATGCATTACAGAAATGCTGACCTCTGATGCAATGTGTACGCCAAAATTGCCATTTTTTCATGCATGTTTTTTTATTTTTATGGCTCTGCATTGAAAGTTACAAAGCCAAACCATAACTTTATGAATGCTTGTCTCAAAAGGTTAAAATACATTTTGACCCTGAATTGCAGTTTACTTAATTTTAGTTTAAGTAATGCATTTCATTTATTAATTGATATCATTTCCCTTTTCAGTACAAAAGGCAGGATGTCAACAGTGTTTCTCCATGTGGGTCAGTGTGGCAACCAACTAGGCCAACAATTCTGGCAACTTGTTCAACAAGATGAAGAGGCCAAGTAAGTTAATTGAGAAATAATGATAAAACAAAATACATCCAATCAGTGAAAACCTTACTACCATCTGTACTGTGGATGGGACATTTGGACTAAAAATGCTTCTTTAATATCTCTTCCTAAAAACAGATATTGTTTTAGGTTATTCTCACAGAAAATAATTAAAGCCCAAATTTTCAATCAAACAAAGAAATAGAATCCTTAGTTTGACTCCCAAAGGTATAGTTGTAATAACTTTTCACTAACATAGTAGCACAGAAGAATCTTATTAAAATCTGTTTAGTGTTGGGGTGAACTTAATGTGGACTCATTGACAGTAATCACTGAAATCAGGATGATTTTGTTGCTGTTGTTTTTTATTTATAATGCAGGCCAGTCAGATATTTCTTGTGCAATATAGCTGTCAAACTTTGCTATTATTCCATGCAATTAAGTTGAACTAACTTTTTAGAGTTATGAGATGCAAACTTGACTAGATAAACATCCATGAAACCATTCAGCATTATTAAAAACATGAAATTAAAATTCATTTCTTGACCAAACTGCATTTTTCTAATTGTATCACTCTGTTCCACTTTATACATGTATTCCACACCCTGTGCCTGATTGCTTATTTCTCCTATCTGCTTCATGTATGTGCCCTTTGCTTGCTATCTTTTTTTTGTAGGCGCACCTTTTACCGGAGAGATCAGAAGCTTCCATCGCTCCATGTTGACACAGAGAAGAAAGTGATTGCTAAGCTATTGAGAAATAGTAAACAGTAAGTTTCATGTAAAAAAATAAACAATTGTTTCTTGAATTTACACATACAGTGTACACTTGCCATCATTAAGTCCTGCATGTATTAAAGATGAAAGTGGAGATATACACAGTGGCTAATAACAATTATGAAAGGAAAACAAGAAGTCTTTGCATAATATGATAATTAGGTTGCTGTATTAGCAGCTTTCATGAACACGATGTTGTACAATTGTTGGTATGTTAAAAACCCACCTCTTCAAACAGAGTGACACTTAAAAATATTAAATTCTCAAGGCGCACTAGTGCAAAACATGAAAATACATAAACATACTGTACAACAATACAATATAACACAAAAAGAAGAAAAATCAGATCAACTAAAATCAAACTGGAAAACATAAGTTTTAAGGTTGCTTTTGAAAGATTCCACTGTAGGAATATCTCTGACCCCCTCGAGGTGAACAATTCTAGAGTGATGGCTTGGCATGAGAGAAGGCTCTCTCTCCCCACTTTGTATTAAGTTTTGGAAGGTCAAGCAAGCCAGAGTTTTGAGAACTTAAAGATCTGGCAGGTGGTATAGTAATTAATTAAATATTGTACTGTGGAGCAGAGCCATGAACACAATGAAGCATAAGCAAAGGAAGTTTGAAACAATAAATATTTATGGGTAACCAGTGGAGTTCCTTGAGAACCGGTGTGATGTGACTGTGTTTGTTGGAGGGGTAACAATACGTAACAATAGTATACGAGCAGTGGCATTCTGCAAGTTTTGTAATGTGGCAAGCTGATTATGAGACAGGTTGAACAGGAGAGCATTTCTGAAATCAAGACGAGAAGAAATTAATGCATAAATAAACACATCTAGCCTAACAAATGTTTGTGCATTTTCTTTTGTTTTCACTGATTCCTGTGCATTTCTCGCTTGCCAGTCACTCAATGACTGAAGTTAGTGAAAGCAAAATCAACATGTTGACATTGTCAGGTTTCAGTATACTTTCTTTTAGAGTTGACAGTGTTATCTGCCAAAAAAACCCACTCTTGAGTCTGAGGGCACTAATGTTGCTTGGACTTAAAATTGGATGCTAGGGTAGCTGCAAGCTAATTCATTTGGATGCTCTGTTTATATAGGCTTCTGAACTGAAGAAGATTTTTGGAATGAATTCCAAGCTAGAGTGATAGTTCCTCTGTTCCTTCTGTAGGGACACTGATTTTCCGTTTACAAAAATGGCTTTTTCCGTTTCAGAAAATCTGGAATTCCGTTTCAGATGGGCTGAAAAACGTAAATTCTGTTTTGCCATAGACTTTGTACACATGAAAAAAAGGGGAAAAAAATCTGTTTACATAAGATTTGCATACAAACATGAACTTGTAGGGTACAAATGTTTTATTAAAGGTTCTAACATTAAAGAGTCAGTTGAAATTCAGGTATTCGACTTGCATTTCACTATCATGACCGGATCAAAAAGGAATTTTACATGACAAACCAACAACAAAAAATAATATGTACATGTTACTGTATCTGTATAAAAATTCTTTCAGTGCATTTCCTATGGAAATTTAAAAGGAGAAAAAAATGTTACATAATACATGCACTATAAATTGTGATAAAAAACTGAAACAAAACATTAAGGACTTGTGCACATAATTTTACCATAATTCTGTTTTCTCATTTGTGCAGTTTTGTGACAGTTCAGACCTAAGAGTTTTAAAACTGCCTTTCAACATCACTGTTGGAATACAGCATGGTCATCATTTTTGTGTTTTCAGCCGTTAAGTTCTCTCTTTTGTCATTCAGGATATGTTTGTACAAGTGTACTGTGAAAGGCTACGTTCCACGTCAACACTTAATACCGGCATCCACATGGCATCCATAGCGATTCTCGCAAGATCGACCTCCCAGAAATGGTCAAGATCAAGAGGGTTAGGGATTTCTGATGGGTTTAGGTTGGTGTACATTAGCCATTCCTGTAGAGCTTCTGTAGTCAAACCATGTATGATGTGCTGGTCAGTCGTCTATGTTTAGTGAAATAGACCCGAGCTGTCTCGGATCAAAAATCCGAGCAGCCTTGTAGAGAGGCATAGCTGGATGTTGGTCCTGATGCTTGTTGATCTTGTCTGCTGCTGCCTTGAACACTTTGTTAAAGGTCTTAGAAAGCTTCCCTCTCTCTGCTGTAGGTTTTTCTTGCAGCAGCTTGTCAGTTTCACCAAATGACGTCATCTCAGCAGCAAGGAATCCTCTGACATCTTGGAGAACATTGTAAACGGTGCTGAAAACCACCACCATGAAAAGCTACCAATCCCGACCAAGGAACAGCTGCCCCCTGGCCATAGATGTGATTGGAAGACGTGGAAGTCCCTCAATAGGCTTCGCACAGGTGTGGGGCGATGTAAATACAACATGAATAAATGGGGATATACTGACGACACAGACACCAACTGCGAGTGTGGAACATCCGTGCAATCCATGTCACACCTATTAAGATGTCCACTCCTAATCGACCAATGCTGCCTGGAAGACCTGGTGGCAGCAAATGAGAAGGCTCTCCAGTGTGCCAAGGCCTGGCAGAGCATTTGAGGACACGAAAGAAGAATACAAAGTGTATATATCCTTTTCTTGAACATGATATTATTTATTTTTGGTGCTTGATAAATCTTTATAGATATTTATCACAACTATGAAATTTTAGATGGTTACCATTTCGTGTTTGTTTTTTGTTTTTTCTTCTTTTTACTTTTTTTCAGTTATGAGTTATGAGTTTTTGATCGATCGGGTGGGTGGTACATGTACGACATTACTTATTATAGGCTCTGTATAAGCTTGGCTTGTTAGAACTCTTGTGAGTAATGTGCCGCGGGATTCCATATCCTTAAACTGCTGGCGAACAGAGCAACAAGACCAAGCTCTGTAATTATTAGGATCTCTGTCCAGTAGTGCCGTGTTTGTGCCATCTAACTGGATCGACCAAATCAATTGATTCATAATATATGTATATGCAATATTTTTTCTCGTAACATGAGAGTAATTTTAATAGTTTCATACTATTAATTAAATGTATTGTTAACTGTAACTGTATAATTGTTTTTAATGGGGGCACGCTACAAGAGTCCTATCTCGCACCCCGGGGCAACGTGTCTGACACGGCCGGTTGTAGCAACTACTCCGAAGATCAAGATTACAGTAATCTTGATCTAAGGAGACACGAACGAACGGTGCAGGCAAGTGGTTTCATTATGGCCTCTAGGCCGTTGAGTACTGTTGTGAGGCGGGCACTTTGTTCAGTGATAAAACTCATGTACAGTTTCAGTTCATTGTAGATGTCCTTGTTTTGTAACATCTCCAGTATGGTTTCACTCTGCTCCTGTCTGAAGAAGCCTTCATAGACATGTTCTCCTGAAGGGATTGACAGTCTCATAAGCCTGAAAGGCACTTATAAGCAAATGAACATAACAAGTAGTCCCTACGAAAAGAGAGTGAAGACCAGTCAAGTGCCAGAAATCTTTCATCGTACGGCATCTCACCACGCCTCTGCTTCAGCGCTAAAGCGAGTCGCCATCCGTTGAATTTTCTCGATTTGTTTTATTTGGGTTTGGGTCATCCTAAATCCCCTTGCTTATTGACGCTTTCTGAATCATCATCATCTCGTCATAATCATAATTACTAACATCATTCTTGCAACCACCAATTAACATCACCAACATCATCATAATTATCATCATCATCATTACCACCATCATCATCACCATCATCATCATAATTATAAATTTTAAGAATCTATCACCATTGTGATTAAAATAGCAGAGACCATCATACATGCATTAACTAAATCTTTGCATAGTTTAATTAATTGCTCAATCTAAACTAGATCCGAAACTTGTGTATATAGCGCCATCTCAGCATTTACGTCTGTTCAAGATTCTATTAACGCTTTAGTGAATAACTATTTTAAGTTGAAATGGCAACAGGACTTGTGCTTTCATATGATGAGCAAATTTACAAATCTTAACGGATTCAACGGTATTTATAGATGGATTTTGGAGAAAGTATGAGTTACTTCCAACTTTAGCAAACCAACTTGTTACAGTCACCTACAGCAAAGATAGAATTTCATGTTCTTTCTTTTAATCATTTCTGGGAGCCTATGTGTAAGGTTGCATACATAATATAGCAGCCATTGGCTCTCGGCACACAGGCAACCAACTGTACATTACAAAACTAGGATGGTTGGCAAGAGTCATTGAACTCTACTATGGTGAACAGTTCATATTGTAAACAACTTGTTTAAAGTTCAAACAGGTTAAATACAAGTTTGGAAAAAAAAAAATTTAAACTGTTTTCTCTGTATAACTTTGACAGAAATGACATTTGAAATCTAGAGCCACGATCTCTTTGTCTGAAAGATCCTCCAATCCATGTGGCAGACAATGTGCAGCCATCCCTGTATACAGATGCAGGAGCCAGCTTCTCTTTTGCATAATTCCTAAACGGAAAGATCCCGGCGGCTCGGATACCCGACTGGACTAGCTCCTTCCTCCTAGTAACTTTTTCCCAAGGTCTTCTGAAGATGCTTGCAAAGGTGTACTTCGTCACAAACTTGCCAAGATGGTCTTGGCGATAGAAACGCTCAGCCCTAGCCCATGTTGTTTTCAATGGCTTGAAGAAAGACACATCGCAGGGTTGGATGATGTGGCTTGCAGGGGCTGGGAGAGGGTACAGCTCGACTATGGACTCATTGCAAAGCTTACCAACATGGTAGCTCACATGTCTACTGTGCCCGTCGACAGTAGTACAGGCTTTGGGATGTTATGCTGCTCAAACCATGGCAAGAAACTATTGGTGACGTACTCATAGAACACCTCACTGTTCATTCACCCAGTCTCACTCATACCTAGGAAAGCTCCAGTCGGGCCATCTTCCAGTGGGTTTTCCTTAACCATTGCCATCAACCATTGCCAGCACATCACCTGATGCAGCTATTGTCGCTAATACAGTGACCTGAGATTTATTACTGGACCCTACTGAGCTTACTGTACGACTACCTATTGTTGCTATAACACGGCACATCTTCCCGCTGAGAGGACATCCTGTCTCGTTGCAATTGAATATGCGGCGGGGTGAACAGAGGATTTATAAGCACCCTTTGCTCTCGAGGTAGGCATGTAAGTCTGTGTAGAACTTGTCGATCTTGTCGGTGGTAACTATAGCAGGTTCCCCACCGAGCAGCTCCTGCTTCCTCTCAGATAGCTTAGGATGTCTTCTAAAGAATCCCTTCAACCACTTCTGTCCTGGCATTCCGTCCTTGAATGAAGTTTGTTGATTGTTCTCGACTACCATCTTAATATTATCATCTACATCATTTTCGTTATCTTTATTATTATCATTATCACTATCACCATCATTATCATTATCATTATCATTAATTTGTGCAAGTTTTCGCGGCTGATGAATTATTCATGAGTTTGTAACAACTGTTGAAACAGCTGTAAGGCCGAATATGGAATGTGACTGAATACTGGGTGTGTTAGCAAGAATCATTGAAGTCTACTATGGTCATTTATGAGGTGGTCGGCAACTGGTACATACATGGACAAGACATGGACAACTGTACCTCCATGTTTTGGTTGTTAGTAGTTCTACCTCAGTAGAAAACCCCTGACATGTCTGCTGTAGATTAAATATGTTGTCTACAGCATTAAAGATAAGGACAATTATGGTGTTCTGTACACTGTTAGGTCGGGACACATTTCCATATTTGCAGCATCATCTGAAAGGAAGAACCTCCCTTATCCCCTCCTTCTTTTAGCCAATCTTCCCCTCTTGTTTTAATACTCAAAGGATAGAAGGTTCAGCCTGTGAAGAAGAGAGGAAAAAATAAAATCAAAATGTTAAAATATTGTAGCAGTCTTTAAGTTGTTAAGGGTATTTAGTATTTTAGATTTACATGTTTTATTCCACAAAAGCAATGTATGTTTTATGGAGTAATATTGTAAATTTAATTAAGACTTAAGTGAGAAAAAAAAAATCCCATTCTAATTTGTGCTTCCATTGGATGGGTAGTGACTCACTTATCAATCCGTCACGTTGTGACATGACCTTTTTTTGCAACGAGGAAACCTTTACGAGTGGAGTCTTCACTTTTTGTCTGGGCATACATGTAGCTGTCTCATGGTATCAGCTACTCTTTCGGTGAGTTTCTTGATGTTGTCAGGCTATAAGGATACATGAAGATGTGATATACATTGAATGCCATTATTCTGTGAGGAGAAAAGGTTGAATTTGTTCTTTTCAACTTCACGTTTGGTGCCATGCATTTGTAAATGTAGTAAAAGCATGCCATACTCATTTGGAGGCAGTTGTGAATGTGGTTGCCAACAAAACTCTTCCTGTGATATGATTGTCTCTGGACATGCATATCTTGCGGGGCTTTATCCAAGCTGGCTGCAATCATACCACTTGTCTCGGATACCTTCAGTGATTTGTCCAATGCAACTTTCTGTATTGGTATTAAAGACAAAGAGATATCTAAGTCCTTATTATGGCATCTGCTATACAAGGTAAATTTTCACTTAAATTATGGATTTAATAGGGGATATAATAAGTTGTTGGTTTTATTGAATATTATACAGTGCCTAAACAGAAATCAGTACACACCACATCATTTATTTCCGAATCCTTTTTTGTGCTTCCATTGGATGGGCAATGACTCACTTGTCATATTCGTTGAGTTGGGACATGGATCTTTTTTTCTAATGAGGAAACCTTCACAAGTGGTGTCTTCACTATTTTGGTCTACTTCCTTTCCTCATTGTGGAATTGTAGGGGAACTCATTTCGCCTCTCAGTTTTCCCCTATGATTGTAGCCTCTTGAATTTTCTTCTTGCCTTCTGTTATGATGTTGTGCTCCTTTAGCCATCTTTAAGGACAATCCTGATTATATCTGACACATTCAGACTCAACACACCTCTTGCCAGAAGTTCATAGCAAGTCAGCCGAATGTCAGATCCGGTACATATTTACTGCTTGACTTCTTTGTTTCTTCCTTCTTCCCAACTAGTGAAAAGTTGGTGATACCTAGCACTTGTGGCACCTGCTTCTGCATGCTTTGAAGGACTTCCTCTAGTCTAGTGGAAACTGGACCAGCCCCAAATGGTAGATCAGGGAGCTTGGAGATGTTCTTATTCATGTTCAAAGAAAATGGATGCACTTATGGTTACAAATTTTGTAAATCAGGGGCCATGAGAATGAAATGTTCAAAGGTTCAAACAGGTGTTTGACTGGCCAGTGTTTCAAGGAATGTCCTTTGCTTGATGCCTCTCATTTCCCCCCTCAATGACTCTCTATATAGTGTCATTTGTCATAAAATTTGATCTCTTTACATGTATCAGCGTCTTATGCTACGATGCGTAAACAGCTTCCAAACATTGTAAGAAACAAGTGATATCCACCTTCTATTAAATTATCAGAACTGGCATTTTTTCCCCTCCAAACTAGTAATGATTGGAGAAAAAAAGTAATGACACACACAGAAAAAGGGGAATTGATTTGATAAGGATGTAAATCATGTGATTAACATTAAAAAAATTAAATTTTATGTCATCCTTTTTTTCCCCCGAGACTTCCTGTAAGAGAGGAAAATGTCATCCTGAGCAAGCAAGGCAGAGGAACAAACTGGGCCATGGGTAAGTTGATTAGTCCCAAATTCAATCACTAGTGCAGATATGCTGCATTGTACCTTCATAAAGGCAATATGAACTATTAAGATAGATTAAGCTATACAACCGCTATAGGGACCGTATATGTACCAGTTGCACACCACCTCATAAATGACCATAGTAGAGTTCAACGACTCTTGCTGACCGGCCTAGTTTTTAATGTGTACAGTTTGTTGCATGCTCTTCGAGAGCCAATGGCTGCTTTATTATGTAGTAAATGGTTCCGTAGGCACCGTGCAACCTATTACGCATTAGCTCTACTTCAGGCTCATGCTGTAGCTTGCTATGTCAACTTAATAACTTGCCGAATACTATATCAGAAATCGGTCTGGGGTCTCGGGGAAAATATTTTCATATCATATTTAACAGGTTGATACAATTGTAATGTAAAATGAAATCTCTATCTTGATTTGTTACCAATGGTACGACTACAATACCTTGCTCTTTTCAACTTATTAACAAATATCGAACTATGATTTGATGTGTTTTCAGGGTACCATGGGACATCAAGCAATCCTAGTGAAAGCATGGTTGAATTAACCCTTGAAGCCATGAGGAGAGAGGTAGAGAGATGTGAATCTTTCTGTGGTACAGTTATGATGCACAGTCTGAGTGGTGGAACTGGATCAGGTATACACATTGATTTTGTATCGTTAACTTGATGGAAGTGTATTCCCTATGTATCCCGTGACAAACATCCTTGCTAATAGATGTAGCTCAAGCATTTAAACTGGATATTTCAAACAACAAATTCAACGTTTTGTAGTTTGCAAAACTTGATGCTTGTTTTCCTATTTTAATTTCCTGGGTAGGAAAAATTATCTTGATGTGCGCATCAACTGAGCACTGCTTGTTGTAAATCTTTCCTTTTAATTTTTTCCCTGAATGTGATATATTTATATAATATTGACTGGCCTTGAGGGGTATATCAGAAATATTGACCAAGCTCAGATCATATTGCCCCGAGTCGAAAGACGAGGGCAATATGGTCTTAGCGCGGTCAATATTTCTGATATCCCCCGAAAGTTAAGCCAGTCAATATTTGTATTGTTATCCAAATCAGACATCTAGAGCAAATACAGAAATCCACCATGACAATCTCAAGAACTGAACAAACTTTGTCAAACCAGCACTGTGCATCCCGCGGCTTGACACAATTTTCGTCACACTGCAAACAGTGTGCATTTGGTGTGATTATTACGTCACAATAGAGTGCGCGCAAAGTGCACAGGTTCTCGTACGCATAATAGATGCGCAATGAAAATGACAAAATACGGCGCGGTCAATACAAGACGCCCGGATGTGAGACCGTGGAAAATACCAAGGTATATTTTCACTCTTCTCTACACGCAAAGTCAATACGCGCAGGGAGACCAAGGAAAATACAAAGAATATACCCCTCCGTTCCCACTGCTAGTGAAAACTAGGGCAATACGGTTTTGTAAATGACCAGCCCAGATGTCTGATACGGGTAATAATATGTCAGATTTGGATAAAAGTTTCTATGTGACAAAGCATAAATGTTGGAATGTTGTTACTGTTACGTTTTAATGCTTGTTCACTATTCTTTAATTGTTGCTTGTATTCAAGGTCTTGGTTCTCGTCTCTGTGAGGCTGTGAGAGATACATATCCCATGGCATACATCCTGGATATAGCTGTAGCTCCGCATACCCAAGGAGAGAGTCCTCTTCAACATTACAACAATCTATTCTGCCTCTCTTGGCTACAAAAGTAAGTTCAAAGTGCACCTTGGAAAACATAATTCTTTCAAGCCTCTGTAGTCAAACCAGGTATGATGTGCTGGTAGTCGTCTATGTTTAGTGAAATAGACCCGAGCTGTCTCGGATCAAAAATCCGAGCAGCCTTGTAGAAAGGCATAACTGGATGTTGGTCTAGATGCTTGTTGATCTTGTCTGCTGCTGCCTTGAACACTTTGTTAAAGGTCTTAGAAAGCTTCCCTCTTTCTGCTGTAGGTTTTTCTTGCAGCAGCTTGTCAGTTTCAACAAATGACGTCATCCCAGCAGCAAGGAATCCTCTGACATCTTGGAGAACATTGTAAACGGTGCAGGCAAGTGGTTTTGTTGTGGCCTCTAGGCTGGTGAGTACTGTTGTGAGGCGGGCATTGTGTCCAGTGATGAAACTCATGTACAGTTCATTGTAGATGTCCTTGTTTTGTAACATCTCCAGTATGGTTTCAACAACCACACCTTTGCTCTGCTCCTGTTTGAAGAAGCCTTCATAGACATGAAGATGCTCTGAATGATATTTGACCGAGTTATACCATGAATTCCATCGCGTGGAAACAGGGACAGGGGGCAACATGCACTGGTCAGCTGGCAGATATTCTCTGACAAATTTGAGGTACCTGTTCTTGCATGCTGGCTTATTGAAGAATGCCAACTTAACCTTCTTGACGAAAGTGTCAACCCTGCTGAATTCTGGGTAATGCTGAAATGCTTCAGCACCAACATTAATGATATGAGCTAGACATGGCACACGAGTACTTCTTGACAATAAAGGCTGAAGAACTTCTCTGGCTGCCTTTTTACAATATGCAGCGCTATCTGTGACAACAGCTATAACGTCATCCAAATGGACCTCAACGTTTGTCAAAGCTTTCACGACTGCTTGGCTGAGAGTTGCATTGTTGCAAGCATCCATTGTGCACACATCAATGAGGAAATATTTTCCACGAGCTCCAACAAGTACGTTTGAAATGCTGCAATCCCGTATGTCTGTTGTCTTGCACCTCTGAGAACCTTCTTCAAGGCTTGGAAGTGGATCTCAAACAGGCGGGGGACATAAAGACTGCGCAATGTGTCTGCTTTTGGAAGTGCGCCACCCTGTTGGCAGTGTCTTGTAATGAAAGGTCTCATTTTCTCCATTTTGCTCAGTGGGATGTCACCCATGGTGCAGCACTTTACAAAGCCCAATATGAATTGTTCTTGAAGACCTCTGGATTTCATAGCCGTTTCCAAAGTGACCTGATGCTGTTGTGGCCCCTTGGATGATCTAGCTAGTAAAGGTTCTGACTTTAATCCTTTGTTTTTCACATGTTTTTTAAATTTTCATGTGGTCCTTCACAGTGTCTATTCTTGAGTAATCTACACTGTGACTGCGATATTTGCAGAACATAACACTCCCGTCGGCGTAGAAATCATTAGGAAACTGCCTAGCCCTTGTAGTGGCAGAGACAACTGAAAGAGGCTTCATTTTCTTCGGCTTGGTGGCCATGTTGACAGTCCTGTTTGAGAATAAGAATAACATTTTACAACTAACTTAAATTGTTTTAAAAAATATATAAAAAAAGTGTATACTATATCAACATTTTTCCGATAAATTCTCCAAAAATAACAAGAAAATTGACATGAAACAGGTAATAAACATAACAACTTTTAACTCATGATCTTTATTTAGACATTTAATAAATATTTACTTGATTGACTAAAAACAAATAAAACTTTGACAGTTGTTAATATTGATACATGTATTGATCATGTAGCCGCCACCTTTGACAAGCCACTGATAACCACTCAAAAATGGACGGACGGGACTGGATAATCCTGATGCAAAATACTAGTGAAAAATACCAATATCAAATTCGAACTTAGACAAGCAGACTAAAGTTAGCGGGATGTGTCAGAACACGACATATTCCTGACGGAACGATACAAATACAGATGCAGGCTGATTAGTACCGACGCCGACGAAAACATTTCAGTCTTGGCTGTCCCCTTTTTCAAACTGTACAACAGCGTGTATACAATCTCGCCGCACTGAGCGCCCGCTGCTGGCGCACACGCCAGCCCCTTTACTAAAATTGTGCTGAACTGTGCATGTGTACGGCAATCTCGCCTTACTTCGCAGCCGCATGATATGAGTATGCGCCTAGCTGGCATAATAGGATCGATTCACTGCTATTTGTACCATGTTTTGTGTCACGATCTCTATTGGTCCACTGCCAAACAAATCACAAAAATAGTGTAAGTTTTACAATTTTCTTCGTGAAAAAATTAAAAGTTTTGAGGTGAAAGGGGTTTTCTGTGACTTTCCGTTTGAAATTGCATTTTCCGTTTCAAATGGTCATTTCTGTGAATTCCGTCCGTTTTCTGTGATCGCAGAACATCAGTGTCCGTAAATATTGAACAAAATTAACATTTTACAAATGTTTGAGTACAAAGCATATGAAAAAGGTATATATTTAGAAATTTCTCCAAAAGACAGACTTTGACTATTCATCCCATCCCCAGTGAGAAGTTACTCTCTGAAAAAGCGAAGTTTGAATGGGGTTTATAAGTAATGTATTGTGAGAAATCATAGAATCAATTTCATATTGATTGCTAATTTATGCATTTTTCTTCTTCATTCCTGTTGCTTTTATTGTTTTACAGGTTTGCTGATTGTGTCATCCTCTATCATAATGATGAAGTCTTACACCATCTCCAAGGCTTAAATATCACCAAGGGCAACCGTGATGCTGCAAACGTCGATATCAAAATGATGAATAAATACATCACAGACTCCTTGGCTGGCTTACTGTGCCCAATAACAAGTAATACTACAAAAAGGTATATATCAGTCATCAGTGATTCTAATTAAGGCATTGTTAAGGGATTTTCACCGTATTACATTATGTGACATGCAGTGTGAAAGTCAGAAACCATTCTTGCTCGACTGAGAATTCAAGGTTGAAATTAGAATCGCTATGTTGGGGGCAATAAAACAATTTAATCTATAAGGTCTTTAGGCCTGTGTGGACTAATTGCAATACTTTAAACTGAATGAAACCACATGCAGTGCATGATGTAGGCCGAATACTGGTTCTAGGTAGGCTGTCTACTTGTCCCAGTTTAGCTACATGCGCAAATCGACCGCTACGTGCACGTCGGTCCATATCAGCATTAATGAAACAGCATACGAAAACAGAGAATATCGGCTTCGACTGTAAAATGAGACAGCAGGGTGAGATGATATAGTTTGTATGTTACTTAAACTGCTGAAGTGGCCAAATGCTTGTCCCCATACAGTATTTATTCATTAAAGGTTGTAGGTATGTCTTAAAAATTTCAGTTTTCTGTAATACAATGTACTTTAATGCTGTTAATGTATTGTTCATTTTTTATTCAGTGGTATATCTTGTGGCAATGAAGCATGGGAGATGCTGAGATCTGTCGCTCCAATGCCTTCTCATAAGTTTCTTCATGTCTCGCATGTAATGAAAAGGTGATGAGCTTCATAAGTATGATCTGACTTTGTGAATTTTTTTTTTGATTGTATCCTTATTTCCCACAAGGAGATCATTGCGATCATCGATATTTAAGCCTCATTGACACTTGATGTGTATGACAGTCTTGAAAAACTTCTGCTGCTAAATGGCATGAGTGTAGTATGATTCACATAGCTGTATCTTATGTCTGAAGCCCACCACATACTTTACAGATTTCTGATTTTCAAATGTTGGCATGTATGTGTAAAGTGCGCTGGGCCTTACAGATAAATGAGTACGTTGAGGAGCCTTTGTTGGATGCAACTTCTTCTTTCCACCTCTACTTGCCATTTATCAATATGTAAATGTAGGTTTGATAGGTTTTTAGGAAACTGGAAAAGACAGGAAAGAGGAAACTGATTAATGGAGAAAGATGAATTGTTGACCCACTTTCTCACAAAATGTATACTGTTACTTTAAGTGCATTAGATAACTGCCTTTAACTTCTGTAAACTACATTTACTTCTGTAAATATGCTTTGTGGGTGTTTGTTCAAAAAGTGCAATACTGTTTTTTGCAAACTGATGTAGTGTGCAAGAATTATTTGATTCTGCTGTAACTTTCATATCTTGTCTATTTGAGCGAATCCATAATGTTAAAAGCATTGTTTAACAATGTTAAATCTGAGAAATATGGCCCTACATGTTATCAGTGTCTGGAATATGGTGTAATATTGAAGCCCTGAACAAATTGCGCTTCAAAATGTTCAAGAAGTGCCTCAAAAAATTAAAAATATTTGAGTGACCGGTTTTACCATACTCCGTTTTCCCCAATAGACTGTAGTGTTATGAAAACCATTCAAAAAGCGCAAAATTTTGTATCGATTTCCAATCATAAATATCTTGATAATCAGAAAGGCGATAAGCTTGAAAAGTCATGGAGTTCCTGACTGACCCAAAGGTTTATAATTATCATTGCAGCATGAGCTAAATCCAGGATTTTGTTTCAGAATCTGAGACAAAGTTACTGGATCCCTTTAATGTCACCCATTGGTCTTTGATTTTGTTTGTTTTTGGTACTGATATACATTTCAGTCACGATGGAAACTCTATTTTTGTTCAATTCTGTCTTGTTTTATATTTTGTTATAGGGAGTCTACATGGGAGGCCATGACTACCAATCTTACCCAGAGTGCTGTGAGATATGATCCAGATGGACAGCATGTATCCTATCTTTATTTATAAGAACTCTAGATATGGGGTCGTTTTAATAGGAATGAAGTAGTATAATAAAAAGATTATCTGAATGGACAACGTAGGCCTCCACATTTCCTTTATAAGATAATAAAGTGTGAGTCAGAAAAATAATTAAGACTTTATGTCCGAGGTTTCCATGACTTTTTCACTGATTTTTTTTGCTCTGCTATGGTTTATTTGTGGCTCAAAACTTCATCATACAGCAGATCTCAAAGAAAAGCTGTTGTTTGTCCTTCATACTAGCGATGGACAGTGTCTTGCTATTTATTAAAAAAAACATATATTCTTCCACTTGTGCTTTCAAGAGCTGGTTTTGTTTGCCAGCTCAGGAGCAAGAGCAAGATGTTTCAGTTTCTTCTGTGTTTCCTTGTGCTCTTTGTGGCTCAAAGCTTCATCATGCAGCAGATCTCGAAGAAAATCTGTTGCATGTCCTTCATACTGCCATGATGGACAGTGCTTTGCTATTTATTAAAAAAACATACCCACTCTTCCTCTTGTGCAGACAATTCTCCGTTCTCCTTAGGAATAGAGCACTGCAGTGCAAGTAGTCTCTGTTTTCTAGTGCAAAACAGAAAGAAAGAACTGCTGATTCTAAAACCTGTCGTGTTGCACTAGATACAATGATTTGAAATGTACATCACAGCAATCATTCCTTCTGATTGATAGCTTTTATTGCAATGCACTGTTCCAGCTTTGACGTCACTTCAAATTTCTCCATTGAGATGCCATCCACAAGAGCAAAGGTTCTCTGGGATGTGCTGCTTAGGAGTAACCTTCTGACTTGAGAAGCTTTGGAGGCAATATCTAAAATCCTCCTCTGGACACAAAAGAGATTATAGACTATTTACAAATAAAAAAGAGATTTGATATATTTAATTTTATATTAATTTGTATTAAAGATGCATTTGGTACATCTATGCATGATTTAGGATTAAAACGTATGCAACTCATATTTTCAATACTGCTGGTGTGACATTGAGATACTTACCAGTCTAAATTTCCCTCTTCTTCTCTTCAGTCATTTCCAGGATGAGGGTGGGTGGTTCAGCTTCAGGGTAAAGAAGTCCAACCATTATGTGTTGGTCCATGAGGTCGTGAAGTTCTTCCTCAGCAAGCTTCACTCTGGACTGGAGATTCAGCTTCTTCAGCTACTGTTTGATTGCCTCCTTTGCTTCCAGTTAGTCTTTAGGAGTTTTCGCCTAGGAGTGGCCAATCTTCAGGTCCAGGGTGTGACATGCTTGGCAGAGCAAGTTGAAATGCTTTAAGAAGATCCCTAGGGATATGTGGAGCCCAGGAGGACAGATTTTATAGGTTATTTTTTTATTTTTATAACTATAATTTTTTTTCAACAAAAGAAGAAAACACATCTCCATAACATTGACTGCAAATCAGCAATTTGGCATCTCCAGAGAGACATCGAAGTTGTAAGTGGAGTCAGATCCATTAGAGTCATGAACTTGCTGGTCATATTCCTCTAGCAAGTCCTAATTGACAAGGGCACTGAGACTGGTAACTGTGACTACCGGTGGCTGCTTGATCTCTATTCCAGTGTCGCTTGTACCTTGTTGAAGAGGCAACCATTCCCTGGCGATGTTGTCCTTTATGGCGTTGTCTTGGAGTTTCCTCGCCTCCCTCTCGTTTCCAGTGAAGATTCTATGATCTTTGAGTTTCCTCGCCTCCCTCTCGTTTCCAGTGAAGATTCTATGATCTTTGAGTTTCTTCGCCTCCCTCTCGTTTCCAGTGGAGATTCTATGATCTTTGAGTTTCCAGTGGAGATTCTATGATCTTTGAGTTTCTTTGCCTCCCTCTCGTTTCCAGTGGAGATTCTTTGATCTTTGAGTTTCCTCCCCTCCCTCTCGTTTCCAGTGGAGATTCTATGATCTTTAAGTTTCCAGTGGAGATTCTATGATCTTTGAGTTTCTTCGCCTCCCTCTCGTTTGCAGTGGAGATTCTTTGATCTTTGAGTTTCCTCGCCTCCCTCTCGTTTCCAGTGGAGATTCTTTGATCTTTGAGTTTCCTCGCCTCCCTCTTGTTTCCAGTGGAGATTCTATGATCTTTGAGTTTCCTCACCTCCCTCTCGTTTCCAGTGGAGATTCTATGATCTTTGAGTTTCCAGTGGAGATTCTATGATCTTTGAGTTTCCAGTGGAGATTCTATGATCTTTGAGTTTCCTCGCCTCCCTCTCGTTTCCAGTGGAGATTCTATGATCTTTGAGTTTCCTCACCTCCCTCTTGTTTCCAGTGGAGATTCTATGATCTTTGAGTTTCCTCGCCTCCCTCTCGTTTCCAACGAAGATTCTATGATCTTTTAGCCAGTTGTTAAGAAATATATTTAGGTATTGTACTTTTATTGTATGATCTTGATCTCTTGGAGTCTTACCCAGCTTGTCGATGACTGAGTCGTCCAGGAATGTACTGGTGTTCATACCTCGGTGGCATGCCCCAAACAGCTTTAGCAAAGTGTTGTACTTCGTGGCTATTTGTTCTGCCTCCTGGATGAGGTCCTGGTCGTTAGGGCAGAGTGACTGTACCTTCTTTGATATAGCAGTAGTGATCAGATCAGTGTGCTCAGGCTGTTGGAACAAGGTACACGAAGAAAGGTTCAAAGTTAAAGGATAGTGACATCGCCTCCCTCTCGTTTGCAGTGGAGATTCTTTGATCTTTGAGTTTCCTCGCCTCCCTCTTGTTTCCAGTGGAGATTCTATGATCTTTGAGTTTCCTCACCTCCCTCTCGTTTCCAGTGGAGATTCTATGATCTTTGAGTTTCCTCACCTCCCTCTCGTTTCCAGTGGAGATTCTATGATCTTTGAGTTTCCTCACCTCCCTCTTGTTTCCAGTGGAGATTCTATGATCTTTGAGTTTCCTCACCTCCCTCTCGTTTCCAGTGGAGATTCTATGATCTTTGAGTTTCCTCACCTCCCTCTTGTTTCCAGTGGAGATTCTATGATCTTTGAGTTTCCAGTGGAGATTCTATGATCTTTGAGTTTCCAGTGGAGATTCTATGATCTTTGAGTTTCCAGTGGAGATTCTATGATCTTTGAGTTTCCAGTGGAGATTCTATGATCTTTGAGTTTCCTCGCCTCCCTCTTGTTTCCAGTGGAGATTTTATGATCTTTGAGTTTCCTCACCTCCCTCTCGTTTCCAGTGGAGATTCTATGATCTTTGAGTTTCCTCACCTCCCTCTTGTTTCCAGTGGAGATTCTATGATCTTTGAGTTTCCTCGCCTCCCTCTCGTTTCCAACGAAGATTCTATGATCTTTTAGCCAGTTGTTAAGAAATATATTTAGGTATTGTACTTTTATTGTATGATCTTGATCTCTTGGAGTCTTACCCAGCTTGTCGATGACTGAGTCGTCCAGGAATGTACTGGTGTTCATACCTCGGTGGCATGCCCCAAACAGCTTTAGCAAAGTGTTGTACTTCGTGGCTATTTGTTCTGCCTCCTGGATGAGGTCCTGGTCGTTAGGGCAGAGTGACTGTACCTTCTTTGATATAGCAGTAGTGATCAGATCAGTGTGCTCAGGCTGTTGGAACAAGGTACACGAAGAAAGGTTCAAAGTTAAAGGATAGTGACATTTATTATTAGAATAAAGTGGACATTAGGCAAGGAGAAAACATCTAGAGAATTAACGTCTTGAGCTCTTCCCTCTGCTTGGATACACGTCTGGTTGTACACTTTCAAAGTAAGGTTTTCCCTCACAATTTTCTCTTGCTTCGGGACGAGCTTCTCTGGAATTACGTTGACTGTTGCACCCAAGTCAATCTGATGGCTTCCCCTTATTGGTGCCTGTATCGTAGACTTTGATGCAGCTAACAGTCTCTGTTTCTGAGTCAGACTGGCTGTCCACTGACTCTCTCTCCGACCTGTTTACTTCTCTATTTTGGTTTGTAGCTCCTCTTGCTCTGACAACAGACAGCAAAGTGATTCTTCCGTCCACATGAATTGAACTCTTTGCCAAAAGCAGGGCACTCTTCTTTCTTTAGCCTATGTGACTTGCCACAGAATTTGCATTTGATGGTTCTCATCTGTGGGGTGCTAACCATGCTTGCATTCTGCCTTGGTCTAGTGCTCTACACTTTGTGGATTGACTGGCTACATCTATCTCCAATCATATCCATCTGTGTTTTAGTAAATTTCTGACGACCTGCAGATGTCAATTGCCTCATCAGGCTTAAGTTTCTTCCTTTGCAGGAGGGTTTTTCTCGTCGAGGTGTCAGAGATACCAAGGACTAGTCTGTCTAGTCTGTCTTTCAGGCAATCATAGCAGTTACAGGTCTTAACCAATTCTTTGAGCATTGATACATGGCTCCTACGCCTTCACCCGGCCTCTGATCACATTACCTACGATGAGGCTCGTCATCTTCGTGATAATTATATCAACATCATGTTGGTCTGCTTCTCTCTCAAAGCTAAGAGCATTGTATATTCTGAGTCCTTCAGGACCTACGGTGTGCAGAAACACTGCCCTTTGGTATGCTTGGTCCTTTTCTTTCAACTTTGTGATAACACTGTAATGCTCAAACATCTGTTTGAACATCTTCCATTCCTCCACTCGGTCCTCCTGAAGCCTTGAGGGAGGTGGAGGGGCTTCATGGAATGGTAACTGCTGTTGAGCCCTGTCTGGTTTGCAATTCTGATATCAGTCAAACAATATTTCTGTAGCTATAATTTTGTTTCTGGTTGTGTAGTTCGAACTTTCCTTAATTATAGAATACATTGCAAGACATTATCTATATAGAGAATACTGTGCTCAAGATATATTTTCCTTAACTGCAAGTTTGTGTGTGATTCAGTACTCCTCACTTGCCTCACTGGTGGCAGTAAGAGGAGAGACAACATCCACCTTCATGACGAGTCTTTCAACCATTGAGAGAAAACTCAAAGCAGCCCTCAACTTTGCTGAGTGGAATCCCTTCCCAATCGACTTCTGGATAGGTAATTTATCGCTCCACACTGAATTTTTTAGGGGTGTAGATGGATATTAATATTTAGTCTGTTTGCACGAACCTCCTTACAAACTTTTAAATTATGGGGTTCTTGAGTCTAGGGAAATAGGATTCCAGATGGCTCAGTTTTAGAGCAGTGGTGTATTAAGTACGTAGGTGTGGGGTTCTAAGTACAAATGGTCTTTGGTCATGCATTAACTTATTTACCAAGTAACTTGGCTAGGAGCCAAAGTGGGAGATCTTGTAAAGTTGCTTTCCTGATGAATAAAATCATCATCATTTATGTGCAAATATTGCAAGTGGAAATCATTTATCATACAGCATTCAGATTGAGGTGCTGTTTTTCAAAATAGCATATCAGGCTAATCCAAGGTGTTACAATTCACCTCAAAGATTTTTATTTACCTGAATAATTAAATATGCCAGCCCAAAGAAAATAGTTCTTACTAGTATAGATGGTTGAAATTTTGAATTTAAATATTATCCTTGCTATATGTGCTAATGAAAGTTTAACTTTTCAACATCATCATACAGATCATTTTCTGTAACATGTTTGTCTTTCAAACTTGTGGAAGAAAATTCCAGCCGTTGCAATCATGTATGCCTTAATTTGTTTAATACCTTTTGTAGGAAACCAGCAAGGAGTTTTACCAAAGGACACTTCTTCCATGACGATGTGTGTGAATACTAGTAGGATTGTGAGCACGATGCAGAGAGTTCAGTCCAGAGCACAGTCCATGTATGAAGCCAAGGCTTTCCTACACTGGTACCAAAGATACAGCTGTGATGAGGTGGGTATATAAGACTTTTGATCTCAGATTCCCTAGGGGAGTCGATACCAATCAGGTATTCATATAAGAACAGATGTTATTTCGATTACTGAAACTACTTGTAGCTTTTACGAATTATAGGTCTTTCAAAATGCAGTCACCACCCAAAGACTACATAAGATTCAAAATTAAAACCGTGAACATGATATCTGTTTTTTCTAGTATAATTGTTTTTTGTTTGTTTTTCTTCTCAATTTTAATATTCTGAAATAATTTAATGGACAGTATAATGTCCATTCAATTTTTGTTCTTCAAAATGCCTACAAACATTGAATCATGACAATTTTTCTCTGAAATCTCTTTCAGACGGACTTCGAAGACGCATTTTCCACAGTGAATCAAGTCATCAGAGACTATGAGAGTGCGGCTGAGGGTTGAAGAATTCAGCAGCACATGACAGAGATGGTCCATCCACAAAGACAGAGTGCTGGTGGTAGGATGTAAACCTCCATAAGGATATATGTAGAAAGCAGCAAACAGAAATACAATCATGCAATACGTACACGAGGATAGGTCTTGCGTGTGGGACCATGAGAGTGCAGCTGAGGGTTGAATAATCAGCAGCACATGACAAAGATGGTCCATCCACAAAGACAGAGTGCTGGTGGTAGGATGAACACCTCCATAAACAAGCAGCAAACAGAAATACAGTGTGTATTAGAATAATCTGATACGTAGACAAGAATCGGTCTTGTGTCGAATGCAAAAAAGGCAAGAAGGTTTTGGTAAACTGAAATGATGATAGGGAATGTGTTTATTTACGTTATATGAATAGTAGAAGGAGGAACATATTGAATCACTAGATCCCTTTAGCTTATGGGTCTAATTGCGTATGAATCACTTAAATTCTGTGACATTGTTATTTTTATCCTGGAAGTAGTAATTAGACAAGCATAGGCAATTTTGCAGCATGATATAGTGTCCTTGTTAATATGCGAGCACAGGTAGTGTCAATTTATCCAAACTGTACTGCTGGACATATTAGCTAAAGCTTGTTTTTTTTGGTGCTAATTTCTTTGCGGTGTCAACATTTTGAATTAGACATACAGATAATTATTGACTTCCTGAGTTATTATTTGAAAAGTAACACAATAGACAATGTGCACCTCCTCTACTCCAAGATGGGCATCCACTACAGGTGCTACTTCTCGATGGCTGTTTCTTGACTAGAACAACATACAACCATTCAAAATAAAAGTCATACCTTTCTTCCTGACCCACTCCTTTTCATGTTGTCCAACACATTCCAGTAAGAACTCTTGAGCTTCAATTTTTGTTTGACATGCTTTGGATGTCTTCTCATGCCCCTTCTCCATCATTTGTGCAGAGTGTGAAATGTGTGAATGTTTCTATAGTACAACCATCCAGTTGTTCCTGGATAGTCTCCTTTGACCAGAGGGCAACGTATCTTTTTTCACTGTCATTCCAATAAAATCTTTCTAAAACTCTCACAAAACAGGATGAACTAAGACCATGTTCTCTTCGTTCTGTAGCTATCCTGACCCTAGACCGAAAGTTCAGTCTCTTTTTCGTTAGCTTTTTTTATTTATTTTGAGATATTCTTACCTTTTCTTTGTACAAGGGATACAAGGTATAGATTAGACTTTTACCATATCCTGTAGGAAGTTGAGCGAACACATTCTCCCCCTTCTCGAGGTGTTTCAAGCAGTCGAGCTGTTCATCTTTACTATCGAAGTTGAAATTGTATTCCAGCACAATTAGACTTTTACCATATCCTGTAGGAAGTTGAGCGAATACATTCTCCCCCTTCTCGAGGTATTGCAAACACTTGAGCTGTTCCTCTTTGATGTCGAAGTTGAAATTGTGTTCAATCAAGATCTGGTTCAAATCATCGAGCTCCATGATGAACAAGGACTTACCAAAATGACGGTGTATTAAGTATATGTTAGTGTCGCCACGGCAGGAACATGACAACGCTTAATTTCGCATTTAGAAATTTGTGTCCTCTTGCTCTTATATGGGAGTATTTTTCCTTCACACCACATACATACAGACACATACAACTTTTGATTTGTTTTCTATTAATTCCGAAAGAATACAGTGGTATAAACAAACTATTCTTACGCAGTGAGTAATGAGGCACAGAGGCGACGCTACATTGGGAAGGTAATCATTGGTAATCTTCTTTGAATGTCGAACACTCTCTATTTTAACATTTATTTCATATTACATAAAAATAAGAATTGCTTTCAATGACACGCTATGTCAATGAACTTACTTTCCACTTATAAGCACTTGATTTAGGAGTCAGAGAATTTGTAAAAACGTGTGAGATTATACCTTCTTTAATATGTACAGAGACCAGAGTCATCTTTCCTATTTGGGAAATAAGGGGGGGGGGGGGGGAGGGTTTAATAAAATATTATTTTGTGCCCACTCCTTACAACCTCACAATACAAAATAGCATTTACAATAAATGACAAAACATAATGCCCCCCCCCCCCCCTCCCCCCAAAAAAGGAAAAACTTGGGAATAACTTCACGACAACAAAAAGAAAAAACATTTCAAGAACCAAGGCATTAAAACAATAGATTTAGTGTTAATTTTTATGCCTCCGTTACGAAGTAGCCGGAGGCATTATGTTTTCGGGTTGTCCGTCCGTCCGTACGTACGTCCGTCCGTCCGTACGTCCCGTTCTCGTGATCGCGTTATCTGAAGAACCGATTGATGGATTCCTGCCAAACTTTGGTCATGTATGTATCTTGCAGAGCCGATGAACTGATTAGATTTTGGGGTCACGAGGTTAAAGGTCAAAGGTCACAGGGCTCATTATGTATGCAAAAACAGCTCGTGATCGCGTTATCTGAAGAACCGATTGATGGATTCCTGCCAAACTTAGGTCATGTATGTATCTTGCAGAGACGATGAACTGAGTAGATTTTGGGGTCACGAGGTCAAAGGTCAAAGGTCACAGGGCTCATTATGTATGCTGAAACAGCTCGTGATCGCGTTATCTCAAGAACCGATTGATGGATTCCTGCCAAACTTAGGTCATGTATGTTATTTGCAGAGCCGATGAACTGATTAAATTTTGGGGTCATGAGGTCTAGGTCAAAGGTCATGCGGCTCATTATGCATGCAAAAATAGCTTGTGATCGCATTATCATTAGAACAGATTGTTGGATTCCTCCCAAACTTAGATCATGTATGTATCTTGCAGAGCCAATGAACTGAGTAGATTCTTGGGTCATGAGGTCAAAGGTCAAAGGTCATGGGCTCATTATGTATGCAAAAATAGCTTGTGAACGCATTCTCATTAGAACTGACAGATGGATTACTATTTAACTCGGAACATCTTGCAGAGCCAATGAACTGAGTAGATGTTAGGGTCATGTGGTCAAAGATCAAAGGGTCATATATGTATATGAGAAATTGCTTGTAATCACGATATTCTGAGAACCTGTTAATGGATTACAATTGAACTTGAATTTGAACAATTTCTTCTGTTTTGGTTTGTAAAATTGCTCTATGACGGAGGCATCATTTCGACTGCGCGCAGTCGAAGTTCCATCTAGTTAAGCATTAAATAAAAATATTCAATGCATTAAAAAGAAAATGCATGGAAATCTATGTGCACGAGCTACAAGTTCGTAATGATTTAATCACAGTTTTTCCTTCATAATAATTTTGCCTTGGGCGTAGACTAGAACAGATGAGATTTAGAAGACAAGTTTCTCTTGTCTAAAAAATGCTTGAAATTATTCAAATTGATATTAATTGGCGTTAGGGTGGGATTGAGATTATGTTGCCCCCCCCCCCCTCGTGTAGCTTTGGCAATGTAATCACATATCCATCCTAGTCTTAAATACATGTAGTTGTATTGTTATCAGGACTGTAGGTGAGTATATTACTCCTGGTTGATTTTCAGTGGATTTAACGATCTTTTGCAAGTTTTTTCTTTCTTGTTCAAGTGTTTCATCACCAAAGTTCTTTTCAAGTTTGGATATTTTGTTTTCTAATTCTTGGACAGACGAGAGTACCTTATTTAAAAGTTCATTAAGATCTTTTTCCTTGGAATTCGTCATCTTCTGGGTTTTAGCTTGAGATTCATTATTACCAACATCATTAATTTGGTCATGGATTTCTCTCTCAATTTCTTTCTGTAGTCTCTTTACAAGAGTTTCTGTCACGCCATTTTCGTTAAGGCCTCGCTTCTGTAACGCAAAGATTTCGAACGTCATTGAGAACCATTAGGTCATTCATCAACTTATTGTTCATTCACACAGATATTAAACTCTCTTGCGCACCCTCTTTCTAGCTATAGGTCTCGCATGCTTGGATACCAAGCATTAAATTGTTTATGTTGCTCGAAAATGTTCAAGTCATCCTTAAAAATATTTTGAAATTCGTTGGGGAAAAAACGTGAGAAATTGATCAAAATTTTCAAATAAAATGAGTCACACAACGCTCACCACCATCCCTGTCTCCTCAGTTTGGTATACATAGAACTCCTCCCAAAACACCTGTTTGGCGGGAAAAATCGCATATACCTACACTTACTGCTGTCTTTGGTTGGACTTTGAATGCCTTGTTTTTCTCTGGTCTCAAGGATGGCTCTCCCCTACCTCTTGGACATGTCTGCATGAAGAATCAAGGAGTCATGGAAAGTTCAATGAAAGTTTAACCCTATATACACGCAGCCCGAGGGGAGGCTAAATTAGCATCCCCCCTCACTGGTAATCCGATAAAAACACACCTCCATGACAGTGACTGCAAATCTGCAATTTGGTATCTAATGGTCTCCAGAGAGACATCAAGGTTGTAAGTGAAGTCAGATCCAATAGAGTCATGAACTCGCTGATCATATTCCTCTAGCAAGTCCTTGAGACTGGTAACTGTGACTACCGGGGTCTGCTTGATCTCTATTCCAGTGTCAGCAATGTGGCATCTAATGGTCTCCAGAGAGACATCAAGGTTGTAAGTGGAGTCAGATCCAGGGAACAACAAGATCGCCTGTTGTTGTGGAGACTATTGGGTCGCTTTACATTGGCTAATTGCACCATAAGCTTGAAAGTTCCTCCCCCTTTGTCACCTAACTCCCACTTTCAACCAAATCTCAACAAGGGGAGAAATACTTTCATGAACTTCACTTATGATTGCTGCTAGATATGTACACTAATTAATCATTGTAATAAGTGTTTTACTGATTGTATAATTTATACAATATTTCAAAGCTTTATAGTTACAAGATGTCAACACTAGTGTAAACTGCATACTGTATTAAAGTCGAGGAATAGACTTACTGAGCTTAGAGGCTTTAGTATCGAACTGTACTAACCACAATGGCTGTTAGACTAAAGTTAACCATTCTTTCCAACTCTTATATCAAGTAATCCTATTCTGACTGACTACCGGTACTAGTATACTTCAGTTGATCCTACCCCTTGACACACAATTATTTACCAACGCCTGACACCTTTTTGGCGATTGTGTCCCTCCATCGTCACCATTCTATAAGAATGAAACATTAATCTAATTCCCCCTTTCAACTAGGCTTTTCAACAGTCTTTCCACTCCTCTATGTAAACAAGCTAACGCACTGTGTCGGTTAAGCATTGTACATCTTAATTTCCATCATCTCCGTTATAATCTAGCCTCGAGTTATTAGCTCCTAGTTATAACTCACTACACCAGAATATACTTGGTTAAGAACTAACTTTCTAAATTCAAACAATCTCACCATCTCCTGTTGCTCAGACAAATGAAAGTCTGATGAGCTTTATCCGCAGACTTTTATCCAAGGGGATAGCAAGATGAAATATCCATATGAATGTACATGTACCGGTGTATATATATATTTTGTGTGTTAAATACACTTAAACTTCAATCTAACTAATGCCAATAATACATACATGTTATTTACTTTTTTTATACAGCTTATTTGATATTCCTCTTCGAAGTAATGGATTGATTTTCTCTCTTCGTGGAGCCTCTTCCTTCCCTTTGTGACCATATAGCTAGGTTGTCGTGTGTACTTCTACACGTTAGATCTGTATAAAACCTACATTAGGCCTTCTGACTTTCACCATTACTTCCAAAGGTTCTGATGTATCACTCTCTATCGTTAGGGATGCTTTCCTTTCTGGTTTTACTTCATCTGCCACCTCGTCCGCCTGCTCCATTTCGTCCGTCTTCACCTTGTCCGTCTCCATCTCGTCCGCCTGCTCCACCTCGTCGGTCTCCTCTGGATGTATTTCGATCTCTGCATCTTTCTGCTTTTCTTCTTGTGGTTGGCTCTCCTTCCTCTTTCTCTCCAAATCCTCTTTCAGCCCTTCAGTCTATTAATTTTTAACAAATATGAAATAACAAACAAACAACAAAATTATACAAGTGAAATATGGAAATTTTGCTCATATTTCTACCAGTATTTTTTTTTAATTAAAAAAAAAAAAAGTTCTGTGTCCTTCGTCGAAATACGTTTCACAGATGTAGACTTCTTTGCTGCTCTCAGAACTATGTAGATATCGCATCGGAGTGAGGTCCTCGTTGTAGATGGCCCTCACATTCTTCATTTCCTTTCAGTGTCGAGGGATTTGTAAGGCACGATGACCTGTGTCCGTTTGGCTGAAATATACAGACAAAGTCTTTGTGTTCTTGTTTAGAAATAGTAATATCCTCTTAAATTCTACAGTAGTTCCAAATCTACTCTAGATTTCGTACACTATCATCAACAATTTACTAGTGTAGACTGCATACTGTATTAAAGTCAATGAATAGACTTACTGAGCTTAGAGGCTTTAGTATCGAACTGTACTAACCACAATGGCTGTTAGACCAAAGTTAACCATTCTTTCCAACTCTTATGTCAAGTAATCCTATTCTGAACTGACTACCGGTACTAGTATACTTCAGTTACTCCTACCCCTTGACACACAATGATTTACCAACGCCTGACACCTTTTTGGCCATTGTTTCCTTCTTGTCACCATTCTATAAGAATGAAACATTAATCTAATTCACCCTTCCAACAAGGCTTTTCAATAGTCTTTCCACTCCTCTATGTAAACAAGCTAACGCACTGTGTCGGTTAAGCATTGTACATCTTAATTTCCATCATTTCCGTTATAATCTAGCCTCGAGTTATAAGCTCCTAGTTATAACTCACTACACCAGAATATACTTGGATAAGAACTTACTTTCTAAATTCAAACAATCTCACCATCTCCTGTTGCTCAGACATATGAAAGTCTGATGAGCTTTATCCACATTTTCTCTATTATATATTTTTTGTTTACTGTATGTGCTTACATTAACGATCATTTATTCTATGTGTAAAACAGAGAGAGAGAGAGAATGATAGTAATTAAATGACCATACCTTTCCAGATGTTTTGAATACGGCTGTCTTGCCATCGGCAGATTGTGACATTTTGGTCATCAATACTTGGGTGCCGATAAGTTCCCTTTCTGATGGGGTTAGGCTGCATGATGGCGATTGTTTTTTGCAGTAGCTGTGGACAGCTTTAAGAGTGTCCTGGCAAATGTGATTGTGAATGCCTGTATGGTTGATGTTTATGTTGCAGCGTAGGCATGTTGCATGGAGGTCTGATAGAAGTGAGTGTACATAGTCTGGTGCCGGTGTTACTTGGGTGTAATGTATTGAGGTGTGGCATGTTGGACTGTTTTGACATGCATTCTTGGCACTGACAAAGAAAGACACAATACAGGCAACACAAAAGAAATGATGACATGGAGTTTCCACAGGACAAGACACTACATGGTCACACAAACCACAAACAAGAAACAAATCTTTTACAAGAAAACGGTTGGACAGGGTGGGTTTATCATCGTTCACGCTACCTGACCCCAGTCCCTACCAAATCATGAAAATATTCTGTAACAATTGAAGAGACCGACTTCTGTGGCCACCCCCCATTATCGATCTTCTTTGTTCTCCCGTTTTTAGTTCAATGCTATCCAATGTAAAGCAATCTGGAACAATTTCAAGTGGACTAAGTGACCACTCCCTGCATGTTTTGTCATATTTTTGACACGACTCTCATGACCCTTCGGTACGCTTGTGGGATACCCATACTTTCACCTTGCATTCTTTTCTTTTTCTTCAACAATGTACAACAACGGTGACAAAATCTGGGAGGATGGATATCGGGTTCATCCCCTCCCACATCCACACCCCAATCCCCAAAAATTCATCCCTGTAACTCTCTACCAGGTGCGTGACCCCTATATAACCAACTGAATTTCTTACACGGTTGCCACAAAACCTGCACAGAGCCTCTATGCAGTGTATATGGGCCTCCAACCCCCTAGCACCCCCCTGGCTAGTCATGGACGAATCCCACACAAAAAAAAACTGGAACAATCACAAACACAACGTCACTACACAGAAAAATAAGCACAGAATCAAATTCCATAGATGGGAAAGCACACAAAAATTGAGAAGTTGGTGAAAACAAAAGACAAAGACATGACGTGACTGAAATATGTACTGTGAAAATGATAATAGCCGTCCACCCACCAATATTGAAAAATGTATTCAAACATGTCCACTAATCGAAATCACATAGCATCCTCCTCCTTTATTTCCACTATTTTCACTATTTGATCATTTTCATCTCTCTCAGTTTCAACCTTCACAGGTAGATCCTGCAAGGAATTACCAAAATCATCATGTAATTCAGCAGTCTCCCCACTCTCCAAGACAATTTCCAATGGGAATCCATCATCTGTACAAGCAATTATCATGTCCTCTGTGATCCGTTCTCCCTCAATCTTTGTACTTGGACTGGAATGTAAGGCAAGTCCAGTCGCCCCATCAATCACAACCTCCATCCCAACCAACTTCAGATCTTCATCCTTCCTTTTGATTTTATTTGCCGAGTTCCCCCACAACAAAACCTTCTCTTCTTCCCCATCCTCCACCATACGTAACACTCTCACTTTTTGCTTCTCACCACGGCATTCACTTGCCCATGCCACCACTCCAGAAATGGACACCCTTTTCTTGTTTGGTGATTTCTTGGCTTCTGATATCTTAATGACATCAGGCGTAACATACTCCTTCACCTCTTCTTCAATAACGTCAAACTTTGCACCTATTTCAAAAATCTTGCTTTTCTGAGAGATTTTCAGTCGTCTCTCTCCTGTGCTCTTGCTATGTATGACATCTCTAACCATGAAAAAACAGTTTGCTGATAACTTTTTCAGAACTTCCACCTCCATGGAATATGACAGGGCGCAAAACATCTCTTCTTGAGGCAACTTCTGGTCTGGGACTTAAACCCCCTGAGAAATTCATAATCCCTCTTTCTTCTCACTTCAAATTCCTCTATGAGCATCAACTTCAGCAAACCAATGATTAGTAGTGTCCTCCACGGCACCTTTGACGAAGATAAATCTGATTTTAAAAAATGGCCTAACTCAGGATAAGCGTTCACTGCATGGACATAGCTTGAAAGAGCTTCTATCAGTATTTTCACGTCTTGCAACTTCATATAAAGGTGACCATTAATTACTCCATTATGTTTATGAAATGTTTAGAAATTATATGTAGTCCATCTCCCGATAGACATCATTTGATTAATTATTTTCATGATTCACCCTGTAGTTTTTGTTGTTCAATATTTGTTGTGATTTACGTTTGATTGCATCACCAAAAAACAGGATGAATAGACAAAATTGTTGAGTGTGTGACAGTACTCACTCCTTGTACTGGTTGAGCAGGTCGAACACCAGTGATGTCAAGTTCTTTACGTAGATAAGGGGGGTAATTTCCCTGATCATGAGGGATTTGGTGACATTACTGGTGAACTGAAGGGGAACATACATCCCATCGAGATTGTCACCGATGATTCAACATGAATGTCGGTGCCGTCAACTGCACTGGCACATTGGGGCATGTTGTGAATACTCATTTACCCATGGAGGACTTTACGTAATCGGTCGCCTGTTGGCCATTTAATATACTGGTTGTAAAGTCTTGTAAAAATGAAGTGACACACATCGTGTGTAATCTTGCAGGCTGCCGACCGACCTATGCCAAACAGAAGGGCGATTGTCCTAAATTCACATGGGGTCGTCATCCTACAAATTGCTACCATAACTCTCTTTTCTACATGAATTGGCTCCTTAAATCGAGTATGTTCTTTGTTCAAATTGTCTCTTAAATTTTCACAGAGTTTGAAGAGGGATGCTCTTTTCATTCGGAAATTCCTTTGCCACTGCCTGTCTGGTACGTTAACAAAACACATTCCTCGAACCAAGTTGCATATTGTGGCAAATGAGCCTGGTCGATGTTAACAACTTGTGTGCTTGCATAGACCATTGAAACTACAGCCGGGGCCATGATACGCCGTCTTCGCCTCTCTCTTCTAGCCATCTCATTGCGTCTCTGGAGCAGTTTTCAATATCTGCGAACTATAGCATGTCTAGCTCGTTAAACTAGGCACATACCAAGTGGCAGTACCCATGATATGTATAGACCATGTATTGTTACGATCTGTTTGTATGGTCGAGGGTCTATTCGAAAGGTTCCGTCTATTAATACCTCGTTACACTCCTGCAAAACTTGAAGCTCTCGATCACTCATAAACATGGCAACGCCAATGGCATTGTCTTTTCCCAATAACTTCTGTTCGCCAGCCCATGTTTTGGCCCAAGTGCCTCCGATGCGCACCCTGTGGATGTTGCGAGGAATACATGGAACCTAAAGATGCTCGATGTCTCTGGAGGGATCTTTGGACTTCCTTGAATGGGGGACCTCTATCCCGTTGATCTCCTGGTAGATGGGTAAAGACATGATTGACACTCTTCGCACAGGAAGGGATAGATCCCTTCTTATTTCCAACGTCATGTCAAGCAGATAGTCTAACCTTTGGAGTCTTTCAGTCTCTGGAGGATGTGTGTGCTCCGGTACCCCATTGCCTAGTACGATTACATTGTCCTAGTTGATCCAGACGGACGTCATTAGTTTGAATTGATGCTCTGGAATGTGGCAATGTGGTTTTTATTCCTGCGATGGTTCTGTTCCTTTGATACCTATATTGTTCACGGACCACAAAACACTGGATAGATCATTCTTCATAGAATTAATAGATGATAAATCAGTCTTATGTATGATAGGAGAGGGTATTTGTGGGTTGATTGTTCACAGTATAAGTTAGTTATTTGAAATATGGGCAGATGATCTGTAATCACTGTAGAATATCCCAGACTGAATTGGAGAAGGGTGTGCATTAGTTAGGATATCGTCGATAAAAGCTGCAGATTTTGTGGTAATTCGTGTGGGCTTGTCTATTTAGGGACGGAATGAGTTATCTCATAAAATGTTAACAAAATGATTGATACAATTATTGGATCTAACGTTAAGAAAATTTATGTTGAAATCGCCCTTAACATAAATATTCTTATTTTCGCAGGATAAATTTTCAAGACATTCATCAATACTATAATTGAAATTCTGAATAGATATAGGTACTCTTGCAAGTTTAGAACAACATGCTTTCCACAATAAAGATTATTGATTGCTGTCATGTTCTCCTTCATTTCAAGGCGTAAAGATTCCCATCTTTCAACAACTTTAGGGAGAGTTTTTTTCCCGCCAGTCCTCCAAGAGTCTCACTAATTTCTTGTTGACTATACAACGGTCTGTCATTGTGTTTTTCATTTTGATCAGCAAGCTGTTTACTTTCTGCTCATTATATGCCAAATGAGTTCTTATACTGCAGAAATTGTCTGAGACAATCTGTAACTGTGCATGCACTGTGATCAGCCTAATATTTTTCTAAGTTATGAAAGAAGGGAAGAAGGAATATTTGTTTCATTCAGGGATTGTGTAAAACATAAGTACTACGTGCAATGATTATATCGAGGGTGCATGTATGATTGAAAACTTTCAGATTTGATAATTTTTTCTTCTGAGCCATAACATAATTCAAAGATTTCCATACTTTTGTAGATTGACCATTGCTACTTGTAATTGAAATAGAGGTGTAATCTTTCTTAGCTCTCAAAATCTTCGGTGTTACATCATTTCTCAGTCTCTGAAACGATGCCCAATCATTAAGCAATTTGTTATGTTGTGCTTAATGCTTTGTCTCATTATGCTCACGAATGGTTTGGTTTGTATTATATTATCATAGACCCACGGTGAATTCTTTTTTCTTTATTTGAGTGCATTTTAGAGGAGCATGCTTATCCATTACACCTTTCAATACTTTTTCAAGCAAGTTATAGGCTTCTGTGACATTCATAGAATGATAAAGTGATTCCCATGTAAGTAATCTAATATCTTCATCATAATGTATCATATTAATTTTCCCAATGTTCCTTGCCATCTCCAAAATTTGGAGTGTAAATATAAACCTTATTTCTAGCCAGATAAATAATTCAACTGCAGTAACGTTGAAGAAAGATATGTGATAAATATTTTTATCTACCAGTTAAGAAACTCCATTGAATATTCAAGTAACAAGTAACAAGATATAAATTGTGCACTTGATTTACTAGAAGATTTATATTAGAAATTTTTCTTAGGATGCCACATGAGTCACAATGCCATGTTTTTTTATGGCTTCATGTTGCTCTCACATCTAGTACTTGTGACATTATATCAATAATTCCATCATCATTAATTCAATTCTGTTTTGGCTGTATCATGACAGTGCCTTTGTCTTTAATAAAAAAAACTTTTGCACAATAGTTTGAACCAAATGATTCTGTGATTCTTATGTCTACACGTAGTTCCAAACGTATTGGTAAATGTATTGCTTTTTGTCTCCTGGGGAGTGTTTCACAAAAACTAAGATCGACTTAAGTTGGACTTAAAATATGGCAGGCCATTCATGCCACTACTGGTTGCACTCGCCATTGGTCTCAATAACGAATTTCCCTCAATATTGAACTATCAAAAAATGTAAATTCTGTAGCATTGTGATCAAGATTTGTACGTCCCTTGAGAAACCAATGCTAGGAATGGTTAGAGGAACTAGTGGCTTGAACAGCCTGCGATAAATCAAGTCCAACTTAAATCAATCTTAGTTTTTGTGAAACGATCCCCTGGACTTGCAAGGAGAGAGAGAGAGAGAGAGTGCAAAGAGATAAGTGAAAATGGGTTTAGATAGGAAGAGACAAAGGAGACTGGAGTGGAATCGTCTGTGTGAAGATTCGCAGATTGCTACACTGAGGATGTTAATAATGTTGTAGATGAAGATAAAGATAATGTTGGTCATATTGTAATGATAGAGATGTGTAATAGGCTTATTCGTAAAAAAGGAATTGAGAGGGGAGAGCTTAAATGAGTTAAATGTGACTTGTCATGAGCCCCCCACAATAAAAGAGGTCACCTGGAAATATGGGCCTTGCAATAAGGGACCAAGCTCCCATTCCCTCTACATCAGGGGCATACGATTTTTTGGAACAGTGGGGCAAATTAAGGATGCTGCTCCCAAGTTCCATGCAGGAGCAAGTATCGTATTCAAACAAATTTAGGCCTTCTTTACATAAAAAGGATTCCTTCAATGTTTAGCCAGAATTCATACCAACATTTTGCTATGAAAACATATCTACACTTCATGATCTATCAGAATATACGATAACAAATGAGGATAACCAAGCATTTTGAAGAGATATCCTTGATTCAAATAGAACATTTTGTAAAACTCTTTTTTGACAGTGAATGCGTGCATTTTTTAATTTGCCGTGCTTGCATTGCTGTTTGAATGGTAGATATTGATGGTTTTCCCCAACCCCCCTTTCAAGAAGAAGATTTTGTTGTTGCAATTACTGCCACTGAGGAATTTTAGATGCGCTGCCCCCGGGCCCCTTTTGGGTAAATGTACATTATTTGAAAAATTCTAGATCTCCCTTGTCTGAGGATGATTCCTACCAAGATTGGTTAAAATCCGGCCATGCGTTTTTGAGGAGAAGTTGAAAATGTACAAAGCTTACGGACAACGGACAATAGCTTACTTGAATCTTTGACTCAGGTAAGCTAAGAAAAGAGAGAGAGAGAGATAAATATAAGAAAATACATGAAGCTTTCTTGTTGTGACTTTGCTGAGTTTTAAAAGCAAACTTTACAAATTAATTTGAATTGATTTTGTTTTAATACTGTGTATCGAATGTAAAAATGAAAAGAGCAGTATACAAAATTAGTTTCGAATATCACTGAATAAATCAAGGTTTCTTCATAATGAAAATTGATAGGCAGCATGGGCCTTTGGAGGCTGAACACATGAGGAACCCCAAAATAAGTATCTTTCCATTACAAGCATAGAGCCAGATATTTATGTTTTCAATCACTTGGTTCTGCCTTGTGACTCTTTCCCCTGTTCCTGATCTTCATTGTTTCTTTTGCCATGCCTCTTATTAAAGCCCTCTCTGATTCACCCCCTTTCTCTCACGATTCCGTTCTCGGAATCTCTCCTCTCCTCTTTTTTAAAATCTATTTCTCTATCTCTTTATCTATATCTCCATCCCTCTGCCTTATTGTGACAATTTAAATTGGTCCCATTATGAATATAACTGCATTTGGTTTTAAAAGACGATGTGAAAGCCCGGTGACACACATGGGCACACCGCACACGCACATACGCACGCGCACATACCCACATATGCCTCTCTGTCAGACAATCAGCATTGTTTCATAAACACTAAATTCTGCTTGGTTCTGTTTTGTGACTGTTTCCCCTGTTCCTGACCTTCATTGTTTCTTTTGCCATGTCTTTTAGGCCCTCTCTGATTTACCCCCCCCCCCCTACCCCCCCCCCCTCTCTCTCTATCACGATTCCGTTCTCCAAATCTCTTTTTCTCCTCTTCCTTTATTTATTTCTCCACCCCTCTGCCTTACTGTGACAATTTAAGTTAATCCCTTATAAATATAACTGGATTTGGCTTTGAAAGACGATATGAAAGCCCAGTGACACAATTTTTGCACACGCACACACGCACGCACACATACCCACATAATTATGCTTCTCAGTGTTTCTCAGTGTTTCTTTATACACTTTGTTCTGTTTTGTGACTCTTTCCCCTGTTCCTGACCTGCATTGTTTCTTTTGCCATGCCTCTTATTAAAGCCCTCTCTCATTCACCCCTCTCTCTCTCTCTCTCTCTCTCTCTCTCTCTCTCTATCTCTCTCACGATTCCGCTCTCCAAATCTCTTTCTCTCCTCTTCCTTTATCTATTTCTCCATCCCTCTGCCTTATTGTGACAATTTAAGTTAGTCCCATTAAAAATATAACTGGATTTGGCTTTAAAAGACGATGTGAAAACCCAAGGGACACACATGGGCACACGCACACACACACACACATACCCATTATGCCTCTCTGTCACACAATCGGCTTTGTTTCTTCAATTCTATATTGTATCTACATCGAATTAATGAGGACAGTTTTCACTGTAGTCATCGTCATGCCTACAATTCATGAATAAAACAATAATGAAAGCAAATTTCCCTTTCACCAATTTTATTACCATTTTTTTTTTACTTTTTCATTGTATGCAAGAAGATAGAGGAGCATGTGCATGTGCTCTGAAAGTTACATGAAATAAATTTAAGTCCTAGAACAGGGCTTCTCAAAGTCCGCATTCGGACCGCCCGGGAGGCTGTACTGCTTTTTTAACATTATTTTTTTTGACCAACAATTCCCCTTAGATCAGATAAAGACCTAAACAAGCCTTATTTTCTTTAGTACACAACTCGTCGCTGTTTTCACGAAGTGACGGTAGAGAAAAAAAATTGCATTCACTTTGCGTGACGATTTTCCTCACTACCGTCACTTCGTGAAAACAAATTACTGACAAGTGTCATTAATGTAAATTTTAGGAGTAAATTGTCCGAGTCTGAACCAAAATTGAGCAATGTTGGAGTCGTGTCCGACTTTCCAGCAAGTAATACTGACGATAGTTGTTCTACTTCATTTAACGTATACGAATGACCGGAAGAATTTTTGCGCAAATGGTATCCCATGTTTCGGACCCTTTTATAAAATTCACATCTGGACCGTCAAGGAAAAAGTTTGAGAACCCCTGTTCTAGAAGATAATTTATAGATCTACATTCAGGATAAAACTTAAGCAAATTTCCCTTACAAATTACTTTAACATGTCAAACTTACGAATATAAGCCATTGGCCTAAGATCAGAAATATACAATACACTAAAATATACTACCCCATGATTCATTTTTCTTGTCATGTCTTTGAGAGATACCTCTGACATCTTTACCTCTGACATCTATACCTGTGACATCTTTACCTGTGACATCTTTACCTCTGACATATTTACCTCTGACATCTTCACCTCTGATATTTTTTACACCGAGCCGATATTACCTTTCTGTAATTTTCTTCTTTAAGTTATTGCACATCTTTATAGCATTTAAAAACTTGAATGTATTACATACTACGCAAATAAGTCTTAATTAAAAATGTTCATTAAAGTTTACTTATTAATACAATACTAATTTCAAAAGTTTACAAACTAATGAAATTTCATAGATATGCCATTAAGTCATTGTCATTTCAAGCCGTTAGCAACACACCACTCCAAAAAGTGAAAATAATTGATAGCATATTAGCATTTATATTCGTGAAATGTATACATTATATTTGTAAGGCACTGTTAATATAAATTTTAATTAATAGAATCATTAGCATGCCTTTATAAATTGTTTTGCTTGTTTTCTTTTCAGTTGTTTCGATATTCAAATTCTTCCTCGCCTTTGCCAAGGAAAGGAGAAATAAGAGGAAAAGTTTACTTTTAATTGGTAAGTGATGCAAGAAATAATTATGATTTTGCCTAATGTAAGGAAAATATTGACTTTTTGATAATGAATTTAGATGAAAAAAAAATGATATCCATGAGAAATAGTTTCAGCATGCTTCTTTTTAATATTTGGTAACAGGTAATACCTTTCCCTCTTAACCAAAGTTAACATAAAAATACTACAGGCACAAATTAAAGTGGTGGTTGCTTTGAAGGGTATGTCTAAGGCTCTTGTACATGGGAGACCAACTCCTTGTACACAATCCTCTTCTCAATCACGTGATGTGTAACATCCCACGAGGAATGCTGTTGACCAAACGACATGTATTTGACCTCCTGATCATCACCGAGGTCGTAGGTGATACACGGGTCACTTCTCAGGCGATTCGCCTCGTCGTAGGTACCATACCGAATAGCCCCACCGCTGAAGTCCATCCAGACTAGAGTGTAGGGAGCGTGGAAGATGCAACTACTACTTTGGCTTATCTGAACGGCCTCGCCACCACGGGTAGTACGCAGCTCCGTCTTCGTATCTTCCATGGCTGGAATGGAAATGCAGTGGAGAGAAAGCATATAATGGTAAGATGCGGTCCGAGCAGAAGCTTACTTTATTTCAGAGCTCAGATATCTATATTTATAAGATGATGACGTGGATAACAATCAAATGATTGCTTGAAAACGTACACGCGACCACGCAGGCATTTATTTTGCCTAACGCGTAATTTGGATGATGACCGGTCATTATCCAATGGTAAGGACCGGTCATTATCAAAATCATATTATAAAACATAATTTTATAAAACAAATAAAACATCTTATAAAACAAATAATACATATCATTTTGTTCGGGCATGAGTAAAATTACGCACTAATGCCCTAACTGCTGTGTATTATTTGTATTATTGTTGTTGTCAATGCTGAAGCCAATAAAAAAAACCTAAATAATCAACATCGGGCATTTTTACCAGCCGTGTGCGTCATCTATATTGATATGCGCGTACATATTACAATGACATATTACGTGATAAACAGGATTTCTGTAGTATGGGCAATGCAACAGAACTTAAAAGTTCATGTTTTGAAAGTCTCTGCAATAATGATATTCCACTTTGGTGGAATTTATGATCATATCTAGAGAAAAGAACTTTCGAATGAAGGAGATCAACTTTGACGCCAAGGCATTGGTACAGCAAGGCCCCGACACAGGCATACGATTTATAATGTCCTTTGCGTTATATATACCTGCGCCAATTTAGACATTTATTTATTACTTATCGGATTACTTTAACATCTACATAAGATACAGAACAGAGTTCTCATTGCTTACCAAGCTCTGCCTCGAGCTGTTTCTCAGCATCAAATAAAGCAATCATCTGGTCAGAGTGGACGATCTTCAGAAGCTTCGTTCCTCCACCCAAGAAGGTGTTGACGTCAAGACAATGCTCCTCTCTGTAGATCGTTCCTGCAAGAATTTAGACAAACGCAATTATGTCAACCAGTCTTTTAAAATAAAATGTAGGCGATGATAGCAATCCTGTCGAAAGCATATGTGGTGTTATACAGCAAACCTTGCTCAACAGTCAATGTAATTATTTGGGGTGGGTTATATCCTAGCTTGTCACATTCATTCGTAGAATATATCACCACAGGTATGGAGTCTATCAAAGGAATTTTAACTCACTTTGAGCACACACGCATACACCCACACACACATGCACGCTCCCGCATGCACACTGTCCAGAGATTTCGATTGGACCAATAGTAAAATATCAGACAATGATATAGAATTAAAGGAAATATTTGCTTGAAGGAAAATTATAATTTGTATTTCTATTCTTTACATTGGTCAGTGTTCAGCATGTTTTTGGTGAATTTTGTAGAAGCATGTTGAAAAGTACAACGTAAAATGAACATACAGCAATAATAATACATAATTCCAATAATAACATTAATACTAAACTTATTCCCAATATTACAGTACTGTTCTGAAAAGTAAATTGGTTCAGAGAGGGGGAGAGAGGGGTGGGGGGGGGGGGGCTGTGTTCATTGAAAACATTGATGAATAGGTGTATAACCCTTGTCATTTATACTTTCTGGGTACCTCATCATCAATAAAATGGAAAAACTTGATATAATTATAACTCACCTTGGTTGAGCTTGATGTGATAATTGCTACCGATAGTTCCTCCGAAGCCATCATAGCCATAGTGGGCGTCTCGATCAATGCCACCATAGTCCAGCAAGGGTTCCTTCTGACCGGTTAAGAAGATCTTCAGACTGTTGCCTTCACACGTGATCTGGTACTCAAGGAATGAGGACGGATCTAGAAGGGCCGCTTGGTCTTTAGGGATCGGAACCGAGTAGATTGTTTCGCAACCAAGGCATGTGGAGAGAGTTATCCTCCGGGAACTCATCTCTGAAAATGGGAAAATAGAAAGACGTTTGAAATAACACAGCAAGATAAAACTTGATATTCAATAGGAAAGAGTAACTTGAGAATAGGTTACTACATGTATAATGATATATCTTTTTCCATAATAATTCTTGCCCAAGTTGACGGATTTATTTCACGCTCACTATGACTTTGTATACACCATTTCCAATCTCTAGCAGAGTATTCCATTATACCACTTAATCTAACAATATAGTTTATCAATGATAACGTTTAGTGGAGCAACATTTCAAATATACTTCGAATACAATATCACTCTCATATTGCACGTGACGGACAGATCATAGATGCCGCCAGTCACTGACGACGTTCTACATCAGACAAATTACGTGACGTGTGCAAGGGGCTTTGTGAAATTACCCCCCCCCTCCCCCCTCCCCCCTCCCCCTCCCCCCTCCCCCCTCCCCCTCCCCCCACACGCACACACCAATGTAGAGCGAAAATAATCTTCAGATTATCATCTAAACAGAAAGAGTGCGACCCAACCAACAACAAAAACAAACTAAAATTCAATTATTACGTTGCTATGGTTACTGCAAACCAATTATCAGTGGACTTACTGATCAAAACCATGTCGGATTCAGAAAGCTCCTGGTCTTTGGCGAGCGCAATCAAGACAGTCCCAGAGGCCTTGATCTTGAGGTGGATGTATGGCACGCCACGCTCGCGACGGAGAGTGAAGAAAGTGAGAGAAGTTGCCCGTATTCGATCATGAGTCGCCTGCAAAACATCGCCTAAAAGTTTGAAAAGAAGGAAATGGTTAACACTTTTTTATGCGTCACGTATCAAAACCCTGGACCACCATATTGTTTGGAGTATTATTATTATGCAAATAGACTGTACGGGTGATGAAGGTGTAATTGGGGCATGTAGTTTCTTGTTTGATCCAGGTTCACCTATGATCGGCTTAACGGTGATAACAATTTGAAGGATAGACAAGAGGGGGAATTAGACAAATTGAACCTGTAATAAACGACGAGTACGATGGTAAGCATACTAAGGAAGCGTATAATGAAACACATGAATTGCTTTTTCAAGATGAATTCTGTGCACGTAAAGGAAAAATAAAGTACTTTGATACCAAGAGGCCTAGGCAATAACACCCACTTGAAATTTATCAATCTAGTGCATCTTAACTATTAAGAGTCCCGCCGCCGCACAATGTCCTTTGGCAAGACATTAATCTTTATTTGCCACACTCCACCCAGTTGAAGTAAATGGGTATCTGGTAGGAATTTATTCCTTGAAACGCAGCGCGCGTAACAGCTGCACTGCTAATATAATGCTGCATTATTGTAGAGCGCTTAGAGACTTCTGATAAAGTAAGTGTTCGGCGCTATATAAGCATATATAATTAAAGCAATATTTTTAACGCTTGTGGTTATTTCTGTATGTAAATTGAATACTCATTCATGACAAAAAAAATACTTGAATTTATTCAATCTCAATAGAATTACAAAGTGTTGAAGAGGATGGAACCATGGACCTAATACAACTTCTGTTTTCGTGTTTTTCAACATTTTACTGGTGTCGTTGTTTATTGGAGATACCGAGACGATTGCGTCAATACCAACACTGCAGTGTTATATATCAATATAATATGAAAAAGTTTAGTTTTACTAACCAAATACGTAGAAGTACTTGTATGTGTGTATGAGATACAAGCTGTCGTAAGCAGCAATGAATTCTAGCTTAGTCACCGAGATTTCCCCAATCTCCCAATTCATCATCGCCTCGCTGTCCTCCTCCGTTTCGCCGAACTTCATCCTGCCGTTTCGCCAAGAAAGGTAGTACTGCTTGCCCGCCAAGCTTAACACACCTCCTTCAACGCGACGCGACGCGTCATCCGGAGATTTATCACCAGTACCGGACGATCCCGTAACATAGTTATTGCCTTCGTCTCCAACGACTTTGTTACAGAAAGAAATTGTAAGCGGTAAGAAAATGAGCGTTTTGGGATAATGGTTTGAAATCCAACATGATAATCGATTATAAATCTTCAAAAGCATGAAGAATCCAAGTATGAAAATTACGGGGCATTTAGAAGAATTTGTTTCATATAAACTATTGTAATAACTGTCTCCTGTCAACTTATTTCTCTTTGATCTTTCCCCACTAACTACTTATGCCTTTTAAACGATATGTTTAGTGATATACAACAATAGGTCATTGTATTTACTTATGATATTTTATCTTGAATTCCTTATATTTATGTACAATTGCTAATTTGTAAACAAACACATTAAAGGGATGTACTAGCTAAGAAAAGCATAGTTTCTTTATACATCTGTCAATTGTGTGTTGTTTACAGCTCATAATTATATAAGATATCTGTCGTTAAATAAACCCCGATTATTTCATCAATATTTTGCTCGTTTTCACCATGTGCGGTAAACTCTCTTTTGCTGCATATTATGTTCAATGCACATAATGAATATGCCTGAACTTGAACTCCTTCCCTTCGTTAAAGTCATAACAAATCAAGATTGCTCAATATTGCAGTGCTAATAGATGTTTAATTATGTTTTACAAATTCCATATTGCACATATAATTACGTCAAAGTCATAGACATTAACAGTGAGGGGAGAAACATTCCAAATTCGAAAAAAAATGCTAGTAAACAGATTTATTACAACTGATGTTGTTAGCCTGAATATTATAGTTAGTTTAATTAAAAATAAAAATGAAGTTAAATAAAATCAGGATAGTAACTTCTTTCAACTCACGGATTGTGTAGACGACGTCGCCAACGGAGTAAAGACGAATTATCAAAAAATCTTGGGCTTTGACACTGAATACAACTTCGCGATCAAATGAATTCACCTCCAGACTACTTGTTTCTTCGGCGTTCCGGAGTATGATTGCAGAGGATCTCTGGGTAGAACCTGTACAACAGAGGTAAAATAAAGACGGAAACTGGACGTAAGGACTGGTCGTATGTCACAGTATTGAACCTGATGACTCGCACGTAGGCTTTTCATATGACTCCCTGTATTACAAATCTGCCTATCTGTACGTATTTCAAAATGACAAAATCCTCACGCCACCCTCTCTCTATCGTATTTTATTTTCCCTATCGCTTTTCTCTATTTCTAAAATCATCTACAAATTTTGCCCGGTTTCTTGTTACCCTTCTCTACGTCATGTCTTCTCTCGGACAAGCGCTCACCCTTAATTATATCCATACCGTTCACTTGTTGTTTTTTTTCTTTTTGAGGCTTTCTCTCTCCCTCTCTCTCTCTCTCTCTCTCTCTTTCTATCCGTCTTTGTCTCATACTAATTTTCCCGGTTATATCGTGGGTCTTCCATCTATTCTTAAAGACTGTTTTCTACAATTCTTCTCCCCTCTCTCCTTGCCCTCTCTCTCGCTCGTTCCCTTGTTCCCCCCCCCTCTCTCTCTCTCTCTTTAGCTACACTAATTGTGGCACGTCACATTGACAGAGGAAGGGTTAGATTGACTGAATGCGTATATAGGCCAACACTGTCATGTACTTACCCGGTGAGACGACAGAGAAGAGATTCCACGTGGCCACGTACTTGTAGGAGATGCATCCAATGTACCTAATATAGAATGTATTTGGATACTGTACTTCCACCTGTTCTCCGACCACAGCTCCTTCATACAGCAATGAAAACCAGTAGGAGTATGCTCCATCAGCATCAGGGTCTACATTGCCATTTAGGATCTTCTGAATCTTCAGCGTGAATATTCCTGTTCCTTCACCCTTCAAGTATCAAGAACAGAGATCAGTTTGATTCGATTTGATTTTTTGAATTGATATTACATGTCGATTTAATAAAAAACTTACAATAATGCAATAATGTATTGTGTATTTTCCATTTTATTGGTTTATCTGTTTGCAAGAAACTATTGTATTCTTTGCCTTTGTTTGTTTTTATGAAAGTGGTGTATAAATTCGATTCAATTCAATTTAATAAATTAATTAATAATGCAAATTAATTAAGATATTACACACGAATAAAAAATATCGAAAAAAGACGGATCATTATTGACCTAAAGTTAATTACAATGACAGGGAGGTGCATGCTTTGAGGGGGGGGGGGGAATTGCGGATCGTTAAGCGCACCAAAAACTGATTATCTAGAGTGAATTTTTGATAAAATTCATTAGGAATACTGTAATTACGTACAAGTGGATCAATTTTCCTGCTGAAGAGTCGATTACATTCCGCTGTTTCCTTATTACATCGCTGGACCATGTAGACGTTTCCCTCGGTTATACCTGCCAAACACACAAATAAACAATTGAAAATAAAAGAATATATTCAAATCCAATATAAGTATCTCACCATCAATCTCTTACATTCGACTATTGACTTTTGATAAATATATCTCTCGAAGTAAAAAGATGAGGTGAAACTTGACTTCGGTAAAACATGGACAAAGTCTGCATTAGTAAGTCTTGCAAGAATGGCGGCCTCGTGGTCTAACTTAAAGCTGAACATGAACGGTTTACAAATGGGTCCGTGAAAAAGTAGTTGTCTTTGAACGAAAATAAAATATGTAATCAACATGGTCAGAAAAGCATCTTATAACCAAAGTTATGAACAAACAGAACAGCAACTATTCTCACCGATTGAGTAATAATCTCCCCTAAGAATTTGTCCTTGTGTCAAGAGGATAGCGAAACCGGTGTTAATGGTGACACTGAAATCAAACTGAAGCTGTAATAAACGATCTATATCCAAGGTTTGATCGAAGAACGCAGCGACGCCAAGTACGTTGGTCTCAAGAGTGGCTGACTTATCTGAAGAAAATAAAAATTAAATATTTCGCGTAAAACTTATTTTTTGTGACGATTACCAAAAAAAAATGCATAATGAACATTACAGAAGAGCTACAGCAAAGAAATAGCAAATTAATTCTCGATGAAGTTTATATCTGTGCAAAATATTTTTGCCAAGAATATCAATAAAACAAATTATTTCAAGTCAAAGTTTATCTTCTAAAAGTTCATTATGAATAACTGTCCAATACCTTGGTGTCCCACAAAGGGTTAATGTTCTGCTTTTGTTTAGCTAGCAGAACGTATAAGTAAACTCTGAGATTCCTTCTTGAAAGGAGTGCAGGGAGTTTTAAACAAACTAAAGAAAGGTAAAATACGGATGATTTTCATCTTGCACTGGTTGAAAAGGAAAAATCTAAATGAGTTTGGTGAATGAACACAACTTTTAAGTGCATTATTTATTTTCTATAATACTAAACTGAATATTTAATGTTAGATTAACGTCAGCTTGTCTTGACAATGCATAGCAATGTTGTTTTCATAGTGTGAGATATCTCGCCTTGTTAAGACACACAACATCAAATCTCACACTGTTTGGGCAGTGACAAAGAAAGAAATAGAAGTATAAAAATTCAAAGAAGAGAACAATCTAAGGTCACGGCCTTACCAGGTTCTTCGTTGAACGGTTTCACGACTACAAAATAAGAGAATGGAAGTGAAAAAGAGAGTTACATTATTGCACTTAGATACAAGAGAAAACAATGTGTTGCAAAGTTATTACACAGTGTTAACCGAATTCATTCATATTAAGTGTAAAATATTATCTGAAATAAAAAATGACATGAGAATATAATGGGATATGATTGCAATATCAGAAGAGTGACTGCCAAGAAAGAAGTGTAGTGCAGTACGGTAGTACCTAAGTTTGAAAAAAGTGTAATTTCGTATATGCGTTACTTTGGGGCCCGTTAACTTTTGGGCTCATATATTATTAAGTTTATTTCAAATTTGAACAGCAAATAATTGAAAGGATGGGTTTTGATACTCATCTCAGAATATCCTAAATTAAATATACATTAAGTGCTCAACAAGGCCTACATAATTATGGAAGTGGCGAGAATAAGAGAATTTGTGCAGATCCGCTGAAGTATACCCTATGCATCTTGTTTGTATGTGCGTGCGTACGCATGTGTATGCGATTTCTAATCCAAAGTAAGCTTATGATTTATGTATTCTTTCACTAAAATGACAAAAGGGGGTCTTACCCGGCTCTACTACGTCCTGGCTAACTTTCTCTTTGACCTCTGCGTGAAAATGCACAAGAGAACATAATGAATTGGATGATTCAACGCGTAAAAAATACACCATCACCAGATAAGGTTGAATATACAGACGCCTAATAGCCAAGATTTTTTAAAAGGAAAAATACAGATTGAAAGTATCATTACATGTCAAGACTTATTTTTCAAGCAAAATAATAATACAAAATTATAAAATAAAAAATGAAAAAAACGAAGAAATTACTACATTAAATCCGATGTCTTTGTTCACAATTCATCCATGAGCTCTCTAATAAATGTTTTTAAATTCTTTCATTTTCTCAGAAACAAGGGTTTTTTGAATATGTGATTAAGGTATGACTATCCAAAGTGTGCTTAAGAGAATTGTCTTCATTTCAGGAGAGAAATTAAATATAGAAAACCGAATTCAGTCAATCAATGACTATTATCACAAAGTGTATACCTGGCTCATCGGTTGATCCCGTGTTTCGTATTGTCTCAATTGTTGGTGGAACTTGAGTTGGTGTCAGAGATGACTCTTGTGTTGTGTCTTCAATATCTTGATTGTCTATGATTCTGTCACCTCTAGTTCTCTTTACTTCAACGCCAGGGTTGTTACCCTTCAATTCTTCGAATACTTCACTGTTCACAGGTTTCGTTTCTTCTAATGTGTCCTGTATTACTGGTTCAATAACAGGTTCTGTGTCGTCATCTGATGACTCTTTAGCTTTTCCGCGTCTTCTGTCGCCTGTTTTTCCTCGTCTTTTGCCGCCTTTTTTTCCATTTCGTTTTCGCTCTTGTTGAACGCTGGGGCTGTCACCCTTGGCCTCTTCTACTGGTTCGTTTTCTGGTTCTGTGTCGTCATCTGATTGTGACTCTTTAGCTTTTCCGCGTATTCTGCCGCCTGTTTTTCCTCGTCTCTTGCCGCCTATTTTTCCTTTTCGTTTTCGCTCTTGTTGAATGCCGGGGCTGTCACCCTTGGCCTCTTCTACTGGTTCGTTTTCTGGTTCTGTGTCGTCATCTGATGACTCTTTAGCTTTTCCGCGTCTTCTGTCGCCTGTTTTTCCTCGTCTTTTGCCGCCTTTTTTTCCATTTCGTTTTCGCTCTTGTTGAACGCTGGGGCTGTCACCCTTGGCCTCTTCTACTGGTTCGTTTTCTGGTTCTGTGTCGTCATCTGATTTTGACTCTTTAGCTTTTCCGCGTCTTCTGTCGCCTGTTTTTCCTCGTCTTTTGCCGCCTTTTTTTCCATTTCGTTTTCGCTCTTGTTGAACGCTGGGGCTGTCACCCTTGGCCTCTTCTACTGGTTCGTTTTCTGGTTCTGTGTCGTCATCTGATTTTGACTCTTTAGCTTTTCCGCGTCTTCTGCCGCCTGTTTTTCCTCGTCTTTTGCCGCTTGTTTTTCCTTTTCGTTTTCGCACTGGTTGAACGCCGGGGTTGTTACCCTTAAGTTCCTCTTCTACTGATTCTATTTCCTGTTCTGTTTCTTCAATCTCTGTCTTACTTGCAAGAGAATCTTTCGAATCTTCATCTGTGTGAAGAGAACAAATTCAATAAAAAGAGATTAGGTTTTGGAGATTTGTCCCTGATTGTCGATCAATATAAGGGATACGTTTCCTGAATTGAATAGCCACCCTTAATAAAACATAATGAATACTTATATTAGCTTCATACTGCTCTTATATCCATCTCAGGCCCGGGATGTTCAAGCCGCTTATCAAGTTTCGTTAATAGCCTGACTCGAGCTCAGTTAGCTTCAAGCGCTTAAAGCATTCAATAAATGACTTCCAACCTGGTGCGCATTTACTAGTACATCTGCGTTGAGAGTGGCAATTTTAGAATAATATCTTGCCGATGGAAATTAATGCCGCGGCTGAGACTCGAACCGCGAACCATGCTCCCCAGTTCGGTGATGTATCCGCTAAACCAAGACACATGTACTGTGCTTTCAACATTTTTCTCTGCAGATGCGAATACGTAATTTGGTTTGTCTTAATGTGAACATGGTTGTGGTTTTGTTGCAATAGACTTCCAGCAATCAATGTTGATTGATATACTTATCTTCTCATTTAAGACAGGATGATCAGTCAAGTTTTTCTTTTTCAAATTGGACTTTCATTGAAGAAAAGAATAATCATTTCATTTTTTTTATAACGCTGTGTTTTTCATCAAAATAAAAACATGTCCGAAATTTAGAGTGAGGCAACAGATCAAACAGTTTCAATGAAGCTTGTGAAGTGAGATAAATCAGTGAAGGCACTGAAAATGTGTGCATTGTTACGGAACATCGTCTGCTCATGCTAACTTGGTCCCTTGAGTGACGTCAATTCTCGGCAGTGTTCGGAGAGCTCTTCAAGTGCGAAAGTGGGGAGGTAATTTACCGTTCTAATATTGATAATAAGCGTTACTTTGAAAGTTTCTAAGTGGGGAATTCTAATAGCCTTATTTGATCTTACCTTCCTTAATACAATGATACAAATTAAATCAATGAACCTCTATGTTGCCAATATTGGCATCATTCTTTATTCGTTCATTTTCTAATAACAATTCCTGTATCTGACAATATACTTTTTTTAAAGGAAAGAAGGCAGAGTAAAAGCCAATTCGCAGGTAAATGTAAGCGCTCAATGCCTATATGTCGATTTTGTTTAAAAAAAAATAAAAAAATCATTATGTGTTATACCAGGGAGAATGTTTAAACTCACATCTCCCTGGTTATACTTACCTTCGATTTCTTCCACAGCGAGAGCAATACCACCACCCACCGTCCAAATGTCGAAATGGTTGTAGAGATAAGCTTCTGCAACAGGTGCCACCATCTTTTGACCACGGGCAGTAGAAACAGTCACGCTAGACTCGAACACATCGATGACGAGTTGGTTAGGTGGGTCAATGTCATTGCCAAACTCGAGGAATGGTTGGTCCTGTGGATCTACTAGGTTACTACCCCCACTGCGAATAACAGATGGCTGACCTGCTTTCGTACCCATTTCTGCATGCCAAAGAAACAGACATTATGTCAAAGAGTAGTTGAATATTTACCATATTTTTCGCTGGTGAACTGACATTTGCTCCTTCCATGATTTCTGTATTTCTTCAAAAGGAGAGGTTCAGGTTAAGGTAATAGGTATTTTGAGGTGTACCGATTGGGTGAAGTTCATAATTTGTTTAATGTATAAAATTATAGGAAATTGACGCGGAGAAATTGTCGCAGGAGCAAGTGTGCAACCATTTTTATTTTATCATTTTCTGGGTTGAGAAAACAATGCTAACACGTCATTTTCTTTTCGATAAAACATAACTTCATTTATTTACTTTGGTAATATGAGGGAATTGATTTATTACAAACTTCATTATATGATAATGAATTTAATTATCCGTGCTATTAATATATCTTACGGTGCGTTTCCGGATGAGTGACTTTTGCAATGTCATGGACAGGATTGATAGTAAACTTGATATTACAATGTCTGATAAATTGTTAGTGCATGGAATCCATTAGTATCATACAAATTAGTCATTCATTTCAAGAGTTATGCTATTTATTTCTCTGTGCGTTTTGGCTGAAGTTTCTAGTTCACTATTCCGACCGTGTAGCTTTCAATTTACACTCCTAATAGTACCATATTTTTTATTTGTACTAGATAACTTTAGATTTGCCTATATCAAAAAGGGACTATAAACTCTTTTTCTTGTAAGTAAAAGTCAAATAAACGAGAGGAAAGGACCACGCGCCGGAGGAATGATAAGACATTCTTTTAGTAGTCGTATTATGGATAATTTCCTTTTGGAGTTGAATCCACTCCGAATAACAGTGGATCCACTCCAAATCATACGTTGAATCACTCTTTTAAGAGTGGGTTATAACATGTTATTTTGTATAAAGAATAGATTTCCACTCAAAATTAAGGCGATCCTTATATGACCCCTCAAAGAGAGGAGTCTTTCTCCTGTACATTTAGCGATAAAGATAAAAACATGGTAAAATCATTTTATATTTGCCACGCAAATCATACCAATAATGAACTGATATAGTCAACTGGAATGTGCTTGGTTTGCCTTACCTATCGTATAACTCTTCCCATCTGGGCGACGAAACTCCATGAAGACCTTGTCAGCCTCGAGAGCAAAGCTTAACACCAGTTGCCCTGGGAATTGAAGTTGAGTGGCAATCGATGTTCTCTCAAGAGTAGTCGTGGATGAAAACTCTCTAACGGCTTACAGGGTCAAAACAAAAATACGTAATTGTATTGAAAGCAATTAATGTTTAGAAGCGTCCATGACTGAAAGACATGGGAGTGGGAAGTATCTTAATATTTGCAAATGCAATCTGCTACTTCGCAGAGATAATGTATTTAGGATGCTGCGATTGAAGAATCTATTTTTCTTGGTGTAGGACGTACAATCCATCCATTTCTTTGGAATATCCAGATGAAGGAAACAATATTTTTCTGAAACAGACATTTCTTTTACACTTCTCCCTCATGTCTGTGTTATTCCAGTATAATAACGAAACATTCAAAATGATTGAAAATTGCTAAATGCGAATGCATGCCTTGTCTCACTGCATCTATGATCACTGCAACTTTCTTTTTAAAGGTTTTACTCCAAACTTTGAAAAGCACTTTTCAGACTGTGATTCCAAAATGGTTTACCCCAGGAACCCCACCAAGTTATGGCGTATAGTCTCCCTCCTCTATTTATGAGGGAAATCCGTGGGAGTTTCCATGCAATGTGTTCTGAACGACATATGTATTTTTTCCTACGTTTATTATGTCACCCACAAATTCAGAATCTCGTAATATGACCATATCATATCACAAGATTTTATTAATTTCATTTTTTATGAAATATATAAATAAATATCATTATGATACAAGACACCGTTTGCACGTTATCGCCCCGTACCATTTTAATCATACCACCTTGTTGGCACCTTTACCATTTTTACCTTCAACTGGTAAATGGATAATAGGCTTTGTAATGACAATTTAGGATTTTCTAAGACTTGTCCAAAAAAGATTAATATACGACGCTTAGAAAAAATAATGAACAATCTTCGCTTCGAAATTTAAAGAGTAATTTTACTGGGTAATGCTTATAATTATGAAATATTGTCATTTTTAGCATTGATGATCACTGTTTAGCCATTGTTTACTCGTTGTAATACATTATTAGATTCGTTTTGTAAATAAAGAATCCCGTGGAAGGGGAATAAAAAAGAGAAGATATGAAAATACCTTCAGTCTCGACCATCTGAAGCTCGGTGAATTCACCATCACTAGTAGAGGCCCAAATGGAATTAAAACTGCGACCTTTTCCGCGGATTTTAGCGATGAGTTGGCGTTCATTGTTTGGTTCCTTATTCCAGATCTCCAGCTGCCGTTTCTCGATGCGAAAGAAGATTTTCGACTCCTTGCTAGGGGTAATAAAAATACCAATTTCTTCGTTGCTCACTAATTTTCCTCCATACAGGATTCGGGATGTCTGTTTGGGTTGCGTGCTCAGTTCTGCCGTGGAGAAGAAAACGAAAAATTGAGTCGAAAGTCTTTGAACATTATTTGGTATAATTATGTTATACTAAACATAAGCACATACTGCGAATGTGATGGATGACCTAGCTTACCGCCAGGGGCACGTTTTATTAATGTATTTACTTAATTTATCTATTTACTCGTTACATTTTAAGAACAAAATAGCGGAAAAAATACATGCATGACTTTTTGTATGGGAATTTTGATATAGCAAAAGATCTTGAAAATAATATATCAGGAAATATAATGTGAAACAGCTCATAACGTAGCTAGGGATTCGGATCATTACATACATTGATCTACAAAATGTATCATGATATTTTAGACTGCGCCTGTTTATCCATTGCTCCTCGTTCCGGAAGTCACTATTTTCCTCACTTAGGGAGATTGACAATTAAGAACATTTTAAAACACGCCTTAAAATTGACCTATTCCGGCAATTGTTGAATACTAACTTCAATGACCGAGCCTGCATGTGCCTTTAAATCTGTTTAATCAGAAATATGGCACCATAATAATATGCTGTGAATCATCATGATATAGGCCTAAGTTTATTGATGGAATACATTAGTTAAGATGATATACATGAATGTATCAGGGTAGATTCTTTTAAGGTATATTCCTACCGATTGTGTAACAATCATTTCCCTGAGAATCGAAGCAAATTTCGAAAGTGACGGCGCTGGCCACGGTGCGTATTAGACAGGAGAATGACGTTGCTTTAGAACCAATATCTTCGAAGGCAGCACCGCGAGCAAGAGGACCAGTGGAGCTGTAAAGGGTTCTACCAGCTGAATCGTAAAATAAAAACAAAATGTAAAGGTTTCAACAGGAAAGGAAAGAAACAAAACATACTAATGTGTGTTCCTGTTCCCTTCATGCTACATTTTGCTTACAACTTTAATTAATTTTTAATCTTTAAAAGTAACATAAGAATGACAAATTGAATGTAGTATGTTTGCATTTAAGAACAATAACAAAGATCATAATCGTCATTCCGCATCATCAGTTCACTATTTCCCCAACATCAATGATGATAAACAAAGCGTTCGCGCAGTGCACAGTCGATCCTTTAAACTATTCTCTGACAGAAAGAGATAGTGAAGGAAATATTAACACATAAGTAAATTAATGTAGGTGAATGATAAGAATTACAAAAAAAAACATATCTACGTATTACTTAGCTCAGTATTGTATGGTGAGAATACGTATGATGAGAACATTTATGAGGTTTGTTCTCAAGATGATCTGCCTGTAAATCTTTTTTGAAAGAAATGCCCTTCAGCTATTGCTCTGGACCTGGTTCCATTTTCCACATTGTTTTCCACCGGGTCCGATAGAATCATATTTTTTTTTCAGTTTAAACAAAATATTGTCTTTAAGGAAACCTTGTTGTACGTACATCTTCGTAGGCGGAATCTAACCTTCGTCCAGTCCCCATCTGATGTGGACATGTAGACATCTTGGATGACTGATGACTCGGGTAAAGCGACTGAGAGATCGTCTCCCTTGTCATTGTAGATCGTCAGTTTAGTACGTGAGACTGATACATATAATCTGGTTCTTCGTTTAAATCGAATGAATGCTCCATCTTGACTATCGCCCGTTCTTTGGCCGCCGTACTCGAAGAAGGAGGCCGAATCACGCTGTGAACTCAGGGCTACAGAAAGAGAAGATCAAGAGCAAGTATCATGTTGTAGGACCTACTACAACCCCATATTTCTTGTTAACGTGAAACTCAACTTCATTGTTGAATGCAGTAGGTTATACGTATATTAAAATCCAGTTACGATGCTGCTAATAGGATGTAACAATAATATCTTAAATATATGTTTTCACAAACAGACATTTCATGTCAAAGGTCACCTAACAAAACTGGGAGAAAATAAAAATATGCTCTTTTATGCCTTATACATTATACATTTAATATTTAAGGTCTACTCAGATATATTTTTATCAAAAAATCGCACCATAAGGGGGCATCATGGGAATATTCTAGAGGGTCCTTACTTTTGCATGATTGTTCTATTACTGAAATACATCGTTGCAAGGTTGTCATCTCGGAAAGGACTTTCAAAAAGTCATCATCACTGACGTACATATTGCATAAATTATATTGTTTATGACCAGTTCGTTGAGAGTTCCAATATGTTAATATGTTTGGTAACGTTTTTGTTTCGTTTTCATTTTTTTGCATAATTTGTAAAACGATTTGTTTCAGTTGTAGTCATTTGCATTGACAGTGATAATGAATTTAGTTTGTTTTTAAAGTTACGAGGCCTAGTAGTTTCTGCTTTGAAAGCACCACAGGATGTATACTAGGCCAATAAGTTGATGTTGTTTTTGTGTGTTTGTAGGGGGAGGGCTTTGGAGCATTGGACTTACAAGCAGTATAGCAGTCTTTGCCTCCTGACGACAGGCAGAATTCTAAGACGAATCGAGTTGCTTTGGTCTTGATAAAAACAGACATGGCGCTCCGACGTTCGTCAAAGCTCACAGCGCGTGTCCTCTTCACTGCACCCTTGACGGTACGCCATCGATAGTCTAGAGAATAGTAGAAATAACGCATGGAATCATTAGCATTCATAATGTAAACACTACAAAAAGAGTTCAAGAAATCAACTAAAGGACAATTTCGAAAACAATATTGGCAGATTGTCCTGACAATATAAATTATGTTCGAAGTTTGCATTATGTTTTATGCACACTTCAGTACTCAACCATCGAAGTTGCCTTATAGGTAGGTTCTTGAAAAGCCTTTGAGATCGTCTTCTTTGTACACCTTTCCAATGGATTCAATGGAAAGTGAATTTTTGAAAAAGAATGCCATCATTATGGAGTTCATTCTAGACTCTTTCCCGTCAGGTTCTTATGAATGCCTTCTCTGTCAACCAAAGTATCCCAGAAGATACAGTGACATATTGTACAGTATCTACGATATTGCAGATAAGCGAGGAGTGTGGGGGTGTAGTTCTTGTTCATATTCTTGATTAAGCTTATCGTTTCCTGACTAACAGACAACGGCTTATATTTTCTTTTATGATAAGCAAACATTTTAAAAATTCAAAGTAATTCAGTACTAATATATTTATTTTTGGTTGCTTATTATACTAATTCAATTTTTTTCTTCAATATCATGTAAATTCCCGGAAGTTTGAAGGACAATGTTATGTCTACGTGTTCTTGAATCAAATATAGTCAAGAAATAAACAATGAAAAACATTAAAAGAGTAGAAATATTGGAAGAAACCAGATAAATTGGACCAATTAAGAAATAAACATGAAAACGTCAAAACGGTAGAAATATTTGAGAAGAGTCGACAATTTAATTGGAACGTGACTGACACGTGTACTTATCATGCAAATAATAATGTTGAAAATAGTGTTTTAAATGAAAGCTTACATTTGCCTCTCCGGTGTGCCCATCTTCCACGACCTGTATCGGAGTAATCATTAGAAAAATAAAAATATAGGGATGAATAAAAAAAAAAAAAAAAGATGAATTTTAAATGGCAAAATTAATGAAGCTTAGTATTAAACCTAAATTGATTATTACCATTAATCACAGAAAGTATGGCTTATATTTTTATAACTGTTTTTTTTAAATCCGATAGTCTACAGTAGGTTAAACATCTGGTGCTGACTTGTTTATTATTAAATTTTTTGTCTTATAATAATAGTTGAAATTAAATCAATGCAGGCGCAGAAATATCTGTCTTTGCATGCAAAATGCGTTGAAGAAACATTCCCCATAAGAAAGCCATTGAAAGGCGGGAACAATCAAAGCATAATCATTATGGTACTCTAAGATTAAAAACAATTTACCTACCAAAACTTAACACCGTAAAGATATTCTTGATCCTGTATTCATAATCTTGTTTATTACAGTATAATGGAAATTAATATTCTCATTTAAGTCGTACAAAAACATTTCGTGACAAATTCGGAGTCCGTGGTTGCGTGAATTCAATTAATTTTTTACAAACTAAGATGCGAAATGACGGTAGTTTGAAGCTCATTGCTAATACGCTCTCAAAATTGATAATATTTTAAGCAATAATGATAGTGATGATGACGACGATGATGATAATGATAATACAGAATGCAACCTCGTTTGTGAATCTCAATGTTATTTGTCTTGCCTCAACAAATGAAATATTTCATTGAAATGTATAGACCAGTTCTGGTCATGCGATTGCATTGCGAAAGAAACGTTGTGGAATCATCAGAAAAGGTTGATCATCTAGCATATAAGTATTGGTGTGTACTGCAAAGTTCTGGAATCAACAACATGATAACAAATTTGGCCCAGTCTTGGTAAAGTTACAAGCACTGTACACAGAAAGATTTATATCGGACTACGCGATATCTATCCAGTCCGAGAATTTATGTCTGTATATATTGTCATGCTCAATTTCCTTTCCCTTTATCTCTCCCCTCACTTTCACCTCATTTTTGTCATTCGATTGGGGTGCTCGGTGTGGGGGGGGGGGGGGGGGGGGGCACGTGTAGTGCACCACTGCTTCGCTATAACCATCCCGTAATGTCCTTGTTTTATGTACACCGATAGATTTTATTATTATTCTTAACATGTGTAGTCCTCGACAAATCATTTTTGATTTTTGACTACCCCTTCCACATTTGCTGATTTGTTTCTTTTTAAAACATACATTGTTCCAACTGGAGTCGTTTTATATATAATGTACATGTTCTATTATTGTATTGTATGTATTTTTTTTAATTCTATGTAGCTCCCTATGTTTTGCATTTGTGGAGAAATAAATTGAACTTTGAATGTCTTCTGTCACTGAAAAGTTACTGTAAAAACAGATTTAAAAAAACAAAAATCGTCATACCTCGATTTCGTCCGCCCTTTCTGCTCTTAGAGTCTACATTGAAAGAAAAAATTCAATGCTTTATGGTTATCCTGGTTTACATGAATGTGTACTTGGCTGACAAGATTTGTTTTCATTAAATAATTGTTTCATTCAATATTTTACGAACTGTAATTGAATAAATGTTGTAACCAATGATTTATATTTATGTAACTTTGAATAGTATTACCGCTTACATCACCTATATAAAGGTCAATCATGTAGTGTTCAAAAAACAGATTATAAGATATATTTTCCTATTTCGTTCGTGATAAAAGCAATACAGCGATACTACCTATGTCTTTCAAAGAAACGTAATCATATTTCATATTTCAAAATGAGAACCTCACTTCCTCGTTATATTAATTGACATCATTTAATCAATTCAAATGGGTTGATAATCATAAATTATCCTTTATTTTCTTCATTCTCCTTAACTGTTAACCTAAAGAAAAGCATATCAAGATATTTGTTCAGGTGATATTAATTGGTACACTTAAAAGAGCTCTAACCAAATAATAGATAGAAGAGTTTTCAAGCACAATGAGTTTACCTTTCTTGCTTCCTCCACGTCGTCCTCCTCTGTTCTTTTCATTCGACTTTGAGTCTTTGTCTGAGGAAACGTTCAAAGAAAAGAAATGTCAAAATGTATTAGAAGATAAATATAAGCAAGATTTAGAAAGATTGTTTAGGGCTGGAATGAAACAAAGCAATATGGAAATATACATTCAACTTATATAGAGCTGCAGAGGACCAAGTCCTTCCTTAAGCTTTGATTTTTGAAAAGATGTAAGTCCGTATCAATTTATCTTCATATTACTGGCAACAAACATTGTATCTTCAGTACATTAATGTATATGTACATTAATTTAAATATCTACCTGCAGATCACCGATACCATTTAAATTTCACCTCTATTAGTGTGATGAGATCGAAAATGATTTGGTCTACAATTACTGGGTCTGTGATTTAAATTGAGTGTATTTCCGAAGACACCCATCCACACCTACACACTTACACGCCCACACATACACGCGCGCTCGTGCGCAATCTCACCACCATAACATGAAAAGAAAAGAAAACATCTTCGAGATCTGTTTCTGATAATCGATGTCGTTTGGTGGAGTGGTTTAAGGCGCTTGACTGGAGATGCGAAGGTCGAGGGTTAGAATCCCAACACGCACTAATATCCTTTGGCAAGATATTAACCTACACTTGCTACTCTCGGCCCTGGTGTTAAAATGAGTACCCGGTAGGATGCGACCGTCATTGTTGGTCAAACAGTTTTTGAGCGTCAAGTCATGCCTGGCTGGAATAGTCCCCAGGGAGTGGAGATTGTGTACACATTATCAGCGGGCAGGCACTGAATCCAATGACAGGATAATAGTATATCGGTAAAGCGCTTAGAGACGTCCGAGATGTATTAAGCGCTCTAGAAAAGCTGAACATTATTATTATTATTATTATCTTTCTAATAATCTTACCGCCTTTTTTACGATCACCACGCTTCCTTTCTTGGGGTGACTCGGTGTTTCCCCTTTCTCTCTTTTCACCCCCTTCATAAAAACATAAATCATTAAAAATATATATTAATAAACATACGGTACTCTTGCCCAAACAGTTAAGATAAATTTGTTCTTACCTCTTTCCATGAAGTGATTTTGTGAGTAGGTTTTTTCTTGATATATACAGTTCACATTTGTATCCTTTCTTAAAGTAATCACGAATGATTCGAATTGAACACAGCTCAATTTCAGTTTTAAACTAATCATATTTGTATTGTAGAAATTGTAAATGCGTAACAAAAAAAAGCAATTTTAACTTTGTGATTTATGAGGAATAACGATGCCTGGATGGGGATCGAATACAACTTCTTAAAACGAACAAAATGCATTTCAATGCGGGACCGGACCCAACGTATTTTCAGTCATGAAAACAAGGAAACTAGCAAAGGTTTACCTCTTCCTCTGCTCTTTTTGCCGCCGGAAAGTTCATTCGACTTTGAGTCTTTGTCTGAAAAAACGTTAAAAGAAAAGAAATGTCAAAATGTATTAGAAGATATTTATAGGCAAGATTTAGAGAGATTGTTTAGGGCTGGAATGAAAAAAAGCAATATGGAAATATACATTCAACTTACATAGAGCTGCAGAGGACAAAGTCCTTCCTTAAGCTTTAATTTTTGAAAAGATATAAGTCCGTATCAATTTATCTTTATATCATTGTCAACACAGATTGTATCTTCATTACATTAATGTATATGTACATTAATTAAAATATTTACCTGCAGATCACTGATGTCACTTAAATTTCACCTCTATTAGTGTGATGATATCTTGTTAGAAAAGCGGGAAAATATTTTGTTCCACTATTACTGGGTCTGTGATTTAAATTGAGTGCATTTCCGAAGACACCTATCCACACCAACACACTTACACGCACACCCATACACGCGCGTGCACTCTCACCCTCATAACGCTATAGAGAAAAAACAGCTTCGAAATCTGTTTCTGTTCATTAATGTCATTTGGTTCATCTTTCTAATGATCTTACCGCCTTTCTTCCTACCGCCACGCTTCCTTTCTTGGGGTGACTGGGTGTTTCCCCTTTCTCTCTTTCCACCCCCTTCATAAAAACATAAACCATTGAAAATATATATTAATAAACATACGGTACTTGCTCAAACAGTTAAGATAAATTTGTTCTTACCTCTTTTCATGAAGTGATTTTGAGAGTAGGTTTTTTTCTTGATAAATACAGTTCATATTTTCTCACAACTTGATTAATCAATCTAAAGAGTCATATAGAGTGACCATTGAAGTTCTGAGAAGTTTAATGCAATTTATCCACAAAGAATTAACCAAATTGTCACACTCATATCATGAAAAGAGGTAAGAACAATATTATACCAACTTCATGGGCACCAGTGTTTATACGGTACTTAACAGTGTAATGATAATAACAATACAGATCTTTACTTAGGGTAGTAGACTCATTAATATTAATATAACTCTTCTTTAGAGCCCTGTATTTATTTTACTGAGAGATTCCTAGACTTTCAATTATTACATCTGGGACTCTAATCGTTTTATGATGGATAAGGGAGATCCGTGTTTGCAGAATAAAATGCTATACAATGACATAACTATTGAGTTGTACACTGCCCTTTTTTCCGGGGGTGGGGAGGGGGGGGGGGGTAATAAAAGAAGCTGTGCTGACTGAATCATGAATACTTACTCTTTCTACCTCCCTTGCCCCTATACCGCTTTTCAAATGATGAGATCTCTGATTCGGAAACTATTGAAACAAAGTGAAATAACACAACAGAAGATATAATCAGCTATAGTTATCAGCGATTAATACATCATAATTAAGATGAACAATTTTGTCTGAAAGGAAGTGGAAACAAAATAAATGAATTAATTGCTGTGATAACTTCAGTGACTGAATATTTTCTCTTTCCAAAGGCATCATTTTAATAACAGCCGATTTCAAGGCATATAATTTCTGCGCTTTAAAATTAACTAATAATGACGAACACAGCATTATAATAAAACCAAGATGGATTATATAAATAAATAAGTAAAGGTGAGACAGACATGGAGTGGAAAAAAGATTTACAAATTGTATAATTAGGAAATGTCTTACTAAAAGGTATAATGGTTTTGATGAAGATCAGCACCGTTGTCTCATTTTATTTGCCATTAGTGTGAAGTGTAAAATGCGCAATTACTACGTCTCTCGGATAGGGTTTTAAGCCGTCTAAAAGCTGTCTACAATACCTGTTTCGTTTAGTCATTCAACTTACATTCACGTTCCCTTATCTGGAATGTAGAATCTCCTTCTCCTCCGTTTGCAGTGCCATAGCAGTACCTGAAACCCTTAAGTTCATCACCATCGACCGATGCAACAAGTTCTAATCCTGATTTGCTGTTCCTCACAACCACACGCTGGGATGTATAGGTGATAGTGAAGGAGAACTTCTCCCCTTTCTTGTAAAAGAAGTCCGAAATGGGATCGCCCAAATCCTGTCCATCAAGCTTAATGGATGATTCACCAGATGAGCTCAGAACTGTATAAAAAGACACATTTTATGTAAAATATGTGTATTCCTTGATGATAAATATCATGTGAAAGTATTTTCCGTGGTTTTCTTTTGGATGGGAGGGGGGGGGGAGGCTATGCGAAAACAATTAATCAAAATTGAAGTAACATACTTGGAGAGATATTCGTTGTAAAAATTGATATAGGGTCACTAAACTTATCATTTTGACAGACCACTCTTTATGATGATGATAATGAGACTGAAAACACAAATAACAAAATACAAGATACAAAATGCATTCGCTTTATTTTAAAATCATCGTCAATCAAAGGGCAATATACGTATACAAAGTTCTAGAATCAAGGCACATTGCTGTATGCATTTTATATATTTGCATTTCAATTATTTTTCATGGTGTAGATTTTTTTTTTTTGTAGGAAAAGAATAACCCCTCGCGATAGTAAAAGCTGCTAAGAAGTAACCTTGTTTGTACCTTCTCGCACGCTCTTCGAGAAGACAATATGCGGTGACTTTTTTCTTACCAATCTCAAGGCAGTCTTTTTCTCTCTTTCGACAGAACTGGATGGTAAAAGATTCAGCAGAGGTCGTCAACTCATATTCCAGACTCTCATTCTCATCCAGTTTCTCAATAACCTGTTGTCGTCTCCCGCTTCTGCATTTAGACATCTTCCAATCTGCAGTTAACAAAAATCATAATCATTTGATTACAAATGACTTGAAATCTGGTATTGGAATAACCTCTCGAGAGAAACTGGTTAAAGGGGATTCGTTGATTTTGCTGTAGATAGACAGTTGTTCAAACAGAATCATACAAAATAATTAACAGTTGCTTGTATCACTGAAAAAATCAAATCATATGTAATATTTATCTTAGATCATTTGAACTAACATTTTTTGTTATTGCTCATTTCTCAACTACCATAGTTTTACTATGTATAAATGACATCTGCAGTCCTAAACATCAATTTAGATAAACGTTACTTTCTATCATCATTAATAGAGCTCAAAATCTCTTGCCATTCTGCGATCAGAAAACACTCACAAAACACACACAAATGAAAACATCCCACACACATAACATATCTACTTCAGTATATTCTGTACATTGATTTTATCTGGCTTTCTTGAAAGCTTTGTCATCGACCAAGCTGTGGTACATTTCTTGTACAATGTAGAAAGTAATAATAATCGCTTCCTTTGCTACTGTGTTTAAAGCTTCTACTACTGTTACTACTACTACTACTACTACTACAACTACTTCTAATTTTACTTCTACTATTAATACAGCTACTACTACTGCTGCTGCTGCTACTACTACTACTACTACTACTACTACTACTACTACTACTACAACGTCTACTACTACTACTACTACTACTACTACTACTACTACTTTCTACTACTAGTAGTCTATTATAACTATTACTTATGATGCTATAATAACAACTGCTACTACAGTCAATCTACTTCAGCGAACATAGAATTTTAAGAAAGAGAATTATCAGACGAATATATTTACCTCTTCTTCCACTCTTTTTACTGCTCCTGTCTTTTTTCGATCCTTTATCTGAGTAATTTTTTGAAGAAAATATGTAATTGTCGATACCCATCGTTCAATATTTTGATTTTTTATCAAATTACTAATCAAGAACAAAAATCCGAATGTATCCTTTTTGGAAAGAGGGTAAAAACAAAATCACTTTAGATAAATATACAAATCGGTATAGTAGACACATATCTATACTTCTATTTCATTACATATTTTGTGTATGATATTAATAATTATAATAATGATAAGGAAAAGAATGATCATATTGAACATTTATAATGCGCCATTTCTGCCAAAATTGACACTCCTGGCGCAGTTGTGTGAAAATTGTATAATTGTGGGCATACGACAATCAAGTGATTTAAAAAAGAAAGTAAAATACACATAAGTTAAAGCTTATCTATGATGATGATGATGATGATGATGATGATTACGATTAAAATAATTATCAAAATTATAATAATACCAACACCAACACAGGTGATGATGGTGATGGGTTGGGGGTGGGGAAGTAAAGACAACGCATGGAGCAAATAATATTACCCGATACCCTCTCACATTCTTTACTCTTCGTCTCCCTAATGAGGCTAGGAGCCTCTACATACAATATGAGGATCCATTCCTATTTATAAATGTTTGTAATTGTTAGAAAGGAATTCCTTTTATGTTACATAAAAATCTTCTCATATTGGGGGAATTTAAGAACTTATACATCCTTTCTTAAAATAATCACGAATGATTCGAATTGAAAACAGCTCAATTTGAGTTTTAAACTAATCATATTTGCATTGTATCAATTGTAAATGCGTAACAAAAAGACAATTTTAACTTTGTGATTTATGAGGAATAACGATGCCTGTATGGGGATCGAATACAACTTCTTAAAACGAACAAAATGCATTTTAATGCGGGACCGGACCCAACGTATTTTCAATCATGAAAAGAAGGAAACTAGCAAAGGTTTACCTCTTCCTCTGCTCTTTTTGCCGCCGGAAAGTTCATTCGACTTTGAGTCTTTGTCTGAGAAAACGTTCAAAGAAAATAAATGTCAAAATGTATTAGAAGATATTTATAGGCAAGATTTAGAGAGATTGTTTAGGGCTGGAATGAAACAAAGCAATACGGAAATATACATTCAGCTTACATAGAGGTGCAGAGGACCAAGTCCATCCTTAAGCTTTAATTTTTGAAAAGATATAAGTCCGTGTCAATTTATCTTTATATCATTGTCAACACAGATTGTATCTTCAGTACATTAATGTATATGTACATTAATTAAAACATTTACATGCAGATCACTGATGTCACTTAAATTTCACCTCTATTAGTGTGATGATATCTTGTTAGAAAAGCGGGAAAATACTTTGTGCTACTATTACTGGGTCTGTGATTTAAATTGAGTGCATTTCCGAAGACACCTACCCACACCAACACACTTACACGCACACACATACACGCGCGCGCACTCTCACCCTCATAACGCTATAGAGAAAAAAGAACTTCGAAATCTGTTTCTGTTCATTAATGTCATTTGGTTCATCTTTCTAATAATCTTACCGCCTTTCTTCCTACCGCCACGCTTCCTTTCTTGGGGTGACTGGGTGTTTCCCCTTTCTCTCTTTCCACCCCCTTCAGAAAAACATAAACCATTGAAAATATATATTAATAAACATACGATACTTTTGCCCATACAGTTAAGATAAATTTGTTCTTGCCTCTTTCCATGAATTGATTTTGAGAGTAGGTTTTTTTCTGGATAAATACAGTTAATATTTTCTCACAACTTGATTAATCAATCTATTGAGTCATATAGAGTGACCATCGAAGTTCTGAGAAGTTTTAGGTAATTTATCCACAAAGAATTAACCAAATTAGCACACTCATATCACGAAAAGAGGTAAGAACAATATTATACCAACTTCATGGGCACCAGTGTATATACGGTACTTAACAGTGTAATGATAATAACCATACAGATCTTTACTTAGGGTAGTAGACTCATTATAACTCTTCTTTAGAGCCCTGTATTTATTTTACTGAGAGATTCCTAGATTCCCAATTATTACATCTGGGACTCTAATCGTTTTATGATGGATAAGGGAGATCCGTGTTTGCAGAATAAAATGCTATACAATGACATAACTATTGAGTTGTACACTGCCCTTTTTTTCCGGGGGTGGAGGGGGGGGGGGTAATAAAAGAAGCTGTGCTGACTGAATCATGAATACTTACTCTTTCTACCTCCCTTGCCCCTATACCGCTTTTCAAATGATGAGATCTCTGATTCGGAAACTATTGAAACAAAGTGAAATAACACAACAGAAGATATAATCAGCGATAGTTATCAGCGATTAATACATCATAATTAAGATGAACGATTTTGTCTGAAAGGAAGTGGAAACAAAATAAATGAATTAATTGCTGTGATAACTTCAGTGACTGAATATTTTTTCTTTCCAAAGGCATCATTTTAATAACAGCCGATTTCAAGGCATATAATTTCTGCGTTTTAAAATTAACTAATAATGACAAACACAGCATTATAATAAAATCAAGATGGATTATATAAATAAATAAGTAAAGGTGAGACAGACATGGAGTGGAAAAAAAGATTTACAAATTGTATAATTAGGAAATGCCTTACTAAAAGGTATAATGGTTTTGATGAATAGCAGTAGCGTTGTCTCATTTTATTTGCCATTAGTGTGAAGTGTAAAATGTGCAATTACTAAGTCTCTCGGATAGGGTTTTAAGCCGTCTAAAAGCTGTCTACAATACCTGTTTCGTTTAGTCATTCAACTTACATTCACGTTCCCTTATCTGGAATGTAGAATCTCCTTCTCCTCCGTTTGCAGTGCCATAGCAGTACCTAAAACCCTTAAGTTCATCACCATCGACCGATGCAACAAGTTCTAATCCTGATTTGCTGTTCCTCACAACCACACGCTGGGATGTATAGGTGATAGTGAAGGAGAACTTCTCCCCTTTCTTGTAAAAGAAGTCCGAAATGGGATCGCCCAAATCCTGTCCATCAAGCTTAATGGATGATTCACCAGATGAGCTCAGAACTGTTAAAAAAGACACATTTTATGTAAAATATGCGTATTCCTTGTTGATAAATATCATGTGAAAGTATTTTCTGTGGTTTTCTTTTGGATGGGGGAGGGGGGAGAAGGCCATGCGAGAACAATTAATCAAAATTGATGTAACATACTTGGATAGATATTCGTAGTAAAAATTGATATAGGGTCACTAAACTTATCACTTGACAGACCACTCTTTATGATGATGATGATGATGAGACTGAAAACACAAAGAACAAAATACAAGATACAAAATGCATTCGCTTTATTTTAAAATCATCGTCAATCAAAGGGCGATGTACGTATACAAAGTTCTAGAATCAAGGCACATTGCTGTATGCATTTTATATATTTGCATTTCAATTATTTTTCATGGTGTAGATTATTTTTTTGTAGGAAAAGAATAACCCCTCGCGATAGTAAAAGCTGCTAATTATAACCTTTGTTTGTACCTTATCGCACGCTCTTCGAGAAGACAATATGCGGTGACTTTTTTCTTACCAATCTCAAGGCAGTCTTTTTCTCTCTTTCGACAGAACTGGATGGTAAAAGATTCAGCAGAGGTCGTCAACTCATATTCCAGACTCTCATTCTCATCCAGTTTCTCAATAACCTGTTGTCGTCTCCCGCTTCTGCATTTAGACATCTTCCAATCTGCAGTCAACAAAAATCATAATCATTTGATTACAAATGACTTGAAATCTGGTATTGGAATAACCTCTCGAGAGAAACTGGTTAAAGGGGATTCGTTGATTTTGCTATAGATAGACAGTTCTTCAAACAGAATCCTACAAAATAATTAACAGTTGCTTGTATCACTGAAAACGCAAATCATATATAATAATTATCTGAGATTATTTGAAATAACATACTTTGTTGTTGCTCATTTCTCAACTACTATAGTTATACTATGTATAAATGATATCTGCAGTCTTAAACATCAATTCAGTTAACCATTAATTTCTATCATTACCAGAGCTCAAGATCTTTTGCCAACCTACGATCAGAAAAAACATACACCCAACATATACGAATAAAACACATCCCACACACATATACTTTAGTATAGTTTGTACTTTGATTTTATCTGTCTCTCTGTCTACTACTACTACTACTACTACTACTACTACAAACATTTTTTCTTCTACTTCTACTATTACAACAACTGCTACTACTACTACAACTACTCAATTCTACTTCTACTATTACAACTCCTTCTACCTCTACTACTACTACTACTACTACTACTACTACTTCTATTACTACTACTACTACTACTACTTCTACTACTACTACGACGACTACTAGTCTATTATAACTTTTACTTCTAACGCTTTAACAACAACTGCTACTACAGTCAATCTACTTCAGCGAACATAGAATTTTAAAGGTGAAATTCAAAGAAAATCACAAATATGTCAACTAATGTAGCACTAGAAACTGGTAAGCTAACAGATGGCCATCGTACAAGTTTGAGGTCAGCTTCATATCGGGTGATTTATAAAAATAAAAATACAACCACCTCCATAGCAGCTGGGATATACGAGAGATTCGCCAGAAAATAACGATGTTTTAATGACGTCACAACAGGGACCAATACTGCCCAAGCAGACGACATCCCATAAAGAATGAACATAATTGCAAAGCTATTATTTGTCAAATTATAATGAGTTTAGTGTATATAAATGTACTGGCACGTCAAACCGATCAAAAGGGGACATGACCCGATTCTGATAACTAAAATCTTATGCTTGTAAATACACAGGATAGGGGTTAATTAACAATCAAAGAAACCAGCCTTTCAAATTGAAAAGCCCCCGGATTGATATTAAGGACGGCATTTGTTCCCTCTTAAAACGCCGAACATACCGCGGTGTCTGCAGCTGAATATACAATGGCGTCTTATTTTGTTTACAAGCGACAGATTCCTTTATTTTTGTATCGCTGCATTTGTCATCAAAATAAAACCATGCGCGGGGTTAAGAGTGAGGCAATAGATTATACATTTAGCCTGGCGGTAGTGAAGTAAGAGAAAGAACTCAAGAGAAGATGAAAATACAGGCACTGAAAATGTGTGAGATGTCATGGTACATCGTCTGCTTGTGCAAATCATGTCCCTGCTGTGATCTCACACATCTCAGCAGCGTTCGGAGAGCTATTCAGGTGCTATGCCGGGGCTGTATTTAAGCGTTTTGTAATTTATAATAATCATTACTTCGAATGTTTCCAAGCATTGAATTTTGATAACCTTGTCGAATCAAAGTTTCAACTTTGCAATAATGAAAATAAAGCTAGATTTAAAATCAATGAATATCTACTTTAAGAAAGAGAATTATCAGACGAATATATTTACCTCTTCTTCCACTCTTTTTACTGCTCCTGTCTTTTTTCGATCCTTTATCTGAGTAATTTTTTGAAGAAAATATATAATTGTCGATACCCATCGTTCAATATTTTGATTTTTTATCAAATTACTAATCAAGTAAGAACAAAAATCCGAATGTATCCTTTTTGGAAAGAGGGTAAAAACAAAATCACTTTAGATAAATATACAAATCGGTATAGTAGACACATATCTATACTTCTATTTCATTACATATTTTGTGTATGATATTAATAATTATAGTAATGATAATGAAAAGAATGATCATAGTGAACATTTATAATGCGCCATTTCTGCCAAAATTGACACTCCTGGCGCAGTTGTGTGAAAATTGTATATTTGTGGGCATACGACAATCAAGTTTTTTAAAAAAGAAAGTAAAATACACATAAGTTAAAGCTTATCTATGATGATGATGATGATTACGATTAAAATAATTATCAAAATTATAATAATACCAACACCAACACAGGTGATGATGGTGATGGGTTGGGGGTGGGGGAGTGGGGGAATTAAAGACAACGCATGGATCAAATAATATTACCCGAAACCCTCTCACTTTCTTTACTCTTCATCTCCCTAATGAGGCTAGGAGCCTCTACAGACAATATGAGGATCCATTCCTATTTATAAATGTTTGTAATTGTTAGAAAGGAATTCCTTTCATGTTACATAAAAATCTTTTCATATTGGGGGAATTTAAGAACTTATATATCCTTTCTTAAAATAATCACGAATGACTCGAATTGAAAACAGCTCAATTTGAGTTTTAAACTAATCATATTTGCATTGTATCAATTGTAAATGCGTAACAAAAAGACAATTTTAACTTTGTGATTTATGAAGAATATCGATGGATGGTGATCGAATACAACTTCTTAAAACGAACAAATTGCATTTCAATGCGGGACCGGACCCATCGTTGTTTCAATCATGAAAACAAGGAAACTAGCAAAGGTTTACCTCTTCCTCTGCTCTTTTTGCCGCCGGAAAGTTCATTCGACTTTGAGTCTTTGTCTGAGAAAACGTTCAAAGAAAAGAAATGTAATGTATTAGAGGATATTTATAGGCAAGATTTAGAAAGATTGTTTGGGGTTGGAATGAAACAAAGTAATAAGGAAATATATATACATTCAACTAACATGGAGCTGCAGAGGACGAAGTCCTTCCTTAAGCTTTAAGTTTTGAAAAGGTTAAAGTCCGTATCAGTTTATCTTCATATTATTGACAACACAGATCTTCAGTACATTAATGTATATGTACATAAAATCAAAATATTTACCTGCAGATCACTGATGTCATTTAAATTTAACCTCTATTAATGAGATGATATCTTGTTAGAAAAGCGGGAAAATACTTTGCTCTACTATTACTGGGTCTGTGATTTAAATTGAGTGCATTTCCGAAGACACACATCCACACCAACACACTTACACGCACACACATACACACGCACGCACTCTCACTCCATAAAGTGAGAGAAAATATTGAACAGCTTCGAAATCTGTTTCTGTTCATTAATGTCATTTGGTTCATCTTTCTAATAATCTTACCGCCTTTCTTCCTACCGCCACGCTTCCTTTCTTGAGGTGACTGGGCGTTTCCCCTTTCTCTCTTTCCACCCCCTTCAGAAAAACATAAACCATTGAAAATATATATTAATATAAAACATACGGTACTTTTGCCAATATAGTTAAAATAAAATTGTTCTTACCTCTTTCCACGAAGTGATTTTGAGAGTAGTTTTTTTTCTTGATAAATACAGTTCATATTTTCTCACAACTTGATTAATCAATCTATTGAGTCATATAGAGTGACCATTGAAGTTCTGAGAAGTTTTAGGTAATTTATCCACAAAGAATTAACCAAATTAGCACACTCATATCACGAAAAGAGGTAAGAACAATATTATACCAACTTCATGGGCACCAGTGTATATACGGTACTTAACAGTGTAATGATAATAACCATACAGATCTTTACTTAGGGTAGTAGACTCATTATAACTCTTCTTTAGAGCCCTGTATTTATTTTGCTGAGAGATTCCTAGACTCCCAATTATTACATCTGGGACTCTAATCGTTTTATGATGGATAAGGGAGATCCGTGTTTGCAGAATAAAATGCTATACAATGACATAACTATTGAGTTGTACACTGCCCTTTTTTCCGGGGGTGGGGAGGGGGGGGGGTAATAAAAGAAGCTGTGCTGACTGAATCATGAATACTTACTCTTTCTACCTCCCTTGCCCCTATACCGCTTTTCAAATGATGAGATCTCTGATTCGGAAACTATTGAAACAAAGTGAAATAACACAACAGAAGATATAATCAGCGATAGTTATCAGCGATTAATACATCATAATTAAGATGAACGATTTTGTCTGAAAGGAAGTGGAAACAAAATAAATGAATTAATTGCTGTGATAACTTCAGTGACTGAATATTTTCTCTTTCCAAAGGCATCATTTTCATAACAGCCGATTTCAAGGCATATAATTTCTGCGTTTTAAAATTAACTAATAATGACAAACACAGCATTATAATAAAATCAAGATGGATTATATAAATAAATAAGTAAAGGTGAGACAGACATGGAGTGGAAAAAAAGATTTACAAATTGTATAATTAGGAAATGCCTTACTAAAAGGTATAATGGTTTTGATGAATAGCAGTAGCGTTGTCTCATTTTATTTGCCATTAGTGTGAAGTGTAAAATGTGCAATTACTAAGTCTCTCAGATAGGGTTTTAAGCCGTCTAAAAGCTGTCTACAATACCTGTTTCGTTTAGTCATTCAACTTACATTCACGTTCCCTTATCTGGAATGTAGAATCTCCTTCTCCTCCGTTTGCAGTGCCATAGCAGTACCTAAAACCCTTAAGTTCATCACCATCGACCGATGCAACAAGTTCTAATCCTGATTTGCTGTTCCTCACAACCACACGCTGGGATGTATAGGTGATAGTGAAGGAGAACTTCTCCCCTTTCTTGTAAAAGAAGTCCGAAATGGGATCGCCCAAATCCTGTCCATCAAGCTTAATGGATGATTCACCAGATGAGCTCAGAACTGTTAAAAAAGACACATTTTATGTAAAATATGCGTATTCCTTGGTGATAAATATCATGTGAAAGTATTTTCTGTGGTTTTCTTTTGGATGGGGGAGGGGGGAGAAGGCCATGCGAGAACAATTAATCAAAATTGATGTAACATACTTGGATAGATATTCGTAGTAAAAATTGATATAGGGTCACTAAACTTATCACTTGACAGACCACTCTTTATGATGATGATGATGAGACTGAAAACACAAAGAACAAAATACAAGATACAAAATACATTCGCTTTATTTTAAAATCATCGTCAATCAAAGGGCGATGTACGTATACAAAGTTCTAGAATCAAGGCACATTGCTGTATGCATTTTATATATTTGCATTTCAATTATTTTTCATGGTGTAGATTATTTTTTTGTAGGAAAAGAATAACCCCTCGCGATAGTAAAAGCTGCTAATTATAACCTTTGTTTGTACCTTATCGCACGCTCTTCGAGAAGACAATATGCGGTGACTTTTTTCTTACCAATCTCAAGGCAGTCTTTTTCTCTCTTTCGACAGAACTGGATGGTAAAAGATTCAGCAGAGGTCGTCAACTCATATTCCAGACTCTCATTCTCATCCAGTTTCTCAATAACCTGTTGTCGTCTCCCGCTTCTGCATTTAGACATCTTCCAATCTGCAGTCAACAAAAATCATAATCATTTGATTACAAATGACTTGAAATCTGGTATTGGAATAACCTCTCGAGAGAAACTGGTTAAAGGGGATTCGTTGATTTTGCTATAGATAGACAGTTCTTCAAACAGAATCCTACAAAATAATTAACAGTTGCTTGTATCACTGAAAACGCAAATCATATATAATAATTATCTGAGATTATTTGAAATAACATACTTTGTTGTTGCTCATTTCTCAACTACTATAGTTATACTATGTATAAATGATATCTGCAGTCTTAAACATCAATTCAGTTAACCATTAATTTCTATCATTACCAGAGCTCAAGATCTTTTGCCAACCTACGATCAGAAAAAACAAACACCCAACATATACGAATAAAACACATCCCACACACATACCATATATACTTTAGTATAGTTTGTACTTTGATTTTATCTGTCTCTCTGTCTACTACTACTACTACTACTACTACTACTACTACAAACATTTTTTCTTCTACTTCTACTATTACAACAACTGCTACTACTACTACAACTACTCAATTCTACTTCTACTATTACAACTCCTTCTACCTCTACTACTACTACTACTACTACTACTACTACTACTATTACTACTACTACTACTACTACTTCTACTACTACTACGACGACTACTAGTCTATTATAACTTTTACTTCTAACGCTTTAACAACAACTGCTACTACAGTCAATCTACTTCAGCGAACATAGAATTTTAAAGGTGAATTCAAAGAAAATCACAAATATGTCAACTAATGTAGCACTAGAAACTGGTAAGCTAACAGATGGCCATCGTACAAGTTTGAGGTCAGCTACATATCGGGTGATTTATAAAAATAAAAATACAACCACCTCCATAGCAGCTGGGATATACGAGAGATTCGCCAGAAAATAACGATGTTTTAATGACGTCACAACAGGGACCAATACTGCCCAAGCAGACGACATCCCATAAAGAATGAACATAATTGCAAAGCTATTATTTGTAAAATTATAATGAGTTTAGTGTATATAAATGTACTGGCACGTCAAACCGATCAAAAGGGGACATGACCCGATTCTGATAACTAAAATCTTATGCTTGTAAATACACAGGATAGGGGTTAATTAACAATCAAAGAAACCAGCCTTTCAAATTGAAAAGCCCCCGGATTGATATTAAGGACGGCATTTGTTCCCTCTTAAAACGCCGAACATACCGCGGTGTCTGCAGCTGAATATACAATGGCGTCTTATTTTGTTTACAAGCGACAGATTCCTTTATTTTTGTATCGCTGCATTTGTCATCAAAATAAAACCATGCGCGGGGTTAAGAGTGAGGCAATAGATTATACATTTAGCCTGGCGGTAGTGAAGTAAGAGAAAGAACTCAAGAGAAGATGAAAATACAGGCACTGGAAATGTGTGAGATGTCATGGTACATCGTCTGCTTGTGCAAATCATGTCCCTGCTGTGATCTCACACATCTCAGCAGCGTTCGGAGAGCTATTCAGGTGCTATGCCGGGGCTGTATTTAAGCGTTTTGTATTTTATAATAATCATTACTTCGAATGTTTCCAAGCATTGAATTTTGATAACCTTGTCGAATCAAAGTTTCAACTTTGCAATAATGAAAATAAAGCTAGATTTAAAATCAATGAATATCTACTTTAAGAAAGAGAATTATCAGACGAATATATTTACCTCTTCTTCCACTCTTTTTACTGCTCCTGTCTTTTTTCGATCCTTTATCTGAGTAATTTTTTGAAGAAAATATATAATTGTCGATACCCATCGTTCAATATTTTGATTTTTTATCAAATTACTAATCAAGTAAGAACAAAAATCCGAATGTATCCTTTTTGGAAAGAGGGTAAAAACAAAATCACTTTAGATAAATATACAAATCGGTATAGTAGGCACATATCTATACTTCTATTTCATTACATATTTTGTGTATGATATTAATAATTATAGCAATGATAATGAAAAGAATGATCATAGTGAACATTTATAATGCGCCATTTCTGCCAAAATTGACACTCCTGGCGCAGTTGTGTGAAAATTGTATATTTGTGGGCATACGACAATCAAGTTTTTAAAAAGAAAGTAAAATACACATAAGTTAAAGCTTATCTATGATGATGATGATGATTACGATTAAAATAATTATCAAAATTATAATAATACCAACACCAACACAGGTGATGATGGTGATGGGTTGGGGGTGGGGGAGTGGGGGAATTAAAGACAACGCATGGATCAAATAATATTACCCGAAACCCTCTCACTTTCTTTACTCTTTATCTCCCTAATGAGGCTAGGAGCCTCTACAGACAATATGAGGATCCATTCCTATTTATAAATGTTTGTAATTGTTAGAAAGGAATTCCTTTCATGTTACATAAAAATCTTTTCATATTGGGGGAATTTAAGAACTTATATATCCTTTCTTAAAATAATCACGAATGACTCGAATTGAAAACAGCTCAATTTGAGTTTTAAACTAATCATATTTGCATTGTATCAATTGTAAATGCGTAACAAAAAGACAATTTTAACTTTGTGATTTATGAAGAATATCGATGGATGGTGATCGAATACAACTTCTTAAAACGAACAAATTGCATTTCAATGCGGGACCGGACCCATCGTTGTTTCAATCATGAAAACAAGGAAACTAGCAAAGGTTTACCTCTTCCTCTGCTCTTTTTGCCGCCGGAAAGTTCATTCGACTTTGAGTCTTTGTCTGAGAAAACGTTCAAAGAAAAGAAATGTAATGTATTAGACGATATTTATAGGCAAGATTTAGAAAGATTGTTTGGGGTTGGAATGAAACAAAGTAATAAGGAAATATATATACATTCAACTAACATGGAGCTGCAGAGGACGAAGTTCTTCCTTAAGCTTTAAGTTTTGAAAAGGTTAAAGTCCGTATCAGTTTATCTTCATATTATTGACAACACAGATCTTCAGTACATTAATGTATATGTACATAAAATCAAAATATTTACCTGCAGATCACTGATGTCATTTAAATTTAACCTCTATTAATGAGATGATGTCTTGTTAGAAAAGCGGGAAAATACTTTGTTCTACTATTACTGGGTCTGTGATTTAAATTGAGTGCATTTCCGAAGACACCTACCCACACCAACACACTTACACGCACACACATACACGCGCGCGCACTCTCACTCCATAAAGTGAGAGAAAATATTGAACAGCTTCGAAATCTGTTTCTGTTCATTAATGTCATTTGGTTCATCTTTCTAATAATCTTACCGCCTTTCTTCCTACCGCCACGCTTCCTTTCTTGAGGTGACTGGGCGTTTCCCCTTTCTCTCTTTCCACCCCCTTCAGAAAAACATAAACCATTGAAAATATATATTAATATAAAACATACGGTACTTTTGCCAATATAGTTAAAATAAAATTGTTCTTACCTCTTTCCACGAAGTGATTTTGAGAGTAGTTTTTTTTCTTGATAAATACAGTTCATATTTTCTCACAACTTGATTAATCAATCTATTGAGTCATATAGAGTGACCATTGAAGTTCTGAGAAGTTTTAGGTAATTTATCCACAAAGAATTAACCAAATTAGCACACTCATATCACGAAAAGAGGTAAGAACAATATTATACCAACTTCATGGGCACCAGTGTATATACGGTACTTAACAGTGTAATGATAATAACCATACAGATCTTTACTTAGGGTAGTAGACTCATTATAACTCTTCTTTAGAGCCCTGTATTTATTTTACTGAGAGATTCCTAGACTTTCAATTATTACATCTGGGACTCTAATCGTTTTATGATGGATAAGGGAGATCCGTGTTTGCAGAATAAAATGCTATACAATGACATAACTATTTAGTTGTACACTGCCCTTTTTTCCGGGGGTGGGGTGGGGGGGGGGGGGTAATAAAAGAAGCTGTGCTGACTGAATCATGAATACTTACTCTTTCTACCTCCCTTGCCCCTATACCGCTTTTCAAATGATGAGATCTCTGATTCGGAAACTATTGAAACAAAGTGAAATAACACAACAGAAGATATAATCAGCTATAGTTATCAGCGATTAATACATCATAATTAACATGAACAATTTTGTCTGAAAGGAAGTGGAAACAAAATAAATGAATTAATTGCTGTGATAACTTCAGTGACTGAATATTTTCTCTTTCCAAAGGCATCATTTTCATAACAGCCGATTTCAAGGCATATAATTTCTGCGTTTTAAAATTAACTAATAATGAAAAAACACAGCATTATAATAAAACCAAGATGGATTATATAAATAAATAAGTAAAGGTGAGACAGACATGGAGTGGAAAAAAGATTTACAAATTGTATAATTAGGAAATGTCTTACTAAAAGGTATAATGGTTTTGATGAAGATCAGCACCGTTGTCTCATTTTATTTGCCATTAGTGTGAAGTGTAAAATGCGCAATTACTACGTCTCTCGGATAGGGTTTTAAGCCGTCTAAAAGCTGTCTACAATACCTGTTTCGTTTAGTCATTCAACTTACATTCACGTTCCCTTATCTGGAATGTAGAATCTCCTTCTCCTCCGTTTGCAGTGCCATAGCAGTACCTGAAACCCTTAAGTTCATCACCATCGACCGATGCAACAAGTTCTAATCCTGATTTGCTGTTCCTCACAACCACACTCTGGGATGTATAGGTGATAGTGAAGGAGAACTTCTCCCCTTTCTTGTAAAAGAAGTCCGAAATGGGATCGCCCAAATCCTGTCCATCAAGCTTAATGGATGATTCACCAGATGAGCTCAGAACTGTATAAAAAGACACATTTTATGTAAAATATGTGTATTCCTTGATGATAAATATCATGTGAAAGTATTTTCCGTGGTTTTCTTTTGGATGGGAGGGGGGGGGGGGGGAGGCTATGCGAAAACAATTAATCAAAATTGAAGTAACATACTTGGAGAGATATTCGTTGTAAAAATTGATATAGGGTCACTAAACTTATCATTTTGACAGACCACTCTTTATGATGATGATAATGAGACTGAAAACACAAAGAACAAAATACAAGATACAAAATGCATTCGCTTTATTTTAAAATCATCGTCAATCAAAGGGCAATATACGTATACAAAGTTCTAGAATCAAGGCACATTGCTGTATGCATTTTATATATTTGCATTTCAATTATTTTTCATGGTGTAGATTATTTTTTTTGTAGGAAAAGAATAACCCCTCGCGATAGTAAAAGCTGCTAAGAAGTAACCTTGTTTGTACCTTCTCGCACGCTCTTCGAGAAGACAATATGCGGTGACTTTTTTCTTACCAATCTCAAGGCAGTCTTTTTCTCTCTTTCGACAGAACTGGATGGTAAAAGATTCAGCAGAGGTCGTCAACTCATATTCCAGACTCTCATTCTCATCCAGTTTCTCAATAACCTGTTGTCGTCTCCCGCTTCTGCATTTAGACATCTTCCAATCTGCAGTTAACACAAATCATAATCATTTGATTACAAATGACTTGAAATCTGGTATTGGAATAACCTCTCGAGAGAAACTGGTTTAAGGGGATTCGTTGATTTTGCTGTATAGACAGTTGTTCAAACAGAATCATATAAAATAATTAACAGTTGCTTGTATCAATGAAAAATCAAATCATATATAATAATGATCTTAAATCATTTGAAATAACATACTTTGTTGTTGCTCATTTCTCAACTACCATAGTTATACTATGTATAAATGACATCTGCAGTCTTGAACATCAATTCAGTTAAACGTTACTTTCTATCATTACTAGAGCTCAAGATCTCTTGCCAGTCTACGATCAGAAAACACACACAAAACACACACAAATGACAACATCCCACACATATAACATAACTACTTCAGTATATTCTTTACATTGATTTTATTTGGCTTTTCATCAACCAATCTGTGGTACATTTCTTATACAATGTAAAAAGTAGCAATAATCGCTTCCGTTACTAATTTGTTTTACTGCTTCTACTATTACTCCTCTTCCTCCTCCTACTACTACTACAAGTAATTCTACTACTACTACTACTACTACTACTACTACTTCTATTACTACTACTACTACTACTACTTCTACTACTACTACTACTACTACTACTACTACTACTTCTACTACTACGTCTACTTCTTTTTCAACTACTACTACTACTACTACTACTACTACTACTACTACTACTACTACAACTACTAGTACTACTAATTCTAATAATAGTATTACTAATTTTATAACATAACTGATGCTACAGTCCATCTAAATCCATCAGCGATCATAGAATTTAAAGAAAATGAGTTATCAACAAATATATTTACCTCTTCTTCCACTCTTTTTACTGCTCGATCCTTTGGTCGATCCCTTACCTGAGCGTGTGTTCAAAGAAAATAATTGTCAATACCTATCATCTATAATTATGACTTCTTTTTAAAATGATAAATCAAGTTTAAAAAAAAAATATATATCATTTATGGAAAAAGGGTAAAAAAAGCTTTACTTTTGAATAATTTACAAATCGGTATTGGTAGGCGCGTCTTATTATGATAACACAGTTTTGTAATAATGTTTTAATAATGATAATAAATACAATTGTAACAATACTAATCATGATAGTAATTATGATAACGAAAGCAATAATAATAATTATTATAAAAATAAAGTAATAATAATTATAAAAATAAAGTAATAATATTGATAAGAAAGATGATGATGATTATTATGATTATAATAATTATTACAGCGCTTAGAATGCTAAGAACAACAACAATGATGATAAAAAATAATGAGGGGGGGGGGGGGGTTTAGAGCACGGGCTTAATCATATTGATAAATATCTTGATATCCTACCACTCTTGTTTTTACTTCGACGCCGACCACCGCTCCTTTCTTTATTGATCACCGTCTCAGTACTTCCCTTTCTTCCTTTACGATCTCCTAGAAACCAATAATAATAGTAATACATTCATATAGGCTATATAATATCTGTATTTATACAGAACACAGACTTAACACGTTATCATTCCTATATACATGTCATACATTTTAGAATTTGTAGGAACCAGTGTTTAACATAAATAGAGTCATTCATGACCCCCCAAAAACAAATAAGGATCCTCTTTTGTTATAAACGGGATCAATCTGTATTGTAGTGGAAAACCATGCCCAATTGCCCATGATAGCGAAATTCACTCTTTTTGAAATAATAAAATCTAGACATGTTCTCGATTTGGAGTGTATTCCACTATGATGTGGTGTAAATTCGACTCCAGCACCAAATCATATCACCGATTTCCTATATTCTATATGAACATGGTATTAGCACGCAATTCGATGTCATTTCTCGAACTGATGAATAAATATGTAAAGTGTGGTGAACAAGATCGTTTTTTGTTCTCCTCCAGAAATCATTCTTAGGCAATTTGAGAAGTCTCGTCCATAACCTTTTGAAATGTGCGAACGTTGCATATGTTGGCAAGACATTGATCTACATTTGCCACTCTCCACCCAGGTGTTAAATGGGTACCCGGTAGGATGCGAAAGCTAATGTGGTTCGATTAGCAAGTGTGCGCTTGTAAAAAAAGACGCCTGGCTGGAATGCTCCCCAGGGAGTGGAGAATGTGCATACATTGTGTGCGGGTAAGCCTGAATCCTATGACCGGGGTAATAATATATATGTAAAGCGCTTTGAGAGGGCTTTCGGTCCTGAAAAGCGCTATATAAGAACTAGCTATTATTATTATTATTATTATTATATATAATGACATATTACATGATCCGAACTTGATATCTTTTGGCAATACAAGACGATATTGAATGACTCTTGAGTTTATTTTTTGAAGGTCTATGCGTTCGTGTTTGTTGTATATATATATATATATATATATATATATATATACATGTATTAGTCCATTTACTTTAATTTTCTAGCGAAATGTCGAAGATCAAATGCCAGCTTAGCCTTTTGTAAGCCATTTATCTAAACCTGTCACTCTCTACCCAAGTTCAGTGGCAATGGTAATCACGGATTGAATACCAGGTTGGAATACCTCTTATTCAATTTTTGTAACTCAGTTCAAGTCAGGATAATGTAGTTGTAATATGCAGTAGAGAATATTCAGTAACGCAATTCTTTTCGACCACGATTCTGCTCGGCTTTGATTTCAGTCTTTTTTGTTTTTCGCCCTAGTCCTTTCTTTTTCTCGGGTAGACGAAGAGGTGAAAACAAAGACATTTCGAGAATCACTTACCATTGGACAGACAGGGATGTCAATATTATTGGTATTGTAATTGGATCTTTTATATGACAAACTACAGGATTTGTTGAATGAAATATAGAAAATGTTATAGATCTAAACCTCAATACGCAACGACGATTGTTAAAAAAGCAGTTGCTACCGAAAATTGACGTATATATATATATATATATATAAATATATACATGTATACATAAATCATTTTTATTGAAATTTATCTATTCTCGTGAAAATTGTCACTTCCATATGAAATCCAGCTTGAAATCTAATCTAAAACAGTTTAATATATTTTTGAATATGATAGATAATGTCTGATAGCATTCTCATATATCTTGAAATATCAAAAGTGAAAGAATTTTTGCCACGACCCCCCCCCTCGAATTATTCAGACCTAATTCATTTTTCATACATGATGAGCAAGAGAAGTGTTATTATTATAATGCCTGCTCTCTTTAAAGGCCCGGTCACACAGAGGGGACGCATGGGGAACGCACGGCCAGCGCATTGGAAATGTGCAATTTTGGCCAGTGCGTTGTCGTGCGCCCAACTTTTGTCGAAGCTACAGCTAACTGACACCAAATGCATAGCGTGTTGCTAGCGCGCTGGACGCATACAGGGCGCACACAGGGCGCACACAGGGCGCACAAAGGGCGCACACAGAGCGCACATGATAACAACTTCCACGAATGCACAGCGTGTTGCTAGCGCGCTGGACGAATGGTCCACGCATGCACCGCGTTCTACGACGCACGGCCAGCGCATTGGAAATCGGAAAAGAACGTGTGCCTAACTTTTGTCATAATTTTGGAAAAGCTAGCGAGCTGACACAAAATGCACGGCGTGTAGCTAGCGCGCTGTGCGTATACAGGGCGTGTGCTCCACGCATGTCTGGCGTGCCTTTGGCGTGTATATTCATGCGTCGAGCTCGGCGCACGTTTTTGAGCATGCTCAAAAAATGCCGACGCACACAGCGAATGACGACGCATGCATAGCGCTGGTCCAGCGTTGGTCCAGCGCGCTCGACGAACGAGTAACGAATGATGACGCACGCCTAGCGAACGACAACGCACTGGCCCAAATTGCAAATTTCCAATGCGCTGGCCGTGCGTTCCCCATGCGTCCTCCCTGTGTGACCGGGCCTTTAGGGAAATTGGGTTTTGGTAGAGAGTGTACAGTTTGGGTCAACTGAATTTTAGTAACCAAAACCTGCACCATTATATTACACACTAATAATTTTAACTGCACCATGCTCGAAAGGTATACCAAACATTACAAACGACTTAGTAATAAGCCTATTAATAATTAAAAAGAGCCGTAAACCACACGAGGGCATACTCTAACAAGTCATTGGTTTTAACCATTACAACAAATAATTATGCATGTTATGTTGTGTTAAAATAATGATTAAAAAAGAGATCATCAACAACTTTTTTAAAACATCCGTTTTGAAGACTGTAAGCATATTTTTGTCATTCAACTGCTGGTTCAAAATTATCGAGCATTTGCGGGGCCCCACTAATATTAGAAATTGTCATATTTATGGATATTTCAGGCATCTATGAACCGATTTAGATCAAACAAAGGTGATTTGCTCATTCAAATTTTGCACTTTTTTATTCATTATCTCACAATTTTTTTTGTGTAGCGCCATCTTTACCAAAACTCAACTATCCCTTTAATGTAGAGGAGTGGAAATCGATCTCTTTAGAAGTCTCATAGGGTTCACTCACTCTGGAGTGAAAACCTTCCCCAGTTATAGTGGAATCCACTCCAAAGTAGTGATTGTATTATACTTATTTGAGAGTTTTTGTGTTTTTGTTTTTGTTTTTGTTTTTGTTTTTTTTTTTTTTGGGGGGGGGGTTAATTCAATTTCAAAACTATCACCAATAATACTCCCAATAAACACACTTTAAAGCATGTACGTTCAGAGATATGGAGAGAGAGAGAGAGAGAGAGAGAGGAGAAGAGATTGTTTTTTAAAAAGCCCCTGATTTCTCTCTACTCATCCTGTTTTTTTCTATTCATCTCGTTTTACCGTAATCAATTGATTCATTATTCGTACCTTTGCCATCTCCATCTCGACCGCGATTTCCTTCTCGTTGTTTGACTTCAGTTTTTTCGTTTCCTTTATTCTTTCCCCTTCCTGAGATAAGAAGAGAAAAATGAATTGGGCTAATAAAGACACAAGAAATGTGAGATACCTCTTTATTGAATTTTGTTATACATATTTTGTGTTTAATGATTAATCGTATTGCACTTCAGAGACCGTTTCAAGGAGACGAAACAGCCGCCCTCTATTGGATATTGGACAAAATGAAAATGAAAACAAAGCTTTTGGACAGATGGACCAAATAAAAACGAGAATAAGGCTTTTTAAAGGTAGAATCACCCTGCCCCCTTTCAAAACATCTAAAAGGCCGCTATGAATTTATACGGGAAAATAAATACCTGTGAACAATTTCTGGAACTGGTTTTTACCCCTCACTCAACTTCCTCCTCAACCCTATAACCCTATTAGGCATGGAGGCTGATTCCCGAAGTAATGATATTAGAAATATTATTGTCAGAAAAAACTGCCCACATCCCCTGCAGACGATCTTACATCTACCGTTGCACTAACACGATTGTTCAAGAAAAAATGATATCTCTGAATTATGTGAAATATAATCATTACCAAACTCGCAATTGGTGAGGTCGTAATAATTTCATTGATGCTGCCTAATATAGGTTACCTTTTCGTTTTCGTGAAGTCTCTTGCGTATTGCCTCTCTGGTTCTTCACTTTGCCCCCGTTAGTTTCTTTGAAGAAAACAAATGACAGACGTACCATCGCATTAGTTATTACATTAATTTTGTAATGAATCTGCCCTTCTGAGAAAATATGAAAACAGGTAAAGACTTAACGTTTCTCTAAAAAATCCGCAAGATATATTTCTCCCACCAATTACAACAAAATTGTAGAACAAGCTACCTATTAGTGTGAGGACAGCATCGTGATTGTGTTGACCATTTCAAGAAACTTTTGAAGTCCATTTTATTTGTTAGAGGACAGTCAATTGTATTGCCTCACCTGGGCTCATATTCATGAAACCTTAGCTTGCTTGCTAAGTAGTTGTCAACTTATTAAGAACTACACCCTATGTAATTAGTTGACAACTAGTAAGGTTTTATGGATCCTGACCCCGGTCTTCTTTTTTATGTGAGTCAATAATATATGCAGCGCTTTGCGATTCCAAGGAACGGAAGCTATATCAAATACCTCCTGAATTGGATCAGATTGGATTGGTTTGGAGATAGTGTCCTTCAGATATATTATTGTCAGAAAATTTCGCCCCCATTCAAAATAGCTTAGGTCTTATCATGCACGAGGTTAATTACTTACAAAATAACGTTTCTGATTGAAAAGAAAACTTATGTAGAATATAATCATAATTAAAATTACCTTTCTTTGAAGTCTCTTGAGTAGACACCTTACCGCCTTTCCGCTTTTTTGATTTGCTCTTCCTAGTTTCTTTTGAGAAAACAAATTCGAAAAACCCGTCGCATTGGTTATTAATTTAGCTTCGTGGCTAATCTTTTGATCAAATAAAACGACGTCTTCTTAAAATGGATGTTAATCATGACATACACATGTAATAACATATTCACCACCGGATTTAATCCTATTTACACTTTTTTTAAATGTAATCCCTATGAACGGAAGACTGTAAAATATTGCATTTTCAACGTTGGTCATACCTTAAAAAGAAACATATTTTATAATCACCTTTGGTACAAGAGAAAGTAGGTCTATGTACCTTCTTCGGTAATATTTACTTGTTTTTAATAATGTTTGACATGCACATGTAGTCAATGGTCAAGCAAGTGACGTCACACAACACACATGGAAAGTATGCCCGTACTCCTATGTCTACTATTACACCCATGTATACTATTTACCTTTCTCCGTGGTGACAGTCTTTTCTTTTGTCGAGTGGGAAACCTGAGTAAAACCACCTTGCTTGACGTTCAGGCCTGTGAGACCTACGAATCAAAACATTAAATGAAAAAGGATTTCACTATTTTGTACTCACTTCTTCGTGTTATCACAGTCACACCGACGAGACTGATACCAGGCAATCAATGGTAAAAGTCTGTTAATTCAACGTCTATCTGGAGTTAGTTTTGACGGTGTGACTGTAATTGGGGTGCAGATTTGCATCCAACTACGCGTATTTGGTAGAGGGGGCTGCTATTGTAGAAGAATTGTACCTTTATTTATAAGTGTGTAGTGTATCACGGAATATAATATCTGCATCAGGATATAATTAATCAAGTGAATTATTCCTTTAGTTTCTCCTGTAATTCAGTTCAGGTTACTACTACTTCTAGATTCATTATGTCAAAGCAGACGTGTGACTACACAGTAAACAATATAAGCAACCACATGCCTTGATATATGAACGTATTCCATTGTCTTTTATTTCTTTTTTTTAGCTTGAGCCTCTAAAAGTTATAGCTGCAATGAGTTAAATTAAAATTAAAAAACAGCAGCCATACAAGATAGACGCCGGAATACTAATTGGCTCGTTAAAATCTTACATTTTGTACTGCGGAGCGTTTATGTAATTAGTTATATACCATTTGGTCAGGCTAATCAATTTGCTGTTTTTATTCTAAACATACGAAAACACCAACAATAATTTTGGGGCAAGCATTGGACTGTTTAATTACTTTACCCCCGCCCCTAACATAGGAATCCTATACGTTCTTTTCCATTCTGTCATCACGTTCAATAATATTTCCTTTCACTTTATGTTGATATGTTCCCCATACTCTCATAAAATTATGCTGTTGCCATATGTACCGATAATCCCTCTTTATTTTTTGCAATATTTCCTTTCCCCCTTTTTTTAATTTCTTAATTTATTTAATTTATTTAATAATATATAAATGCATAAATGATTTCATTTTCATATAGTTTCTTCTCCTTTTTGGATGGTTTATTTATCAAAATCTTTTCTAACATATCGTTATCACAAACTTACTCTTCTTATTCTTTGTCATATTATTATTCTTATTATTTTCATTATCGAGAAATTTAATGATATATCTCTTACCACCTCCGCCGCTGTATGAGAATCGCTCTTTATTATCAGCAACTGTGGATGTGAGGAAACGACTTTAGTTTTAAAACATCATTGTAAAAATGAATTTCATACTGCACACAGATTTAATTTGCGGGTAATAACACATCAAGTCAGATGAGCAGTTTGTCATTGCAGAAAGTATAGGTTTTTTTCTGGAATCCATGATCAGTCGCCGGAAAATTAATGATTTAATCGAATAAAGAAAAAAGCAATGCGAATTACAGATGACGGCGAAACATGAGCAATTTAGGCAAACTGAGGGCTTCAAGCACATCAAACTTTATGCTTGAACTGTAACCCTGCTATGTCATGTTTATTTAATTCATATTTAAAGTGCCTTAAGCGTGTAACTTACTTTTCCCTGGGATGTGGTGGGATCGTGATGTATAGGCCTCAATACAGTAAATTTACTTACAAATAAAAATAAATTACACGAAGAAAAAAAAAGTAATCATGAAATAACACGAGATGAAAAATATCATCAAATTACAAGAGACAAAAATGATCATACAAAATTACACGTTATCTTGTTCTTGATCATATGCTTGTTTTTATTTGACTTTCTTACTCATTTCCACCAAAAAATGATTTCAGTTGACACGTACCTTGACTGGTGCTACCGCCGCCTGTAATGAAATATATAGAATGTGATTAACAGGTGTAAAAAGTTCTCATCCAAACCAAGTTGAATTATACAATTTATATAACTTCTTCTTCTTCGTCATCATCATCATCATCATAATCTCCTCCTCCTCCTCCTCCTCGTCATCTTTCTTCTTCTCTTCCTTCTTCTCCTTCTTCTTCTCCCCACCCTCCACCATCTTCTTCTTCTTATAGCATCCCTCTTCTCTAACTCATCCTTTTCTTTCTCCCATTCTTTCTCTCTCCATATAAACGAAAGCAAGTACTAGACTCAAGTTTTAATTATAGCCAATACTTTATCTTAAAGAGAATCGTGTCTACGTATGTATCCATACCGTATCTCTTTGTATCTCAGTCTGTGTTTCTCTCTATCATTGTCTGTCTCTCTCTATTTCTCTCCCCTCCCTACCCTCTTTCTCCCCCCTCTCCCTCTCTTTCTCTCTCTGTCTCACACTCTTTCTCCCTGTCTTACACGTCTTCATCTCCTAAGTGCATGAAGACATTTAATATTAAAGATGTCAAGTGATTACATTCAGAACACAGGATTTAATTGAATCAGTAAATGATATAGTACCTGAGGTCGACGCGACTGCAGCTAACAGCAGAACAGCGCCAAACGCCAGGGCGTTCATTGTGTTCATGTCGGGTATGGACAACCCCGTTCAGGGAAAACAATCTGTGATTGGAAAAGAGAGAAACGTTTGCAGGATGATAATAACATAAATTAACATTTTGATGAAAAACAAACTACCTAAGAAAAATTGGGGGAAACACAAGCTGCACTGATAATGAAAATTAAACACATCACACCATACCATTATCTTGAATATGTCAGTACGCTTTCTCTTATCTGGAGGAAGAAGAAATATATCCAACTTACATCTACTTTGTATATCTAAAATTTGTAAACTATTTTATACTTATATAAAAAAAAATATACTTAATCTTTTAACCAAGAAAGGGCAACTAAAAAAAGGGAATCTATATTGTTTCTAAAAAAAATGATTTCAACAAATCATTTGAAGGTCCAGATTAAGAAGACGTGCCCGTAATAAACTAGACAGCCGCTATATGGTCAAAAAGTGTGGGGTGAATTCTCGCCTTGCATTTCACACCTCTTGCGAGAGCCAGTTACTGGCTAGTTAACTGAGAATAATATGACAACAGGTGGACTAAAAAAGGGTTTTAGAAAGTTTGTGTGAAGTTATTAATCAATATTGGTCTTGACAAATTATCATAGTTTGAGAATCAAACCAGATGGAGCTTTTCTTTTGTATATCAGTTGTATAATGGCGGCATTTTTCATCAAAATCCAAGGGCAATCTATTCATAATCGAGTGGACCTATTGTTCCTGAAGTTTGTCCATTGAAAAAGTTTCCAACAACCTTGTAAGTAACTTCCACGCTGGTAGAGATTTTGGATTTTTCGTTTCGACTTTGTGAAGGTCTTACAACGTTGGAAGTAAATTTCACGGTAATATAGATTGTAGTTTTCGTTTCGACTTTTACATTTTCAAGGTGCATTGTTGAAGTTTTGCCTACACTGTTTATCAAAAGACTAAATAATGAAATTACATGACTGCATCAGCGTTTGGGGTATGTCTTCATGTTTATTGGGAAATCTAGTCTTAATTTTAAGTTGCTCTGCAATAAAAAATTAAAAAAAGCACGGAAATCAGACAAACAGGTAAGTTAACGTTTAAATGATCTCTGATTAATGATTTTAAAAAAGAATTCAACCTTTTCGACCTTTTCGAGTTTTTGTCAGTACCATGATTTAACCCAAACAAAATCGATAAATCTCCTTTTGTTTCACAAAGTTTGGAACAATATTAAAAACTTAAAAAAATAGGTAGGCGGGGCCACCGCAATGCTAAAGGTGATCGCTTCACGATAGAAAGATTTCTCGCCCACGAAATCACACCTTATACAATAAATATTAAATGGTTAGTTGACTGACACCCGGTGGCCTGGAATGGTCTTTTAGGGCGTTGGTGTGAATTTATAGAGGTGTCGTGGTAGAGTGGATACGTCGCCGGACTGTCGATCACATGGTCCACGGTTCGAGTCCCGCCGCGGCACTAATGTCCTTTGGCAAGACACTGATCTGCCTTTGCCACACTCCACCCAGGTAAAGTAAATTCAATCAAATTCAATTCAAATCATTAGGGACCTGGTAGGAATATATTCCTTGAAACGCAGAGCGCGTGACAGCTGCTCTGCTAAAGTCAGGGTAATTATGCTGCATTATTGTAGAGCGCTTAGAGACTTCTGATAAAGTAAGTGTTAGGCGCTATATAAGAAAATATAATTATCAATAAGCGTTTCGAATAATCACCGCAATTCGAGAATTAAGTCAGATGAATATTTTTTATTTCTTAATATATGACAGCTAGGTTTCATAAAATCCCAGGGCAATCAATTTATTGTGATGTGAACTACTGTTCCTACCGTTCGTTTAATGAAAATAGTTTCACACAACTTTACGAGTAATTTCCGCAATGATAAAAGATATACATTTTTCGTTTCTACTTTTCAAGGTCTTCAAAGCCTACTGTTGAAATTTAGCCTAAAAAGGCAAGTCCATTTCCAATATTTCTTACTTTCAATAGAAGCAGAAAAATAGACAAACTAATCAAAAAAGGTTTGAGCAAAATCGAATGACTAAAGTTAAGAATTTTTAATGGCATGAAAAAACCTTAAAAATCACAAGAAAAATTGACAACTCGCTCATGAGTCTGTGACGTTATTGCTTCACTATCCACTAATTTCTCTCTTTATATTGATAATATAAATTTACAATTTCTCCCCTAATTATCTTACTTCTTCACACCAGCATCCAAGTTATATTGATAGTAATATGTTTTTGTGTGGATGCACTAATATTGAGTAATTTGTGCTAAATTATGAAAAATGTGAATTTCGATAAACTATTTATAACATAAATCATTGATTAAGAATATGTAATCAATTCTTAAAAGTTCATAAAAGATTTTGTAAAATGTCATCCACGCAATATGATACAAATCATATAGCCCGGACAAAAATCACGGGGAAATGAAGTTTTAGGGGATAAAAAGGGAATAATGGGATAAAAATATATATAGCAATTCAAATAGTGAGGCAATGACGTCAGAAACTGATAACCAAATTGATAATTTGTTTAGTGATTTCAATTGTTCCATACTTTTTCAAAAATTCATAACTTCCTTCAAAATTATAATTATCAGATTTTACTCAATATTTTTGCTCTGTTTCGCTTGTTTTTCTGCATCTATTAAAAGCTAATTATTTTTGGAGTGGACTAAGCCTTTAACTGTATTACAAAAGACTAGTTTTGTCTGAGGAAAGATTTAAAGAACTGACTTCAAAAAGTAAACAAATATAACATAGACTCTTTTGGTTATATACATTGCAAAATAAGTTGCAAGTGTGACAAATATGTGATTAGTAGTAGTAGCCGCTCTATGCAGATTAAATTTATTTCATTTTCCACAAAATATAAAAATGACAAGATAATCACAATAACGTAATGATGTATATCAGCAAAGAAATATCCTTAACATTTTTTGTTCAAGTCTTGTAATGCGTAATTATTTAGTTACATGAAATGAAAAACGAACCTACTTAGAAGCAATGCTTGTTAGGTGTAAGTTTGCACAAGAATAATTTAAACTTAATACATTCATAACTGAATTTTGAAAGATTACGTAGTCAAAGAAACGTGATCTATTTCAGTATCTCAATCAGCGATAAGTTAACAAAATTAGTTTTGAAAAAGAGCAGAGAATCATAAAAAGTGACGTACATATTGTTCAATGAGGAGAAGAAAAAGAGAGCAAAATAAACCCAAACAAAGGGATGATTATCCAGAGTTGTAATCATTATAGTCCCTATCAGATTAAATGATTACTTGCGTTGAACCTCATTACATCGCCTGCTTCACTTGTCAATATTTGCTAACGTTTCTCTTTGTCGATTTTTATGGCTACATCTTAAAAGAAAAGTTTTACTTTAATGTGAAATTACTTCTCTACTTATGACATTTCTATCGCTGCCATAGAATGCTTATCATTTTTATTGGAAAAAATAACCCCACGAATCTTAGATTCGGTCAGAAAACCTCAATCGTTTTCAAACTATGTCAGGCATTTGTGCATAAATCTTTAAATGTTACGAATAATTCAACTAATCTGTCGTCATTGCCTAAAGTGTATATATCACCTTTAATGGAGAAACTAAATTTCACAAAACTATCATACAGGCCTTCTTTTAGATAGGTTTAATGATCTGCTTTTGAATTGGCCTGAATCCGAAATATTTTCTTCTTTTTCTTTTTTTGCTTCCTAAAATTATCATTATTATTATCATTGTTGTCAGAGAAAGCCAAAATGAATTTGATAAAATACAAACGATAATATCGATAACGAAATGAAAAATAAATCATATCACCATTTTTTGGTGATATAGAGTCGGGATTTACTATCAAAATTCATTTGGATATAAAATACGTGTTGAATGACCAATCTTACAAATTGTATGATAACATAGATAAAAAGCTTTAGCACACTAAAACCATCAGAGAAGGTTAACAGAATGAACAGTTTTACGAAGTGAACACTAGTCTAAAATAAAAACTTACTCAAATGCTTTTGTAAGTTTACTTATTTTAATACATGTAGTAGCGATTTTGCGCTGGAATTTAAGAAATATGTATACATGTTTTTTTCTTCACGTACTTTGTTATCTATGTTTTAATCTAGACCACAAGGAAGGAGAGTATTGTAATGCTGACAATAATAAGTGGACTATCCAGCCATTCGTTATCGTCATGTTTTGATTTGGAAAAAAATAACAAGTATTTCAACAGAGCATTTCTCAGGTTGGCCTATCAATAATGTGTAAAGTGCCATGTATTTTCCTGAGTTCCAAAAGCCTTATGATATACCACATGACCATGGAAAAATTGGAATCGACATACTTCGTATTTGGAAAATAATATCCCTTTCATTGACAAAATATCGAAACAAACACACAAACAAACAATCAATCAAACAAATCAACGACAAAACAGCAGTGTTGTTGAATATATTATTTAGACTGATTATATACAACATGTCTCTTCCTCATTACTAGCGGTTTCTAGTAGGAAATTTCTTCAAAAATTGGCTATTATTTGATGGTTTGCTAAATAAATTTAGATTGTTTTAAAAAGATTGATCACCCTACCTCTCTCCTGTCACTGTCTTCTGTCCGTTTCTGAAAAGTCAAATCAAAGCCACAAGAAGAACTTGAAACTGGTTACCCGTCTCCTCTGCCTCTCACCGCAGAATGAAATTGAACTGAACGACGAAAGTGCTTTATTACCCAATCTATCACTAATCGGAACATCTGCACGTCTCGCAAGTAAGAGTCACGTGATCTTACAAATCAACCAATCAGGTGTAGCCAAACCGTGGCATTTGCATGTCGCAAGGTGGTACGAGGCGCCACCGATTGCTTTCATTATTGATTACAAAATGCTATTGTTCTATCATTTGCCATTTCCCACACTGCAAGTCAATTAGATTATATATAATTATAAAAGAATAAAGGCAGACATAACCTATAGCACGACATTTTTGTTAGACTTGTTAAAAGTGTCGGCAGTGATTTTCATTAGCGTGGGAATGGAAGCAGAATGAAATCAATGTTTGAAAATTAACCGAGACTGGAGAAAATATCACTGAAAAAAAAGTGCACCGGAAGTCGTTTCTCATGCCATATTGTCTAACTACGAGTTTAAAGCCCCACTGTCCTACTTGTAGCTACTTGATCCCTCTATATAGAAAATTTCCCCAATCGGTGCCTGTTTGTCCCTCATGATCTTCTTTTTCTTATGTTAGTTGAGAGCTGAGTTAATGAGATAACCACCTGTCAGTGACCTCGCTGTGTGGTCTAATCCCCTCTGGCCCATTAGTATTTTAGCGGCTCCGTAATAAGGCATTGGTAAACACCTTTTGAATTTTACGGGTGCTTACTATACCACCTAAAGGAATTGCTTGACTAAAACGGTTTTATTTAACACTGTAATAAGGGATGGTGTGGAAATGTTCATGGTTCTCGGGGGAAACAAAATTTCCTAGGATGTTTGAATAATTTGTATGATTGGTCATTCAACAAATTTGTATATTCAAATGCATACCTGTATAGAATATTAGGCAACTTTACTCAATGTGTTTTAATACTGCAATTAATATAACTCTACAAACCACGTCTAAACAAAAACTGAAATTATTCTCAGTTGTGCTTTTGAATATCCATCTGCGTTGAAATTGCAATAGTTTTAACCAATCCATCCATGATGATTCTTTTATTCATTGTTAACGATTCAAATCATGCGTCTAGACCTTTCTACTAAAGGTTGCTGGCTTGACAGATGTCAGTGGTCCCGACGGTTCCTAAATTCTTAAGACCAGTCACCAGCCTTGTCCTTCTCGGCATTTTCGTATTTATATTGATTGTAGAGTGGATATTCACACCCAATAAACGCGGTGGGCAGGTTTATTTTCACACCTCAATCAATGATATAATATTTGAGCATATGTCACCCATAACCCCAGTCATCGGGATCATATCGCGTGATATGATTTAATACTGGTTGTGATTTAATTTCGGATTTCTTTCTTTTACCACTTTTTAAGCCTTCTCGTCAGCATTATGATTTTCATTATCACCATCATCATCTTCATTATTATAGTAATTATTGTAAAAATATTGTAATAATAATAATAATAATAATAATGTTACTATTGTTATTGTTATTGATATCATCAATATCATTATAATTATCACAATTATCATACATAATATATTATTATTCCGCAAAGGCAAAATCAAGAAAACAGTTAATACATAATAACAGTTTTACATTAAGTAGATACTAGTTTGAGTTTGGCATTCCCTAACTCCCCTCTCTCCCCCCCCCCCCCCCCCCCCCCCCCCTCTCTCTCTCTCTCTCTCCCCTCTCTTTCTCTCTCTCTCTCTCTCTCTCTCTCTCTCACTGTTTATCTCCCTCTCCCCTCTCTCTCTCTCTCACTCTCTCTCGCTCTGTCTTTATATCGCTTCCTCTCTCGATTTGTTTCTATTTTTCAATTCACTCTTTATATTTCCCTTTTTTTGTTGTCTTTTTCTAACTCTTTATCTCTTTATTGCTCCTATTTAGTCCCCCCCCCCCTCCTTTTTTAAATTTTTTTTTTTACCAACAACCTCCTCAGTGTTAAAAGATGAAAGATGTATTTCTTTCACATTAACTGAAATGACCGTAACCCTGGTGGAAATGTATGCCTTTTTACTACAATAAATGACAATAGTTGAACATAATTATGTCACCCGTCACCACAGTCATTCTTAACCATATCTTGTGATGTGTTTTAATACTGGTTGTGATCTAATTCCGGGTATTCTGTTTTCCTTTGTGATACAGTATGCGTAGAGAGTTTAAACCCACTCTAAAAGCAGATGCAAGTTGCTATATGTTGTCCTCTCTTTAATTACGCTGATACATTCCTCTACTTCTGCCATTCTTTTGCTATATAATCATACCACCCCCACCCTTTCTCTCTTTCTTCTGTCTCTTTCTGTATCTCTTTCTGTCTCTCTTTCTCTGTCTCGCTGTCTCTATCTCTCGTTCTACTCTCTCTATCTCTATGAGCTAAAGTAGTAGCTAAAGTAGAATGGAGTAAATTTACATCATTATAGCATGGACCTACTAATGTTGTTTTTTTACCAGAAGTTAGTTACTGTTAAGTTCATTGTACATTTCAAATACATAATATATCTTTCAGACAAGGAATTGTTCCGATACAGAGGAAATCTGCCCAGGTCCCCAATTCAGAAATCCCATCCACCGTGTATTGACAATTTACGTCGTATTACCCTGATATAATATTTCTGAGGTAGCTGGACCTGCCAAACTGAACATCTCCAAAACTGCCCGTTACCTTATTTGATGAATTAAGTTAATCGCAGTTGCATGGTTCTGTTATTTGCATCATAAAAAGAATGAAAATTAGTTTTCTGACATAAGCCTAGTCCTAGTCTTGTTGTCATGTACTTTATATGCCAATGTAAGTCTGCATTGATCATTTTTCAGACTAGTGCAAATGCAATTCATTCTTTATCAGATCACGTAGCTTGAGAATGCTATTTTTCATCAACCTTTAAAGCATAATGTCTGACTGTTTTTAATAACATGTTCATATCTTTTTCAAATGAGTGAATGTATAATACCAACATTAAATAATTGATGCAGCTTCGACTGTTTTTCTTGTAAAATGATTGCTACAAACGTTTTTTTATTGCATTATTAAACCATTATTGAATTGATTTGAATTGAAATTAATAATAAGGGCATACAACCCGTGTTTCTGGGCCACCAGATTTGGAAAAGCATTTAAAGATTTGCATGAGCATTTATATCAAAACATTTAACAGAAACAGCTTTTATGGTCAATTTTTATAATAGCCTTTTATCATTAAGGATATTTGCAGACAAAATATTTTATAAAATTCATATCATTTTATTCCAGTAACAATTACACTGGCAGCATCCTACACTTATCGCTACCACTGTCACAACTCAAAATCCATGTGCCTGCACTAAATCAATTGTGTTCGTTTCTTTTTGTGAACAGCTCCCTCTTTTTTCCTTCGTGTGCTTGAAGTAATATGAAAATAATTTGACCAGTCGATGAACTATTCAAATTCGTTACATAATTGTGTTATCTTGACGGGGATACAGATGACGTCATTTTACCCTAAAGGCTTGTTCAGATATTGCGCGGTAAACCGCCGCAAAAAAACAAAAAATCCCCCCCCCCAAAAAAAAAAAATCGCCTCCATTTGTTAAACAGTGTTAGTGAAAAGCACAACCCCACAACCCTACATGCAGCTCATCATTTTGTATTATTTTCTGTACCCCTGATCTCTCACTTCTTTTTTGTCATCGTCTACTCTTTGTTTTGAGACCGCGTTCTTCTTTCTTTGTCATGTAAAGCATTGTCTTGTCCCTTCCTTATCTCTGTTGGCATCCCCCTTCCCTTCTTATTTTGTAGTTCCTTTGGTCGTTACGGACTTGTTAATTTAATCACTCATTATTCCCAAGTATCATTTGAGGTGTTCACACTTATACAGGCACTGCTTTTTAGTGGACCCCTCTGTTTCCAACATGCATTTCTACATTTGTTTTAAAGGCTTATGATTGATTTGTAATGTTTTGTTGGAAACGTGAATAAATTGAAAAATCGAAGAAAAAAGAACTTGCGTGTATTACAAGATACATAAATTAAATTTTTTACGTCATCATTTAAAAAAGAACGTCGCGGTTTTGCCAGTTCATGTCTGAACAAGCCTGTAGGGATGCCGATGTTATGTTGGAAGGAACAATCAGGTGATATTAGCCAATCGGTCTGTTGATCATTATCACTGGGCAGATATTCATATCTTGCCACTTTCTGACATGTTGATGATTCAAGCATTTTGAACTATGTATGATGTAGTACTATTTCTATGAGTATTTTATCGAAGTCAATAATCAAATTGGTAAAGAAGATATAATGGCTCAGGGGTAGCAGAATCGGGGATGATGGCGCCCGGGGCATAAATAAAATATGCCTCCTTTCCAAATTTATAAGCTTTAAAATGGCCAGCTTAATTCCAGCTTCTAGTTGAGAATTGATTACACTACCAAAAAATGGTATTCTAACACGTTTAAATTAAGATTGGTAACCAAAGCTTAAAACTTGGTACGATTGAGCTGACAAAGTGACCGAGCATTTCATTTTTAAAATTTTCATCCCCCAAGACGCAATTTCTTATACATTTTTAACCCTAGGAAATATTCACAAGTGACAACTTAGCAAACAAACTTTGAAGTCATTTTCAAAGGCCACTTGAATAATTCCTTACTCAATATCGAAAACACTGAGGAAATGTATCCGACGAATATAGCAAGCCAATTAAAAATGAGGATATTTGTCCAATGATAATTCTTTGAGGTTGAAATTGACGAATTTTAATATCAAAAGAAACGAGTTTATTTTTCTTCGAATTATGAAAACAATGATTAGCACTATTAGTGGCACTATATCCTATAATGGGTGCGACATAAAAAGATCGTTAAGAAACCTACATGCGATGGAACGAAGCGACCTAGCTTCAGAAAATCGTCGCAGTTTTAAATCAGCAAGTTGCCAGGATTAAGAATGCATACCATCAACTATGGATTTTCTTCTCTTTCTATCATTTTTCGGTTGTTGTTGGTAATAGTTTAATGGCGTTCATTCAGTATTGAATATATACGCCATTATCTTCAGTTTTATAAGAAAATCAGTTATACATAAGAAAACTGAGAATAAAATTTGTAATGATATAATTAATTAGTCAGTAAGTAAACGCAATTTATTAGGAGTCTCTCGATGGTTTGCAACTTCGTGTCTTTGGCATTGTTGGGCCCCTTTTAATTGTCACCCTGGGCATGTGCCCCCTCTGAACCCTTAGATACGCCATTGGGTAGCAGAGATCGTGAAACCGGGAGGTTCCAGAGCGTATCCAGGTCAACGCGATTGTGCCCTTTTGTAATCCTCAATTACTATTAGTCTTTTGGATGTGATTGAACGAGCTGTAGGTATTCTGTTTTTGTAGTTACAAGCACATACAGTCAGGTATAATAAACATTGACATCAAATTCATTCTTGTTTATATTTATTTACAATCTATAAAGATTAGATGGGGGTTCACACATTTCTTTTCACAGTTAACCATGCCCAGTGGTGATTTGTGTCTATGTATTAATTTTTTGTTTGTTGTTGGCTGTTTTCGAAAAGACCAGCCAATCGACATTGTTTACCAAAGTCCGGTTAGCTCAGTCGGTAGACACCTCCCTGATCATACTTTTAATCTGAGGGTCAAGGGTTCAAGTCCCTTATCGGATGTAGGAATTATTTTTAGCGCTTAGAGACTTCGGTGGTGAGCGCTTTAATTGTAAGCACCGTTTTTATTATTATCATCATCATTATTATTATTATTATTATTATTATTATTATTAGTGTTTAGACAGCACTTCTAATCACATAGCAGTCATGTGTCCTTCCCAAACTGCTTTAAACCCATGATTGGTGACTTTACGTGTACGAGCATTTTGCATGTTGGTGCATCTCCTGTCTCCTCTAATAACGTTTACAACATCAAGAAGAATATAGGCTAAACTAGAGCAGAAATAGATAGATGTCATAAATGCCAAGTCTGTTTGACTCTCAATTATTTCTCTTCTCTGATTACGTCCCCTAAAGTGATTCTCATTCATGACTTCAAGTCCCGACCCCGTAATTTGATAAAGCTCCTTAATTGATGTTTGATTTGGCGTTCACGACTCAATAACAACATCACTGCAAATCATTTGCTCCGATGCATGCCCCAAGATGTTTACAATTTTGCGAGCGTGTACCCGCCTCGATTTTTGGATGCCTACACATTTCAAATTGGAAATGAAAAAAAGAAAAAAAAAACCCACAGCTTTATACGATGACGTCATAGTGAAGGTGTTCTATGTACACTGGCGCGTTATACCTTCCACTTCAGTGATGAAAGAGTGCGTAAGTGTGGGTGTGTGGTTGTGTGGGTGGGTTGCGCGGTCGCGTGTGGGTGTGTGTGGTGAGTGTTGTGCTGTATCACATTATTATGAGTCCATCATTATGCTTTTGAACTAATCTCATTTGATAAGATACAGCGGAATAAATGTCTGAAAGCAAAAATAGAAGAAGAAACGCATGAATCTAAATTAACAGGCATTATGCACTTAATATATTAAACAAAGAATCGTTTGCATAATGCATAATACTCATATGCATGTAAACATTTATTGCATATACATGGAGGTACTTATGGATTTTTCTTGCTGATAGCCAATATTGGTTATAAATTTATCTAGAGGATTGAGATATGACATTATTTTGTGTTATAAAACTTGAATAGCATTGTGATAGTGTTCACTTATGACTGCCATGAAATCATACATTACAGCCTTATTATCACAAGTGTCAATGAATATCATAATACATCTATGCAACTGAATGACAATATGACCAAAGACAATACTGAAAGAGTATTCTTAACAAAGAGCAAATGGTTTCACTTTGTCCAAGCAGCGGCTAGATGCCTTGACAGAGTAATAATGTCAGGCAGACGATTGAGAGGTTGTTTTTCTCCAATACAAGTGGCGGGAAAGAGGATATCAAGGACATATAAGAAGTCAGGAGGACGAAGCGAGAAGGGACGTCCTCCGTGAAAGGATTGTCGAATAAATTTGTTTTTTTTACGAGGCTCAAGTTCAAGGGTCCGAAGAAGAAGAATATTCTTAAAGGGCTGAGGGTCGAGTTCTGGTGCATTCAAATAAGTTGTGAGTAGTTTCGTTCGTGTTATGTCAGTTTGCATGGAAGATGGTCAAGGATATCCCATGCAAGGACATGCTGTTCAAGTGCCTTCATATTTTAAGTTTGATGAGAAAAAAGTTAGAACAATTTTTCATGCCACATGTGTTTGTAGTTTCAGGTACCCATGTATGTGTGTGGTGTGTGTGACTTTCAGAAAGGTTGTGTCAATTTCTTTTCATTCTGATGATTCCAAAACTGCACAGTATTCATCAACTCTTATATATTACGCAATCAACATCTATAAATTGCTTTATCTTTAAGAGAATAACAATGGAGATAGGCGGAAGGAAAAGACTGCATAGTGTATATGCGTGAGAGGATGTAGGTTTATATACATTATTACTAAGATATTGCCAAATTCCGGAGTTCAATTTAGAATAAAAAGCTATGAACCGTCGAATTCCATTCTAACCCTAACGAATTCAGATTTTTCCTGAGTACTGTCTTAGTTAATCGGGGCCGCAGGATAAAGGGTAAAGAAGAAGAAAAAAAATCGATGTCGAATTTTTTGATTTTTGAGGGGTAAAATACATATGGTATACATAGAACAACGAAGGAGTGATCAAAAGAGAGATGGAGAAGGAATGTTCCCATGTAATGTTTGACAATTGCCCTTATTACATTCCATTCGTCTTCAACCACCCCCCTCATTTATTCTCACCCTTTATCTTTGGCGTGATCTGAACATGACTTCGTTCGACATCGATATGCAATGGGGTATTAGAGTTTTTTCTCCTTCTTTTAGTTTTACAACGTAACAATGTTATAACATTTGATGACAGTTGTATCCTTACCATCTTCATCATGAATGGTTTACAAAATATCGTTGTGATTATTGTCATAGTTTCTCTAAAGATGATCACTTTTCCTTTTGAAATTATACATGCTACTTAATGGCATATTAGTAAGGTAAATTAAATAAGGGCATTTAGAATATTTTAACATTTAAACTATATGAATGGGCCTAAACCTCATTAAAGAGCACTATGCCCTTCGTACCCCCTGATATTGACGACTTCCTTGCTATCTCGAAATGAGATCGGATCCGCGTTTTTTTATAAACAGAGCTCAGATGGCGTCTGGGTATTAATTGACGCATCTACTCGTACACGGATAAACGAGCGCCTTGTCAATACAAATCGCTACTTCTAATTAGCAATAACTCCTGTTTTTAACTCTTTGAAAAAAGTAAACTGGAGACTGTAGGCTTGTTCTTTGATTAAGGTCTTCTGCAATCGGTTGTTGATGTCATTTATTTCTATATTTGATGTTTTCAATTTAACTTCGCTGGATATCTGACTATTATGAAATGAATGTTGATTTTAACACCAAGATGTAGAAACCATTATGTCGTCATTTGATGTGCCAGGTGGGGATCCCTGTTTCGCCTTAGGTGTTATATTTTTCCTATTTTGTTGGGAATATTTTTATCAATGTGACAGGTCTTCAACAAAATGAAATACATTATCAACTGAAAGGCGCAAGTAAGTATTACGCCATTGAAAGAAAGTAGACGAAAAATAAAGGAAGAAGAAAACGAAGCAGGATGAGGAGGAGAAGATAGAAGATGGAGAAGGAGAAGGAGGAGATTAAGAAGAAGAAAAGAAAAAAACAGAAGAAGAAGAAGAAGAATAAAGAGAAGAAGAAGGTGCATGGGGGAACATTTTTTGATAAAAGAAGAAGAAAATCTATAGGAAAAGGTAAAATAGGGGTGGAGCAGCATGTTAAGAAGAAGAAGAAGAAGAATGTGAAGAAGCAGAAAAATCAAGGAAGAACAAAAACAAGAACAAGAGGCAAAATAAGAAGGGGCAAAAGGAAGAATAACAAGGAGATGGCGAAGAAAGAAATGAAGGAGAAGAAGGAGCAACAGAATAAAGACAGGAGAGAAATAAAAGAAATCGCGCTCATTTCTTTAGAGTTCATGAGCTCTATACGTGCTTGTCAAAATATAGTTTCGCTACGTTGGTTTGATGTATGTATAGACGGACTACTCCTAATGAATTGGGAACTGTCTCTTTTTAGTCTCAACGAGATACCAAGGTGAACGGATGTACATTAAAAAAAAAAACAATATATCTTGTTTCAAACACGGAAGTAGGTCTAATAAATAGATTCACAATTTCGTGCTGAATACCTTTTTGGCAATATTAGTATATTTTCATTTTGTTCGATCAAAATTATATACTATTCGCAAAGCAAAAAAATGCATACAGTATGAATTTCTTATTCGAAGCTATTCGGAGAAAGGACGAACTTTATTTTCCATTGATTGTCATCATCATTACTACTATTATTGTTATCGCCATCATTATCATTATTATTGTTAGTATTATAACTATTATTATTATTGTTATTATCATTATTTGTATTATTATTATCATCAGTATCAATATTGTTGTTGTTTATGATCATTATTGTTCTGGTAGTAGTAGTAGTAGTAGTAGTAGTAGTAGTAGTAGTATTAATAGTAGTAGTAGTAATAGTAGTAGTAGTAGTTGTTGTTGTAGTTGAAGTAGAAGAAGACTTTATGATAATTATTGTTGTTATTATTGTTCTTAATATTATTATCAACATCTTCATCATCATGATAATCATCATTATTAAAATAATCGTTTTTGTTGTTGTTGTTGCTGATGTTGCTAATGATAATGATGTTGTTCTGGGTATCATATTCGTTCTTCTCTCATTATTTAAACTTATCAGACACAAACAAACCAATGATGAAAACACAATACGAGAACTGCTTTTAGGAGGGAATACGTCATCATGTTGTTTTTCCCTTTCCACGGATCCGCAAGTCCTCGAGAATATCCCCTTGGTCTATTTATAGATTCAGATCGTGATCAGGAAGCACATCTAATGGAGATGAGAAGTGGAAAGATGGAGAATGTTTCTATGGTGATGACAACCATGATGGTCATTATCAGACAGGTAAAGCAAACAATATCAGTCATAGGGAAATGTGGTGTGGTGAGAAGGAGAGAGAGAGAAAAAAAAAGAGAGAGAGAGAGAGAGAGAGAGAGAGAGAGAGTATACATACAGGTAGACATACAAAGAGAGATAGAGAGATATATAAAGAGAGAGAGAGAGAAATATATATATATATATATATATATATATATATATATATATATATATATATATATATCGGCACACACACAAAGAGAGAGGGAGGGAGAGAGAGAAAGAGAGAGAGAGAGATAGAGATAGAGATACAGACAGGAAGAAAGTGTGAGCAAGAGGGAGAGAGAAAGAGAGAGAGAGGGGGGGGGGGGAGAGATGAGAGGAAAGAGTTATCAGTATAAATGGGTTGAAGGAAATTACAGAGAAGAAATAATTGGAAGAAATTGACAAGCAAAATCAAGGAAAAAGTATTGGTGTAATGTAGGCCTGTATAATTTTTAGAGATATATTAAGAGACTACCTCATTGAGAGATTCCATTTTCTAAATAATCGAAAACGAAAAAAAAACCATATCCATCCATATCCAAACGTTACGAAAACTTGTATTCTTCGTCGTATATTTTCACGAAGGAATCGTGTATAAAAATGGTTAGATAAGATGAGATGAAGTCATATAAAATGATATAAGATAAAATCAAACCAAAATAAGAAGCCTTGTTGCCGCGCCTTGTCATCAGTATGCTAAATTTTGTTTTGATTTACACAAAATAAGAAAGACTTGCTTGTTTTAAGTGGAGTTTCCTCTGTTATATTAGTTTCCCTTCTTTTAAAATTCTACTTAGAGGCCCTGTTAAAACAAATGTCAATGCCCGTACATAATGTTCTTTAGTCAGTGTTTGTACTGGTTACAAACGCTAGGGCCCGAATTAACAAAGGAGGTTTGTCGACAAACCTATGTGCTAGGTTTGTAAAACAGGTCGAAACGCGTTATATGACGCACATAAACCTAGGTTTGTCGACAAACCTCCTTTGTGAATTCGGGCCCTGTGTTTACAACTGAATTGAACATCATCATCTGATTTTAGCTACACATTTCCTGCTCATTTCCTTCACTTTGTTCTCTCTCTCTCTCTCTATATCAGATTTGCGATCATAATGTTCGTGCATGACCAACCAGCTCTCCTATGAATGTTTGTTTGATAATGGAATATTCTCAAATTAAATAAATGAAAGACTTTACATGACGAATCTCCTCTTCCGAAATGTTGCCATAGTGATATCAGATTTACTCTCCATCATTGTGTAAGGTTTTTTAAAATGTAATTATCCAGGAAAAAATGTTTATACATACAGAAATCCTAACAGGAACACATTAACAAAAATATATATTCGTTATGACTGTATAATTATGACCAAGGAGGGAAAGTACCACTGCAAACCCATCTCTTAGGTATTTATTTTAACTATTTTACTCATGAAGTAGATTAAATGTCAATATTAAAAGTATTCTAGAGTTGTTGTAATGGTAATCTAGACAAAGATTTGTGTACATTCAGTATACGTTGTTTTGACGCTGGAGGGATTCATATTTACGTCATACAAGCCTTCACGGTCGTTTTAAACATCAACAACGGAATATCTAATTATGAAAAAGCGATGGCATGACTTTAAGTCCTTGCTCAGCTACTAATTGGCATTAAAACATATAGGCCTATACGTGTAAACAGCTTATTTAACCATGTTCACAAAAACACTTTTCAGTGTAAGATGCACACGTGTAAACAGGTCAAAACGGCATGTTTACAAACACAATTCTCACTCGAGCACTCAAGACGCAAGAGCAAGGGAATACCCGAATGACGCACGTGAAATAATGGTCCCATCATACCCCCCCCCCCCCCCTGACTATGCAAAACAACACGTAGCAACATAATGGAGGCGTGTATATAGATCTCATTGATATCAACGTCTTAGAATGATCATTATAGATGGTAGGGAGTGAGGAAGAGATGGATAGAGAAGAAGAGGGAGAGACGAGGGGAATAGAGAATATAATTATGTGGAGGAACAAGAACGAGAACAAGAGCAAGAAGAACAAGAAGAACATCAAGAAGAAGGAAAAGATGAGGAGGGGAGGGGAGAAATAGAGAACATGAGAAAGAGAGAGAGAGAGAGAGAGAGAGAAGTACAAAACAAAAAGTGAGTGAAAAACATAATGCCTGCAAGATTACTGTTGCATTTTTGAGAGAGTGAAGGACAAATTAAAATTCGACAATCAAATGAGAAGTTAAGTCGCAGTCATGAAGTGGACAGCTGTGTGTTTGTAATGACGCCATAACTTTAACATCAAACTGAGCGCTAAGGATTTTGTTGTAAATTTGAGCAAGAGTTGAATGGACGTATTGTGCGAGTGGGAGGGCCTTTTTTGTTTGAGATAACTTCTACAGCTAGAACAGTTACATGTGATGACGCATGTGAACAAGAATCAAATGATCTGACCAAAAAGAGAATGCAGTGAAAGAAAAAAAACTGCAGCAAATACTGATGAGGAAGCACTGACAAAAGAAATGGGGTCAAAAAATATATATGCCAACAACTCTTGAGGAATTCAATCGTTTATTTGTTTTGTTCAATCGTTTATTTATGTTACTTTCATAAAAATACAATCAAACCTAATAACATTCATACAGCAAAACAGTGAAAATACAGAGTAATCAATATCATCGACAATGTATACAAACAATAGCTTTACAATTTAAATCAAATTAAAAAGGGGAACTTTAAAAAAAAAGCCTATGATGCCTCTGTGAGATGAAGTCCCCAGTAAGATATACGAATAATTGATATTGAACATAGATTATACATTACAAGGATACATATTGTTTGACCAGTTATGTTGATTTGTTTTGGTCAGTTAATATAGTAGTAAGATGTGATCTTGATTTGGCAAAATATTACCCAAGTTGAGCTTAAGTTGCCCATAGTTGGTCGGAAACATAAACCTCAGAATCGGGCAAGTTTTTCCTTAACTGTTTTTAGCGAGTAAAAAATTACACGAAAAACACATTTGTCCATTTATAATTTGATATATCATAAAAAAACACCACGATATTATGATGAAGTATTTAGTAAAGTAATTAAGCTTGACAGGGAATTACAATGTAATAGAAATAAAATCATGTAGTGCTCCCTACAGAATATATTAAAAGGATAACCTAAACACTTATATTAATAATAATTAACATGATTACATAGACATTCGAGAAACTTGAACTTGGGAGCAACTTCAATACTCTATGTATTTGTTGGATTGCCTATACACATCCTGTTCAGTTCAGGTGACGTCATGTATCATTGTTATTTCAACGGGTGATTCATTTTTGCAACCGTGTTGAAATAAAAATAAATGATAATGAAAATATATGAACAAAATAATAGTGGGGGAAAGAACAGGGGGAGACAGGTATTCTTTAAAAAAAAAACGTTATTACGAGGAGGGAAGAATGAGGTCAAAATTATTTTGCCTATATTGTTAATTGGTTCCTTGTATGGTAATCGATATGCACCATCTTGTCATGACGTCATCTAATTGATTATTACGTAAACCCTCACGTGAACTCCGGAGGTGGTAGGATTCTAAACAGCCATGTTCGATCAGTTTCTTGAGAAAGACAACTTTACTAGCCTAAAAAAGGATTTTTTGTTTTCTTCTCTTTATATTGATAATCACATGATGTTTATTTCAAGTAATATGAACCAAAAACATAAAACAAAGGAGAATGTGCGATAGAAAGAAAATGAGGAAATGCATGGATTTGATAAAAGACGGCGCTCTCGTGACATATATTTTTGTTAACTTCCTGACACACTATTTTGATAATATTCAAGGCTCTGATGGGCACAGTGTATCGGCACGCAACCATTAAACAAAGGAATAAATCCCATATAGTTTCTATTACCATGAGTGCTTCTGCAATAATTCAAACTTTCAGTTTCGGGCTGTCTTTATTGGTTTCCGTACATGATCATGATTTCTATTGTGAAGATCCCCGTCCGGAAATAATGAAAGTAAATGGTCAATTAACAAGGCTTTTGGAAAGAAAATCAGATTACAGTTCGTAGAAGGCTAAAGTAAATGGCGTGAACATTCTTGTGTGGATTACTAATACTACCATCTCTTCTGTCAAGGGTGAACCCTTTTTAATATCATACAACGACTTCGTTTAAGAAAGGGGTATATATCATGTATATAGGAAAAATAACTTACAAATTAAAAACAAATTGTAACATTGTTTATTACAATACAAGTATGGATCTCGGTTTGATACAAGGGGAGAGGGAGGAGAGAGAGAGAGAGAAGGAGAAAGAGAGGGAAAGAGACAGAGAGAGAGAGAGATAGAGAAAAAGAGAGAGAGAGAGAGAGAGAGAGAGAAAAGATAAGCACTGTCCTAAAATGTCTTACATTGAACTAAAGATTACTTTTATTTCAAGCGATATTTTCTAAAAAAATGTCGGCATTGTGAATTTCCTAATGCTTTGTTTTTTCTTTGAATTTATAGACACGAGCAAAACTGAAAGGAAAAATAATGGACTATTTACGCTAGCCTTGAATGATTAAATTACCATTCAGATGTATGCAACTATGGATTCTATGAAGCATATTATGCTTGTATTATAAGCTTTAATTTGCAGAAAATCTGTTGACTGCTTGGCGAAAAAAAGAAAATTAGTACGCTAAATTTAGGTAGCGCTTCACATTATACATTTCATTGAGCTGCACATTATGTGACGTAATGTTTATCAATTATTTTGTAACTACATTGTATTTTGTTTTATATGTGCTGCCAGTGGAGGCCAATTTTCTATGTTTTGAATATGGATCAATAAAAAAAAAGAATCTATCTATCTTATCTATACGGCTTGGATATAACAAACGAATTCAATCAATGATTCATAGGTGTTATATTGTATAATTTGATCACTTCACATTGCCGCTTCGATATCAAGTATTACACACGTACTAAGAAGATACTGCTAGAATACCAAGAATTATATTCGATGAAGTCATTCTCAGACCTATACGATACATAGATCAGCGACTGAATTCATGGCATATATTCTCTTTACTAGTTACATTTTGAACTTACTATTAGTACATTATAGGAAACTTGAATGAACTATTCTACTTTGATGTATTGTGAATTTTCAGAATCTCAATTTTTAAAAATAATAACAAAGATTGATTTATTAAGCGCATATAAATGGAAGTTTCTCTAAGCGCTTTACAAAGTAAAAAATAAGCATGTACAAGTATAAAAATAACTAGATACAAGAACAAAAGACAAAACCATTAAACTAAAGACATGTAGCTAAAAATACTGAATTAAGAGCAAACTAAATACAGATAGCAAACATTTATGAAAAATCAATAAGAGTAACATATTTAATCATAATACATTAATTAAATGCAATGTCAACAATTACAAACGATGTACAAAAGATTTAGGACAGATACATCTCTCAAAATATCTTTAAGGAGTAGCGAAAATAAACGTGGCAATAATGGGCCCAATTTCAGTGACTTTTAAATATTCAAATCCCCTCATTGAAGTTGGTTCGAGTAAAAACTGATAAATCAGAAGAAAAAAAGAATGAATAAGAGTTTGAGAAATATGAGAAGAAGTAATATTAAAAAAATCGACAACTTAGTCATGATGTGTGATGTCATACGTCGGGTACTCCCCCTTTCTACATGATAATAAAGAGCGTAAAGATTGGATTTTGACAGAATTTCTGGAAAAGTACCATCATCTTGTATTGACAAGTTCCATGAAATTATTCCCACCACCAAATAAGGAGTTCCTGAATGACGAACGAAAGAAGCATTGATTTTCTTTAGCGCTCTCTGCGTCAATGGACCGAGACGAACTCTATAGCATCTAAATGCGCATTATTTGCGATGCTGCCTGCAGTCACCAAGTTAGCTTTTCGTAAATCCCTCAGAAAAGCTTGGCGACCAATTCGTGAACGCACGCACTACAACATGTGCTCCCATACACGGATTCTTAAACCGGGATAGTGGACGTTTTATTCACATTTTTGATTGTTTCAGTGCTTTGTTTTCCTTCTTTACGCAGTTGTTCTTTCATTAGAGGTAAGTTTGTTGCTTTATTGTTATCTATACGTGTTTGTTTAACATTGGTACGAACAATAACTGAAATGTAGTATGGCCTATTATGATACCGATGTGTAGCATTATTCGTACCTATATCGTAGGTCTATCTGCAAACAAGTAGCTATTGTTGAAACACATTCCACGGTGTGTAAAGCATTAAAACTGGATCTTTAGCATGAATTAATTGTGTGTTAAATTAGGAAAACTTATTATAGTAGCCCATATTATAAAATTGTCGATTTCTAAGCAGTAAAAATGGGTTTAAATCACTTTAATTGGATATATATTGAATAGTAATGAAGAGTGAAAAGAAAAGGGAAAAAAGAATCCGTAGTATTCTCATATCCATAAGAAAATTTAAGTTTGCAATATGTATTTTGATGAAACCGCAGCAATACTAACAGATTTTGACAATCTGTTTTCGTCCTTGTACTATTCAGAAACAATAGAAACACATTCATACGTAAAGGCCTTTCACTCGGCAGAGAGTGAGGGGAAGGATTGCACACAATGTTTGATACGAATCGGTCTGCTACTGTCGCATATTGTTGCTAGCTACCATCCATTTTGTTAACCTTGGGATATAGGAGATCCATGGATTGGGACAATTTGTGTGAATTCAGAAGAAAAGCGAAGTATGTCATATATAAGAATGGTGTAGGCCAACATTATTATGTAATTTGGTTTCATCATTTCCATCTGAAACATGCGGCATAATGACTATTGCTCGTACTGATCTTGCCATATATCTACCTGTCTGCAAACCAGCTGTCTATTTCTCCATCTTATCTCTCCCTCTTTACGCAATCACTCCTTCTCTCTCTCTCTCTCTCTCTCCCTCTCTCTCTCTCTCTCTCCCTCTCTCTCTCCCTCTCTCTCTCTCTCTCTCTCTCTTTCATGGTCTACGTGTAGGTACAAGGTACAAGTAAACATAGTTCTATCACCTTGCTACAATGTATTAAAAACAGTCTGAGTCATTATAAAGCACGTCATTGTTTCCACAAATGCATGTGACTACTTACGGTGACATACCTGCTGTGCCAGGGGTGAAAGTTTCAAGTGTAATCTTCTTACGGTGTAGACATCCATTAAGGGGTGTCATATTATCGGGACAATACGTACTTGCCATCCACGTTCCAAAATAGTTTAATCCACACTCAAAAGAAGATTCAACCACTACTTTGGAGAAAATGCCTCTTCAAATTTGGAGTGGATTCAATACAAACGAAATTGTGAGAGCTAACAAGAGAAAGTGGTATGTAACTTTCCCCAGCTCAGCACATGATCACAAAGAATTGCATTCTTTCATACAATATCTCCACATTGTCTTTCTTTTCATGGTGATTGATGGTATACAGCACGTCTGACTCCCATACTGGTATTGTATGGTCTATCGTATGTAAACAGGTGATCAGCTCTAGCGAAGCTCCATTCCACTGTCTCTTGTTAGCTCAATACTTATTGACAGATGTTGCACAAGATGAATGAGACCTGGAGCATTTGTTTAGGGTTTAGCTTAGCCCGTTTGAGAAAATTATTCTAAAAAATGTTAACGAATCTCTTAAATATATTTAGATGTTTGAATAACAAAATATGAGTTGTATGCAGCCCTGCATATCAACTTATATTTGGTCACCCGACCTTAAAGATAAACTCCAGTTCTGGTAAAAAAAGAAAAGAAAATTAATTCTCACAGAATCAAACAAAAGTTACACTGAATGTTCAAGTTTACAAATAAATGACATGTGCCAAACAATGTTGGAAGAAAATGTATACTGGCTGAGTAATGAGCATAGAAAGACAAGGAAATCAAGGCAGTACTCGCCCCGACATAATGTGTGTTGTCCCATATATTGCTTTCTGTGTACAGTGCTTGTTACTTTACCAAGACTCGGTCAAATTTATTATGATTTTGATGACTCCAGAACCTTGCAGTGCACACCAATACTTACATTCTACATGATCAACTGTTTCTGATCCTTTCCACACCTTTTCTTTCACAATGCAATCGCATACGTGCAGTACTAAAGTTTATCTTTAATATACAATTGAGAATTCTACTGTAGATTTGATTCTCTTGATTCAACAAACTCACTGGACAGTGAAACAGGTCGCCATATTCTTTAGTCCTTCCACCCACCACATCTTTACACTGCATGCCCAGGAATGTAAGGTTCTTCACAAACAAGACCAATCCAAAGTGAGTGGTGTATGCATGTTTGCTAAACAACTTTGCCTGGATAATGAACACAATTATTGCAATACGATATCAAACACAGTCTAGATTGGGACTTTGTGTAATTGAGATTGACATGCTTTGTTAACTTAAGGGAGTTTACTTTTGTACTGTCTACTTGACCACAAGGGCCCAGTCATCATCGTGATGATGTGTCATTAACAACCACACTTTCAATGGTTCAATTTAATATCTTTTTCAAGCATAAAGACAACAGCAATGACAATAATATATAGAGTGTAAAGTTTGGTGTGATTAAGGAAAAATAGAAACTACTAGAGTTTGCAAACAAAATTGTAAGGCGTAGTCCCCAAAGTTACACACAACACAAAAAACTTGTCTACAGTACAGAATAAGAACCAAAACAAAAAAGCAAAAAGAACAAGATCTATACACTCAGTAAAGTTAATTCATAAACACATATCATCCGGAATGCTGTAAATTGAGTAGGCAAACAACAGCAAACACCAGCATCATTTCCCAACGTTTTGAAATTCAAAAACACGGCAGATACAGTCTAATGCAGAAACCGAAATGTAAACATATAACAGCCAGTTGTATTGTTCCCGATATGGACGGTATACGGCCTATGCTCTGCAGTCATGGCCAAAACTAAGCCAATACGCCTATATCGTTTCAATGTTTTCTTTTCTAGACAGAAATTTAAAGATCATTTAATTCGGTAAAACTAGGGATATATGGTAAAACAAACTGAAGCTGAAACTCATAGGCCAGAATTCACAAAGGAGGTTTGTCGACAAACCAGGTTTGATCAGACCTAGGTTTGTCGACAAACCTCCTTTGTGACTTCGGGCCAAAATGTGAGATTAGATACGTTTTTTTTTTTAACATGTCTTTAATATTCGCGTGCAAGTTAGTTGGATATGTCGAGGCTTATAACGAGATATTTGATAGTTGGACCTATATCTATCCGAGGGGAACACTTCTCTGGAATAACGTCATGAACGGATGAGGTTGGAAAAAGGCTGGTACCTGGTTCGTGAGATAGGTTCCTGCCAACGGAACTACCAGGCGTCTTTAACCCCGGTTTCACCCGAACTAACTATACGAGAGGTCAGGTTCAGGGTCAGATGAATAGAAAAAACTATTACCCCCAAACACAATGGGGTATACCCCCTGAAAGGCTACGTACAGATCTATAGGTATACATCGTCTGTCAATAGACCTTTTTAGTGTGTACCAATGTATTTCAATCTATATGCGAGCTTTTCTTCAGAACCCCTGCGTGGTTACCAAATATTTAATTCAACTGCTATACTCTTAATGGGATCTCTATAGATGGAATCCACTTTGCATGTAATATCTGTTGCTAGGTCTGGCAAGCTTCCAGAAGCATGAATAGAAAGAGTAAACAGATCTATTAGATATTAGAAGCACGTTTTTCGTGCGCTAATAAAGTCAAGATTCCAATTATCCTGGTAACGCACGTACGCAAGACAAATTTACTTATCGTGAGGTCGTTATAAGAAAATCATGATTTAGAACAAATATTAACTAGGATGTATTTAGTTAAGCCGAATGCAAATGTGAGTTAAATGCCAAATTTCCAAATTCAAGATATGAGAAATGCCTGTCCCTTAAGGTATGCTCAATTAAAAGGGGTATACATTTGGTTATGTAATAATATTAGCAACCATTAGATAAAAAAAACTATTGTAGGGATTAAAATGTATTGTATATTGACTGATCACCTCTACAATATGGCGGCCTGAGTTTTCGCATAAATTCATCTAAAATGATATACCAATTTAACGTTGACAATCGAATGTTTCAAATATGAAAATCCAGCACCTAACCAGAGCTTTCATGACAGTTGTTGATATTCTAGAATGGGAAGCAGGACTTAACAGAGTTAATTATGGATGACAGGAGTGGTATGACATCCCCGCCAAAAAAGATCATAAATAGAAATGTGAAAAGGTCAATTTAGATAAAAGCGTGTTGTTTTGGAAAGAGTGTAATGATAAATCGTCAGCTGGTCCCTGTCAATGTGAACTGCAATGGCGTAGCAAAAATGGTTCAACCGAGCAAGGGGGGGGGGGAGGGGGAGTTGACATGCTAGACGACAGAGTTAAACAGTTAATAACTATATTGTGCCATCTTGCATATAGCGCATATCACATTTATAACGTCTGGATATGTTTGCAAAGGACTTTAGATATCATTACCCCATCTCATTAAGCTCCGGCAACTCTAGCGCTCAGTAAATGACTCTTGATCCTCGGCCGAGTGTGACAAATGTAGATAAATGTATATTAACGCCAGTGCTGCGGCAGTGATTCGAACCTCGTACCATGTGGTTCATAGTTCGAAAAATTATCCACTAGACCAAAGTCCTGGGGATGACACTACGGAAGAACGGGTGGGGTGGTTCCCCTGCCCCCTGGCTTCTCCTTTGGGGTGAACTGTGTATAGTAATTTGACTGACGTTTATTTGACATGCTATGACTGCCTTTCACACTATAAGACTCTTCGAGGGTGTGACTTTAAACATGGATAGAGTTACTCGAATATCAAGTTTTGTTAAGTTTGTCAAGTGAAAAGCTCATTAATAGTAGGTATGGTAGTGTGACAAGTAAATCATAACACACCAGCGTGGAATCACAAGTTTTGTGATTGAAAAAGAAGGGTTGTTCATATTGGGCGGATCCGTGGTTGGCTGAAAATTCTGGGGGGGGGGGGGGGAGGGTGAAATTTCATAAAAATCCTCCCATTGTCAGTGTCAATTTCGCCCCTTGAAATATCTGACTCTCCTTCCGAAGAAGAAAAAAAAGGTGAAAACCACTAGCATTATTACGAATAAAGTAAATTCTGTCATGATATGTTTGTTCACAAATGCAGAGGGGAGGCCTCAGGGTCATGTAATGATTGAGTCAGACTAAGTGGACGTCTATATCAAGTTTGTGCAAATATTGATATTTTCTGTCGTTCACATTGAGAGAGAATGTCGGTAGAAGTTCATGTACAACTTTCCATATGTAACTGATTTATTTCATTACAACAAAAAAGTGTGTGTGCGTGTGTGTGTGGGGGGGGGGGGGTGTCTGCGTCGTGATATCATACCCCAAACAAAGTCCTTTTCAAGAAACCAGTAAAATACTAGACTCATTGTATTGTAATATAGAAAATGATACATCAAAGGACATTATTTATGAACGTTATTTTTCGATACTGAAATAATATTTGTTCTTCTCTTATGTCACGATCGATTTAGTTTGAACTTCTCGTAGTCAAATAACCATCGGAATGAATTTAAATGGCTTTCGGCAAGATTACATAAATTGAGTTTTTTGTAAGAGCTTTATACAATTAAATTTAATTCCATTTTATTTCACCAAATTAATAATTAAAAAAAATAATAACATACATTCGTAGAACTATACATTGTTACATAAAAAAATAGTATACATGTACAGTATATACATTGGTAAAACAATATAAAAGTTGTTGGGCAGGTAGCAACTAGAAAGGAAGTGACCCATATAAGTGGCCGACCTAACGAAATATATAATTAACAGATATGTATAAGTACCAGATTAGAAGGAAATGACACAATACAACAATACAAGGGGAAAATATACAACACAGTGCCTGGCATATAATCTTAAAGATAAATAAAACAAAACTTTTAAAAAAGGATTAATATTTTTCAATAATAAAATTGTTAAACCTAAGTTTTGAAGATATATACTGCATAACTGTGATATCATAATAGTTAAGGATTCTATTTTTGTAAGTAAATGGTTTTACGATATTTGATATCTCAAGCCTAAAAGTTTGTGCATCATGATTTTTGTATGTTAAGATCGCTTGATCCTGAGACATAATTCTAACTTCTTTTTATAGAATTAAAATTCAAAGCTTAATTTCGTTTGCGATCACTACTTTAACCACCACTACCACGACCACCACGACCACCACCACCGAGTCACTTTAACGACAAGAACAAAAACAAGAACAACAAGGACAAGAATCACAACCACAACTAGCACCAGCGCCACGCCTACCACTACCACTACTACTACTTCCACTACTTCTACCATTACTACTACTACTACTACTACTACTACTACTATACTACTACTTCCACTACTACTACTACTACTACTACTACTACTACTACTTCCACTACTACTACTACTGCTACTACTACTACTTCTACTACTACTTCCACTACTACTACTACTACTTCTACTTATACTACTACTACTACTACTGCTACTACTACTACTACTACTACTACTACTACTACTAAATCCACTACTACTACTTATACTTATACTACTACTACTACTACTTCCACTACTACTACTACTTCTACTTCTACTACTACTACTTTTACTACTACTACTACTACTACTATAATATACTATATTTCTACTTCTGCGTGTAGTATACTACTGTAACGACTGTTGCTCCATTATTACATCCGTGCATATGGTTTATCAGTAACCTCCTAGCTATTACCAGTAGATCTTTGCTTACTTGAAGTGATGCAAGATGAATGCGGAATCTTCATATATGCGGGTAGATCCTCTTTCTAAACATACCAAATAATATCCTCTATTCTAGTATCCCCGACATTCTAGTCCGGTTTGGAAGACAAGTGATGGAATTTCCATATCATTTTCAGTAACATCTTGCTTTTATAATGACACTAAGTGTCTAATCATTAAACAGGTCATTCACCACATCGAACACTCACCCGTGAACTTAAGAGACTAAAATGTACCAAAATTACCATCTTGGTGTTTATGAATGATTTCTCTTTCACCGAAAACATCAACAAATCACATGTTTTGTGCGTTGTTTTTCCATTCCTTTATTTTAATTGATAATGTTATTGCCAAGTAGATCCATTCCTAAGCTCCACTTTGTTTCTAATGAAATATCACAAACTTGCATATGACTTGTCTTGACCCTCCTTGCTCCCATATTACACGTATATTATCATCCCTATATACATGCAGTCAATGATACAAGTGAGCAATGTATTTGTGGACTGCTCATGAATAAAGAAAACAACAGCAACAACTAGTTAAAGTAGGGGTCAAATGTTCTCCTTTCCTTTCCTATCAATATAAAACCCTGAGAATTATATCTGATTTTCGAATGAATACCCAAAAGAACGACTTATTTTACCCTCCTTCACTACAAATTTAACGTGTAAACAACATCACTGAAGGACAGGCCAAGGTAATATATAAAATCATTGTAATCTTATAATAATCACAAATGAATGGTGAATGTGATATGGAGGCGACAAAACCGCTGAAACTCATTTTTGTCGTGTTTTTTTTAAATTCCAGGAGCAATAATATTCATTTGAAAGTTGAAAGACACAATATTCTTATGTTAATTCCAACTGATTAATGTTCTCAGTGACTTTTATAACATACAGGTATAAGAACTTTTCAAATGTGATTCCCAATTTTTCAGCTATTTTAGGAATTTTAAGAGGAAGTAAAGTTCAATAATTGGCTGGCATAAATAAAAGAAGAAAAACGAGAGAAACAAAATAGTGAAAGTTTGAGCAATATCCTATTAAAAATCGGAAAGTTGTGAATTGTTATAGTTGCCATTAGTGAAAAACAAATTGGCAACAATGTGACGTACAGTGTATATTACGAGGTTTTCTGCAATCTGCCCTGTACAGAAATTTCAAACACTTTCAATTTCTTAGTATTTACATGTAGGTTGCATGCATGATTGAACATTTTCTTTAGGGAAAAATACATTTCTAAATTGTTTAGTATACATAATAGCAAATGGTAGGGAACTTCATAGGAAACGTTCAAAAACTCATTATTATCTTTATTATCTTTCATCAGATTTTGCTCAAACTTTCACTGACCTGTTCCTCTCTTTTTTCTGCCAACCAACTGAATATCAGAGTGTACTTCCCCTTTAAATCTTATTTCTCTATTTCTGAGGAATACTATTCCAATTTTCAGAAGCTTTTTTGATATCAAAGCAATGTAGATACTATACCATTTAAAAATCCGCTATTAGCATTACCAGTCGTGAACGGTGGACGACTTTGGGACGTAAGGTTTTTCTTCCCACTCCAATGTCGATTTGGTGTGCATTAACCGTGCCGGGGAAGGTTATCGCATCATTATTCTCCTATCCATCATCGTCATCATGACTAGATACGATGTGCTACCAATCTCAGGGGTCTTCTACGAGATTGTTTGTTATAAATTGTATGTGGGGGGGGGGGGGAGCCGATGGGGGTGTGAGAGGATACGGGTCGGGTGGGAGTGGGTCCCGTTCTCTTCACTTTAAAGGCTAGAAAAATCTAGCTGAATAGTTGGGATTATAACTTATACATACATCCGTCCACTTTGATAGCAAGGTGACAAAAAGAATATAAACTACAGTAAGTATGTTTTCTCTTCTAATGACTCTTTACTTTTCTAAGAAAAAGTATAGTGCCTGAAATATTAACAGTATCATTTATCAAAAAAGTCAAATGATCATTAAATAAAAAAATTGTGCATCAATCTATCTTTATGATATTTTAGAGCATGCATTGGGAGAGTTTAGCGCTTTAGTATTTCTCATTATTTGTTTTAAGTCCGCACTTTGCAAACATATTCCGAATGCCGTCAACATCCAAGAAATCGTGCATTTGTTTGAAGAAAGAGTTATTAACCGTGTGTTACTTGGTTATCTCATTGTTAATAACAATTGTGTATAACAGTTTCGATTGATTTTGTATCCTTTTCTAAGCCTCATCAGGGGTTTTGAAATCTCTATACACGTAGAAGCCCTTTACTTTGGCTTCAGTAAATCAGCTTCCAACTAAAGACGGTTTAACGAAAGTTCCCTGTGGAATAAAAAATAATTACTAAAGCGGAGCTTGTGCCGTGCTTGGGAAGGCGATGATAAATCCAGCAGTATTTCGGCTTACAGTCACGGGGAAAGGCGGGGGAGACGGTAGAGAGGGATGAGTGAGAAGAGCCAACACATATCGGTTTGGCTACCAGTATAGCCCAACGGAATTTAATGACTTGACGATAATATGACGATCAGCCTAATGGGTGGATTTAGGAGAGTGTGGGCATGACTGTATGTGTTAATGTGGGTTGAAGAATTACCACTGTGCATACTGTGATTGTAATATTTGATTGCATTGAAACTGTAGGGATAAAAGGGGGGGGGGGCGGAGATCTAAGGAAAAGGGTGAAAAAGGTCCCAACATATATTGTTGGATGTATTAATCACTCCTTACAATCGTCATTTAAGCCATCGGCATCAGTCTCAAAACTTACAGATGCATGGTGAGGATCTTTCATTATACTATACTTAGATATGGGGGGAAATGAATGTCTGCTCTGCCCAAACTTCATAGATTGACTTCACTTTTGTTTTCATCAACTTAATGAATCAAGAAGGAATCATTTATGAATTGATGTTTTCAGTGATATTCCACGAAAAAAGAAAGACTTATGTGCTCTTTGTAATTCTTCCAATTAAAATCATATTGTTATAAGTTGTTAGGAAGAGTACGATCTTTTCACATGTGTTTTCGTACATAGCTAAGCAGTTAAATCGATTGTAGTAGAATAGTGTTAGCTTAAAAGAGAGTCTCTCGTGCATGAGTTGATTATATACCCTGTGTTGACTAGCCTGTGACGTAATAATCCACTGAAGCCAGGTACCGCAATGTATAATACAAAAGTACAATCTGCATCATTCATCGAGCACCACCGATACATATTCTATTTGTTTAACCGTGTAGAAAACTCGTTCAAAATGACTGTGAAAATCGATAGAGGTAAATAGACATTGCTGCAGCGTATATGCATTCATTGCAGGGGATCTCATTGGTTCCCGTGGAAAGTGGGACAACGAACGCCATTGAGTATGCATACAAATTGGTGCATTATTTCGAATGCGGCGATGACACCTTTGTCTTATAATGGACTTTCTAAATTAAACCAAGGAGTTACTAGGTGTATATATCAGCTATGGGGCGGGGGGGGGGGGGGGGGGGTAGATAGGGGCGTAGCCACGTGAAAAGGGACCACAGTTGCAATAACTCTACTTAAAGTTAAAGTTTGATGTACATGGAAACTATATCCTGAATCAAAATATACCTACTATATTTCTCTTCCGTATATACTTTGTATATGTGTTTTAGTCCCCGATCCAGTGCTTGTATTTTCACAAATTGAAACTTATTGTCATTAAGTCCCACACGGGCGGGTACAAAATTAATGTACGATTGGTGTTTGGTTTTAAATTTAGACGAAATTTCACTGTGTGTTCCTAGATTATTAGTTTACCAGGGAACTGATCACCGGTAAAAATGCAGTGAATTATGGCTTTTGAGCGTACATGTAGGCTAAGCCAATACAGACGTCAAATAAATAAGATTTAGCTATTTTAATAACGAAATAGTTACAGCGACATTTTATAGACAGAGACTCAATCACAGGTACATTATGTACGCTATAAATAAATGATAGACGAACGAAAATGGAACGTTACAATTTTTTTATTTTAGGGGAGGGGGGGGGGGGGTGAGTCCGGGCATTAACTAACCAGATGATAGTAATGTAAATATAGTCCATGTGCCATTTTGTTTTTGTCAAGTTGTATTTTTCTGGTGTCCGTCATGCTGAGGCAAGGCAATCGCTGTGGAATAAACACAGATACGTGTCTGAGAGGATGTGTTTACATCAGAGACATGAGATGCAAAAGGGTTTATCTCACCCTTGCCCATTCCATCAGCTTGTCCTCACTGGATTACGTGGAGGTACTTAATTGGCTTTCTATTAAATATTAACTCCACTCTCCCGAGAAATGAAAAATACATTATGTGCTATGGCCATGAGACCCTACATTGACAAAGAAACAACGATGATAATTACGTATGGTTAATATGGTTAATATAATTGATATGGTAACACAAATATGGGAAGGCAACAGAAGCAATAGGTATAACAGGGTGTATGATGATTTAGTTTGTGTTGGAATAGGTATTGTATTAAATCCTACTAAATTGTTGACTAGTTTATTATTTCATCCCCTGTCATTTTGCATTTCAGACAATCAACACTGATTAATATTATTTGGAATAAAAGTTATATAACATTATCATTCTTTCTCTTTAGAGATGATCAAAGCATGTGCCATCTAACCACATGCATTTTCGTTAAAGTATTGTTCGAGCTGTTGTGGTTCTTGTTATACAGACACAGACCAAGCGTGTGTAGCCATTCTTGTTACCGTGGTGACAGTATATACGTACCGCCTATCCATTCGGATACAATTTTGGAGGTTTTCATATCTTTAGGCTGTATTTTGTTTAAAGGGTTTTGAGCACCGAAAGCCCACCACCACTACCTTAAACCGCGTCTGATCATGAACCTAATACAAACATAAGACATAAGACATAAGAACAGGTGGTAGCTATCATTACTTTTACTACTCTTGCCGTCGAAAGTCCATTTGTATTAGGTTCATGGTCTGATATCCCGGTGCAACGAAATACTTAACACGGAAAACCTTTCGTATGCAAATGTCCACTTAATGACAATGACGCCAACATTATTCACGTACGTCACACAGCATCATTTATATCGACAATGGGTGTTTCAAGGACCAGGAAGATGTCCCCGTCATGTAAAAGGCAATATTTTCTTCTAATTAACATCTGGTGAGATCTGACCATTCTGTTGTATGTCTTCTCTTCGACCAAAATGCAATTTGCAGAATTTTTTTTCGTTAAAGGTTCTATCATTAAAATCAGTCTAAGATGAGTGTATATGCAATTATGAAATAAATATAAGGAAAACTAGTTCGAGCTGGTAGAAAGAGAATGATGGAAAGGAGAAAAGGGTAAATGGAGTAGGAGAAGCAGGAGAAATTTGTTTGAGACAAATCATTGAGCATGGCATATGGCTTGATATTTTGAAGGAAAGGATAGATAAAAAGGTTTCTGGAATAAAAATGACTTCCCATATTCATATTCTTATATCTATAAATACAACTCCTGGAATCATGAGGCTTGGAAGAGCGCCCAAAATTTAGCTATTTGTAAACTTGTTCGCAAGCAAGATTCACCCTTTCTTGTAATTAAACAGTTTAGGTTTCTGTTTTCAATCATTATAAACAACACCACAAGACCACAAGACTCTCATTGATTTTCCACGACGAATCCAGAGCCCTAATCAAGCTAAGATTCAATCGATCATTGACTGTGTATTAACGTGACCTCGTCTGACACGACGCCTCATTTTCAGCCGCCATTAAACATTGATTTTCTTTCGACTGTTGTATGACACCAACAATCATTCGCGTCAATTTATTTTCATTAGTGGGGGAAACAGACAAAGGAAAACAAACATGAAACATTACAAGGGCCATGAGCATCCCTCCCTCTCACCCGGGAAATGGACGCCCCTGCCCGGGTGTGTCTTGTCTATTGTTGAGGGGGCACATTGATGTCGTTTGGTAGCGACTTTTGTGATACACCTTGCGGGGGAGTTCTCGATGGAAAACTGCTGTATCTCTACCGAATGTTCTTATTAGGTCTAGATAATGCTTAAAGGAAACTTCGCCCCAAAGAATAAGTGTAGGTAATATGATAAATGCTTGGCATGATGTGATGCCATTTTGCATGGCAAGGGCGCAGCCATTTTCTTGGAAATGTGACGTACCGAAGTTGTACATGTATCACCAAGGTTTTGTTAGAAAAACTTTTTAAAATCAATAACAAAACCTTAACTTATCAATGAGGATAAATCATAGCTGAGAAGATAGAAACCATATATGTTGAAAACTATAAAGCAGGGGAACAACTGTTACTAATTCATCTAAAAATACTAAAATACAGCAGTTGACAAATCTATTTCTTTTATGAGACTTACTTACCAACTTATTTATGCAATTTGCGTTCTGGCTATTGTAGTACATAATAGCAGATGAATGAAATGCTTGTTTGTATGCCTCTCTCATACACCTCGGTGGGGAATCTTGTAGATTAATTGGCAAGAATATCATAAATCTCTCAGAATAAGTAAAGTTATTTCTTGGGGTTAGATTACCTTTTAATGTAGCTTAGGAATAATGATCATCGTAATGTGCAGGTATTATCTACTATATGATGCGGCTATAATTTATATTATCATGTGTCGATAGTACTTTTATTATATTATCGAGTGCATGCACGACCCCTCAAAACACTATCGAACAATATAGAGCCACTGCAATGGCTGTTGTAGCAGTAATGGATCTTTTGATTTTCCACATGTTACTATTATTATCATTATCATCATAATGTAGCCATGCAATAGCACCACTATGATATATCGAATGGGAAACTGTAGAACAAAGCAAATAATTCCTTGATATTTTTGCTTGTTTTGTCTTCTCAGGTTGAACAAAAAAGCCTCATGTACGACACACACCCTTGCTTTTCAACAGGGCGTGTATCAACACACTTTTTAATTAATCCCATTGTTGACAAAATCCACATATAATATTGATTTCATATGTGGTATTAGTTTTCTGTGACAAGGACGATTGAGTAGCTGTCCTTTAATTTGTATTCAAGGGTAGCATTGCCAATACTGTCATAAAACATAACTTCTAGGCAAGTGCATCACAATGATGTCATGTTATCTCACAAAGGAAGTTTTCTTTCTTGAACAGGAACAAAAATGATGGGAATCTCTTCTTTCCGAATGTTTAAAGGTGACCCTTCCTTAAATAGAGCAGGAGTCGTTAAATTCTACTGAAGTTCTCAAACAAACCAGAACAATAAATCTCCCAATAAACATGATAACGTATGTTTAGTGTAACATGGTCCTCATGTGTCACACGGTGCGTAAGCTCCTGAAAATTAGTTACGCCAATGACGAAATTGTCAGTAAAATGCTTTCCTCCTACTCCTCAACTTTTGGCAGAAAGGACGTCCGAACATCAACATAAAACTGTTTTGATCTACCTGTATATTTCTATAAATTTTGTGTCCAAAGAGGAATGCGCATCAGTTCTGTATGGAAGCCTAAGTGACTGTAGATTGAATGACGTCGAGGGAATGCATCATGTAGCTTCACACATGATTATCTCACAAAGTATCATAATAGATTGCCCATCATTTATTCATTAATATCATTGTCTCATCTTCCATCCCCCTTGGTTAAGGGAAGATACTCAACACACACTGTGGACTGTGATTCATCGTCTACCTGTGAAGTATTTCATTACAAGGGATTTGGGAAGTCGGTCTTGAGAGAACTTAAATCCCCACTCCACTACTTATAGCTACTTGCGCCCTCTATATAGCAAACAATGCCTAATCGGTGCCTGTTGGTCCCCCATGATCCTCTTTTTCTTATGTTAATTGAGGGCTGATTTGATGAGAACCACCTGTCAGTGACCATGCAGGGAGGTCTCATCCCTCCTGGCCAAACTAGTGCAGACGGGCTTTAAAATTAAGGACTATCCTATTCGTATTTCTAAATTTGTGCAAAATATGTTATGATTTACATTGCGCACAAACGAGAATGCAATGTGTCTCTCTGAAAAGTCAGTATTATAATGATTTGACTCTCTCCACCCCTCCCTCTATCTCCCTCTAATCATTTGGATTTTTTTCTCTGGAGATGTACATGCATTGCGATCTACTGTAGTTTAATGCACGCGATCTTATTAAAAAATAATAATAATAATAATAATTGTAATATTAATAATGATAATAATAATATCTGGATTTGTATAGCTATTAATTAATACAAAATATATGTAAGCGGTGTACATATACTATAACCCCGGTCATCGGTTTCATTCATGCACAATGTGCACCATCTCCACTCCCTGCGGCGTATTCCTACCAATCTGGTCACCGGGAGGGCATATGGAAATTACGAACACAAAGGCTTTCATCGTCCTATACTCTCCTGGGTAAGGAGTGGCAAATTTAGGTTAATGACTTGAATAGACATCACGCATTTTTTTATCACGATTAGTAAAGCACAAGATCAGCTAGCCGTCATTAAAATTTAAATATGTAATATGTCTGAAAAGACTACACGAGTGCCATCAAATTAGGAGATAGGGGAAAACGTTTCAAAGTTTTGAACATCATTCCCTTTCTTCTTGGCCCCATTTAAATTTTTAGATACACAATTACAAAAAAATGTGAAGGATGTTGATTATTTTTAGAGGGAAATCAATCACTTTCCAAAACATGAATTCATTTCTGTTCACCTCGATGGTCCTCCACCCCTTTCTTATCTTGGTCCCCTTGCACAACCTTGACTGTTACTGGTTTTGCCATAATTATACGCAGGTGATAGATCACCCATAGCCAGTGTGTACAATGCATCAATAATGCAGAGAGCCAATTATCTAGTGTGCAGTTCATCAGTTTGAAAGGATGATAATTAGGTCTTTTTTTCATGGAAGTCTATGCATGTTCGTCCTTCCAGCTACATTTGGGATTTTCCCAAACGCAATAGGCATTTACAGTAAACAGCTGAATTATTCATACCCCTTGTAAATTTCATGTTTGTTGTATTTTTCGTAACTCAAGAAGGAAAGGTGAACTGGTTAAATTAGGGTCTTTGTTGAATACTTTGAGATGTACGCTTCAATATTTCATATTCTCAAGAAACAAATAACGGGACAAATCAATTTTTTTTAACACTTAAACAATTCGATCTGTTTTCAGTCTTAAGTCGGGTCTTTCCGATTTCACAGGGGTATCACGGTATAACACATCACCGTTCTGAAAGGAAGCATTATTTAACTTGGAGAATACCACTCCTCTTGTATACCCGAAGTGAGCTTTACCCTATATATCAGCACGTCTTCATCTCATCGTGTGGACACGTTATTCGATTAGTGTAGCCCCAGCAGAATCTGGGAGGATTAATAAAACTCATTTCGTCCAGGTGTCCCTCTGAAATTATGATTTACCGACGCTCGAGTAGACTTGTAGAAACCCAATGCCATTACGATGAGGGGAGGAAAGTCAATGCCATGCGAGCCAATTCATCCCTTTTATCACCAGTGTCATAAACGAAAATAGGTCAGTCAGAACATTAATTTTGCTATCTTGTACGAGGCGTGCATACGAGAGGCATTTGGCGGCTCTCAACAACACCCAGCCCCTCTCCCGTGTTCTCTCCAAGCACACTTACATAATTATACACCCACAAGCCCCCGCGTTCATTATGCACTCCAGCTTTTTATTCATCAACATTGTAGACATCTTTGGCAAATGAGATGAAAGGTCATTGTGGTTGATTGATAGGTGAGCTCAGTTCTACTTTCATCAAGTTTGCGGTGACGAAAACTATCCCTAGTTGCTTTTCGTTCGAAGTAGCTTTCGAAACTCGTCCATCGTCATTTGAAAGGGGTCTAGTGTACATTTATATCCGTTAAGAATATAAGTGAATTTTGAATCAAAGACATAATATTACACTTAGTTAATTCTAAATTTCTTTCTAACTGTGAACATCGATAAGTAGTTTCGAGGATTTATTGAAATCGCATTCTGATATATTTTGGCGTCTTCTGTGTAGCCAGCTTTATGTTCCCCGTCAAAATGAAACAAATAAAGCTATGTTATCTGGTTCACTGTCATACAATATTTAGTTCTGGACAAGGTAGGGGGTGTGGTTGTCAGTGGGACAGTGAAGGACAGACATAACGAAATACCAACTTAATCGTGAAGATATGCATTTTTAGATGCTCTGTTGTTAACACGCCGAGACCATGCTGAAACGCAGCTACTGTACGTACAAAAGATTGTATGAGTCTACTCTGTTTACAAGACAATTAAAGAAGAGATTCCAGTTGGGAGTTTGCTTTGAGTCAATTCTCCCCTCGTCAAGGAGACGAGGTTAACGCAACAAACTGCGAAAATCGGTCCTTTTTTGTTTGTCTTGTCCTCGTTGGTTCAACATTTACTCTGTAGATGTTTGCCTAGGTCAGTCAACATGTTACCAGATCTATAAAACATTTATCGTTCGAGATGATAAAGGCTGTGTTGGGGGAGGTATATACGTGTTGAAATGGATAGGACATTATTTGGTAATCTTCACTGGAATGTGAATTAGTTGAAGTGAAATTCTATTGTAGAAATGATTATAGAGGTAGCAGGAAAATGCAAGACGCAATATTATCTACGCGAACCAAGCCAGATTTTAAAAAAAGTTTAAGTTTTGGTGCTTCATCAGTGTCACAACTGCTCCACTTAAAATGAACGAGTTACGAGTTTTTCCCTGAATTCTCGTCTACTTCAAATATTTATCGTGCTATAGATGCTATAGATTACTGTTGATAACACACGTTACATGAAATCTGGATCACCTTGAATTGGCATTTTGACAAAACAATAAAACAAAAATCAATGAGGTTTCATACAATCTGGAAAAATTGAATCAACACATTTAAATTGTGCGTCTTTGCTTTATTAAGATTCTCTAAACATTTTGTATTATACTGCTTTTATATATATATATATATCATTCTGTCCATATAAATGAAGCCCGTTCCAAGTGAGATAGATTTAATAAAACAAAAAGCATATCATCATGTTTATCTATTAACTTTGACATATGAGATTTTAAGTTTGCCGGCTTTTTGTTATATGATCACGAAAAGAACAGTATCTTGGAATTTTAAATAATAATTTTTTTGCGTGCGAAACAGTGACACCATTGCCTAAAAATTATTTCAAATTACCCAGATTCCTGTGCCATAAATTTATTTCATTAGAATATTAGACTTGCTATTTATTTACAATTTCCGTCTCATTCGCAATTACAAATTGATTAAGGTATCGTGGAATCTATTTTTAAAACTGCTCTCAAGAACATGTTCATAATATATAGGCACCTCATAAAATCAATTCCTGGTTCCTGGCAATACATTTAAATCAGAGGATGCAAGCATAGATCTAATCATTAATTAAAAGCGATTGATAATCGGTTGAGAAAAGAAGTCACGCAGAATTCATTAAATGTTCCTATTTCCCGCACGTGGGAGGGGTGGTATTGGACTCGGAGGTTCAGACACAGAAAAGTCATCGACCGGATGGGTAACAGGAAAATGACTTGACCCACTTTCTCGGTATTCGAATTCTATTCTAATTGGCAAAAGAAATACGCCCTATAACGTCGCTGTACTGAAAATCTGTTTTCCAGAGAAGATCGCTGACCAGTATTTCTGATCGGTCTGGATATCATAGAAATATCATGCTTCATATAAATCATGCTGTATAAAATATACCTACTCTTAATCAAGTCAAGGGTTTAAGTACTATTGATTATATGCAATTCACGATCAAGGAAACAAGTGCTTTTTAATTAGATTTAAGAAGAGGAAAGTTTTACTTACATAAGTGGTTATGTTTATATTGCATTAATCAGTTTCACTTTATGTGACGTGATTCATTGTAAACATATTCAATTATATGGTAATAACTATTTAACAATACCTCTCCGTTTTCTTGAATACACCTTGGACACACAACAATACTAATGGACAAATTATCTAGCTTAAACTTCTTTTTCGAAGGTTTGGGAAGATTAATCCAAAAAATACTCTTTGAAAAAACACAAAAGGGGGTAATTAAATAACTTGGCCAAATTTTGTCCGATGAGGATGATTTAAAAAAAAAATCCGACAAAACTTTCTGAAGGCTTGGGCAAAATTAACCCATCATTTTGGTTTTCCCAACCATGAGGGTTATTGGGGTATCCAAGATTTACTTTGGCAATGTACACATAATATACGAACGGGCACTTGTATTCCTGTGGGCCTGTATTCTTCCGTGTATTCAGAGAGGAAATTGCATTAAATGCAGATATTATACATACATAGTAATGTATTTCAATGAAGCTAACCTTTCTCACTTGTTCCTTATATCTTACTCTACAGGTTTCACCGAGACCGGAGCACCCTTAATTACATCTTCAAGTGTTCGTTCACGTCGTGTCTTAAAAACTGTGGATATTTGGCACGGGTTACTGCTCAATTTAACGACAGGGTTCGGCAAACTTCTCTGAAATTAACACTTGAGAATCAGCAGCGTACTTATCCGGCTACGTGAAACGTCATGAACGCTTGACAGTATCACTTACTCTAAAGGGCAGGGAAAAGTGGCTGTTGTAGACTGCAGAAGAGGGCTATCAATCAAATGGCATTAGAACTCAGGGGTGGACAAAATCAAACACAGAACTGCGATTGTATACTAAAAAGCGAAACCGAGCCTCCTCATCGGGGGGAGTCCCAAGATCGTGAGGGATCACACAAAATCACGCCAGACTTCCCTATAGCAAGTGCCTGTTATTCAAGTAAAACCATGACGTCACAAGAACCATGTTCAAGGGATAGTGGCAGCATGCCGGCTGCTGCATCGTCAGACCAGGAGATAACGCAAGGAGTCCAGTCTTTGAAGGCGCTGTCTCTGAACGGTCTCAACCCAAACCTATCTCATTCTGCAAGTGCTTCTGAAGACTCAGTGTTGATGCCTTCGGGTGTTAAAGGACGCCCTCACCCCATTCTCTCATGGGGAGATGTAACGGAGATATCCAATGGCGATCGGTCCAAGACACAGGAGTACGTGAAGCATCCAATAGCAGGATCATCAAGTAGTAGTGATCCATGGCAAGTGAGATCCACGCAGAACCCATCAAAGCCTTTGGTTAGAAGACCCACTCCAATGGCAATCCGTGTGCCTAAATCCGTACTTGGTAAGTTTAATCAATAGAATAAAGAGGCCGTTTGAACATTTAATTGGAAGGTGTGAGACGACATTAGCCAACTTGTTTTCAGAGTGGAAAATAGAATTTGTCATCAACTGCTCATCATGATCAAGCAATTGATAAGGTTTTAGGACTTTTGTACTTAATTTGCCTATTCATGGTTTCAAAGAAAACCTTTTCAACAAGAAATACAAAACAAAATGTCGACATATTCTAACATTTTGGTGGCAAGGGTCAAATGAAGGCATTTCCGAAAGAGGTTGTAAAGAGAAGAAGATGGGTTCAAAATTAATCGTATGTTACTCAAAATGAAACACCTTTATCACTGAAGTCAAGAAAACTAAGAAAAGTAAAAATCAAAAAATATATGATGCCAAAAATAGCCAGTAATATCAAGGGGACTCACTTTATCTTTAAATATTTTTTTTTATTTGATTAGTGATAGCAGTTTGGATTGGTCTATTAACTATTCCTCAATGCCTCTTTATCATTTTCAAATTGACTCGTAATTTTTTCTTCTTTCTGTTTTCCAATCTGTTTTCAAATTTTTATTCTAATTCCGTTTTCCAATCTGGTAACCAGTTGCCAAATTGCTAAATGTTCAATGTTATCATTACATTTAATTCTTGCGGAATATCCCTGTTGAATATATCTACTTACCATTAACTTGACGTGCATGCACATTTTTATCTTAAAAACCAACACAACTATTTTGCTATGCTGTGTGACATTCACAATGCTATGATAATGCCTTGAAAATGCACAATTAAAATAACGATCGTCTATAGCATACATCGTCATGTTTTTTTTCTAAGTGCGAAGTCTCACATGAATACTTAGAATCCTTTTGCGTCTTTTAGTGGGAACCTAAAATCCTAGAATTTATGAGGATAATGTGGATAAGCCAGTTCGTAAATACTTTCTGCACATTTGCAGATAAAGTCAATTGTTTTCAAATTGTAAAACCCATCGAAACGAATACTGGTATCGTGCTCATGAAAGTTATGTCATCAGTATTCATTAATGCACCGACAGTACATTTATCTGATACACAGGTGGAAGTATTCTTCTCAAGAGGAAAACAAAGGTATTCATGAAGCACCTCCATCACTTCCGCTGTGACTATTCTAAAATGCACAAGTGGGACGTATCCATCGTGTAAAAGATATTAGGGACTCTTAGATTTGCACAACGACAACGTGGATTGCTACGAACGATGTCCTTTTTAATGCACTGCCTTGGATGGACGTCACACGTATCAGTCCACGCAAATCTAAAAGTCCCTAATGTGGATATTCGGGGGTCATGCGTTCCGAAGCTATTTACGAACTGGCTTATTTTAATATACAGGCAAAACATTATTTCGTTTCATATTCCGGCGCGAAATAAAGGAAGGAAACAGAATCAAAATGACAGCTACTCAATCTCTTTCTCACAATTGACAGTTTGGTATAGCGATGGGTTCTGTCGCATTCTCACTAATTACTTGATTGGACAAGTGGCGATATCTTTAGAGGCTTTCTGTAAATGACAGGTACATCATCTAAATGGTCGCCCTCTCTCCTCCACGCTTTATTAAAAAAATACCGCAGTCTTGGAAACAGACCCTTTGGTATCCGCATGCGATCAATAGCTGTTCTCAACCATGCATAATTCGAATGCATACTTCGAAGATTCTGTGTGATATAACATTTCAAAAAATTGTATGTCACAAACATTTCCCTTGTTTGGTTGCTATCTTCCCTGTTAAGTCGTTCCCTTCCTCCCCTGGTTGTAACCACCCCCCCTATCATCATTATGTCTTATCAAAGCTCATATTTAGAATTGCCAAAAGGGGTAGAGGATTGTCAAATCGGGGGAGGGGGCGGGGGGGGGGTTCTGTTCTGATCAATATACTGTTTGCCTGTTGTTGCCCCTTTTGATGCTCATCGAGATCACTGTGATATTGCTATATCATTTCAAAAAATACTGTTTGCCTGTTGTTGCCCCTTTTGATGCTCATCGAGATCACTGTGATATTGCTATATCATCCCGATGAACGATTTGGTAGGATTAAATACTATTTATGCCTTGGTATTACCCTGGAGATACAATACCTTTATGGCATTGCGGTGAGTGTTCTTGTCACACATAGTTAGACAGTATACGTATGTACCTGTATTTGATAGTGAGATGTAAATGACTAAGAGGAACATTGACGTTTGTTGTACATTTAATGGAAACAAAAAACTAGTCGACGACGTATGATTAAAAGCTTGAAATAAGTCAAGATAAATGAATGAAACCACCACTTAATACATAAGTGCAGGAACTTTTTGCATTCATGCACGGATGGGCAAGGAGCATGCTTCTCTATCACCAAACTACTTCAGCTCAACAACGGAAGTGTCATTCGCACTTCATTTGTTACCATGGCAACCATGGCGTGTCTAGATGTTGAGTGTAATTGTACACACAAAGATATCGAACACAGAAGTACTTTCTCAATTTAGACACGAGAGAGAACAGATGCGGTGAAATTTGAGCACTTCTGTTCACAGCCTGTGTAATTTAGTCTGCATTGAGTTTATTTTTGACCTCCATTAATTTCAATGAGGCAAACACAAAAATAAACGAAACAGATCGGCAAGAGAAATAAATTTATAGCTTAATGTAAAAATTGCTAACCAACTACCTCTCAGATGGACGTCTATTTCTGTTTATTAAAATACCAAATATATAATATTTTAGCGCCAGGAGTATAGAAAGTGTAGCAGACATGAGCGCTGTACAAAAGACCACGCTATCATCGTCATCACCATTACCATTTCTACGAATCCTGTTTCTACATTTAAACAATGTACCATGCTCAATTATTCGAACAATAGAATATATCTATATATATATTTACATTATAGGCGCTATGGTGGATGTATGTGTGTAGCGCAGTATATAAATAACCACTATTATTGTTAACGTTATTATCAATATAATTATTATTAGTAGTAATATTGTTCTTTGTATAATGATCTTATCATAATTATCATTCAGTCTTAAGTACACTGTATAAATACGAAGCATGAGACTTGAATAGAGTGAAAAAGCTCGGAGAGAAAGAATCTGTATCGAATTAAAATGTGGACTGTGTTATGAGACTACTTCGTCTTGAGAATATAGACTATGGAGATGTTTTATTACGATTCTTTGCGCGGATCTGTGGTCCAGACATATAAAGGAGATATATGATACCATAACTCATATCGATTGGGATAAACATCTATCTTGTCAACCTTTTCACACTTAATTAAGGCTCGTTCAGATATGATGCCGTAAACCGTTACAAAAGTTTTTTAAAAGACGCCGAGGGTATTCTTTGTTATAGTTGTAAATATGTTTTAAATGTGAAACCTATTACAGTTTACGTCATCAAAATATAAAAACCACCGCGGTTTTGCTTATGAAGCACTACAATAATAATACTCATCACCACCGCAACCATGACAGGCAACGATCATTATCACTGCATTAAATACGATTACATATCATTCACTGGTGCTATGTTAAGTCAAAATGTGCTAGGACATAATTTATGGTACTGTTTTTTGCTCGGTTCGATAATGCTCATGTATACTATGTTGTTTATGTACAGGGAAAGGATCAAGTAAAATGATGGCCGAATCCGTTGAAGAAGAAGACGAAGAGTGGGTGGCTGGAGACGGAGAGGAAAGCCCAGTACCAGTTTCTTTGAAACAGGGAACAAACACCGACGTCCTTGTCATAGAAGACATCGAGAGCAGTGACGTTGAAAGCCCGTCACCAGGACTGTCAACCCCTAAAGATCTTCAGCTCGGCTTGGCGGTTGGCGGCCATACCATGGAGCGAAATACTGATGTTGGTAGTCCAACTATCGTCGTCCAAACAGACATCGGTGAGGAGCTCTCTCAAAAAGAGGCAGAGCAGCTAGAGAATGCAGACGAAGATGAAGACGAGGAAGAAGAAGAGGAGGATAATTTCGACGTCGGCGACAAGCAGTTTCTTTCGCCAACTGCATCTAAACCGTTCGTGCAGAATCCTGAACCAGTAGCAAGTAACACTCGGGTCCAGTCTGTTCCTCACCAGCCACGCAAGTTCGTCCGCAGACAGACACCTGTCACATTGGATCTACCAAAAGACCTCAAAGGTACTATTGTGCGAACAAAATAAAACCTATTTGTATCTGTTTTGCTTATTTGTGTTCGTTTAACACATCTCTTCTTCAATTCCCAGTAATATTGACGGGAACATCATTTTGTATCTATTGAAAATTGAAGGAATGCTAAGCGTATTAATATAAATAGTAGTAATTAGAAGAACTCACATGTTTCACAATTCACAGGCTGAAGAAAGAATGACATATTGCTGAAATGAAGAGACAATCATATGAAAGAAAACTAAATGTGACGAAACTCTTCTCGTGTCGTTTATTTTTCAGATATCATGGCAGCACCATCAAACGAAGGTATTATGGAGGAAGAGGAGGAGGAGGAGGAAGAGGAAGACAACAGAACGAGCGAGTGCGGGCAGCAGAGGTCGAAAGCAGCACAAGCCACAAACGATCAAGCGGATGACGCTCAGGCATCAATGGATAACATTTCATCTTCGGATAAACCTGCTGAAACTGAAAACACAGTAGATGCTAACACTAACGCAGTGGGCGAAGAGACCACGAAAAGTGACACTGTCGCTCCAGTCAGTACATCAGGTCGTCCAGATATAATCACTTCGGTGAACAGCAATAACAATAATCGCGAAGCACCTTCATTCGATCTTGTTGAGGCAGCGCAAGATACGGTTGTCAAATCTCAGGTCGGAAGAAACCTCCAGGATGGTAAGCTTGAAATGGGTTTACCCACTCTGCAACGGCAATCCCTCTTCAAGAAGTCTGCTACGTCAGGTACCAAAGACGGAAGCGGAAGCCCTAGCTCGACCAGGAGGAAAGTATCTCCACATCACACCAAGATCTTAACGAGACAACTGACGCCACTCGAAATAGAAGTGCCCAAGCATATCATTTCAGGTAACATTCTAAGGGCCCAGATGGGAAACTGTTCTCCTTCTTCTCCTTCTCCTTTTTCTTTTTCTTTTCTTCTTCTTCTTTCTCTTCTTCTTCTTTTTATGCCTCCGCCACCGAAGGTGGTGCCGGAGGCATCATGTTTTCGGGTTGTCCGTCCGTACGTCCGTACGTCCGTACGTCCGTCCGTACGTCCGTACGTCCGTCCGTACGTCCGTACGTCCGTCCCGTTTGACCGTTATCACAATAACTCAAGAACCATTTAAGATTTAAACTTAAGACTCGGGAATAGTATTTATCACCATAGGAAGACGATCTGATTAGATTTTGGAGTACGTAGGTCAAAGGTCACAGGTCACAGAGGTCAACTTATGAAATTCCTTGTATTGAGTTTGTTAGCGCGATATCTCAAGAACCATTTGAGATTTAAACTTCAAACTTAAGGATAGTATGTATCACCATAGGAAGACGATCTGATTCGATTTTGGAGCACGTATGTCAAAGGTCAAGGGTCACAGAGGTCAACTTATGAAATTCCATACATTGAGATTGTTATCATGATATCTCAAGAACCACTGGAGATTTAAACTTCAAACTTAGTGATAGTGTGTATCACTATAGGAAAACAATCTGATTACATTTTGGAGCACGTAGGTCAAAGGTCAAGGGTCATAGAGGTCAACTTATGAAATTCCATACATTGAGATTGTTATCATGATATCTCAAGAACCACTGGAGATGTAAAAACTTCAAACTTAAGGATAGTATGTATCACCATAGGAAGACAATCTGATTAGATTTTGGAGCACGTAGGTCAAAGGTCAAGGGTCACAGAGGTCAACTTATGAAATTCCATACATTGAGATTGTTATCATAATATCTCAAGAACCACTGGAGATTTAAACTTCAAACTTAATGATAGTGTGTATCACAATAGGAAGACAATCTGATTAGATTTTGGAGCACGTAGGTCAAAGGTCAAGGGTCACAGATGTCAACTTATGAAATTCCATACATTGAGATCGTTATCGCGATATCTCAAGAACCACTGGAGAATTTTCACTTCAAACTTAATGATAGTATGTATCACCATATCATAATATCTCAAGAACCACTGGAGATTTAAACTTCAAACTTAATGATAGTGTGTATCACCATAGGAAGACAATCTGAGTAGATTTTGGAGCACGTAGGTCAAAGGTCAAGGGTCACAGAGGTCAACTTATGAAATTCCATACATTGAGATTGTTATCATGATATCTCAAGAACCACTGGAGATTTAAACTCCAAACTTGTTTAAATTGCTCTATGGCGGAGGCATCATTTTCGACTGCGCGCAGTCAAAATTCCATCTAGTTATTTTCTTCTTTTACTTCTTCTTCGTCTTCTAAACATCCTCCCCCTATTCTCCTCCTTCTCATTCCTCCTCTTCCTCTCCTACTATTGCTTCGTTAACTTGTTTTTTTTTTTCTTCAAATTTCTCTGCTGCTGTCTTTTCTCTTTTCTCACGTTTCCTCTTTCTGTCTCTTCACCTTTTTACTTTTCCTTAAGTTTATGCATAGCATTTTGATATTTTCTGTCAACTGCTTTATGACCTGTGTACCTTTTTGGATGCGATGAATGTCAACCATTGAAATTATTATAAAAACAGATAACTAATAAATGAATAAATAGATCGGAATATAACATCAGCATTAAAAACAAAATCAAGAACAGAAAAAATTGTAGTAGCAATGATAATAAAATAATAATGATAATGATAACATTATAAAAAATAACAATAATAATTACGATAGTAAAATTAATGGTAATAATCAATAGATAACGTTTTAATGAATAATACTGAAAGCAATACACAATTAATGTTTGATTATCTTTTTTTTTCTGTTTGCAGATGCTATGAAGAAAAGGTCAACTGATGCATTCTTAGAAGAGGATGAAAGCTGAACCGATGGATGATTCATTCCCAGACTTATATGACTTATAATTTTGGATCACATTTCTTCCAAGCAAAATGGACACTCTCAAAAATGAGGAGGCTGGTTTCTACTGGATGGAGATAATACTAAGGTGTTTTGAACATCAGAGATCACGTCTTACCGGCACCAGTATACAGATCAATTTTACAACAATTGGAAATCAGCGTTATCCGCCATATAGGAGTTGCCTACTTAAAGGATCAGTTTAACGAACCAAATCGGATTTGTCAACCATTTCAGAGAAACAGATCATTGATACAAGCCGTCAACATCATTGTTTTCAGCCTTGCAGATTGGTGCTACTAGCTACTCATACATCCAATGTAAAATACATCTGAATAAAGCACTACGCTGATATTTTGCTGTGCTACGAAAAGCGCGGGAAACTGCACGAATAACATGAACAATAAATGAGTGTTGGCCTATGTGAAATAACGATTTTGTAATGCAATGTATTAACGCTGGCTGTTCGCCTCGCTGCATTAATTCATTTGTCACTTGGTTGACAGTACACGGTCGTGAGGAGATCAATTACTTTTGCGTTCATTTAAGAAAGTGTTTGTCATTGTACCTAATTGCAAGACGGCGGTACCATACACAGAATGATGTGATCTCTTGTGAGATATATACGTTATCCTGCTTCGAAGGTTGCTATCATAAAGAGATGCCGACATTAGCAAACTATTTGTACATTAACCATGATGGCACATCAACGATGCTTATTTTCTGTTAATTATTTCAGTTGAGCCCGCAAGCAGATGCTATTTGTTTTCAACTTTCCCATTAAGTAAAGTTAGGCAACATGTGAGGACATTTCGTCACAGTTATTAGGACGTGGTTGGAAGACCAGCGATTCGTTTACATGCAGCTATAGCCTATATATAGTCTGTATGGCGTATTCCTATCATTTTCATCTTGAAATAAAAATTCAAGGGCCGAAAGTCCGGTGCTTTATATTTCCCGTGCATCATTTTAACACTTTCATATAAACTAGAAAACTATAAAGTTATGCACAAATTATGTTTTATATTCATATATGCTTAAAATGAAAAAGCCTATGGAATGTTTCAAGTAAAACGAATACCGGGTATTGTTATGTTGTTAAGACGTTTTCTCGTTGTATTGTTATCTCATAATCATCATCGTCATTTATTTCACTCGTACGAGGGGTTACTGACTTCCGCGCCATGATGACACTTATTACTGCTTTCTTTCTTCACCATATTCTTAACGCAGACAAAACTGACCATAATGTTTATCATTTATCTTCTTTTTTCACTAAAATGTTATACATGTAGTTCTACATCTCGTAGTTCTACCACTCTTTGGTATATCACACACAATTTGAGGCGTATAGTTGCTAATATGGGCCGTATTTTAGAAAGAACTGGCTAGCACTTAGTCAGGCACAAATGCTGACAACGAAAACAATATTTGTCATGCTCGACAAGACTCTTCAGTGTGGATAGCGTGAACAATAAAATATATTCCGAGACGTCTGTACACTTAAACATTTTTTTTCCCTTTTCTTTATCCCCGAACACTTTTCAGATATTTTTCTGCACCGTGGTTTGAGTACATACTGTTGTTCAATTTCACAAATAGTGTACGGTTGCTAATTTTTTTCTCTCAAGATTTTGATACTGTAATTGCATCAAAACTCATTAAGCTATCGAATGGCTTCAGGGAATATGAAACAAGGATGTGAATTAATAGATGTGAACTAATAAAACGTCAAGTAAACATCGAGCCATTATGAAAGTATCTTGAACACATTAATCAAAATTAATGCTTGATGAAGATGAAGTGTTTGAGAGACATGGGGAAATATTTGTTTCCAAGAAAAACGTCCTTGCTTTTGTTTGCTGTAAGCTTTGGCAAGTCTTATAGATACGGCACATTACAATATCATTAACAAAAGAGAATGTATCCCTTTCTATTTACTGTATTTTTACATTGGTTTGGGATTTACTGTACTTGTAAACAAAAATAAGCCTATGATCAGCAAGGGACAATTATTCCCTTCATTTTCGAATCTCAAAACTGTTTTGAATTTCAATTTGGTATAGTTCTTGACATGGTCGTGTTGTGAATAACTATTGATATTGCTCGACAAGACTCTTCAGTGTGGATAGCGTGAACAATAAAATATATTCCGAGACGTCTGTACACTTAAACATTTTTTTTCCTTTTCTTTATCCCCGAACACTTTTCAGATATTTTTCTGCACCGTGGTTTGAGTACATACTGTTGTTCAATTTCACAAATAGTGTACGGTTGCTAATTTTTTTCTCTCAAGATTTTGATACTGTAATTGCATCAAAACTCATTAAGCTATCGAATGGCTTCAGGGAATATGAAACAAGGATGTGAATTAATAGATGTGAACTAATAAAACGTCAAGTAAACATCGAGCCATTATGAAAGTATCTTGAACACATTAATCAAAATTAATGCTTGATGAAGATGAAGTGTTTGAGAGACATGGGGAAATATTTGTTTCCAAGAAAAACGTCCTTGCTTTTGTTTGCTGTAAGCTTTGGCAAGTCTTATAGATACGGCACATTACAATATCATTAACAAAAGAGAATGTATCCCTTTCTATTTACTGTATTTTTACATTGGTTTGGGATTTACTGTACTTGTAAACAAAAATAAGCCTATGATCAGCAAGGGACAATTATTCCCTTCATTTTCGAATCTCAAAACTGTTTTGAATTTCAATTTGGTATAGTTCTTGACATGGTCGTGTTGTGAATAACTATTGATATTGATTTCACTTAATTATTATGCGTGTTTTATTTTCCAACTACTGATAAAACTTTTATGCACGACACAAAATCGTGAATTTCATTTCACAATTATAATGATTACCACAGCCTTTATTGTGTATACATTACATGTATCAAGAAATTTTTGTCTAAGGCCTAAAGTTTGGCTACTTGATTATGAATCATTCGTTTTGACCATGTCCCTTGAGTGTTTAATTACTCAGCAAGTGTTGTGTGACTCATAAAAGTAGAGAGTTAATGCTTTCCAATTATTTCCACTGATTTCTTCCTCTTCCAGCGTAAGTGCTGCTTCAAGGTTGTTTTTTTATTTTTTTATTTCCGAAATCAGATACAAATATTATACAAAGAAAAATAAACAAAATGAGATATGAATACATCTACATAGATAACAATCGGAGGAAAGCCCACCTCAGCAATGTTCATAGAAAATTACTGTTCTTCCTTGGGGCCTTACACTACAATATTTACACAAAAGTGTAGATAAAGCAGAATATAAACAAAACATAAATACAAGTTTTTAAAAATACAAAAATTTACAAATAATAACATACGCACAAACACAAACAAATACACAAGGTTATGCAAACAATAATTTGAGTTTAAGGAAGTGTGTTAAGAAAAATTATCAGTTATAAGGGTATGAAAGATTTTAATGTAGTTACATTTCGGATGCATTCTGGTAGTTGGTTGTATTGTGTCACCCCCTATAGAAGAATGTTATTTTGCAATTATTTGAATTCGGTGTAGGGAGATCTAGATTTTGGGACGAGCGAAATGAATATTATACATGCGATATTTGATATTATTTGACATATAAGACGGGGTGGAATTATTTAATATCTTAAAACGCATGGTACATAAATGTTTTTTGTAACGGCAGTCTAGAAAGTCCCAATTTAGAGTACCATGAACATTTTAATTGGATGTATGAGAATAAGGACTTACTGCTTTCATTATCACACGGCCCGCCCTGTTTTGAAGCTTTTGTAAAAATGAAAGGAAGGATTTAGCAGCGGACTGCCAAACCATGTCTCCGTAGTCAACGTGTGGAAGAAACGTGGTTTTGTAAATTAGATTCAATTCAGATTCATCTATAAAGTGTCTTAATCTACCAAGGAAGCCAATAATTTTACTAATTTTGTGACACATTATATTTATATGAGCATCCCACTTTAATTCGTAATGTTTAGTTCATGGAAGTTTGTTGAAGTCACCGGTGACGTATAGCGTGCACATCGTTGAACCATTTCAACCCTGTCGGTGTTCCGCTATACTTGTGCATGGATCCCATGCTGTTGCAGCATATTCCACGACTGGTCGGACGTATGTGAAGTACGTGGCCTGCTTGAATTTCCGTCGCAAAAATCTGTCACAGAAATCAACATGAGTATTGAAGTTAAGCTTCTGATCAATGTGGATACCCAGATACTTGGCGGAACCAACTAATTCTAAGAGGTGCCCTCATTAAACAGATATTTGTTGACATTTGCTTTAAGAATATGATGAAATTGTACTTTTTGCGTATTGATCGCTAACAAAATAGTACTTTCTACTTTCAACAAATTCAAGTTGTGCGTGTCGTACACCAATATATTTAATTGAGTGGTGCAGGTAACTGCAGTTGGTCTGCAATAGGAACTCTTAGATTTACAAGACGAGAGCGTGGACTGCCGCGTGTGACATTGTGTTAAGGCACTGGGCCGTGCCCGGCAGTGCCTTAAAAGGACGTCACATTACCTTAAAAGGATGTCACACGTGGCGGTCCACGCTCTCGTCGTGTAAATCTAAAAGTCCCCAATGGCAAAATGAGGCAAACGACATTAACAAGTTGTTAAGATTTAATCGGAAAAGAAGTTCGGAAAGGCGAATGTGTTTTCTGTATTATGAATATTTATCAACTGTGTTGACTGTTTTAGTTTTTTCAAGGAGAAACATAAAAGAAAGAAGCCTTGTGTATAACTCGCACCCTGGGGCAGCAAATTGAAACTTATAATTCGTCAAAAGCAGGAATTTTCGATGACTGAGCACAATGATCACGGTGCAGGAGGAATCATTTTATGCCCATTGGTTCGTAATACTTTCACATACTGTTCCGGACAAAGAATCACTATGTGGGTAAATAACTGAGAAAAGCCGAGCTAAACGAAAGTACTGACTTTGATGAGGGCAAGTTAAGTATTTTATCACGTTAGCAGAAAAGCGTTTAAGTTGTACCAATGAGTTCCACGAGTTTCTAAATTCATAATTATGCATTCCACGTCTAGATAATACAATGTACACTCTTTATTTCACTGTCTTCACTGAACTGCTGAAAATGTGCTGTCGCGGAAATGCTTAATTTGGTGGAAAACTATTCCATATTGACGTACCTACGGTATGGCATGGCAGCCATGCTAAAGCCGGGGTAGTAATTGTGGAGTCACTGGAGTGCCATTAGCGCTATACAAGAACCCACTATTATAATTTATATTATTGTATCCATACCTTTTCTTTGAAAGGCAATGTTTGTTGTGTGAAAAAACGCTTACACAATGTATATCATATTACATATTAATTACGCTATCCTGCATCATTACTGACATCTTCCGTGAGAAAAATAAGCTTTTTTTAAAAGTCAAGTTCTAATCTTGTTACTAATATTTCTACAAATAAACTGTGATGTGGATTCTCTTGTGTAAAATATCAGAATACATTACAAAATGAGACAAAGGAAAGTTTAGACTATGTAGCATTCATTCTGTCTGTTGTTGAAATCGTTATCTTTTATTGGTATTGCTAATAGCAGCTATGATTTATTAACAAGGTATTAATTTGGTTAACTCTGGTTACAGCATATTAGAAAGCAAAATATTCCCCCCTTGACCATAAACCCAACATAAGGACAATAAATGCAACATAAATGCAACATAAGGATTAAAAGAACATAAAATACGAGAAAAAATATGCAGATTGATACCACTTTTTAGCCCATAATTACCAGACTGGTTGATTTTTATTCGAGAAAGCATGTTTGTTAATCATTGCACAATAAAGCATTTTGAAAAGACGATTATGAGAAATGAGAAATGTAAAGAAGAGGAAAGGAGTTTAAATGTCCATTTTTAATCTAGAATTTGTAAACAAATACAAAATCAATGTTTGTAGATTGGGATCTGAAGCACGGTTTTCAATCACTAGAAGAATTTCTAAAAAGCAAAATTATAAATAAAGACTAATAATACAATATTTTTCAGCTCTCAATTCTGAATAAATTGACGCATTTGAACCTATGATGGAGGTTGCTATCTTTCACTTTCAAAATGATATCAATAATTGTTTAGAGAGCGTAGGGATAACTTGAACCAGAAATTATGGATAGAACGGAGTGCAGGGGGGGGGGGGGGTTCACAACGAATAAGATCGACTTTAAGTTGGACTTAACTATAACAAGCCGTTCATGCCACTTTTTTCTCTCACCATTTACTGGCATTGGTCTCTCAGGGGATAGACAAATCATGGTCATAAATCTACAGAATTTATATATTTTATAGTTTATTATTGGAGGAAAAAATATTATATAATGATCATAATGGTGAGAGCAACCAGAGGCATGAACGGTCTGCCATAGTTAAGTCCATCTTAAAGTTGATCTTAGTCTTTGTGAAACGTTCCCCGGTCTGTGCACCGTAACTGACCATAGTTCATCTTTATCTTACAACAGCAAAGTGCCACGGTGGCAATATAGCTTATAAATATCATCAGACCAGTTATAGCTGGTTGGCCTTAATCTTTACACAGAGCTGTTATAGATATTTGTATATACAAATATCTATGAGAGTAAACCATTATGTAACATGCTTTTAAATTGTATGATTAACAGACAGCTTAATACTTAATTCTAAACAGCTTATTAGCTCAGCTTTTGAAATTAAACATGCAGAGAGATAGATAGCCGATGCACCAGACCAGTCTAATAATGACTTCAAATTTTATTTAAACGCTTTCAACCCAAATTTTTATACTGATGACCAAACAGCTTACTGAAGGCATTCCCAGGCTATGCGTTCCAAACCGTAGCAACAACATTTTTACATATACGATGGTATCGATCCATCGAGACGTTATCAGACGTGAAATGCATTTGAATACATTAAAGGGAAAGTCCACCCCCAAAATAAGTTTGTTTCGATAGAGGCCGAATAATAAGAAAATCAGGTGAGTGAAAGTTTGAGCAAATTCTGAATGAAAATAAGAAAGTAATGAATTATTGAAGTTGTGATCAATCAAATACAAATTGGCAACTCTGTGACTTATTATACGAGCTCTCCTTCATTTGCTTTGTGCATAATATTCCATAAAATCATGTTTTCTTCGTTATTGATGACGGAATATATATTTGTTCCTTGCAGGGGGAGTATAGAAACATATTTGCAATTATTATATTTAGGGTGCATGTATGGTTGAAATTTTTCTTGAGGGAAAATGAAAATTTTAGATTTTTTTAGTACTGAGCAAATGGAAGTTGAGCTCGCATGATACGTCATAGAGTTGCCAATTTGTGTTTGATTGATCACAACTTCAAAATTCCTAACTTCCTTATTTTTAATCGGAATTTGCTCAAACTTTCACTGACTTGTTTCTCTCATTTTTCTACTCCTATTAAAACTAACTTAATTTCAGGGTGGACTTCCCCTTTAATGAACTGGGCCCTTGTCTCTTCTTTCTACTTATCGTTTTCTACACTTCTTCCTTTCTTGTTTCCTTTACGTTTCTTTTTCTTTTCGTTTTTCTCTTCGCTGCTCTCTTTCTCGTCACTGCCTCCTTTCTTTATCCCCTTTCCTTTCTTTTTCTTTCCATCTTTCTCTTCATGACTCTCCTTCTCTTCACTGACTCCTTTCTCTTCGCTGCTCCTTTTCTCTTCACTGACTCCTTTCTCTTCACTGCTCCTTTTCTCTTCACTACTACTTTTCTCGTCACTGCCTCCTTTCATATCACCCTTTCCTTTCTTTTTCTGTCCGTCTTTCTCTTCATGACTCCCTTTCTCTTCGCTGCTCCTTTTCTCTTCACTACTTCTTTTCTCTTTACTGACTCCTTTCTCTTCGCTGCTCCTTTTCTCTTCACCAACTCCTTTCTCTTCACTGACTCCTTTCTCTTCACCAACTCCATTCTCTTTGCTGCTGCTTTTCTCTTCACTGACTCCTTTCTCTTCGCTGCTCCTTTTCACTTCATGACTCATTTTCTCTTCACTGTCTCCTTTCTCTTCACTGCTCCTTTTCTCTTCACTGACTCCTTTCTCTTCACTGCTCCTTTTCTCTTCACTAACTCCATTCTCTTCGCTGCTCCTTTTCTCTATACTTCTACTTTCGTGACTAACACTCTTCTCATCACTACTTTTGTCTCCATCTCCTTCGTTGATCCCATCTTCTTGATAGCTGTTTATAGCCTCGGCATACGGCTGGCAAACGTGATCACTGGTCTCTAACCCCGGTGACTGTCCGCTCCCAAAACCGAAATTGAATACCGCCCCTGCATCTCCAGTGGAAATCCGGAAAAGGGGAACCTGTATGAAGTCCGGATCTGTGTAACCAAGGAATGGTGCACAGCGTTGAGAAGAAACCGGATCAAACGAGCCGGTTCGAATGACATCGTCTTCGATTGCAAACCAGTAGTAGTTCGGTTCCTTAGTGGATACTAATCCAGCATTTTCAGCAGATGCAACGAGTACATTACCCCTTCGGATCTCACTTCTTGTATTTGCTCCCGCTCCATATACTGCATGTAAAGGTAAAAGCGCTCAGATATCATTGATAATACGATTCTCTATACGGATGGGATCATGAATGCATCAATTTTGTTTGTTCATTATGTATTTTTTTGTTGTGGATTAAGGATAAGTTTGCGAGGGTCTTAATGCATGAAAATTTAATCTAAAAAATTTATCTAGGGTTGCATCATTATATCAGTTGGTAAATGTCTTTCTCTGTCATCCATTAAAAACTATTTTCCCTACATAAATTCATGCATTCTGATCAAATTTCCTACTTTTTCTTTTATATGAATGGGAAATGGGTATATCGAAAATTGACAATTGTTTCGTCTGGTTTTTGTGAGCAATAATTGAATAAAGAAATAGATAAAAAATCAAATTGTAAAAAAGAAAGGAAGAAGTACACGGTCTTACCGATTTCGTACACTTCCCCTCTTTGTCTGCCCAACATAGACAATATGACCTTCCATGGCTTATTAGTGACTATTTGTACAGCGTAGAAATAAGGGGAGGGAGCTTCATCAGTGTAAGAGCCCGCTGTTGGCACTAAAATGGAGGGAAAAGAAACGAATAGTTACAGGAGAATGAACCCAACAAACATTAGCTGATAATGTTATTTTAAAATGTCTGCCAGTTAAAATATCTTGAAATTACTCGAAATTACTTGAAATTTGAACGCATAGCAAGGGAAACAACCCTTCCAAAGTTTTACGTTTGCTTGCAAGCCTTTTTACAATGTGAGCTGTCATTTTGATTGAAATAGTGGTGTCAGAGTAGTAAAAGTCCATTGACCTGCATAAAATGGATAGGGTGTTGCATAATGACTGGGTGTACACCGAGACTCATCGATGCAAACAGCAGCCATCTTGTGACTCCGGCATCTCAAACAGTGATTTCTTTAAGCTGTTCTTTGTACGTCTTTGTCACTCTTTTGAATAGTTAATGGAGCTTTGTCTGACCATGTAACAACTTGGGCATGCCAAATAATTATAATTAAGAAAGTGTTCAACTGTTTGAAACAGCTTAAACAAATAGCTCATCACCATTCTTTATGAGAGAACATCAACAGGCCATTTTCGTAATGTAACCAAATTAAATGCATAAGTCTTTGTGAAGTGCTTCAATACAAATTATTTCATTCACCTGATAAGAATAATAGTATTTCAATAGACAGAATCCGAACTGCATACATTAGTTGTTGCCAGGTTGGACAAACATTATGGCTTGACCTACCTAGCAACACTTAACATAATTATGTAGTTGCATTCTGACTATTGAAATACTATTATTCCTATCAGGTGAATGAAATAATTTGTATTGAGGCACTCCACAAAGACTTAATATGCATTTAATTTGGTTACATTACGAAAATGGCCTATTCATTGAATGCATTACAAATCAAAGGTTTATTATAAGGGAAACCATTTACATGCATTTCACAGGGGAGTGTCTTACATTGTAACTGAAATACAGATCTGTTGGTATCACTATGAATGTGACGGACAAAGAAAGTGGACAAAATATACAGTTCCTCAGGTAGACAAAGGAACATCCCTTCACTGAAAAATTGTAGAACAGATGAATATGCATGTGACACCTGTTCTACACATTTTTATATAATAGCAGTGAAGGGATGTTCCTTTGTCTACCTGAGGAACTGTATATTCTGTCCGCTTTCTTTGTCCGTCATGTTCATAGTGTATATGACAAGTTGTACAACTCTGATATCTATTTCAATCAAACCATCACACCAACGAGATCCATTGGTTTTGGAGTCGGTTTAGAGGTGCGACCTAGGTATAAGTCATCGGCAAACCGACTTCTAACCGACCGATTCTTGGCCATTGGAGGCATTGCAATATAATTGTGTGTCAGTCTGTTGTCGATCTGGTGTCAGTCCCTTGTTTTGACTGGGGTATAAGATCATGGGCATACTATTTGAAGTTCCGGTGTTATCTCACATTTGGGCAACAAGGTGCCCGAATATAAATGTAATTCTAGAAATTGTTACCATAACGTAGTGCGTGTTTTTTTTTTGCTCGTACGTCTACACTCGAAGTACAGCTGTTACCTGAAGTGTATGTGAAGTGCGATGAACTTGTCATACTGAATCCTGCAAAGCTAACGGATAGAGGTTCGGGATCAGTCCATTCCAGCAGCGGATCGGTTACCTGCTCATCATACAGCCGGATAGTACCGTCATATACGGATATCAAGAAGCTCCTAGAAGGTCAAGAAAAAGTATATTTAATTGTTCTTTCTGATACCACACTTTGTATTACCCTCTTTTCACATCAGATCAAAAATATATGTCATTAAAATGCTCTCAGTATTGCCCTTTTTCTGGTCGATTAAAGAAGGCTATCTGTGCCTCGTTATCTAATATACTTGTCAGAATAAAATATTTTGAGCCAACAACACGGTAACAACCATACAAGAATTCTCCTAGCCCATTCCCATACATCATTTTAAATTCAGATACAATTATAAATATCCATATTATTATTATTATTATTATTATGAACGGTTAAAAGGAAAGTGGCCACGCGTTTTGATATTGTAGGCCTACCTCACTATAAGCGATTTGAATTCAGTCGTCTGCATTAAAATGATTGCGGTCGGGTGTAGTTTCACGTAACTAATGCTCAATCAGCCAAATTTTATCCAAATTATTCATACTTCATGTAAATGTTATGTCTTTTCGTTAATAAAGAGTGATACTGGTTGAATTAGGGCCTTTATTGGATATTTCTAGATGTTATCTTTTGACATGTCACATTCTCAATAAACATAAATCGGGTCAAATCACTTTTCACATACCAAAAAAAATTACCAAAATTGGTAAAGGCATGAATAATTTAGTAGTTTACTATATGTCTTCAGGGTTCGTTCTTTGTCGTGTTGTAGCATAGTTTAAGTGGGAGATGACATGCGGGTTACATACCTGTCTTCCCCTGAAACTAAAAATCCACCAACTTTGTGTGAGCTAACAAGAGCTTGACACGAGCTGCATCGACGTAGCGACAAGTCCGTATTCCCGTTACCGCTAAATACTGCATTGGTGAGTCAAAGCATAACAAAACAAAAGGGTTAATTATTTTGTTGTTGATTTTCTAAAGTAGCCTATAAAGATATTGCTTTAAAGCCGTTTGATGCTCTCTCTCTCTCTATCTCTCTCTCTCTTCCTCTCTTTTTATTACACACACATACCCACATACACACTTTCTCTTTCTCTGTATTACTTTCTCTCTCTCTCTCTCTCTCTCTATCTCTCTCTCTCTTCCTCTCTTTTTATTACACACACATACCCACATACACACTTTCTCTTTCTCTGTATTACTTTCTCTCTCTCTCTCTCTCTCTCTATCTCTCTCTCTCTTCCTCTCTTTTTATTACACACACATACCCACACACACACTTTCTCTTTCTCTGTATTACTTTCTCTCTCTCTTTCTTTATATTACTTTCTCCATCTCTCCGTATAATGTCTGTCTCTCTGTGTCTGTCTATCTCCCTCTCCTCTCTTATGGAGGGGAGGGGGGGGGGTGGTGGCATTGGTGTGGGGGCTTTCTGACCCACCTACTGGCTCTATCAGAGGCGAATTGAAACTAACATTCTGGTATGTAACTTTAATTTAACCGTGGAGAAAAGGCCCCGAACTCCCCATGGTCAGTTCACTCTTTGGCTGTACCTATACTGGATATCCTTATCATTCCAAAAGAGAGGTGGATATGCCTCTGTCTACAACTCACCGACTTCGTACATATCGACTTGTTGGTTTTCATCAGCTGATAAGGCAATCGAAATAGCGCCCTCTGTCTTGACCATGAACTCGATGTACTTGCCAAAGTAGTTTTCATGGAGAGGATGGAAACTGTACTCAAACGTTTCTTCCAGTGACGACTGTTCATAAATATGAGCGTGAAAGACATCGATGTCGTGAGTCGATTCCAGATGACCTTTGAAATTAAGAACAATGTGCAATAGCTATGAATAGGTTAAACACTAACAGATGAATATTCTCTGGGGAGATTTGTCCTAAAAACGCAAAGATACACCTGTAAATAATCGTGGAGGTATATTCTCCATCAGCTGACAAAGTGGAAGAAATGCGAAAAAACTGTAAAGTTAATGAATTATCACTGAATAACCCCTTGGATTTAGAAACATAAATAACAACTGTCAACGTATGAATCAAAATCGCGAAAAGTAAAAACTAAAAACTAAGTCCAAAAAGACATATTGGATGATAAAGTTACTTACCGGTCGCTGAACTGTAGTAGAAATATTTATAGAACTTCCAGTCATATACTACTCTTTCTTCTTCACCTGCCACAAACCAGATGTACTTCGCACCAATCGGCTCGTCTAAAATGGCAACCATAAATTCGTCGCTATCTTCAGTTCCGACTTCTATTATATTGCCGTCGACAGAGACCCAGAACGTAGTATCCCAATAAGTTGATATCTGACCAGCTTCAGCGGCTACAATCTCTACATTGTTTCGAGAGATGGTTGACTTCTGGTTGTTGTTGATCCCCAAACCTGAAACAGGGAATTAAGTGTACTAATAGTTATGTTAACCAAGTTTGCAGATTTGGTAGAGAAATGCATATTACCGGTATGCGATATGTAATGCCTCGAAAGAGAAGGAAAAAGCAACACATTTATGCGGCAAAAATAACACAAAATAACAAACGGACATAATCACGCATCCTCCCTCATTCAAATGCCCAGAACAAAAATAAAACTCGCATGGGATCTGCACATTCGAAAGTTCGAGTTACATTTCTTCCACTAGAGATCTAAAGGTATGTACCCCTCTCCATCCACAAAATGTTGTTCAATTTCTGGCGCCAATGATACCGATAGTACTTACGGATCTGTAAGACGTCCGTTGAATCAAAGGTAGATGCTTGATCAGAGAGGGCAATGAGGGCGTTCTGTTCCGCAGCTACACTGAACGAGAACTTCATCTCAGACTGGTCACGTGATACTGTATAACTTTGAGGATACCGCAGGTTACTTGAACTTTGGCCAGTCTTGAACAAGGATATCAATGTAGTTCCTGTCAAAAGTTAACGGGAATGTGAGTTAGGTTCTACACCAGTTACTTGAAACGGGTCAATATCCGGAACATTAAACAAAAATGTCGATGTATTCACTTTCAAAAAGAAGAATGCTTGATCATTAATATTCAGAATGAATTCAAATCAAGGTATTAAAGTGATTATGATGTCAGCCGTACTCATAGAATAAAGAATTATGAAGTCGTTTCTCAATAATTAGTCCACAAAGAATAGATTTTGAACTTTAGAATGAATTTTGCATCCGCATCGTTTCTGAGAAAATTCTGATTGTGACGTAACGTACCGAAAAAACACGGATCATTATTGTCAAACTTTCATAAAAATCATATAAATTGTACTCTGCTTAGAAGATCGGTATTCTCTACCATACCTGAGTAGAAGATGAATCGATAAACTGTCCATTGTCCCGTCAAACCTTGAAGCGTTCCAAAGCCAGCCCAACCTATCTCCAGAGGATCAGCGTCTTCGTAGTCTAAGATCACTGAATCGGCACCGGCTGCTCCTGAGATCTGTCCGAGGCGTATCATAAGCTTCTTGGTTCTGCCACATCTTACGAGCTCTACAAAGAACTTGACGGGCTCGGTGGTTGCCACGATTGCGTCCGTCTGAACGGTAAGCTGTGCTGGACAGAAATATGGGGCTGTGCATCGCATAACATGGGTCTCCTTGTTCTCGGTCGCTCCGATGTCTGCGGGTATAGTTTCGAAATTGAAATGTAAGAGTAGTTACACGAAATATTCGTAATTTCCAATTTTATTTTATTTAATTTTAACTATTCAGTTAAATAATTAAGTTGTAATTCCCATAATGGATTATAAAAATATTGGTGATGAAAAGAAAACAATAAAGAGGATTGCCCCTACGGGTAAAGTTAGGAGGACAGTTTGTTCTTTCTAACGTAGGCCGTCTCTCTTTTTCCCGTCCCTCCCCTCTTTCTCTTTTTCTTTTCTTCTTTTTGTGATAAAGGGCACGGGGCTCCCATAATCACATAGACTAGGACCGATAAGACCTAAACGTTTGGTGGGATCGACCTTTTTCACGCGGAACAACCGGTCATCCTAACACAAAGCAACCGCCCTTGAGCTAAAGCATCGACAGGTTTATGGTAAACTTACCTCTCTGCCACACAGGGTTGTTCAATATTTGAAGGAACACCCCCCCCCCCCATACACACACATACACACAAACACACACGCGTGCGTGCACCCACACACCCTGGAGGCACACGACTTGTTCACTAATATAGGGGTGCTGAGGCGTATCTTGTCACGCCATAATTGTTTGACAAGAGAGAAAAAAAATCCACCACTATAAGGTGTCTTAAAACAAATAATGCTAACAGCACCCCAACGCCTTACTCACAGGGCAACCCCATCCCTTTAGGGTTCCACTTACGTAGTTTATAGCTTGGATAATCAGAGCCCACCGTCGGTGACAAAGCTACAACAGCGTCAGAGGGTGCCGTGACCACGAACTCAAACCTTGCTGGGCGGGAAGAGTCAAATGGACCGACTTCATATCGAGGTGACTCATTTGCGGCACCCAAAGTTGTGAACGTCACCTTGTCACCTGTATAACAATCAGAAGCGAGCAAAATACGCCTCATCAATAAAGAACGTTTATTTGTTACGTGAACGTGCAAGAAATTATAAAAAGAAGACTATATTGTAAAGAAATGATCATGTACTTTGGATGAAGTGTCAGGTTTTCGGAATTTATCAGTAAACATTAGAACGAGCTGCTTTATTTCTCTTTTTGAAAATGGCCACAAATAAGACATGATGCATATTTTATGATACTGGGAGCATTATCGTGATTATTTATCTTGTTGTGTTTTGTTGGTTACTTGGCATACAGTGTTGATGGTTAACATTCTCATTTTATCTGACAAAAACACTTACTTAAAGTCTGGCTCAATAGCCTAATGCCAGAGCATTACTTACACTGCGATAAATTAATACCAAACAATCTGTAAGATTAAAGTGGCATGCGAAACCTCATTGAAAGTAGTTACTAACTTGGTTCCTCTTTGAGCGGGGAGGGCGCTGCCACTGCTGCAGTAGGTTGGGCGAGTTCATTCTCCAAGAGATTCTCCTGTGGAATTTGAGAGTTGGGTTCTTTCACTGCTTCGGTTGTAGTGGCTCCTTCAGGTAAACACAAAAGATAATTAAAAATCTTTGATTTGATTACGCAGAAAATTATCTAGATTGTCTGGAATGTTAGACTCTTTTTAAACGTCATGTTCTTGCGTTTTCTGATATTGTTTAATTCAAACGTCTTAAACGTAAATGCCGATACAAATTTTTGTTTAATTTAGGGTCTAAAGATCTCTGCTTTTGAAGTAAATCATGTGTTTGAGCTAAGTAGATGTCCACCTTTGTATAAAAGAGGCCGGAATTAAAAGAACAACCGTAACATGATTGAAGTCTTCATCACTCTACCTACCAGGTTTGGAGATCACTTGTTTTGACGACGTCCAGACCCCAGGACACTGTGTTGTCCTGAAACCAGCGAAAGTCACATGGATCGGTTCCGAGTCCTCAAACACCAGGAGAGTGGATCCATCTGATCGAAGCCTCCCAGCAAGACTTGCCTTACCTAGTCTTGCCGACAATATCCCATCCGTGGAGACGATATCCATGTAGAAATAGGCGGGAAAGATGGTGCTGAGAATATCGGGTGTCTGGATGACGTGGAGTTGAGTGCACTCTGAAGAGACGCATTTGGTGACGGTCGTCATCTGGTTGTTGTCAGTACCGATCGCTGTGATTGGACAACAATTAGGGGTGCTATGATGTTATAGTAGTTTCATATACCTTCAATCATAATGTTGAGGAATCGAATTCCCACCCTGCTTTAAAGGTAAAGACCAGTTATGGTCATGCGATTGCATTGTGAAAGAAACGTTGTGGAATCGATCAGAAAAGGTTGATCATCTAGCATCTAGCATCTGCAAGGTTCTGGAATCATCAAAATGATAAGAAATTTGGCCCATTCTTCGTAAAGTTACAAGCACTATACACAAAAAGATGTATATGGGACTACCCTATATCTCTCACAGACCATGAGAGAAACAAATTTACCAAATATATGAATTAGTAGGCGGTTTCCCAGCAAATTTTTTATCATCATGTATTAGTCAAAACATATTCTTTCACATGATTGGTAATGAGAGCTTCCATTTCATTTTTTGAAATTGGGGTGTTTCCAATACTGGTCTTTACCTTTAATATTCTTTGAAATTGATCTAAGTTACCACGCTCCCCCAGATGTAAATTCGATGCTTCAAGCTTTAGCGTTTGTACTTCAGCGGCTCGGGTATAAACGGGGTAATGATGCTTATGCGCCATGAACATTACAGCGTGACGGATATGAGCGCAATGTAAGAAGTCAATCGGAAACCTTGGGCAAAAATTTGCAAATACTAAACAAGTAAAACATAAAACTCATGTGCCAGTCTTACGTTTAATCACCATGTTAGATTGCCCTCTATTGATAAATGCCACTTTTTGATGAGTTACCCTATAGTAGTAATATTGAACTGTAATTTGTATTTTCCTTTATGTTCATGGCTACTTAGATATTTAAACAAAGGTACACTATAAATAAATATAGAATAGAATTTAAGTTTCTAAAAAAAAATGAAATGCTTTTATACCAAGTGTGTAGTTGTCTGAGACAGACGTAGTTTTAGCTTTAAAGACCATCTCGGCAGGGCAAGCAGACTGGATGGAGAAATCGATTCGTGCTTCCTGTGCGGCCGGGAATGGACCGAGTTGGTAGACGTAGTCCTGGGATGGTCGGGTAACAAATTTGGATGTCGCGGCTGTGGATGGAATTATTGATACATTGTTACCCATAAACTTGGAGTCAATTTTTTGTTATCTTGTTCATGAAATGATTGTGACAATGTCATTTATTCTCGATAGATGAAGTTTGTAATTATCTTCTCAGAACTTTATCGATCAATCTTTATTGATCCAACTTTATCAGTGTACTTCAAAAACGCAGAATCATCACAACAAAAGTTAATGATTAGTCAGTGAAATAGTTATAGATCTAAATGAGGCGCAGATATGCTAGGGCCCCGTTTCACAAAACTTGTCGTCAGTGACAAATTGCAGTTTATTTTATAAGCTACTGAAATCCTTGCTTCTGATTGGCTATCTGCAGATTTGTCACTGATTTTTGTAATTTGTCATTGAAAAAAGGTTGAGTGAAATGGGTCCCAGGAGGACGGTCTGGATAACTACAATTTCCAGAAACAATGCCTGTGGGTATATACTTACTATCATATAGGATGAATTCGTTGATGGCCCAAGAACCAACGGAGTTTGGCGTGCTGAATCCCACAAAGGCCACTCGCAACGGACGCGGGATGGTGTAGAGCAAGAGCTTCCTATCCACCCAGTCGATACCACCGACCTTGCCTAACCTGATGAAGAGGGCTCTATCCGCAATCGTACTGAGCTCCAAGAAAAACGATGTAGGTCCTATCAGGTTCAACACACCAGATTCCAGGGCTGTTTCAAGAAGGGTGCAGTTGGTTGCCTCACACCGATAAAGGCTTACTTTCCTATTGCCGTCGATTCCAATACCTTAAAATGTCAAATAGAGTGTAGACTTTAAGATGGTAATTTTTCTTAATTGCCATTTTATTAGAGTATTTTTACTGGGGTTGATTTTCTCAAGACATTCGTTTATCTTCTATCAGATGATCTGGGCCAAACTATAAAAAAAAAAATATTGAAAAGGTGTATTCTCTGGAGTCATGTAACAAATATGACGCATACAATCCTAATCGAGATCAATATGCTGTAAGAAATTACCTGCAAGCCTAAATCAAAGCCCTCAATGGAGAAAAGTTAAACATACGTAGGACAATAACAAAAAAACTGTTTTCGTATCACAGTATTTTATAGTCTAGCCGATTTGTAGATCTAGGCCTCTTTAAAAAGTGTGATTCTATAATTAGATGAACGTGAAAACTGCAACTTTGGGAAAGGTAATTGATAATTTTTTTCCACAAGTAATACCGGCATAATTATGATAGCGCCTGATAAAATAATGTAAAAAGAAGTTATACTCACGTATTACATATCGATCTGGTTGATCACCTCGATCAGCAGAAATTGAAAGGGTCACAGCAGATTGTGATGTAACAGCGAATTCAAACCGTGAGACGCCCTCTGGTTTTGAGTCAGTTAATAGTGAATTCACATGATGTGCCAGAGGGAAGTAATGAACCGACTCACCGGCCCCTGTCTCGAAAAAAGTAAGATCCTCTGCAAGTCAAGAAAAAGAGAAAGAAACGTTTTGATCACAGAGTGCACCTATATTGTAGTTAGGTTTACAAGGTACGATCAGTGCTTAGATCAGACGAAATACGAAGACAATTTTGTTCTTCAGACTATGTTCATAAATTCACAATAATTTGTAACATGCAAGACACAAGGGCTAAATATCGGACATGATGGAAAGGTCATCTCCTATTGACAGATTTTACCAGGTTAAAACTGAAAGGTTTTATATATATTTGCCTGTCTCGATAGAAGGTTTACAGCTATACTGGTTGTCAACAAGAAGGCTTAAAAACCTCTAGCAGGACTTGAATTGGAAATGTAAGCTTGCTCATGATCAAGGCTCCCGAGATCTAACATAGTCAGGGGCGTAAATCCCGGGGGGGATGGGGGGGGGGGCTGCATCCCCCCTGGCTTGAGGTAGGGGGGATGGCCTGTACAATCATCCCCCCCCTGATATTACAAAAAAAAGAGAGACAAAAAAGGAAGAAGAAGAAGAAGACGAAAAAATGTGATTGTTTCAATTTCAGCATAATGCATGAGAAATTAGTTATTTTTTTATGTATGTAAAACTGTATAGCCTACACGTATACAGTATGTCACTATCATTAAGAATAGTTGGCGACGTGCGCGAACAAGCACTACATAAACTTCAGAATAATTTTTCGTTATTTTGCAAGGTATTATTATAGCCCAGACGTAAAGTGCGCGAGCGCGCGAGCGCTTAAAAAGTGCAATCATGTACAGTAGATGCCCGGCTCCCACTTAGTGTTATTTAGGGTACGCGTACGCTCGTTCCCTCCCTTTGAAAGCACCCACCCCCACCCAATCTCAGGACTGCCAACATTTCTGAATCCCCCTTTCGCCGGCTTTTCGCTGGCTTTTCCTACCTTGGAGACCCCCCCCCCCCCAAAAAAAAAAAAAAAAAAAAAAAATCCGGATCACTGCTAAATGTACCACCCCCCCTCCCCCGATTTCAGGTGAGCTCTATTCGATCGAGGGGGACTGAGGGGCAATGCTTTTAATTTTCAAAATGAAATAATCCTGAATGAGCTTTCAAAGCTAGCAGGAATTTCAGGAATTTGATCCCGGGATTTGATCAATTTTTCTATGATATTCAAGATATTTTATAACCCCCTTTTTACATTTCTCAGGAGTCCAAAGAGAGAGAGAAAAAAACCAACCCCCTTTTTAAAGAAATTAAGAGTCGAGAATGGTACGACGAATCGTCTTCTTTCTCTAATGGTTTAATGAAACGTAAAAGCTTCCGCGCTTTGCGCGGGAGGGTGGGGGGGGGGGGGAAGGGAAAAACTGAATTCAGATGAGGATTAAAAGTCGAGAACGGTACAACGAATCGTTTTCTTTCTCTAATGATTAAAGAAACGTAAAAGCTTCCGCGCTTCGCGCGGGAGGAAAGGGGGGGGGGAGGTAAAAACTGAATTCAGATGAGAATTAAAAGTCGAGAACGGTACAACGAATCGTCTTCTTTCTCTAATGAATTAATGAAACGTAAAAGCTTAGGCGCTTCGCGCGGGAGGGGAGGGAGGAACTGAATTCAGACGAGGATTAAGAGTCGAGAACGGTACAACGAATCGTCTTCTTTCTCTAATTATTTAATGAAACGTAAAAGCTTCCGCGCTTCGCGCAGGAGGGGGGAAGGGAAAAACTGAATTCAGATGAGGATTAAAAGTCGAGAACGGTAAAACGAATCGTCTTCTTTTCGTAATGATTTAATGAAACGTGAAAGCTTCCGCGCTTCGCGCGGGAGGGGAGGGGGGAACTGAATTCAGACGAGGATTAACAGTCGAGAACAGAACAACGAATCGTCTTCTCTCTCCAATGATTTAATGAAACGTAAAAGCTTCCGCGCTTCGCGCGGGAGGGGGGGGGGGAACTAAACTCAGACGAGGATTAAGAGTCGAGAACGGTACAACGAATCGTCTTCTTTCTCCAATGATTTTATGAAACGTAAAAGTTTCCGCGCTTCGCGCAGGAGGGGGGAAGGGAAAAACTGAATTCAGATAAGGATTATAAGTCGAGAACGGTACAACGAATCGTCTTCTTGCCCTAATGATTTAATGAAACGTAAAAGCTTCCGCGCTTCGCGCGGAGGGGAGGGGGGAACTGAATTCAGACGAGGATTAAGAGTCGAGAACGGAACAACGAATCGTCTTCTTTCTCTAATATTGTTGTTTGTTCGTTTGTGTGTGTGCGTATGTGTGTGTGTGTTGTGTGTTAACTTTGTGCGTGCGCGATCGCGCGCTTGCGTAAATTAGTGTGGACGTGTGCTCGTACTAGTATGTGATGGCTATCGCCGATCATCCCCCCCCCCCCACTCCTCGGTACGGATTTACGCCCCTGAACATAGTAGACTGATATCTAAGTGGATTAGATCTACTCTAAATTCATGGATGGATATACTGGTCCCACACAGTAGCGGCAGTAGTACACTTTGACTGGAAGGCATCAGATCAGTCTTATAAAGAATTGCGATTGTTTCGGATCAATCGCAATTCCTCTAAACAATCGCAGCACATTTACAGTCTCCTATCTCGTATGGACATAGTTGCGGTTGATATCAACCTTATGACAGCTAGGAGCAGTTGTAGAAAGACTCTTTCGGGGGAGGGATTATTTAATTGTTATGTTTGTATCTATATATATAATATATTAATATAATTTTTTATTTTTTATTATTTTATTTTTTATTTTTTATTTATATATCTTTTTGTCGGTTGGGGGAGGGGGGAGGGGGTTCGGAGCCCCCACAAATCACCTCTATAATCGCTACTGACTCTTGGTTTGTTAACCGTATATTAACCTGGTAGTAAAATCTTGTGATGAATGGTCCAATCTCCTGACACCTCATAGGTTCTGATTCCGACGTATTCAATCTTCAGTGGGTCCGAATCTTCATAAGATAACAACGTAGTGCTTTCTATATCCAAGACATCTCCCTTTCCCAGACGAATCTAAACAGTTAAAAGATATATCGGTTAAGATCGTGCATGAGCTGTTTTACTATGAACAAAAAAATGCTTCACACAATATATTTCCTCTCCGCGTTGTTTGACTTTGGCTTATATATGTATTTGCATTAATGATCTTCACCCTAGACAATGCACACACCAAGCCGTATCTATAAAAAAAAGGGAAAAGAATCTAACTTTCAGATAATTAGCGTATTCTACAAGACAAACTAGGCCTATACCGCATTTTCCACTTATATATTGCATTAATTCGGTGACATGAATATTCATGAGATAGTTAAATAGTGCTTTCAATAATTTCTTAAGACCTCCCAATTTACCCAGCCGTATCTAACCAATTGAAAAAAAAGTTATGCGCTAATATAATCAAGGAAATAAAATACAAAACAAAAGCAATATATTCATCAACACTGGTATGCATAGTTTCATACATCTCCTATAGTGACAATTGAAATGAATTTTCAAAAGATAGAATTAACACGGCGTTTGCTATATCTAAAGATGCCGACCGTCCCCAGGTTGATCTATACGGAAAACATTACACATTTGAGTCATCTTTCAACTTATTCAGGGAAGAAATATGAATTTATCTCATCGATATAGTTATGTCTGTATCCCAACTGGCGACAATGCATTGATCTCATCTTCATAAGATAGCAACATTGTAATTTCTATGCTTAAAGCATCGTTCATATATACCTAGCCAGATATATAAAGAAAACATCACACTATAAAATCTTCGGTATGAAGAAATTTTATTCATCGATATAATTATGCCCACATCCCATTTCACCTCTGACAAATTATTGACCAGAATCTTCAAAAGATCGCAAAATGGCGCTTGCTATTATTATATCAGACGATACCCTAATCCAACTCGTATCTAAATAAACTATCTTCAATCATACCCTCAATTAAGAAAGAGGCTTATAACTTATATGGCGTATAAAAAGGCTTTATTTCACATCGTGCAATTCATGTCTTGTATTACTTTATTTCTATTCTTATATAATTGTCTATTGCAGATAAAAAAATCGGATCTAATTACAACCTAGTGACTTCTCTAAGACGTCATTATTACCTTGTCGTATCTGCAAGGAAAACATCAAATATTATTTTATGCCATGAATAAATATGGTATTTATGTAATATTAGCTCCTCTTTGTAATGATCGCAATTATTTATAAGATAAGGGCAGCCTATGACCTTCAATTTCGAATTAAATACGCTTACCTTCAATAAACCGTCGATGGAAGGAATAACTTCGATGAAAAAGAGGGTTTTCTTGATAGATTTGAGAATATACGGAGTGTCCTCACTCATTACGGTATAGCAAACCGAATCAACGCATCTCTTCAGTTCGGTCTTCAAGTTCCCATCGGTACCAATTACTGCGAGGATGAAAAGTGATACACATTATTTGTCATATTGTCCTACTAATAGCAAATATAGCATATACATTTTGGCGAATGGTGACCCAACATTTAGCTCCAACGACATTTGATTTCAGGGTTGGTGAAAATTGCAGGATAAAGGTTTGGATTATGACTGAGCTTTAGATTAAGTCAGGGTTACAAGCTTGGTAGGGCCTATAGTTTATGATATAGGACTGAAGTTCTGAAGTTAGGAATTTGGTTAGTGTTACACATTTAACGGCGGGGGATATGCTGCACCGTCTTGCTGATGTAACATCCTTGTTTCTACGGGCACATATACCAAAGTATATTGCAGAGGAATATGACAAATTTATCATTACATGTAAAAAGATAGAACATTTACCGTTATAACATGTGGTTAGGGGATGACTAATTATTGAGTACTTCGTTTAGCTATTATTTTTTCGTAATAACGTTGTAATTTTCTATCACTATTACCAACGCATTGATTCTCGATAACGCCAGTGGCATAGCGCGAGTGCAGGTAAGAGGGGGAGGGTAGAAGTCAATGGTGGTACAAGGTCTACGATTACCATGATGGTCCAATGTAGGAAAAATAATTTTGTTTTCCTTATTCTTTTTTGCCGCCCCCTCCCTCTCCTCTATAGTCTCCCCTCTTCTCTCTCTCTCTCTCTCTCTCTCTCTCTCTCTCTTTCTCTTCCCTCATTCCATATGTTTTCCTTCCTTAAACTGAATTTCAAGATTTGGGTGTGGATGGGGTTGGGGGGCTGGGTGTCTCTATGATCCGGATGAAATTTAGCCATGTACCAGTGTTTAACGATACTTACGCATTTCATAGTAGTCGGTGTCGGATCCATTGTGAGAGATAAGAGCCACGGCAACATTTTTCTCAGCTTTTACTGAAAATTGGCCTCTGCTCCCAATCGCTAGATCGAGAGGCCCAATCTTGTTGATGTAGCCCGAGACACCGTCCGTTGTTACGTTCACTATATCGCCTGGAACAAGAGATCAACGCAATTGATCGTTATGGATGTTATGAAATTAAATAATGTCATTACCAACATTTAAATAATCCTTTTTTTTTTCTTTAGACATTCAGTAAAAACCAAACATGGCTAGGGATGTAAGATGGTTTAAAAAAACGTACAGTACATGACTGCTTCCTCGATAAAAATGAAGACAGTAATCAAATATAACAAGATACATGGTCATAAAAATCGAGATAAAAACGAAGAAATGAATATGTAAACTAAAGAAGGTCAATATGAACAAACACATAATCAAATTTTATAGCATGTAAGTTTTTAACTGGTGACAGCAAATCATTAAAAATGAATAATCTCAGTTGAGTATTAAATTACACTTTCGCGTAGATAAGACATTACATCCTCATAATATATTTCATGATCACTTTCTTCCCTCGCCACAAGCGTCTCATGACGAAAGTAGCCCCAAGATCATCGATACGAAATTACGCCCGAGTTATAGCCCACATCGGCGATGATTGTGGTAAATTTATTATTACCATAATTAGTAATAACAACAATGGGTGATCGAAATGTGTGCCATGTGACATTTAAGAAGGCCCAAACTAAAGAGTTACAATATAGTAACATTGGATTAACAAACAGATACACCGTTTCGTTAAACCTTTGCCGTTTGCTCTAAGCATGTATATCATTCTGTTCGGCATGACCGAAAATGTGGAGTAGTTATCAACGTATACGACGCCGGGACACAACCTATCCTTAGTCGAGTAACCACAACCGCGTTGATTCTTGACGATAATAGCATATACCTGACATCTCTATTGGTGGATGATAGTTTGGCGGCTCAACAGCGGGAACTGTGTTTCCGTCACCAACTGCATCGATGATTGTCCCGCCCGGTTGACCACTGCCAGAGGAGCCAGCACCGCTGTCTATCCCAGTCGCATTGCCTTCCGGAGGAGGTTCCCGAGTGATAATTGGTTGTCGTGGTTCAGTCGATGGTTCTGGTGCTTTATCTGGAACTGGTGTCGGTTTGTCAGTGACCTTAACTCTATCGTCGTGTCCTTTTAAGAACATTGCGTATAAGAAAGAAGAACAAAAAAGCTTGTGATTTCGTAATGATTTTATATATCATAACCTACAGCAAGGTATTCAATAAATCACAATTGAATTTAATAATAATGAACTGACGTGATTTTACAACGAATATCTTTCACTTATTGAGAAGAAAATTAAACTACTATTATGATTACAAAATGAGGAGTACAGACGAAATGTCTGATTACAATCTGACACATTTCGCATAGAACTACAGGTTAACCAATTTTCCTAATGGAAAGGGGGATTAGAAGGCTAAATTAAGATGAATGCTAAAACACGATGCCGCTCTTATTGGCACACCAGCAAACAAAACATGTTACCACACTTTCCAAAAATTAGTGTCTTTTTGGAAGTCCCGGAGTGGAAGTTTTCAAACATCGGTATCACTTTACGTTTCCTGGGACTGAGGATAAAACCCACCTTTTTCTCCTATGTATTTAAGACCGAAGAACGTCCACATGTCTATACCAGTGGTTGCCCGCTGAAGACCGATGAACTTCAGACTGTCGCGATCGACGTCGAGGAGATGAAGCAGAGGTGCATCCTCGCCGCTGATACCGATGCTGAGTGCCGAATCGACGAGCTGGACAAATAGATAGGCTCGGTCACCCAGACTGAGACGTTTACCCGAGTAAGAAGCGATGGCCACGCCATTGAAGGCAACATCTACACGGCTGGTACCAACGCTATCAGCGTTTGCGAAAGCTTCAATGGAATGAAACAAAAACAAAAAACATGCTGTGCAATGTGAACCGATATTGAATTTGTAATAAAATTAATATATTACGTCCTCGTGAAATCACAAAGTTAATGGACAGTTGCATCATGGTATGAATCGACTACAACACAATAGATGAACGCTGCCCAGCGTCACGTGTCACTTGTAACTGTTACTTGTCACCTGATTTTATTTTTCAAAATTAAATTTCACTTGCAGTAATTTAGCTCAGAGCTTTGACATTGTAGGAATGTAGTAAGGTAATATCGACAGGCTTGATTTTTTTAAACAATGCATTGATACATGAGTATTATAGGCGCCGAAGCAAAATCGACCGGGAAAGGGCCCCGGTTATTCCTTCCAAATTATTCAACTTTTGTCTTACTGAGCTTATATCCTACTCCTTGCTCATATTTGGGTTCGGATGAGAAGAAGAGGTAGGTCACGTCTGTCACCATAGCAGAAAATAGAAACATGAAGTCCCCAGGTGGGATCTGAAGATCATAGACAGGGGCACCTAAGGCCTGTAGGTAGATGGATACCTCCCCTGTGAAAGCAATGGAATGTATGACAAGTATGAAAGTACATGAAGTCAAATTTGCAGTGAAATTATATAATTTACGGAAGTGATCCACTTACTAATTTAAAGCTATTAGTTTTGTTTGACTTATGAGAGCTCATTTCAGCAGAGGGGTATTTGAAGAAAAAAAATCATCGTCCATGGTCATCGGATTGGATTACTTTTTAAAGTAATGATGGATTGGGGGCACTACCCCCACCCCTTCCCGAACAGAGAAATCTGGATCCGCCACAGACAAGGTCAATGTGTTGGTGGACTGATATAATGATAATAATTATGTGATTTTGATTATTTTGTTGTATTAAATACAGAGTGAAAGAAAAAAATAATATATAGAAGTTCCAGGTGAATTTGGACATCTGATATGTATTCAGAATTTTAGAATTCTTTAGTTATAGTCAAATAAACCCCCTTTATCTTGCATCACATTATCCGTCACCGATTAATGATTTAAAAAACATAGATCCTTTAAAGGCTAGTGAGACACATACGTCGGTATTTCATCAGCTCATCGATAATTTTGATTACCTCGAGCCGCCGGGCTAACGTTGTAGAAGCGCCATTGTGTGGCATCTCCGTTCAGATTACCAAAGTTGATGAAACGTGGCGGTGGTTCTACCACACCTTGTATCTGTATAGAGAAAGTAATGTGTATCAAAATAGCCAAAAGAACGGATCTCAAACTAATAGCGTAAAGTGTCCGTATTCTATGTCCAAGATGTACAAGGCGTATGGGCACAACATCCAAAGGGGCTGATGTCTCTGCCCTTGATATTAACTTTATCGTTTCTAAAGCTTGAGAGCAAGCAAAGGTAACGAGCATTATAATGAACAATATAAGACCCTCGCTCCCCAAAAAAATCGAGTGAAAGATCACCGGGCTGCCCGAGGCAGCTGCTCGGATATCGGTCATCTAGAAATTATTTGTAGGGGAGAGGTTTTTGGCCCCTCACAAAGCACAGCGCCTACACTATGAAAAAGCTGAATCGCAGTTGCATTTCGTTGTATATTATGAACTCCACGACATAAGGTTTAAGTCCTTAAGTTTGAAGTATCATCTTAGGGACTTAATTTAGGAACAAGTTCTGCACATCGACTTGCATCGCGGTGGGGTGGGGTGAGTTTTTGTGGCATCCTACCTCGTTCAAGATTTTTCCGTCGGCAATTTTGTCTGAAAATGTTGAGCTAACGTGATCCGACAACCCTTCAAAGTGATCCAGTGCCGCCCCCGAGGTTTCGAACCGGTACTTTCATTGCACGAACCACTGGGCTATTTCGCCTCATATACTCATCTCTTATTTACAAAGTTCCTTTACTATCTTCCCTTTTTAGTAGTCTTACCTCAAGGATAGGATCCTCTCCTACTTTTCCCGCCAACAGGACCGACTCCTGTCGTCTGATGTATATTTTAGTGAACTCATTCTTTGAAAGAAGGCTATCTTTGTCTTCGTCAAAGACTTGATGGTCACATAGCACAACAGAAGAAGTTTGCTCGTTGGCAATCCTATCAAAAACTGCCAGCCAATTAGACATAATGGAGAAATAAAGTATCATAATTATTGTTGCACAATGAAAAACGACCTCAACTTACAAGAAACGACCGTTTTTGTTTTACAATTATGATGTCCATGATTTTGATTTGTTACATGGGATATATGATAGATAATGATATACATGTAGGAATATGTGTTTAGGTACCAGCTTAGTGTTAATTTCATTTGATTACAGATATATTTTTACCGAGATACAACATATAGAAATAAGTGGAATCAAATTTGAAGTGAGACGAAATTGCGCCAAACTGCAATAGCCAAAAGTTCTACATGTAAGTGAGGGTGAATATCATTATATCGCAATATATATTTTTACGATATTCAATTTAAGGACATATTTTGTTTGTCTTATTATAACGTCTAAGATAATGTGTTGTCAAGAAGTGACAGACCTCACATGGAGCCCTATTATTATTATAAAACCATCTGATCGAAGGGTCAATCTATCCACACTATAATCACCGTAATGAGGTAAATGTGTAACAGGAGAAAACTTGTCCATTTTAGTTCATTTCATTTCCAAACGGACAGTCACATATTATTACATACAGTATGAGCAATAATCATAACCCTAAAATGAAAAAGGAGAAAAGTCTCACCGAACATGTAACTTTTCTGATCTATTGGTAGAGGTGAAAGTGAAACGAACGCATTTCCTCCTGACTGAACGTCGAATATAAATTCAAACTTTTCGGATGATAACGGTGCGAATGGATAGATGGGTTGAGCTGGGCCAGAGGTGTGGTATGAGTAGACATGGGTGTCATGTGGTACCGGCTCAAGACCAACTAAAAATGTAGGATAAAAATGTTCAAACACATAATTTTAACATTTATTTACTATTAAGTCACCTTATTAACATGATGAACATATTATTTAAACATAATTATTTGTGGCTTACACCCAACAAAAAAATGATGAACAGGATGTGAAGAGTTGTGAAAAGATGTGAACAGTTTAAACATTATAGTCTCCATCTCATAATAATTATACATAACTCTGTTCCACAATAAGTTCATCATATGAGTGGCATTGGGACAGTTCCCCCCTTCCTGGAAGAGTGTATTCTACCATTTGTTTAATATTTTCATAGATTTTATGACGTCTGGGGGGCATGTTATTCCTGAAATTGTTTTGTTTTAATACAGGTAAACTACACCGATAGCGAACACTCCTTCTTATTTAGAGTACTATGGAGTGAGAGTATTATGGGAGGGCACATGTAACTGTCCCAGGGGTATTTGTCCGGGTAAATGTTAATATCCCTGGGTACTTATCCAGGTATATGAAATTATCCAAAGGGTACGTGTCTGGATGCAGCTTTGGGCACTTCCTAGGACCCGGCCTGCTCGTCCGGGTAGCTGTCCTAGGGGGGGGGGGGGTAATTGTCAAGGTGGTATTCTGGGGTAGATGTCTTGAAATCACTTTTTATTTCAAAATAAAGATAGCTTACCAGTGCTTTCAACTTGTACATCGTAGAATGTCCATCGTCCTTTCTCGCCATGCTCAGTCTGAAAGCGGATATACTGTACAGCATCATAGGGGACATCCTCCACGGTAAGCATAGGAGGGTTACCTTCGTGACCGACTGATAGTTTCTCTTGAGTGTACCTTGGGAAGAAGAAGGAATAATATATCAACAGCGTGTAATTAAATATGATAATCTAACCCCTTTAATTTTCAAATCATAAAGCACTTTAATTGCATATTTGTTTAATTGATCGCAAATGAATGATTCACCTCGTATTAATGGTTCGGTGCAAAAATGTCAGTTGCTAACCAAAAAAAGCAGGTCCTTTAACCTCTGATATTTTAATCTATGATATTTTAACCAGCAACAAAAATATCCTTAATACATAAAGATTTATGACAATATCGTTCTGACACCGACGGATCTTTAGTATACTCTAGTAAAGGAAAATGTCGATTAATTATGATGGGGATGATGAAGTTGAGGATGGTGATGATGATGAGGATGATGACGATGAGGATGATAATGATGATGATGATGATGGTGATTATTATGATGACGATGGTTTCTTGCATAGCGCCGGTTTTACGCCTATATGCTGGCTGCTTACTCTACATTATTCTAACAGTCAGTGCTTTAATAAAAAAAATATTTCTGTTTTCAAGTTTCCTTCATATCACTTACTGAGTGGTATCACATTACGTAATGTATATTACCTGATATAGAAAGGCCTGTTGGTAGAACTACTCAGTAAATCGTTATGAATGCTTTGAAGAACCTCTCCGTTCAGTGAGATGTATGAGGTCTGATTATTACCCGACGAATGACCATCATCGAATACTAAAGAGGAAAGTTTTAACGCAAAAAACGATTTCATCATTTCTTCCTTCACATTCAAATTTAAAAACAGATTGCAGTAAATATCAAATTACATCCCTCATAGAAATATATTGGTGCCTCATACATTTTTTCTAACACTAATTACGTACCATTTTATTTTGTAACTAATTTATATTTTCACATTTGAATTCAAACTTTTAGAGTTGGGAAAAAGTGTGGGAAATTTTGTTTAGAGGCCCCCAGCCCCCCCCTTCCGATTGAAAAACAAAACAACAGCAATCAGATAAATTTCTGATCAAGTCACACGTACATTATTATATTCATACTTGGGCCTCATTAACAGATAATTTTACGGTTGGGCGGATCCAGTATTCCGTACTAAGGGGGAAAAATCCCCAAATCCCCAACGAGCAAGCTTGAATGAAGAAAAAAATTAATCAAAATAGAATGTTAAAAATGAAGAAAATAAAGGAAGGCTATACATTTTGAGGTAACATCGGGATGTGATCATTTAAAGATGCCGCAGAGAGCAAAAGGGAATACATTATCTGTTGGATCTAATTTACTTATAAAAGGGGGCACAACCAGTTGTACCCTTTAAAAAAGCCGCCACTGATTTTACATGTCTATAACACTGTCCCTATTTAAAGTAATCAAAACATACTATATTTCACCACCTTCCAAAACCCTTTTCTTACCGATGTTATAACGATCAGTTGATCCCATGGTTGAATCTGTGAGCATGATCCTGGCTCGCCCTTCCGCTTTCAGTTTAAACTCAAGCTGATACTCCCCCACTAAGTATCCATGAATGGCGAACAAAGATGCGCTCTCTCCATCCGTATAAAACACCTGTATGTCTGAAATGGGTTTAGAAAACATTATATCCTATTTCGGCAAATGTGACTTCGCAGGAGGAGCTTGACTGAACCTTTGAATGTTCTTTTACGACAAGTGTTTATAAATATTGTTATTATTATCATCATCACCATCATCACCATCATTATCATCACCATCATCATCATCATCACCATCATCATCATCACCATCATCACCATCATCATCATCCTCATCATCACCATCATCACCATTATCATCATCACCATCATCATCACTATCATCATCATCATCACCATCATCATCATCATCACCATCATCATCATCATCACCATCATCATCACCATCATCACCATCATCATCATCACCATCATCATCACTATCATCATCATCATCATCATCACTATCATCATCATCATCATCATCATCACCATCATCACCATCATCATCATCACCATCATCATCACTATCACCATCATCATCAACACCATCATCATCATCATCATCATCACCATCATCATTCATGAACATAAACTACCTTACCTCGATAACACAGACAGTCTTCTGCTTCTGATAACGACTCTGTGTAACCTGTAGCAACCAATACAAAACAATATTGCGAGATAAAAACTAGATAAACGAAAGTCTATATAACAACTCCAACGTTTTCAATAAGGAATTAACGAGGGAACTCAAAGTCACATCTGATAAATGATTGAGTACAGCGTTTTTTCAACCGGGGTGCCGCAAGCTATCTCTAGGGGTCCGTGAGAGAAATTTGGTAATACATTGTACTAAAACATTATTTTGGATTGGGTCAATATTGTGGAAACAAAGTGTTAGAAACCGCTCTGCATTTGCATAACATGTTAAAGACAATACGGGTCTTCCTTCCTCGCTCGCTTTGGGGACGGGGTGACGCGAAACCTTCTACAACGATCCAGTTAGGAGAAAAAGCAAGTATAGAAAAGAATATAAATGAAGAATAAGATTTTTAAAGTAAGAGATCCAGAAAATATTTTTATCTTGATTATAATAACAATAAGGTGGGAATTAAGAAGGGGGGGACAACGGTGGAGAGAGAAAACGAGGGAGCAAGAGTGGCGGGGAGTGAAAGAAGGCTGATAAAGGATAGAGATAGATGGAGAGAGAGAAAAAGACAGAGAGGGAATAAAATGAAAGATTGGGAAAATGAAAGTGTCTATATTTACCGATAACATCTGGAATCATGTCTGGGAAATACCAGTCAGCTGAATCGGAGATGAACGAAGAATAACCAAGATGCCGAATGAAAGTCGCATTTACTCCGGGCAACTCCAAGAAGGGCTCCATGTATTGCTCACCAATTTGAAGATTATTATTCACCACCCTGACGTAGAAGTCTGCGGGGTTGTCACTTTCGATGGGTTGACTGGGCGAGTAGGTGGTTGAGATCAAGGTTTGTTCGTTGAAACGGATCTCGGCCGAGAGGTCGCTTTCCGCATGAGTAAGAACTTTGTAAATAAATGTAAAGTTTAAAGATAATATTACCTGTAGCAGTATTTTGTAGCATTACCTTATTCGCAATGCAAATTCAGCTATCGAACTTTTGCCTTCGAACAATAAAGGTCCCCCTATATTAAAAGGAACAACAAACAACAACAACTGAAGACCCATCTCTTTTCACAGAGCTGGTTTTTGTCATTTTTCGTATGTTATACATGCTATGCATGGTCTTTAAAAAAAAAAATTATGGCGCAGTGAAAATGACCACCAATATTGTTTAATTTGTTGTTCAGATTTTGGTTCGATTTTCGGGTTCAAAACACTACCCCTCCCGTGTCGTGTGCATCAAATGCCTTTTCCCAATCTAACTGACTAATAGCTTAAACGTATCTTTTCATCATTTTTTTAACATCAATATTATATCAGCACACCAAAATACGTTTGTTTATGTAAAATCACCAGATCGCCATATTCTTATAATGACTATGTACAATTATTCATAATACCTTTCAGCTATAGTATGAAGTTTAAAGAGATGTAATCGTTAGAATTTTCTTCAGTTTGAAATATGAATTTGTTAAATTGAACATCCTCCACCTCTCCTTATCACAGATGATTTAAAGTAGTATCTCATTCGGCAGCGTCGCTAGATGATCTAATAATAAAACAAAAAAATAATATTTTCCTAATTGCCGTAAAAGGGGCATAGGTTTTCAAAGTTTGCGCACGATGCATAAGAGCCCCCCCCCCCCCCCCAACAAAAAAAAAAAAAAAAAAAAAAATAGGGGGATACAAGGGGGTGTTTCACAGATATTGCATTCTAGGCCTTAATGCTTACCAATGTAGTAGCAGTTCTTAGACTTTTGTTCTTTGGCTAGTTCCAATGCTGCTGTGCCGGTCCATTTAATTGAGAATTCAATCTCAAAATTTCCATTTGGAAGCTTTACGAATGGATACAGAACGCAGTTGTCTCCTGTCGTTGTGGATGTAAATGTACCTGGAAGAACCAAAGTAAAGATTTGAAAGCAGTTTCGTGTGAATAATTTCGATTGAAATATCGGTATTTCATGTCGTTGACGAAGCTGTCCATGATGACCATGGCCCGACTGGAGATGCCGGTATCTTTTTTTTTTTTTTTTTTTTTTTTTTTTTTTTTTTTTTTTGCTCGTTCTATGTTAGCGTGTGTTTTGTATACTGTTGTACATGTTATGTGTTTTTTCCCTTTTTTATATATATAATTTTTTTTTTGTCTCCAAAGGAAAATGAAGAGGTGTAACTTTTGTATGTAAATGTAAAAGATCATTGGTAAATTTATAAAGAACTATGTTAAATTATTTTGTTATTTTGTATCCAATGTATTATGTTATAAATGTACAATTTTCTTTGAGAGAAACGAATAAAAACCTATGAAAAAAAAAAAAATCTCTCAAGAAATTTTTGCTTCTGTAACTAGAGTAATGCCACATATTTAATCATTATTTTGAATACCAATTTACAGGAATGAAAGTTTGTTTCTTGCCGTGCCAACATGTGCTGCTTAAAAGAACTTCCGTTTTACAGCTTATACTCGTATAACATACATTCAAATTGTAAATCAACATGTGGACAATTTTGCTACTCACCAAGTACCCAAATGTACTGAATTGCCGCGGAGTAGTAGTAGCCGTAGCAGGTGTCGTAGAAGCACAATTATATATTATATTATATGTATAAAAAATAATTGCAATTTTTCTATCATAATGTTACCATGCATGGTGTTTTACGTGTAATTTTACTTTGTCAATGATGTATACTTTGTAAAAAAAAAAATCAATTCGGCTCTCGGGCCGCGAATGTTTTTTAATGAAATAAACCATTTTAAATAATGAAATATAAAAAGGTTAGGTTTAAAATAAATACAACAATAAATTGATAAGAAACGATACCATGATCACGGACAGAATATTTGAACAGAAAACTAAAACAAAGAAACAAAGTGCGATTATGACATTTGGATTAAGATAGTGAACTACATGTCACCTGGATATTTGGAAAACTTCCACCAGCCCCCGACACCGTCTGAAGTGAAACCGATGTGATTGATTTCAAGCGGATGTCGGTCTATCCAAACTAAGAACGGTTCCAAAGAGCTGTCTGAACCGACTGCCACGATTCCCTGGTAGGAAAGTATCCAAAACACCCGCGGTTCGGTTATACTCAATCTACCCGGTTTATTGTCGGTTGCAGCTGCAGTGCACTGGTGGCAGCGGCGAATAATCGTCCTTGAATTGAAGTCGGCTCCAATTTCTGAAATGTTTAGAAGTATAATCGACGATCAGTGTTATTGCAAATGTGAAAGTATTTGATATATATATATGATAGGTGTATTCATGAAAGCAATATATACGATGAGTGGAAAATGAAAATGAAAATGAAATTGAACTATAAATTTAGGTTTATTGTAACTTCTCTGTGTTTCTGTTTTAGTTTGTTGTCATTCACTTTCAGGCAATATGAATCTTAAAGGTAATACAAAGTTTTGGTATGGAGTCATGAATTTGGTTCAAATGAACATATTGGAAGCATATGCGATCTTACAGTATTCAGTGATCGTTGTCGCGGTTGAAATCGAGTCTAAAGTGATGAAATTGTAAATAATTAACTCTTTATGTTGTATAGCTCCCTCTCAAGGTCAAAATATTAATTTAGCTATAAAACAATGTTTCTTGACTATAATCGACCGATTGGCTATTCCCGTTTGAAAATTATATATCACAACTATACATTCTGAGATTTTCATGGTCGCAGCCACCATTGGCCGTAGGTAAAAATTTACCGGGAGCACCGGTAAATTTTGATATTCAAATTTTATCGAAAGCAGAAGTGTTTTAAGGCCTAAATTTTCTAGTGTTTATAATACATCCACATGGGCATCCAAATATATCAAAATTGCAAAGAATCACTATCTAGCCAATTTTCAAAATTTCCCAAAACTTTGTATTACCTTTAACCAAATTGTATATACGCATACTTTTTAAACGGAGGTTTTTCTTAATAACCTGAATGTGTGACCGAGGCTTGCCCGACATAGCAACAAGCAATGTATACAGACTGAATTCCGAGTATTGTAGTTCCATTCATTTATAACTTGTCAATTGAATAACTCGTCACTAGGTCCCCAGGAAAGAAACATCCATAAATTTGAATATGTTAGTAAATCGGTCTATTTCATGCATTTGGTCCAATAGTATTTTTGCTTCGATGAGAGGCCAATCAGAGCTCCATGCTCCGCGTCCTGTCTTTTCGTTATCTCAGTGTCATTGTTTCCACACACAAAAAAGCCATTTTCAAACCCTTTCGTTTTGAGGGAAGTTCTAAATAAGCATTGTCTTTCTTTTCTTTTAATTTTTTTTGACCTGCAAATGGGACAAAGAACCTTTTAGTCATTACCAATCTTATTAATGACCTACCCCCTCCCCTCCATCCTTTCCATCAATCTTCGAAAACAAACCCATTCTCACCGATCTCATACATTGAATCCAAGACCATGTTCTGCCTTGACAGGCCGATCAGAGCTCCATGCTCCGCCCGCACTTCAAACTTGATAAACTTCACGTCATTGTTGAGACGAGGAAGCACCCAATTGTAGCTCAGATCCGAACCGGTTTCAAATGATTGACAGTTATCGATGAGATCCAGAGGGGCGATCACCAGACCTGTGTGGAAAGAGAAACATAATTTCGAGGACATAGTAGATTGATTGATTGATTGATTGATTTTTTTTTTTTTTTTTTTGGGGGGGGGGGGAGGGGGTGGAGCTAGTTTTTATAAAGATGAAACAAATATAAATGCAATAAAAAGGACGTAGAAAGCAGATTGTAAATCTTGTATTAAAAATACATTGTCCCCCACACCCTCCCTAACCACGCAGTAGCACAATTCCAAACTTCGTGTTGTGTTTGTTTCTTTCTAATTGGAACTGTTTTATAGAACTAACTTACTTTGTGAAAAATAGAGCATATGCCCCTTATTACGTGCCTCGATTGCTGTCAAATGAAGCAGAAAATGTTGTATGATATTGCATTGATATGATTTTGTATATTGATGTTTCCATTATATAAACAGAACCAAGGATGACAGTACTAGTTCACATTACCTACACTAGTTTTGGAGAAAAAATATAAATAGTCAAAATCTAGATTTTTCAACTATCTGATGATTTAAATATCGACTGATCAATCACTTCAAGCAATCGAGCAATATAGCATTAATTCAGCAATTAATAATATTATTTTTACCCATAAAATCTTGTTCTCAAACAAGGTATATGTAAGTTGATGAATGAAAAATATGAGAAGCAGTAATTATATTCCGTCTTCAGTAAAAGAACGTGAAAGAGATGTTAATGGTCAAAATCAATCAATCAACATGACCAACCAAAGTTCAACCGACCAACAAATAAACAAATCAATCAATCAATCAATCAATCAATCAATCAATCAATCAATCGATCATCCAGTCAATAGTCAGTAAATCTACCGGTCATTCAATCATCTAGTTTCAAGTTTCAAGTATAATTAATCAACCACCCAACCAACAAATAAACCAATCACATTATCTATCAGGTAGCCAATAAACCACTCAATCTATCAGACTAACCAATAAACTACAGTTAGCCAATATAAGATATAAGCAATCAAGCACACAAACTAACAAAAAAATAAGCAGTCACCTTAACGTTCACAACCATCAAAAGGATGTTTTTTTATATAAAGTTATACATGTTTAATATATAGCTATGTAGACACTCAAGTAAACTGCATTTGTTATGAGAAACGTGAATTGCCGTTTTCTAAAATGGATCACGAGAACTTACCAGAATATACGAAACCTGGGAGAAATAAGCCTATGAAGAGAACAACGAACGCCATGTTGCTCTCTATCCAGTCACACCATCTATAGAATGTTTTTAGATGAAGCTGACAGAGATTAATGATTGCTTCGTCGAATCATCCTAATCAATCGTGATTCTTCTCTATGTCTCTGACGATGTCTGTCTCTGTCTCTGTAAAGAATAATGTCTGATTTAGGATTTGAACATACGTGTAGGTCATCTCATATTTCTTTGCTCACCTCTATTTTGCACTCCTCCTTCAACCCAAACAGTCGAGCCTGTCTCCACTGCATTATGTTTGCTCCATGAAATCAGTAAATCAATGGCGGGTAGAGGGTGTGGGGGGGGGGGGGCACATGGACACACACAAAAATTGAGAAATCCGTTTCATGTGCATCTCCCTGTTCCTTTCTTCAGGTTGAATGCTATACTTTTAGGCAAATATTTTGAAAAATTGATGCTCCGTTGTGAAGCAAAGCCCCATCAGCATGCAATGTTGCATTATGACACCGATTTATACAAAAAATGTGTGTTTCTCCTCTAAAAATATTATTCCCTGAGTATAGTCATTGAAAATGATTGAATATTATAACACACCACTGAATTATTTTACACCAAAACTGTTTAAAGACATGTGAAAGAAATATCAATTGTCCATTTATAACCATTATCAACTAAAGCATGAAGTTCTAGATCATTTCATCAGGCTTTGCTGAAGACCTAAGTTAAGATAGCCCAAATAGTAACCCCATATAATTATATAAGTTTTTATGTCATTCCTTGACTATTTGAAATGTTGGAACGTTTCATATATTTTTTTTTATTTCCGTACAGTTTATGAGGTTTGCACAGCAATTATGAACACAAATTAATTCAGTTTCTATCAGTTTATAGTCAAATGGTTATTGGCATCATTATTATCAACTGACGTGACCCCCCTGACAAATAGTATTGAATCATGTAGACTTTAACATATCCGCCCCCCCCCAAAAAAAAAAAAAAACTCCCTAAACTACGACCATAATCCCATTGTTAAGACCCACTGTTTTAGTTTTCTCAACATTTTGGGCATTCCATTATGTAATGAGAAAGTGGATATTCGTATTGTTACGTGGAATAAGTTTTCATCATATTTAGAATTATTCCTTGCTGGAAGTGATATTGGACAAATTACGTCCGTGTGAATAACCCCAATCGATTCATTCTGTCAATCATTTCATGTTTGTTTTGCTGACTGTCAAGATTTGAGATTCTCTAATACTATTTGACATTCTCCAAACATCTGGATTATGTCAATCTCTCCATGATGTGAAAATATTTACACATTACAAACGCATCATTAATAAACCAATCAATACCAGAACCAGGCTTGCTTAGTATGAAAAAGAATATTCACTTGAAAGAGGAAATATACAGTTAGTTGATTTCACCAACAAAAAAACTAGTTCAAAGGGCATTTTAACCTCAAAAGTTTATGACTTAGATCAAAACAAATGAAACTGTTGACATTCATAACCCTTTATACACGTATCATTATAATGTCTAGAAATAGTTGAAGGGGATTTCAGGTTTACTGCTACGATTAGCGTACTTTATCTTCCAATTCAATTGAATTCAATTAAGGTTTATTATACTGTGAGATTAGGAAGAGTACTGCTTTGGAGTCTCTTAGTTCTACAAGAAAAATCTTGTTGATACTTTTCGAATTTCGTAAATTAAATACAGCAATCACATAATTGCTGTTGATTATATTCCATGCAACGAGAGAGAGTATAGAGGACGGAATATGATGTGAGGCTGAAAGAATTCAAGAGAGATGAATGACTCCTACAATACTAAAGTAGCCTATATGGTAAAGATCTGTTGATGATTGATCGATAAGACTCCGAGTCCCTGGCGAGTGAGGAAAATAGGAGCCACAGCTGTCGCAGTTTGCAAATCAATACGAATCAAAATCTACAGATTAATGTATACAGGTTTATTAAATCATCTGTGACCTAAGCTATCACTAGAAAATCCAGGACATACAACTGTATTTCTTTGTTTACTCATCAACCTTGCCCTATACAGCCCATCATGTAAGATTATTTCTAAACTCATGAAGATTACAAACCTAAGTCATGCATTCGATGTAATACATGTAGTAAAATTCATCCAAATATGCCATTTGCCTTTATATGACGGATCTAGTACTAATTGCAACATTCTTACTATCATGTTTATGTCACTACTTCGTCAAACTATTTACGCCCTCAAACCATAGTGGATCTATTCACCACTCTGCTTACCCCCGTATGTATTCTACTTTTCTTGAATAAAGAAATTTTTATCAACAAAGTTACTGTCTATAACTCACTTTGTGCTGAGATTTTGAATAATTAATTACTTTTATTAATTTCCATGCAAAAAATAACTAAGTTCAACATTTTGTAAAACAATCAATTTCTTAATCCTGAATCATAGTAATAAAATATGAAATAGGGAAAGAGGGAAAGAAAGAAAGAGAGAGAGAGAGAGAGAGAGAGACGGAAAGAGAGAGAGAGAGAGAGAGAGAGAGAGAGAGAGAGAGAATGAGAGAGAACAAGCTTGTTTACACATTCTAAAACTTATTTATTAAAGAGGTGAGATACAATTTTTTTTTAATCAATAAAACTTTGTCTAATTTCCTCAAATGTGGGATCGGCCACCTAGGGATTTTCACCTCGTTGTGATATATACTTAATGTCTTATTGAGTTAAACTAGAATTACAATATTAACAAATAGTTGGAGAGTAACACAATACATAAAATAAGACAAATAAATATCAGAACGTTAATCGTAAAATGATAATGAAACATAGATTCAGCAGGAATGCATGCAGGCAGCCACAAAAGTTATTTTATTTCAAACCTCCATTTAGCAAAAATGAGTTACCAGTTAGTATTCTTCTTTGGCTAAAGGGTATTCAAGATCTTTAGGTGTAGCAATATAAGCTTTAACACCTAGGAAACTGGGGAATTCTTTCTGAAATTTGCACATATAAAAATAATATTTAATCAGAAGAAACAAATATGTTAGATTTATCTTGGTCATGTCCCCTATGTGTTTGTCATATAGTTATAGACTTGCATAATCACTATCACTGTGTTTGGCAATCGAGAGATTTCCTTGATTTAATTGGTTTTAAATCAAGGGGGCACATTACCCTATCGAGCAAGAAGACCCGGATATTATATGTGGAACAGAAACTCATCTAAATGGAGAATACTTTACGAGCGAAGTCTTCCCTCAAACATACAACATTTTCAGGAAGGATCGTAATGAACATGGTGGAGGTGTGTTCATTGGATTACGGAAGGATCTATTGGGTATGGAAATGGACAACCTAGACACCGACTGTGAATCGATTTGGGCCAAAATCATCTTCGCTGGGAATCGAATCTTATACATCGGATCTTTCTATCGTCCACCGAATGACGACCCTACGAGTCTAATGAATCTCAACGATGCTCTCAAGAAGCTAACGGAGAAAGCAACACTGCCGAACATTATTTTATGTGGGGATTTCAACGCCCCACATATTAACTGGGAGAATAATACTGTTATAATAGATGCTGCACAAAATAAACCTCAATACGGGAGAAGACTCAATGAAACTCTCCTTGACATGACCCATGACAACATGCTCTCACAGATGCAATGTGATGCTACAAGAGAAAAGAACAATTTGGATCTCACGTTCACTACAATACCAAACCAAATCACCAAATCTGAAATTGTTCCTGGGATGTCTGATCACAAGGCAGTGTCGATTCACCTTTCCACCTCATTGAAATACACCCGCAAAAAACCTCGCAAGGTATACGTTTATAAAAAAGGCAATATGAAAGGTTTGGGTGACGACATTATTCAATTCAAGGACTCCTTTATTAGATCTGCAGGCGATAGGGAGGTAAATCTAAATTGGGAAACCTTCAAAAGTGAATTATTTCGTTTGATGGACATACATATCCCGCAGAAAAAATTGTCATCATGGCAGGATGTACCATGGATGACGAATGATATCAAGAGACAAATTCGAAAGAAAAAAAGATTATACAACAAGGCAAAGAGAGTTGACACTGAACAATACTGGCAGGATTTTCGAGACATAAGAAAGGCTGTCAAAGCTAGCATGAGAAAATCATACGAGGAGTACATAAATGGAATATTTACGGACAGTGACGATGAAAAACAATCACACAAAAGATTCTGGAAATTCATTAACAGCAAGAAGAAGGACTCGGGTACGATTCCCACCTTAAAAACAGCTTATGGACTTGCAACAGACAACCTTTCAAAAGCTGAGGCCCTCAATAATCAGTATGAATCTGTATTTACAAACGAAACCCGAGAGGCAATACCAGACAAAGGACCAAGTCCTTATGTGTCGATGTCAAACATAACTTTTACGTTGGAAGGGATTGAAAGAATGCTTAAATCTCTCAATTCAAATAAAGCATGTGGCCCAGATCTAATTCCTGTCAGGATCTTGAAGATATATGCAAAGGAAATAGCCCCTATACTTCGTGTCATATTCATTCAATCCTATGACACAGGCAAATTACCACAGGACTGGTTGATTGCTAATATTGTACCTGTTTATAAAAAGGGAAATAAATGCAAACCAGAGAATTACAGACCTATATCTCTAACATGTGTCACATCTAAACTGATGGAACATGTGATCTTTCACTCCATTATGGAACATCTGGATGAAAATGATATACTTGTGAAGTATCAACATGGTTTCCGCAAAAAGCATTCTACTGAATCCCAACTCATCACTACGGTGGAAGAACTATCCAGATCCTTAGATAACAACCATCAAACAGATGTAATGATTTTGGACTTCTCCAAGGCCTTCGACAAGGTTGCTCATCAACGGCTTTTAAGTAAGCTGAAATACTACGGAATTCGTGATGAGACCCTAAGCTGGATATCGACTTGGTTAACTACCAGGACTCAACGAGTGGTTGTTGATGGAGAGACTTCAACGTCGGTTCATGTCACATCAGGAGTGCCTCAGGGCACAGTTCTAGGTCCTCTTATGTTCCTCTTATTCATAAATGATATTGGTGCCGAGGTCGATTCTACCATCAAATTATTTGCGGACGATTGCCTCTTGATGCGGAGAATAGCATCTGTAGATGACACAGTAAAACTTCAATCAGATATGGACAGACTCTTGGAGTGGGCTAATCGTTGGCAAATGCAATTCAACGCCAAAAAATGCTACTCAATGCGAATTCACAGAAAGAGGCATCCCATAATGCACACTTATACTATGAGGGGAGATGATCTTCTAGGTGTGGCCAGCAAAGCATATCTTGGAATCGAGCTACATGAGCGTCTAAGTTGGAAATCGCATGTAGATGCGGTCACAAACAAGGCATCGAGGACCCTTGGATTCATTCGGAGGAATCTCGGAAGACAATGTCCAACAGAAGTGAAAAAACTGGCATACATCTCTCTCGTACGATCCCAGCTAGAGTATGCTTCGGTAGTATGGGACCCCAATAAGCGGAATCAAATAGACCAACTCGAGAAGGTCCAAAGACGTGCACTTCGTTTCATTTGTGGAAACTACCAGCGTGATGCCAGTGTAACATCCATGCGAGAACAACTTAATCTCCCAACACTTGAAGAAAGAAGAAAACGGGCACGTTTGTCAATGTTCTACAAGATAGCAAATAACAAAATTGCGATACCAATACCGGAGTACATCAAACCGAGGCAGCGCACTACAAGGAGGAGTCAACAACAACGATATATGAGACTAGGCTCTTCAATGGACTCTTACAAATTTAGTTATTTCCCCAGGACACTTAAGGACTGGGACGAGCTACCTCAAATCATCGTTGAACTGCCCTCTTTGGAGCAGTTCAAGGTGGCTCTTGAAACAATTTAGTTCCCTTTTCAGGAACTGTACCGCATAGAGCTGTATAATTATACAACTCTATGCTTTATCCTCATCTAGATGCTGAACAGGCGTTGATGAGTATCACCATAGAAGTAGAAGTAGAAGTAGAAGAGTATCGATAATCAATTACCCTGGGTTTTTCTACCCGACATCCATTCAATCTGCCAATCGAGCTCTGATAGGTGCAAAGCGCAAGCGTAAAAGTCACGCAACCACTGTGACCTCATGAAGCTACGCCATGCATATCCACGCTCTAGCTTTCACTGGGTAGAGATTTACTGCGTTCTGATTGGCTTAAAGTTTTTCCTCCATGACGACACAATGGTTGGTATGGGTGCGCGTTGAATGGTCTCTTTAGACAACAAACCGTTGCGCTTTGTGTTCAGTTTTGATCTAGCTTCTGAGTGCACCTGTTGCTTCTTTTGAAGTGCTTTCGAAACTTTCTTCATTGAATCAGTGAATTCAATCACTTTCTTCAAAAGAGATTTCTCCCGAGATTTCTTCTTTGTTATCAGGTAATTCAGTCAAAATTCCCTCTTTTCCACACACTATGTCCTACTGGATTGGAATAAACTGAATAGTGTTATATACATACCATATAATTCCAATTTTTATAAATTTTATAACATAGGTGTTGTATGTATTTTATCCAAAGGCCAGTGTTACGCGAATTTAAAGATATACCTAATTCAAGTTTAAATCCAGTATGACTGGTAGGCCTATGCCAAATTAAGAACAATTATGTACGGACAAAAATCAAAGAAATATGGATTAAATAAATGTGATCGAATATTTGGGAACCGTTGCTTAGAAAAAAAAAGATTCACTCGAGAACTGAATATTAATTTGTTCGTAGATAAATCGTAAAGTCTCTGACAATGGTAGACATCGGTATGTCAGCTCAGAGAAAGCGGAGGGCTCAACGGATGGCAAATCGCCGTCAAAGACTAGCCCTGGGACCAGTGTCCGACCACGGGGATGAGATCCTTCGAGCCATTGAGATAGTCAAAGCCGTACTGGTCAAAGCTAAGCAAGAAGCCCAAGCTTACCCCGGCGGAGATTTCCCCGAGGAGTCGAAAGACCAGCAAACCGACTCTTCTGCAATCTCAACGTTCATCCAAAAACAGAGGTACAGCAAATATGTCTCTCTCTTTTCCCCCTTCTAAACATGTAAATTCGTAATTCAATTTGGTTATGAATGAATTACCGTCGAGTAGAAGGGTTGTAATTAAGAATAAATGATGCCCACAATATTTGAAAGTCATCATGCATAATTGCTGAGTAAAAAGATCTTAATACATTTTTTACATGAAATGTTTTCGATGATCATGTACTGAAGAGTCTTCAAATGCCTTAGCATCCACCCTTAACACACTTACATTCATTTTAAAAGAGAAACCTTTTGATTTTGGTGGCATTTATTTATAACCTTTTAGTTTAAAATGTCTTGTCTTTTTTTTCTCAAAACAGTTATACTCTTGAGCCAGAGATATCGGCCCATCAGAACAAGAGTGTTGATGAAGAGGTCATCCACATGCTGAAACCTAAAGTCTCATGTCAGACTCTCATACTCGATGACCTCGTGACCTTTGACATGGGATGGACTGTAAAGGTATAAAAGTCAAAGTTCTTTTCGTGTAATAGAAAAATTGCATCATGATCTATGATGGCCTAAAGGGAGTGAGAGAGAGAGAGAGAGAGAGAGAGAGAGGGGGGGGGGAGATTTCTTATAGCAAGAACCGAATTATACACTGAAACATTGATGGACTTAGTCAGTTTTTAAGTCCTCATTAGAAGAATCCCTCAGAAGTTATAAAGTGTAAGCTAAAAGATTTTGGGAAACAATATTTCATTTATTCTCATTGATGTTGGAATACTGATGACAAACCCATGAAATTTACTGCTGTCTTATAATTATTTGATCATAAGAAGCTTGCTTTAAATTTCAATATACTTTTTTCTCTTCACAGAGCATCATTACGCTCCAAGAAATTGGAAGGGGCAGCTATGGTCGGGTTGTGATAGCACGTCATCGTTCCACAGGCGTTCCTCTTGCCATCAAAGAGCCGTCATGGTCAGACGACTTCGCCTCGCCTGGTGAAATGGTTGAAGAACTCAAGGCAACCAGGACCAGAGCAACAAAGGAGGCAATGATCCAACAGTTGATGTCAGGCAGCCCTTACTTTCCCAAGTTCTGGGGCACCCTCGATCTCGGTAACGAACTCTGCCAGGCCGTCGAGTTCGTGGGGTGTAAGAAGACGGGTACCGGCTACCCTCTCCACGAACCGCCATCGCTGTCGATGTGCAACGTTGTCAAGATCGCAGAGGACATCGTCAAAGGCATGATGGAGTTCCATGATCAGGGACTTCTCCATAATGACCTCAAGAACGATAACGTGCTCCTGGAAAAACGCGGCAAGCGATACAACGCCGTCATCATCGACTTCGGGATGTCAAGTACGATCACCACCCCAGCGAAAATGGTCGGAGTTGCCAAAGAACTCAAAATGGCGTATGTACATGGAGGAGAGGCAGACTATATAGCACCTGAGGTTGTTTTGGATGAGCAGCCAACATCCATCGCTTCAGATGTGTTTTCAGTCGGCCGTATCCTCTCCGATATGGGAGAGATATTTGGAGGTAAAACCGAATTTCATACTTAGTGTAAGTTCGTAATTATAGTAATATATTTTTCATAAAAAGAGATAGGTTTACGAAAAAATTCATCAGCATTATTCTAATCCTTTGTAAGAAAGCTGCTCAGTCTGAATAAATTTCCTCACAGTTCTTTTGCTATAAAATTTCAAGATGGGGCTGTATCGTAGTGGCTGCAAGCACATTCAGCTGTTAATAATTATGTAGTATATGAAGTATAGAAACGGTGGCAAAATATTTTGTAACCCCTCTTTTTTTTCTTCTATTTTCTATTTCTTTCTTTTCTGCAGGTCACCGTTCTCCCGCAGTTCGAGAACTGTCCAAGCTAGGAGCTCAGTGCATGGCTGATAATCCTGATCATCGCCCTAGCCTCGAAACCATCCAAAGTCAAATCACCAAACTCCATCGGCCAAGTAGATGGAGGCGTGTCAAGCGATGGGTCGCTAAGAAACTGCATCTACGTCGAAAGTAATCCGGAAATAAAATTATTTCGGAAAAATAATTTATTGTAGCTTTCATTGAAATAAATCATATCATTAAACAAAAAATATTTGTGTGTGCATTTGTTTTTCAAAGATACTTATCTTGATGAACGATACAAAGACAGAGATAAGAGAGATAGGGTAAAGGCAGAAAGAGAGACTTGAAGTGAAAGACAGAGAGTGAAAATCGATATACAGAGAGTGAGAGAGAGAGAGAGAGAGAGAGAGAGAGAGAGAGAGAGAGAGAGGAGAGAGTAAAGAGAATAAGATGTACTAGCAACTTCCCTTTGATGTAGACCTCGAAATTTCCAACTACTAGTACTTAGTGGATTTTTCCATAGTTATATCACAGGGTGGGTGGGATACTAAAAATTGGTGTTGGGGCTAGCCTCTTGTCGATGGCCCTCGCGTTGTTGGAGTCCATAAATTCTGGCGAGCGAAGCGAGCCAGAGAAACCGAGCGCTAGCTTCGCTCGCCAGAATATATGGACTCCAACAACGCGAGGGCCATCGACAAGAGGCTATGTTGGGGCTGGGTAGAGTGCACTCAAGAGCTGAGAAGAACGGAAGAAGTGATGAAATGAATAAATAGGAAGAAATATCTTTATCTTTAGGCAGTATAGTTTCTCGATAAGGAGTGTAAATAATTGGAATGCCCTGCCTAAGGATGGTAGTCAATGCTGCCACCATTGACCAATTCAAGTATAGAAAGGTATTGGAGAAATAATCCAATTAAGTTTGTACCATACTTGGGACGGGATGCAACAGTAAAGAGGGAGCTTCCAGTCTCTACAGGGTCTCTACACCATACTCAAGTATGATATCAGTTTAGGGTATTTGCACTGTTCCCGATGACGATGCCTTTGGAATTTATATTGTTTATTTTGTATTTTGTTATTCGTATACTGCTGCTAATAAACCTTTCTTTTTTTACGAGCTCACTAGAAAATGTTGAGCATGATTTCGTTTTCTATAGCACGAGATTTTCTCCTAGAGATCTTATATTCAATTGAAATATTGGTATATTCATGTACAATTTATCTACTTATAATCTACCTGAAATATTTTTACAAATGTTTCGGAAAAAAAGATCCCTACACGATTATCCCAAACGTCTCCATGAGAAAATCTCGTGCTATAGAAAACGAAATCATGCTCAACATTATCTAGTATGCTCGTAAAAAAGGAAAGGTTTATTAGCAGCAGTATACGAATAAAAAAAAATAAACAATACAAATGTCGTAGCCTGCGCAGTTCCACAGATAAATTATTGTTTCAGATTTCCCATGGCAAGACCAAAGTAACTCTTGGGGACCGTGCTTTTTCTATTGCTGCCCCCCCCCCCCCAACTATGGAATAGCTTGCCAATAGAAATACGAAGCACTCCATCGCTCAATGTTTTCAAATCCAATTAAAAAACTGATTTGTTCAACTGAAAGATCTTATTTTGTAGAATTTAGTAAAAAGGAGCTCTTAACTAGCGCAGCTGAATATGTTTTGTATAAAAGCTGCGCTATATAAATTTATTATTATTATTTTTTTTTATTACGTCAGAGCAACACATATCACCTTCCACGTACCCGAACTGTTTTTGCCCCCGAAACGATTATGTTTACAGGACCCAATTACTGGAATGCCCTCCCGTTAGAGTTAATTGAAAGTCCTTCCTTATATACTTTTGCTCGCTTCCTTATTCTATTTATGTATGTAATCAGGCGCGTACGCAGGATTTTTTCAAGGGGGGGGGGGGGTTTAACATTTATAAATCGGGCCGAAAATTTCGCAACGACTCAGCCAGCCGCTGAATAAGCGGGGGGGGGGGCGGGTAAGAGGACACTTTTTTTTTTTTGGTTTCGAAATTTGAAAATTTGACATTTGGCTCCGTTGGGGAGGGGGGGGTGGTAGGGGGTGATGGGGGGGGGGGGGTATACACATAAAAATACCTAAGGGGGTGGTTAACCCCCAGCCCCCCCCCTGTGTACGCGCCTGTATGTAATATACAAATGTAATCATTTTATCATTATCTGTAAGGTTCGTTTACCAGCTGAGCACCCATTGTACGGTAAATTTAAGTACGTGTACTTTTGTCTACACTGCAAGAAAGGAAGGGACAATATAAACAGCACCACCACATGTTTATAATTATTTCCTTTTTTATTTTATGATTCATTTAGACTGGTCACTATTATATCCGTCCTCAATTTATTACCACAAACTATCTCACTGGGGCCTACAACTTTACAAGCTTGCTTTCATGTAGGTCCCATCGTATTTATCTTAGTTAAATCAGTACTCCTAATCCTATTGACCACTTATCTTTGTTATTTATTATGTATTATTGAAGAAAAAAACAAGAACAATTTGTACTCTATTTGAAATGTATATGTAACATGAGAAATATGAAAAAAAATGGAAACAAAAATGAAATGAAATGATGTTATGATCCACCCGAAACTGACCCCAACCCTCCCCCCCCCCCAAAAAAAAAAATGGGATCGTACTTGCCGCCCTCTTGCGGTCTCATATTGAAATGTTTGTTGACGATGGTTTTTAATTTCTTCATTGTCCAGACTCCAGCTGCAAACATAGCTAGATTAATGACAAACTGATAGAAAATCTTACTATTAAAATGTTGCCTCGAAGTGTAGTTATCACACTGAGTAGAAAGCAAGACATGACATCATGCCGTTAAGTGAGTATCTCTACATGAGAATTTTGGTGTTTGTTAGTGTGGTCCCATATCTTAAATTCTGTGTCGTGTTATTAATAGAGTTCTAGACTAGACTAGTCTAGTTCGTTGTAGTCTAGCCTCCTCCTCCTCCTCCTCCTCTTCTTCTGAATCTTCTTCTTCTGAATCTTATTATTATTTGTTTTTTGTACTTGATTTTTGAAGTACAATTCTTATTTTGTACTCTTCCCAATCTGAATTTTTTCATCTGTTTTTCTCCCTTCATTTCTTCTGGAATAGGCTAGGTGTTTCACAGTTCAAGTCTTTTTTGCATTTTTGCCTTGTGCCTTTTGTCGGTGAAAAATTTAATGCTGATTTAATGGCGCTAGTGTAGTTCCGTATCCATTTTTTTTTAGCAGTTTAATATCCATTCTTAGCAAATGAATTTTAGCCCAATTTTTTACTAATTTTAATCATAATCATATAGACTCTACTGATACAGATCTATTGCATTTTCCACCTGAATTTGGATCACATTCGACATCGGGAAACCTTCGTTTAGGGCTTCAATGTCGATGTTGCGTCGTCGCTCAGTACCGTCTCTACGCTGTAGTCCGGCACCTCTAACTGAAGCTATCAGTTCAAAATTATGTAGACTTCTCGTATGCGCGATACCATAAACCATATGAGAAGTCTGCATAATTTTGTACAGATAGCTTCAGTTTGAGGTGCAGGACTACGGCGTAGAGACGGTACTGAGCGATGACGCAACGTCGACATTGAAGCCCTAAACGAAGGTTTCCCGATGTCGAATGTGATCCAAATTCAGGTGGAAAATGCAATATACATGTATGATTATGATTAAAATTAGTTAAAAATTGGGCTGAAATTCCTTTGCTAAGAATGGATATTAAACTGCTAAAAAAAATGGATACGGAACTACACTAGCGCCGATTTAATGATAGAGATACTCAGTCCATAAATGCATAACCCAACTATATTTTTTATAAGATCTGATTTCAGCTAAGTTATGCTGAGTTGCCTCCATGAATTTGCAATGGACAGAAAGAGACATGGAGAATACTATGAAAGAGAACTTGAACTCACCTGTGGTAGCCTAGTTGTTTTGTACTGAGAATAAACCATGTACCGGTAATGACTGTCATTGACATTTTCAGTAGAGTGACGTAAAGGACAGGCATCATCATGGGAACGGGAAGCTCCTTCCCTAATGATGGGGATGATGATGACCAGCCCGGTGTCATCAAACGCATCCCGATCGAGATGAAGCCAAGACGGACACTCGGCAATGCCCTGCGCTCTGTGGGGTCTTTTGGACGCAGGCCAAAGGGCATGAGTCTACGGTCCTCATTGTCTGTGGAGTTTGAGAGCACGGAGGTGGAGAAGCTGAGGAGGGATTTTGAGATGTTTAAGATTGCCAAGCAGAATGAGATGAGTGACCTGCTCAAGAAGGAGAAGAAACTGGAGTCAGAGAACAGACGTTTAAGAGCTGAGTTACAGGTTCATTCTCCCTCTTTATTCATCATGTTCTTTATGTTGATTTCTATAGATTCAAAGGATTCTTGTTCATGAGATGAATATGTTATTATCGCTGTCTATTGTGATATCTTTTACTAATATATACTCGGTAATATGAATCATAATATTCAGGTGAATTTTTTTAAACACGGCCACCATGGGCTTTTCCTTTGTTCTCCTATTTCATTTAAAGTTATTATTATAAACTGAACATTCTCTGCCTTAGTATGTATATATACTTGTATGCTCATTTGCTTTTGCTGTATTTTTTTATGAAAGTGAAATGAATAAACGAACGAATGAACGAACGAACAAACGATACGTATAATATTGTAGAGGTTGGATAATTAGTAGTTGATATTTTGCTTTTGTTGTCTTGTGGTAAATGATGTAGCCAGTTAGGTATAATACAAATATAAAGATGATAATTGTACAAAAGAAAATGATGGCCTTGTAAATCCCTGCACATGCTATGTGCTTGTCAAAGTTATAACAATCCTTTCGTGTAGCGTTCCTCCTCGATTTACATAGATCTGTGCCCCCACAGTCCTCCGCCTTATGTGTCATCCTATTCCCCCCCCCCCCTTGTCTCCACATAAAAATTAGTTTTTTAATATTTCAAACTCAATATTATATACCGGTACTAATTTGTTGCCTTACAGTTGGTAATGCCATTCACTTGTAGACCTAACCTGGTTTCTTTGTTTACATTCAGATCCTTTCAGCTCCTGATTCTTCATCATTTCTACATCTCATTCATTTTTACTTTGCTAAATGCGACAACCCTGTCTAGCTTCTCAGGTAATACAGTCAAACCTGCTTTAGTAACCACCTGTCTACAAAGGCCACATTTGTTGTTTCCCTTGAAAATGGATTCTCATTGAATCATGTGATAAAGGAACCTGTCTACAAAGACCACTTTTGGTGTTTCCCTTGGGTGGCCGCTATAGACAGATTTGACTGTAGTTACAAATTACATGTTCTTTTACATTATTGTTACTTGTAGGCTTTGCAGAAGACATGCAATAAGCTGAGGCTTGAGAGGGACATGGCGCTGGATGCTGAGTACCAAGCCCTTGAGAGAGCAGCGACCTTTGAACATGATAGAAACAAAGTCCAGAGACAATTCAAGGTGGGTAATGTGAGAATACAACCATATAATTGATAGTATTAGACCAGTTCAGAAAATTGCATGCGGATGAAATCTGGTTTCATAGTTTTTCAGGAGTATAACTTACCCTTTTTTTGTTACTAGACGAACAAATTCCTTTGTCTCTATTTTAAGTAGTTTACCAGAATATTGTACTAAGTTTGCCATAGTTATGCCTTGAGCTCATGCAAACTGGTTTCAAGCCATATTTATCTCACATTTGTCACACCTTATGTAGGATGAGAGGAGATAATGTCCAATCAAAGGAAAAGGGGTGATTTTCATTCAACAGGCACAGTTTGTGACTTCATACAGGTACACATTCCCCCCCCCCCCCCCCCCCCCCCCCCCCCCCCCCCCCCCCCCCCCGCCTTCATCATTGCAATGTATCATTTGAAGATTATGTTTTATGTTGATTCCCTTCAACCCATATGTTTGCAATAATATTTATTCTTGTTTTCTACATTTTTTGTCCAATTCAACTATATCCTCATAGTTGTTTAGAGAGAGCAAAGAGAGTGAGATTCGTGATCTGCTGAGGGTGAGACAGGACCTAGAGGAGACGCTTCATTGGGCTAAACCTGTGGATGGTCAGCCTCAAGACTCAGGGATCCAGGAAACACAAGGTCATTACTATTACTCTTACTTTCTTCTGAAACAAAATTCTGTCTCCCCCCCCCTCTCCCCCCCCCCCTCTCTCTCTCTCTCTCTCTCTATCTCTCTCTCTTTCCTCAATCTGTCATTCGACCCCATTCTTGAAATATTTTTGTTCCCCTGAAATGCTGTTGCTTTATTAAACAGTAGTTCTATATTTCTACTAGTTCTCTTTGTTTTTTCATGTGTTTAGAAAAGACATCACAACAGAATATGTAATATTTTTAGTCATGTAAAGAGAGTTGAACTATTTTCTTAATGTCATACTTCTACATTGTAGGAGTAATACTGCAGCGCCGCTTGAGTGAATGTCAGATCACGGAATATGACAGTTTATTGATTACACATTGATTGCAAGATTGATTATCCAAGTTTTAATGATTACACATTGATTGCAAGATTTATTATCTAAGTTGTAATGATTACACATTGTTTGCAAGATCTATTATCTAAGTAATGAAATGTTTGGATTTATTTTTTTGACAGGTGGTAATCCTGGAGACTGGTGGACAGTGTTAGAGAGTGAGCCCTCTCTTGGCAGCATGTCACAACTCCAGCCGGCATGGAATAGGGATTCTCATGTTTATGATATGGATGGTAACTCTAGCAGTGATGGTAAAGGTAAGTGAAATACATTCCTGGCTTGTCATGTTAATCACTCTTAAAGGGAGTGTAGCATAACAAGACTATGTGTCTTTTCCTGTGGCCTGACTCAGGGCAAATCGGGTATTATACGCCTACGGACGACGAAACCGCAGCAATCACGTGTGTGCAACATATGCGAAACCGAAGTGTGAGGAGAACTTAGGTCTCTTTAGCGAACGCTAGCGCGCTGACCATGTAGAGATTAAGTCACTGGCTGCCATTAATTAAGTCATTTCGTTTACCTGCAGTTGTCCAAAAGAAGTCGTAGATGGCATTAACCGGTATTTGCCAAGCTACACTCCCTTTGATGTTTCCTACTTTATTGTTCTGTGATGACTGCTTCTTCCAAGGAATCAATGCTTGCCGCATGATGGCATTCTGGTAGTAGCCATCATTCCTTTTGACAGAAGTATACTTCTTTTGCAAATTTTAGAGTGGTACTTTGATAATAATACTATTTGTGATTTTACATTTATATTGTGTACATGTCCATCCCAGGGGATGCCCAAAGTGCCTACAAAGTAATGCTACAGTGTATAACCCTGACTTTAGCCAAGCTGCCCCAAGTTGCTGAAAGCATTCAAAAAATGATTCCTACCGGGTATCCAATTACTACACCTAGGTTGTCATTTGTCACTGATGACAAGTTTTGTGGGCCAAGGTGATAAATCTGGACATGAATTAGTTACTTTCACAATGTGGTAACAGTTATCAAAATCTGATCACAATATGATTTAAATTGTGTATTTCATACTATTTGTACCTTTGTCCTGTTACTTGGATTATTTTCAGGAGAGATAAGCGGTATTGCAGCCTCTGCACTCAATCAAATGCTGAGCAGCCTCTCCAGTCCCGCTTTGTTCAATGTAATAAGAGTCTACATTTGTGCGCCACAGGACCAGCATGAAGAGGCTTCATTGTTGCAGAAGGTTTGTAATTTCTTATGGTTGAGTAATGAAAAAAATTGTTCAGTGATACCTGGATATTGGCTTAAACTATACAGAGAAGGCTCATAATGTGATTTGAATTTAGACTGGTGGTCACCATACTCTTACACAGTTTATTTGGGCTTGCTTTATCAAGATAATACTTTATTTTCACAGTGCATCTGTATTAACTATATCAACTCCTAGATTTATAGGGATACATTCTTTAAAAATGTAGTTCTTATGTTTTGTTTCAGCTATTTTAAATGCAAATCTTTTCCTTATATTTGCTTATGGGTACCATTTGATTATCATGGAGCATGCAACAAATAAGGCCAGTCATGATTCTCTATTCACATAGACATGCATACCTATTCCTGTTTCTTACAAAACAAACACACACTAGGACTACGGCAGTCAACTTCGCTCCCTGGGTGACAGTGAAGGTCGGTTTGTGCTTCTTGTTCATCTGACCTTTGACCCTGAAAGTGCAGTGACCTCTCTCCTAGATGAGGATCTATTAAGACTTCACTCAGTGAGACAGAGGGAGGTGGAGTACTGTACAATCTTTGTTGGTTTCTTGGGCAAGGTCATTGATAGGTGAGTGAGAGGTTTAATTGTTTCTTCAAGCATATTTTCAGCGAGGCCCTAGTTCATGTGGTTACAATTTTAATTGGAATGCAGGGCCTTAAACCTCTTAATGCGATCAATTGACATTCACTGTTACATAACAATATTCCCCCACCTAGTTCATTTCTACGTGTTATTGAACCATCTACAAAACATAGAACTGAGTTTAGATTTTCTATCAAGATCTCATATTAAAAATATCAGGGAGAAAGTTTGTTCATTTTCCTATAATTAGTTACTTTCAATTTGTTTCTGCTTAGTACAATTCTTCTTTAACAGAACTAATTCATTGTATTCTAGATATATTTAAAAAGGGAAAGAAGAAGTCATGCCGAACTGATTTATATCTTGAGTAGCATGCAGACTTAGATGTTTTTTTTTAGTGTAGTGCTTCTTATCAATTTGTGTTTAAGATTAGGTAATCTTGAGGCTGTGGTGATAAAACATGTGACAAGATTTTAATCTTAATTGATTGATTTTGGTGCCAGGTTCACCGTGGAAGAAGTAGAGCTTGGGCATCTACATGATCCTGGAACCAAGCCAGCTATATTCTGCTACACCGATGAGAGGTAAGTGTATTTACTTAAAATCATGCAAGTTATACATGATCATACACTTGTTTTCCCACCAACAATCGTATCTTGAATATAACATAATAGAAATATAAAGATTATAAGTTACTCATACCCCAATACCAACAACCACAAAGATATAGTTCTTCAGCTGCCTGCAAGAAAGTTGTAACAGCTATTATTTTAGTTGCAGTATAAAGCAATTTACAACATGCTTGCTGCAATATTTATATTGCACTAATGAATACAGGATTAATATGAAGCTTATGTAATTGAATACAAGTTTTTAATTATGAAAACTCAAACAAAATTAGCAAAACAATTTTGTTGATTCCCCCCCCCCCCCTATAATCATCACAATGAGTCAACTTGAAGACCTGATGATCTTCTTTCCTCCTCTTTATGTAGATCGGTTGAGTCAGAAGAGAATAGTTCTGAAGGGCTAAAGGCTCAGATCAAGAATAGCGGCAATGCTAAGATCCTGGAGGGTTTAGAGAGCACGAGGGAGAGAGTAGATGCCGTCTTTCAAGAACTAGAGAAAATCATCCGGCTGGTGAGTTCTTTACTCGTCTCTGATGTACAGTCAAACCTCTCTATAGAGGCCACCCATGGGAAACAGAGAAAGTGGTCACTGTAGACAGGTGGCCCTTTTAGACAGGTGGCCACTAAGACAGGTTTGACTGTACTTACCAATACACTGGACCTTGTTTAACATACTCCTTATGATCAACACAATTGTCTTGTTATAATGAAATTTTGTCATATCATGGCTAAACAGACTTTGTTATAAGAGTGTTCTTTACAATGAGGTTTCACTGTATTTCACTAAATAGGATAAATATAATATAAATATATTATAATAATTAGGATAAATGAGATTTTTACCAACAAGACTCTTATGACTAGTAACTGAGCATAAATTCACCAAGTGCAACCAAAAAACAAAATTCACTATTTTTTAAAGGACCATTAATATGGAATAGTATACCTCAGGAAATTAAAAAATGCAAAACTCTCAATCTTTTTAAAAATAAATTTCTGTTAAATAAGTATAATAATCAGTATTAATAGCATAGGCAAATTTTGACTTTTTTTTTTTTTTTTTTAACTCTGATCGTGCATGATAGTAAGTTTTAGTATGTTCTTTGTTTTTTGTTCTCATTTTCCTGTATGTGTGTTTTTAGGGGTAGGCTTTTATATAAGGAATCCTTCCTTTCTGCCTATCCCAAATGCTCTTATAAATTGCCATTGTATTTTTTATCACTTTCTTGTTTTTTTATTCTGCCATTCTGTAATTGTATGTTTTAAATGTTTTTATGAAGAGTGTTGAATAAACTTTGAATTGAATTTGAACTTAGGTAAGGGATGCTTTTTGGTCACATGTGGGCGAGGCTATCTGGCGATTGCCTTGTTCATTCTGAAACAGGATCAGGTACCTCATATTGAAGTTCTTTGTTATGAATATATTTTAAGCAGATTTCAACAATGAAACAAAGCAAGCTTAATGAAAATTCAAATCTTGAAAGTTCATTTATGACAATTTCTTAAATGGTTTGTGGCATGTGAAGGGTTGATTATATTGTGAATATTTGGTTGGCTGAATTGCAATGTGACCTATGACCTCTTTTCCTGTGCTGTTCAGGAGCTTGGTATTGAATCTGCTGTAACATCTGAGATGTCGTCAGAGTTTGAGAGTGAGCTTGATGAGAGTACAGAAGAGAGATGCGGTGGACTTCAGTGGGATCTCCACGGTGACGGGGAACAACAAGAAATACTAGCTAACATCGCTAAGGAGGCCACATGTGAGCTCACTTTTGAAAAGGTATGAAAATCAAGTCTTTACATTCTCTGTAGATTATGACAAATGGAAGCACTGTGGTGTATAGGTGAAGGATCTGACTCTCATACGAGAAGTCTCAGGTTCGATCCTTGCTCGGTGCTTAAGTCCTTGGACAAGGTGTTTTGCCCACATTTGTCCCTCTTGATCCAAGTGTAATGTACCTGGCAAGGCTGGAGTAGTACCAACTGCAGGGCATACAGGAACAGCTGTGTTAATACTGATGTGCCTATTCTGGATACATAAGACCAAATTAAAATTGATATTATTGTTAATCATTAAACCAATCATCTCTTCTCTCTCTCTCTCTCTCTCTCTCTCTTTCATTCTTCCTCTCAGCACTATGAGAGCATCAGTGAGCATGTAGGAGCCGCCGGTCCCCTTCCCCCTCTCCTGGTGAGCGGTGTCCCTGGGAGTGGAAAGTCGTTGCTGCTTGCTAAGTGGGTTCAGCTCAAGCAGAAAGACGCTCCGCCAGGCTTGGTCCTCTATCACTTCACTGGATCCCCAAACTCCTCCAGCGCCAATGCGGTCACCATGATCAGAAGAATGACTGCCCAGGTAATTAAGTACAGTTAATGCCTGTTCAGATACAATCAATTATCTATGTTACACTATAATTGAGAATGATCCTATCTGTTTGGATTGAAGTCAATAAAGTTTGAATTTGAATTTGAATTGGAAGTGGAAAATTCCCACAGCTCAACCCCCCCCCCCCCACCCCCACTGTTTATTAGTGTTCATATTGGCAAACTGCCCCATTCATGGTAATGAGATACCCAGTACATGTTAAATTTATTGACCTTATGGCATTAATCTCAACTAGCAAAACTACCCATGCACTTATTACACTGGAAGCAGATGAAGAGATAAAACAAAGTTTGTACTACGCTCATGAAAATTATAGGATTGTGAATGGATATTTCCCCCCATACCTGATATTCCAGTTTTTGGTACAATGGTATCCAACATTAGAACCTTCCCGATTCTTGTAATATCAATGGAGCACTGAGACAGTGCAGGCTTGTGATACTAAATAATTCACAGGACTATAGAATGGTGAAGTGTGACGTCATCAAAAATCTAATTTTAGAATTTCTCATTTTTTTCTTCATTTTCCGAAAGAGCATAAAAAATAATGTCCAAATGTCGAAAACCAATTGAATATGTAAGTATTGTCTGAGATATTACCATCTGATTAAATATACTCCCCATAGGAGCTCAGTGTTATATGCTCTGGCTCCTAACCACTAGGAGCCAGAGCATATAACACTGAGTTCCCATAGGACATATATTTATTCAGATGGTCATATCTCAGCCAATACTTAACATATTCAATTGGTTTTCGACATGTGGACATTATTTGTTATGCTCTTTTGGAAAATGAAGAAAAAATTGAGAAATTCTAAAAGTAGAGTTTTATGACGTCACAGCTTCTGTACTCTATTGTTGATGATGTTTTGTTCCATGATCTTACGTAATCATTATGTTATCATGACTAAATATGACTCATTTTTAAATTGCAATATAATTTCATCTCTTTCAGTTGATGCAGCATGTTTCTTCTCCTCCTGCTCTATCTTGTGAACCTTCAAGATTGGTGGAGGAGTTTCCCAAATGGTTGGAGAAGGTTTCATCGCGGGTAGCTGGTGGTATCACCATCATCATCGATTCCTTGGACAATCTCCAAGTAAGATCTGATCATGATGATGATAATGATGATAATGATGATGATAATGGTGATGATAATGATGATGATGATGATAATGATGATGATAATGATGGTGATGATGACAATGATGATAGGTATGATGGTGATGATTGTCTTAATTATCACGATGAAGATGGTTTTGATTTTGGTGGTGATAATGGTGATGGTGATGATCATGATTTTCATGATGATGATGGTAGTTTTGATGATGATTATGTGATATTGATAATGATAATGATGATGATGATGATGATGAGGATGACATTGATGATAATGATGATGGTGATGTTTCTGTAGATATTGATTGACAAAAATTATATATTTCTAAAAGCTAGAAGTGGGATAACAGTTGATCATCTTTTATCTTGCCAATCAGAATCGAGAATGTCACCTTGGATGGCTGTTAGACCCTCTCCCAGTTGATACCAGGGTGATCGCTTCAGCCAATCCAGAAAACTGTCTACCTGCTTGGAAGTAAGTTATCCTCTCTATGTTTTGTAATTCCATGTTCTTAAATTTTCTTGTTTCTAAACAGCCTATCATTCCTTATAGCATGATTATTTATTCGATTTATTAGTATAATTGTTTATTTGCAGTCATTTTTCCCATCACTAGAACTGAAGAAATGCCTTGCCAGAGCATGATGTTGAATATCATTTATTCTATTGGTATCCTAAGACTTTATAAAAACCATTGACCTATACTTTTGTCAGAATGTTGGGTAAACTTTTGATCAACTGCATAGATAAATCACTGATAAGCTAAACCACTGATATCAATAGCAACTTAAAGCAGGACTCCCACTTAGCCGAGTTGTATTAGCGAGTTATGGGGAGTTGTGGTGAGTTGCCTCAAAGAGGCACTTGCAATAACTCGCGAATAATTTGGTATGGCTTAGCGTAACTCTTTACAACATTCCCCGACTCTCCTCGAAGTCGCGAGCAGTTCCAAAATTTGGAAAATGTTCAAAAAATTTCCCTGATTCGTTGCAATTCAAGGTGAACTCGCCTACACTCGTAATATACATGCATTACTTGTAACAAGCTCGCGCTGCACTCTTTATAAGGTGGGGAGTTGCTACGAGTGTTAGGCAAGTTCACCTCGAGCTACAACGAATCAGCGAAAATTTTGAACATGTTCAAAATTTTCACTGATTCGTTGTTACTCGAGGTGAATTCGTTGTTACTCAAGGTGAACTCGCTTACACTCGTAATATACTCACATTACTCGTAGCAAGCTCGTGCTGCACTCTCCATAAGGTGGCTAGGTGCTACGAGTTATGAAGAGTGCAACGGGAGCTTGTTACAAGTAATGCGTGTATATTACGAGTGTAGGCGAGTTCACCTCGAATTGCAACAAATTGGGGAAATTTTTTGAACATGTTCCAAATTTTGGAACTGCTCGCGAATTCGAGGAGAGTCGTGAAATGTTGTAAAGAGTTACGGTAAGCCATACCAAATTATTCGCGAGTTATTGCGAGTGCCTCATTGAGGCAAATCACCACAACTCCCCATAACTCGCTAATACAACTCGGCTAAGTGGGAGCCCTGCTTAACACCATCATCATCATCATCATCATCATCATCAACCTTGTCATTATTATCCTCCTCCTCATCGTCATCATTGTCACTGCATTATATACATCACTGAGGTACGCCTAATCACAACATCACATAGAGCTGTATAGATTCACTCCAAACATTGGTTTCTACCCCCACCCCACCCTCCAGATCCTGGCCCACCCTCCATCTGGACCCCCTGTCTCCATCCCACTCCAAGGCTCTGATCCATGCTCTCTGCCAATCCCGAGGTCTCCAGGTGTCTCCGGAGCACGAAGCCCTCTCCCTGGCCCACTGCCGCACCCCTGCTGCCCGTACCCCTCTCTTCATCACCCTCATGGTAGACGAGCTGGCGCACAGCGATCGGTCGGTGCCTATCGGGGAGAAGCTTGCTGCAGGGTGTCTGGATTATGGGGATTCGGTGGAGTTGTATAGGTATATTCTGGAGTCACTGGAGACCGACCATGAAGATGCCACATGCAGAGGACTCGTCAAGAAGGTAAGATACATCTCAACCTTTTGTCATTTTCTTATGGGTAACCAGTCTTCAAAATTGTTTTGCTTTGTATTTCTATGCCTATATACTATAGTGAATACTGTATACAAAGACCGCACAAGGGAGAAGACAAGTAATATGGTCTTTTATGCAGGTGGTCGTTATGTACAGATTCCTTGAATGCACATTTCAGTGACAAACTCTATCAAAAAGAAACACGAAATGTGGTCTTTATAGACAGGTGGACTTTTTATATAATGGTCACTATGACAGGTTTCACTGTACATCTATATTCAAAATATCAACTTAAAAAATGAATGCTATAACTATAAAAAAAGAGTTGTCTTCAAGTATTTTTAGATTTAATACCAACTTGTGAGTATCCTTATTCACACATTCATATGTACAAGCATGCGCATGTTAAACTTGAAGTTAACTTCCATGCATGCCTTGCTAAGAAATGTCATCCCATTTGATACTTACCCGTTTGATTGTGCCAGATCATTGCTTGGGTTTAGTTTATGTACTGTTACAATAAATTTGTAGGAAATGATGGTCCCCATTGAAATCTTTTAGATATTATACATTTGTGTATGTCGTTGTACTATTTGATGTAGTAGTTGTTGCTGTTGATGATGCATAAAGGAATCCATTTTTTTTTTAATGTTCATTTTCAAGTTTGTTTCAAAATTATTATGTTTTAATTCATTTGTTTCAGCTAGTGATTATGCTTTCAGAAATACAATTTCTTTAGTCATAGATTTTTGTAATTGTTCAATGTAGGTGTGCTTGTTGGTTTATGCCTCACGGAATGGTATTTCTGAGTTGGAGCTGTTTGACCTGATACCTGACCTGACATGGAATCACTGGGCTCCTCTCTGCCATGACCTCATCAATAGACATGTCATGACCTTTAAGGCAGGGGTCGTGACCTTTGCGCATGCACAGGTAAGAAGTTGGCCTCTCTTATTAATTATAATAATTGGGACTTATCTACCCAGGGTAGCCTCGTCAGTATCATTACTGCTCCTCCTGCTGGCCCTGCAAGTACTATTACCAGCAATTGCCAGGTACCCTTAATGCCTTCAGCACTCTTAAGGGATCAGAGTGTAACAATTTCTGTTGTGTGATAGAATCTTGTTGCAATTATCAATACTAGTAACGCTGTTTTTTCATTTGACAGGCTTGTGATGCGGTTCGATTGAGTCATTGTAGTGAACCCCACTGCGAGAGAGAACTGCAGGCTGTTGTCAACAAACTTGTCCATTACTTCAAAAAGCTTCTCAAGTTAGTAACCTTTCCTAACTTTATTCAAGCTTATTAGCATATTTATTTTTTCATGTGCATAATTTTGTTCAAATAGTAGTCAAAAGTAGATGCGTGCAACTGTCCTACTTATGGTCACTAATCTATGTTTTGTAAGATATAGAAATATGCAGTATGCTTAAAGAGAAGGTTGAGTTAATTCTGGGGAGACAAAATCATTTGTGAGCGTTAACATTGTTATTATGCAAGTATGGACAAATCAGACAAAATATGTTCCTTGAAAAGCATGGCTCCTCAAATGCCTCCATATTCTAAATATGACAAGTATAACAGCTTAAAAACGAGGCCTGATTTTTATGCCACATGGTTGTGTAGTCCCTAGACATCTTTCTGTGTACAGTGCTTGTTCCTTTACGAAGACTGGGCAAAATTTATTATCATTTTGACAACTCCAGAACCTTGTAGTACACACCAATACTATATACATGATCAGCTTTTTCTGATCGATTCTAGACCGTTCTTTCACGATGCAATCGCACGACCAGAACTGAACGTTATCTTTAAATTTGCTCCGAAAACCCAGAAGTGAACCATTAGAGTCTACCAGCCCATATGTGAACAAATCTTTTAGAATATATTATGTCTTGCATTTGATGTAGACCTGGGTCGACAACCTCTAGACTGACCGAGGAGCTACCATACCTGATCCAGGTCTCTGGGAGCAGCTCCAAGCTCCAGGAGACTGTCAGTAATCTCTGCGTCTTCAGGATCATGTACTCCAGAGGGCGCTGTTCAGACCTGCTGACGTACTGGCAGACACTCGGGGTCGACAGGCAAGCCATGGCTAATATCTACTTCACTACCATCAAGAAAGTAGAAGAAAGTTAGTGGAGTATTTTTTTTTTTTTTTTTTTTTTTTTTGGGGGGGGGGGGTCCTAGTGCAAAGTGGACCTTCTTACATACTTGCATATTTGTACATGGACTTATTTGTTGAAGAAAGTGAACAGTTCACAATTTGAGTCTTTCAGGAACACAATGCAGTATTGTTACTGAAAAGGCTGTTGACATATTCTTTTGTTAAAAGAACCCACTTATGGGGCGTTTAGAGGAATTGAGGAAGAAATATAAGGTAAAGGAAGGAAGAGATTATGAATGGAGTTTATCAAACACTTACATGAGACTCTTGTTGTTTTTTGATTTCGTTGAGATGAAATGGAAGGAGGAAAGAAAAGTGAAAGAAGGCATGATTGAGATTGAGAAGGTCATGAACAGATCAAAGTTGAAAAGTGAAAATAAAGAATTTAGTTTTGAAAAGAACTGTTGGTATTCCTCTGTGGAGTAGTTCTGAAAAGACTACAGTATACTCACTCACCATAGAAACCTACAGAGAACATCTTTAAGTGATCTGTGTTTTGATAATAATAATAATATAATAATAGGCATTTCTATAGCGCCGTCTATCTAGAAATTCTATTCCGAAGCGCATTTATTATTACTCCGGCTTTAGCCCAGCAGCCTTTTACAGCGCTCTAGCATTTCAAGGAAGTAATTGATAAAACTTTTCACACAATTGAAAAAAGGGAAAGAAAAGGTTGACTTTGCATTAAGTCAATTTTTCAATGTATCACTGCAAATACTATTCAAGATGGCTAAAAGACTGAAGTATCGAAATTCAAACAAAATACCACGTATGAATTTACCTGACTTAATATTTGAAAAATTTGTTGTTTTCTAGTCTTAGGATTGCTTTTATCACATGAATATTGTTTTTTGGTGTCATAGATCAAAATGGACAGATTCCCTTGCCTAGGATAGCTGACATGTATGAGATGCTAGCCCGATTTGTGAAAGACCTTGGACTTCTAAACCAGGTAAGATGGCAAAATATTCATGAATTTGTACTTGTCATATAAAATCAGTTTCTGCTGTTACTGCACCATTATATTTAATTGTATTGTACCTAGAGTGCAACCCTCAAAAGAGTTTGGGTAGGGGGGTGTACAGATGCATCAGGTAATTTCATTTATTCCAGAGTCAAAATCATCCAAGTCTACATTTCACCGGAGCACTTGAATTATTTCAAAGAAACAGTACAGATCAATAGCCCCTCATATCTATCAGTTCATCCCCTTTCTCCTTAACTAGGCATTGTGGCGTGCGCCTGTAATCCAGCTAACAATGGAAGTTACAAACTGATTCAGCTGAGTACGCAAGTTCAAAACTGAGTCATGTCTTTCGAATGGTGACGTTTAAAGGTCGGTCCCCAGACGTATATAATCATATCTGATTGGTACACGTCTGTAAAAACCCAATACACACACACACACACTTTCCCCTTATGCAGGCTATCTGGTCAGTGCAGCGAGCCCTTGAGATACGTGAGTCTATTGATCCGGACCATCTGAGTGTGGCACAGTGCTTCCACCTGCTGGGTGCCATACACGGACAGGGGGGCAAGTTTGGTTCAGCGGAGGCCTACTACCAACAGGCTCTCATGATCAGTGAGAGTGCGCTGGGGAACAGCCATGTGGATGTTGCCAAGGTTCTGGATTCACTGGTCGTCATATACCGTAAACAGAACAAGTAAGTCATGCTGATTTTGTGCATTTACATAAGAACTTACATGTGTAAGAACAATTATGTTTTTCTTTGAAATTTTGTATATTTATGAAAATCTGAATAAAGGCAAAAAAGCTTTTTAAAAAACCCCAAACCCAATTAGTCAATAATGGGCAATGAATGTGTGATTGATAATGTTGATACAATTTAAATGCTTTTTGTAACTCTTGAAAATGTCTGTACATGTTGAATATTGATACAGAAAAGTTTCCATGTTTGGGGTAAACATCACATGTAGTCTAAGCTTCTACCAACTTTAGCAATTTTAAGTACCGGTAGGCAAGCTTTAATCATTTATGTGGCCTTTCTCAAGCCAAGTGATTTTTCACACAGTTTCTTGGTGTCTGCTGTCTCAAGATCACTGGAGATGATAGGTGACAGTGAATAGCCAAAGTCCCTAGGATAAATCCTTTTGATCCAGATGGATTCTTTTACCTTTCTTGACCAAAAGTGTGTTTCAAAGACACTATGGGCATCATCCCTTCTAATGATGATGCCTACTAAATTTTAAGGTTGGTAGAAGCCTGAAGATTTGTTGAATATTAATTCAAAATACCACAGGAAGCAAGATAGTATAAATGGTGACAATATCAAAGCATTTTATCCACTGTTTCGTCTCTGTCGACCAAGGTGTTGAATGGATCCCTTGGAGAACAAGTCCCTAAATTGCACTATGTTTCAATGTTAATGGCTGCTGGAGCTAAGGTTCAGGTATTAGTCCCTAAACTGCTTTGGAAGCACAAAGAGACAATGAGTCATTATGTGATAAGCACAATACAAAAATGGAATTCTTTTTATTTTTAATTGAGGATACTTTCATAGAATTGTACTGGATCTCAAAAAACTACATGCCCTTGTTCTCCATCAGACATACTGCAGCAGATCCCCTCCAGAAGAGGGCTCATGTTATCCGCAAGCAGGCTCAAACCCAGCTATCTACACACCAAGCGAGGGCACTATCTGCCCTACGTCGTCGCACTCTTCAGATGGAGCAGCTGACGCAAGGGGCCGAGTCGGCAGACCTGGCACGCACTCTCAATGAACTAGGAATGCTCTATTATCTCCAGAAGGACTATCGGTAAGTTAGCTCATTCATTTCTCTGCCAGTCATACCATGCTCTCTCTGTCTAAACTGCGAGGTTTTATGTAGGATATTATGAAGGATAATTGGCGAAAATACAAATATTCAACAAAATGGTTAGGATGACATATTTTGTTTGTGAGCAGGATTTTATGGCGATTGGTTACTCTGCAGCCAAGAGTTTTTTTTTTTTTTTTTGGGGGGGGGGGGGGGAGCCATCATGTCTCCTCCCCCCACCCCCTCCTTCCAAGTTATTGTTACAAGTTGTTCTTCCTATTAAACCTTGTGCAATGTTGTTTTTACCCCCATTTAGCTCTGCAGAGAGCTATTTTCAGCGTGCCCTGGACATGCTCGAGTCTGTTCTTGGTCCTCACCATGTTGACGTAGCCCAGAGTCTTCACAGTCTGGCCACCCTTCACAATGATAGAGACGAGACCAACCAGGCACAAGAACTCTACGAGAGGGCGCTTGCCATTAGGAGCTCAAACATGCCGCAGGATCATCCGTTAGTGCTCGCTACTGCCCGCAGTTTGGCTGTCTTGTACAGGAAACAGGTGTGATATTAGCTTACCTTTCTCCTTTGAAGACAGTGCAGTTCATACCACCCCCCCCCCCCAAATCCCCAATCCCCATTCCAGAGAGAAGAATATCTAGAGGCTCTCTCACATATGATTCAGTAAACCATTGCAGATCTTTTTCATATTGAAAGTAAATGGCAAGTGGAGATGAAAAAAGTGATATTACCTTTGATTTTTCCTTGAGAACCGTTTATACTCCCCCCCCCCCCCATTCCTGAAAATAATTTGTAGGTTCATTCATATACGATTCTGTGAACCTTGGCATTTTTTAAAATTGTACGTTAATGGTAAGTGGGGATGGAAAAAAGCAGCTATGTGCAAGAAAGGTCCAATGCGTAATCAATCTGTGTGATATACATGTAAGGTACAGGAATGAGAAGCACTCTACTCTTATTTTGCCATGGTGGTTTACTTTGGCACATGAATGAAGCTTAGTTGTATCATTCAGGAGAAAATATGATAATAACATTTATAATAATGATGGCTTCCTATAAAGCACGACTGTCATGGTGCTATATAGATTCTGTATTTTTATAGTTCTTGGTATATCTTTGATGTCTCTAAGTGCTCTATGATTTATGTTGTAAGCCTAATATTTCTCCCCATTTTGTTGTAGGGTCATTATGACAAGGCTGAACCACTCTATCTTCAAGAAGTCGAATCAAAACAAAGAAAACTAGGAGGAAATCATCCCAGTCTGGCCACAGCTCTGGTCAATCTTGCAGTACTACGATGTCAACAGGTAAGACTGAAAACTGATCACCAGTCAATCATTCGAATAGCTCATGAATTTGATGTGCTTTCTTGCATTTTTATCATTGAAGTTACAAATGAATTATGTCGGCTGTTCCTTTTTTGTGATTATTTACAATGCATTACTTGTTGACTGTTTTGATAATTTGTTTATTTCGTTTTATTACCACATCAACTATAAAGTATCGATATAGATTTCTACAAGGATTACATTTCTTGTTAGTATGTTAACCTTTCACGTACAAGAGAAGAAAATGTCCCAAACTAGTGTAAAGCTTGTGTTATAAACACATTTGTGTGAGGTTGTATTATATGAAAACATCAAAATGTTCTGAACTTAATGTCCATTGTTTACAAAGACACTGTGTGATAGATTGTCTGTTAACAGTCATCAGGTTGTAATAGTTCTATGTTAAAAACATAAGAATTATGAATGCCTTTCTGGCTCTTAGCAGATAATAGGCTCATGTATAATGTTACCAGATTTAAAGGTAAAGACCAGTTGTGGTCATGCGATTGCATTGTGAAAGAAACGTTGTGGAATTGATCAGAAAAGGTTGATCATCTAGCATCTAGCATCTGCAAGGTTCTGGAATCATCAAAATGATAAGAAATTTGGCCCACTCTTCGTAAAGTTACAAGCAATATACACAGAAAGATGTATATGGGACTACCCTATATCTCTCACAGACCATATGAGAGAAACAAATTTACCAAATATTTAATTAGTAGGCAGTTTCCCGGCAAATTTTTTATCATCATGTATTAGTCAAATTATATTCTTCACATGATTGGTAATGAGAGCTTCCATTTCATTTTTTGAAATTGGGGCATTTCCAATACTGGTCTTTACCTTTAAAACAGCATCCGTGATACCAAATTGTAAATCAATCTTATGATATGATCCTTATACAGGGGAACCATGATGAGGCATCTCCCCTCTATGAAGGAGCTCTCAAGATATACGAAGAACATTTCGGGCCAACGCATCCGCGCGTCGCCGAAACACTCCGCAACCTCGCTGTGCTACGGTACGAGCAGGGGGACTTCCAAGAGGCAGCTGTGCTGTACAAACGTGCCAATGAAATCAAGGAATTGGAAGGGTATGGAAGTAAACTAATGTCGAGAAGGTCTTCCAGCGCTGGGTCAACGATACTCAAGTTGGCTGCCCAGGTACATGCTAATACAAGGTAGCACAGCGTGTCAAGATAAGGGATCATGTTCATAAATCCTTCCAAAAAGCAGCTGTGCTGTACAAACGTGCCAATGAAATCAAGGAGTTGAAAGGGTATGGAGGTAAACTAATGTCACAAAGGCCTCCTAGTGCTGGGTCAACAATACTTGAGATGGCTGCACAGGTATATGCCAACACTAAGTTTAAACATTTGTTTGGTAATGTGACAATTTGTGTATACAAGGCTTTGCACCAATGTACCTTGGCAAATATCAATGTGCTATTGCCCCTCTCAACCGAGGTGAAATTAGTGGGTGCTTGTAGCTGGTACTATTTATACTTATGATTTATAATTTTTGTCTAATCCTCCTTTTGTCATTTTACACAATTACTTGTGAGTCAGAGTCCTTTTCTCAAAAGTAACATTCTTGAAGATTGGACATTTTTCTCCTCTTTTAATGGGTTAGGAATTTTCAATCGTGATGAGTTCAATATAATTCTAAATCTGAAAATATTCTCTTTGAGAATCCGACCTGAACTAAAGCCAATCATATCTGGCAGCTTTTTGTTAGTTTTGTGATACTGGGTCACATATGATTTCGATATATACCAATTGGTGTTTAGTGCTGTAGATCTAGACTGGATTTAAAAGAAGAATTGTTTGAGACTATAGATCAAGAATGAATTAAATAACTAGTTCTGATCTGAAGTTATATGTACTGTATGTTCTTTAATCTTTATCATACAATATTAACAGAAAAGCATATCATCTTGTAAAATCCAGTAGTTTATGGGGAGTGTGCAAGAAATATATGAAGTCAGTGCTGATGTGTGAATACAAACTTGTAATGAGAAGTAGAAATGTTTATCCTTGAACAAAAATCCAGAATGTACTTCCTTTTGAATGCTTGTGTTCCTTATCATGGTAGCCATGCTAAAGCTGGAATGATAAGATATGATTGCATTATTAATTATTATAATTATCATTACTATTGGCAGTATTGTTATCATTAGTAGTAGTAATAGTAGTAGTTGTAGTAGTAGTATCATTATTAGTAGTAGCAATAGTAGAAGTAGTAGTAGTAGTAATTGTTATTTTAATTATCATCTACCGTAAATATCCGTGTATAAGGCGCACCTGTGTATAAGGCGCACCCTTATTTTGGGGTGGAAAAAAAAAAAAATCATTTTTGTTTTTGTTTTGTTGTTGTTGTTGTTGTTTTGTTGCCGAAAACCCACGCAGGGAAGGACCTTCATTTTACATCGAGGTGCAGTTGAAGTTGTGAACTTGTCACAAATAATAGTAACAACAGTCTAAGGCTTCATGATACAAAGTGTCCCACACCAGCCTCATCACATCACCTAGCAGAAGCACTGTGTTCTATGCCAAACATCAATAGTCATGCATGATATGAATAGCATCCTCTAAATTTCTGACAATCGAGTACCTAGGATAGAACCTTGTGGTACACCATTTGTTATAGAAAAAAAAATTGAGGAATTATTATTATAAACTAAATATTGAGATCTGTTAGAAAGATTACTTTCAAACCAAGATGACAGACAAATGTGAGTGTTGTTGTAGTTTCCGAGTGGTGAGTCAACACACTGATTACTGAGCTAGGAGACATTGTCAGACATAGCGCCATAAATCGAAACTAAAAAAAAAAAAAAAAAAACAACCTGTACCTGTGTATAAGACGCACCCCCGACTTTCAATTTTTTTCGGCGGCAAAAAAGTGCGCCTTATACACAGAGATTTACGGTATATCACTTTTATTTCAAACATGAATTTTGTCTTCCATACTGATATTTTCTCAGAACAAATTTATGCAGTTGTTCATTTTCCTCAGTCTTTTTATACCACCTTGAAATTTATTTAATATTCATCATGTACACGACTATATATTCATATAAATGTGTTTATTGTTGTGTTTAAAAAAATATAGAAGTACGTATTATCTATTTGTGTATATATATATATATATATATATACAACTGGCTGATATTTATATAACGTCAAAACCAGTATTGAAATTTTGATTGTATTTATGTCTAGTGATTGTGAGTATAGTGTGATCAAGATAAAGTTCACCAAATGCATTAAATAGAAAAGGAATGGAGAAGAATAATCAGATGTATTTGTAGATAGGTTTAGTGCAATAGATGTCAGTTATAGCATAATAAGTAGAATTTCCAAATTTTGCATGAGGCTCTGCTGTATTCAGAATGTGAGTTTCAAATAGTAGGCCTATTTCGGAGAAGAGATACTGCAAGTTTAAGTATACTCCTGATTAACATACAAGCAAATTTTGAGTATACTACTTGCATGGAATAGGGCCTGCACTGATCCCAAGTCAGACTTCAGTGGGCTCCAAATCCATTTGTCCATAGAATTCTGGATAAAATATTCTTTTAGTTTGATGTTATAAATTCTAGCTGTACACAAATTATATTTTTAGGTGATTTGTACACTTTAAGATTGAAGTGGACTTGGACTGCAAAACAGAAGTGAAAGAAATTGTTGCTATCAACTTCCAGACCTGGATCATGGAGATCAGCACTTAGGAATACATTGTTTGCCCTTGATCCAAGTTGAGTGAATGGCCTTTGCAGCATCCCGAAGGGGGGGGGGGGGGGGGGGGGTGGTATGGAAGGTCCAAAGTATTCTGTGCAACGACAGGAAATATTTAGAATTGTTTGTTTTAATCATGTATGTTTCGAGAAGAGATCACAATAACAAGCAGTGTTTTAGCTCTTAGAACATGCAATCTTGACAGTTCATTCAGTGCATGTTGGGGAAATTACCTTCACAATGTGTGTGAATGCATTTTCATTTGTTGTTTTAATATGTATATTTATGAATTATGAAAACAATTGTTTATGTTTTGATGAATCCTTGTTTATGCATCTAGGAAGAGCTCAACAGACAGTATTGTATTCACGTCCAAACAGTTCAGTATTATCAAATCTCTGGCTGCAAAGTTATGTATTTATTACATGACATGTTCTGTGTTTTACAAATTGTACATCTTTTAGAAGAGCCAGATTGTGACAATGTATATTTTTATTATACAACATTGGAGTATAGTTTTATAATTAGATTTATATTTTTATATATTTGTTTTGTAATGTCTAAGAAGATATTATTAATAAACAACAAGTTTTGAAATGACAGATGTAGTGAATTCTTTGTGACAATAGAGTTCTTGTTCAGATTTTTTTTTTCTTCTCATTTATGGGGCTTTCACATACACACTCCGGGACCTGTACAATGAGTAAAAACAGACATTTTGGGAATTTTCGGCCGGTTTCCGGCCGGCTGCCGTAAAGTTCCTACGGGCGCCGGGATATTTTTTTTTAGCCGTACGGGTGCCGTGGTGCTGAAACGGCTGCTCCCAATTCTCCCGGCATTTTTATCTGACCGTTAGGCCGTAGAAAGCCCGTAAAGAGCCTGTAGGGCACCTTATAGGTTCCGTGCGGGCTCCGGATGGTGCCCGGATGGCCCCTCATGATTTTCTTGGGTAAATTCTCACGAAAAATCTTTACGGTTGCCTTGCGGTTCTCAAGGGTGCCGTACGTGTACCCTACGGCTCCCTCACAGGCCCCTCAAGAGCCCCGTTGATATGCATCACACCGGGCGTCTGCCGTCCAAGGGCCATTTGAAATGAATATTGCCCATGCGGGCCCCTCACGGTGGCATCTCAAAATGTACAATGTAGCTTTAAATACAGGAGGTACGCATGTCAGAGAACACATAATTCAGGGCACCGCACAGCACCCGCCCGGGGGCATTGAGGACACCGGCAGGGCACCTTCCGGGAGTCATGGGTACACCTGCTCATCGGACGGACCCCGTAAGCTTACAGGCTGGCACCCTGCCGGCATTTCACTCAACCAATTTTCACCGGGTACCTCCCGGGCACCGCAGAATATGTGACCGCAGAATATGTGACCACACATGCCATAGAAATTAAAATCGGATGGTTCCCGTACGGTCTCTAGATCCACGGCAAGCCGCCGGGTAGGGGAAATCGTACGGAACCCGGTTCGTATGTGACCTAGGCATTACCTGTAGTCATTCCCCTCTCTACCTCTCTCTCTCCTTAAATGTTATTTAAAGTTTTCAGCAATGTTTTATGTTTTGATCAACGCATCAATAGTGAAGTTCTTCCATACATGAAGTGAATTATTGTCAGTATTAAAGTAAATTATAATTGAGAATTAAGCCTTCAAGAGTCAATAACCATATTTTATTGCCATGACCCCCCCCCCCCCCCTCTCAAGTTTTTCCTCCGTCTCTCTCTCTCTCTCCCCCTCACTCTCTCTCAAGTTCTTCCTCCGTCTCTCTATATCCCCCCTCCCCCCTCTATCTCTCTCTCTCTCTCTCTCTCTCATCAATTTCTTCCTCCGTCTATCTCTCCCTTGCTTTTCTCTTGGTTTAATTTCTTTCTATTATTCTCTCTATTATAGTTGCACTACCACAACTTGACAAAAGCCATTTGAAAACCTTTATTTTTAAGACCTAAGGCATATACAGGTGTACATATTTAATGCATTGTTTTGATTTTAGTTGAAGTTCCAAATTAAATGACATAGAAATAACAAATCTCAACATTTGATTTTACATCCTGTTGCGGCAAGAATAGGTTTGGTAATGTCCTTCCACAAAGGCAGGGTAGAAATTATATTCAGTAGTTGCAGTATATTGAGAAAAAAGCAGTCAAGGTATAGTATTACTCCCTGTAAATTGTGAAAATCCCCAGGATTGCAAACAATTGTAAACTGCTGGTCGCTAATCACTGTTGGTCGTACTGTGGTGTCTGGCCGTTGAAATCTGGTCATCATTAGTACGGAAGAAGTTGAAAAAAGGAATTAACAGACTAGCAGTTAAAACTTAAGCAATTTGAGAATTTCACTGTAGTCAGATAAGATGCAATATGCAATTCATAACTCCTTTGTAATATTCAGTCAACAAATTTCAGACTTCAAGTATTTGATCATAACAAAACATTGCCTGCAAATTCTTTCAATGTTCAGTTTCATGAAGCAAATGTGAATAGTAACGTGTCTGTTTTGTAAGAGGGGGGGGGGGGGTAGGGAACGTGGTATAGCAGAAACTACTCTATAGGAGGATATGTTGAGCAGAAGATGGCTACCAACATGTGATAGAGACTGAAATTGTCATCAATAATTGTTTTCATAAGTAATGTACTGTATGGAGCACCCAAGCTTTTTTTGTTCTATTGAAAAATTTTGGATGTATGTATTGTATTAAAAGTATTTAAAAAGTCATTGTACACATTTTAAAAGCTGATAAGATAAAATTCAAATAAAGTTGATTTCTTGAGAGCCTCTGCATATGTGTTGTACATACTTTGATTGTAGGTCAAGAGTCGGCTTCAAAGTTTCTTAGCTGAGTAAATTTCAATTCCCCTTTCACTATCATGCAAGACATGTTCCACCTGAAACTTCTCCTTCATCATATCTAGGAAGTTATTATCCCTCTCGTATCTGATACGACAGGAAAGAAGAATCAAAGTGTTCTCATTTGAAAGATGTAAGAGAGTCTGAAGCAAATCCTGAAACGTGTCTTCGATGTAGATGATATCAGCTCCAAGAATGATGTCAAATGGCTCAGAAAACTTATGCAGATCCTGACCCCATTCCAAAACCTTCACTACAGGAACAGGCGATGGTGGTTTAAAAGTTGAATTTACTTCAGATGGAGCATTGGGGTTTGAACTAGAGGATGCAGCCGGATTAAATGATGAAGATGGTGAAGGCACTGAAGATGACGATGGTGGGAAGTTTTGCAAAACGTTATCCCTGAGAGGTTTGAAAATGGATGCCCGGTCTGTAATGGTAAGGTGACCTGGAATAAGAAAAAAAGAAGAAAAAAACCTGCAATGATTTCAACCAAAGGTGATAAAAGATAGAACTCAGTCAATAACTTGTTCATTTCTGGAAGACATATTTTAAATGCTGCACACTTCTTATGATTGGATGTGTATGGGTATAATATTTGATCCAATTATTCTGTCAAATCTTTATTTAGTTTTAAATATAAGAACATAACAGCAGTCAAATTACTATCTATTTAAGCATTTCAGGAAAAACAAAGATTGCTCTGTACAATTCTCTTTAACATATTGCAAACTTAAGAGGGTAACTGAGGATAAGTTAACTTTACAATGACAACAAAAATACAAATCTGAATTTCAACAAAAGTACCTTTTAAATGTGAAGCTACCATGCCTACCAGGCCTGTACCTGCACCAAGCTCTATGACTCGCTTCCCTTCCAGAGATAATTGCTTTGTTTTCGTCTCACTCTCCAAGTGTTCACACAGAACTATTGCCTGTAATGCAAATGCCAAAAGAGATCGATATAATCAAAGTAAAGTTATATTATTATTCAGAATTTATAGGAACTGGAAACAAAAAAAAGAATCATCATCTCTAATTCTTATTCATTAAATATGCTACAGATACTAGTACTACTACTATTTCTACTTCTATGACTACTACTACTACTTCTATCTACTACTTCCAGACTACAATTATTTACTCATCATGGTTTTCGAAAACATTCATTTCATATGTCGTGTGTATAGAGGTGGGGAAAAGAAGACTAATTTCTGTTTTTAAGCAACGATCGAAGCGCTATTGTGTGGAGCGAATGGCTGCTTATTATTTCACGTTAATGCCATATGATAATATTAATAGTAATGATGATGATGATGATAATAATAACAATAATGATATTCGAAATGAAAATGAAAAACAGGCATCAATGAAAAATATGCTTAAGTATAATTAGTTATCCAATGTTATACATAAGTGATGCCTTCAGACATCATAAAGGACGCGCCTATACAAATACATGTACATGTATATCTTACAGCATCCCAGACAACAGCAGCAACTCCAAAATCCGCCCAGTTCTGCTTGATTGAAAAATCCCTGCTGGCCAGATGAAATGTCCTTTCAGATTGGTGAAACTGTTCAAAAATTGGAGGACTATACAAAACTATTGCATTTTCATTTGAGTTTGAAGGCAGCGGGGCACATTTCATGTTGTCTTCTGCCATGTTCCGCTTTCGATCAAAATCATACCAAGGGCCAAGGGAAGAACAACATGAACAAGAACTAGAGCAAGATGTTTCCGCTGCCGCGACACCAGAAGTTGCGAGACAGCTCCCCGACAGCACAGGGCTAGACCCGATTGCAGAACCGTGAAGAAGTTGGCTGCTTGTGCTTGCGCTTTTAATTGTGCATGTCATTACGACTACACAGAGCACATGGTCAAGCCAAATGTATATTTTGGAGAAGGCGAATCCTTGAATCATTTGTAGTCAATCCAAAAAATGTTACTTAAAAAACAGAGACATTTTCTTATATTCCAGAAATATTAGACAGATTTAGGAAATTACGGTCGCGACTTCGTCGTTTTTGTCACGTGTACATGTTTTTATCACGTGACATTGTTTACTATAATCCCGTAGGATCGATATCTCACCAGCTGAGTAAAACCATGACGACGTGGAAACAACGTGTAGGATTGCATAGCGAATGCACGATACGTACGCCCAGGCCACAAATACACACGCCGCGCTCCTAATTTTGGTTGATAATTTTGGACTGTGCAAGGACATTTTTAACTTCAAATATCAAGAAGAAAATCACACATCATCATGCCTGGAGGAACTCAAGGTAAAGGGTGTAGAGCATAGAGGTCAACTATCAAATCAATGAATTATTCTGTCGATCAGCTTTGTTTCTTGTCAAAATTAATTCAGTTCCAGTCAGCTCTAGACCGAATTTTCCGTCTCTTTCGTTCGTTAGCCTCTTATTGGGGTAGGGTCGGCTCTCTCTTTAGAGACGGAAGCCGTTTATACACATGTCCTTGCTAACGCCACGGCCAGTTCTGGTCGTAGCGTTTTGCCCCCAAAATCCCCCAAAATGTCATTTTACCTCGAGCATGTTATATTGTAAATTAGGCCTAGGCTATAATAAATCAGTTCCACTTACCAACTTGACTGAAATAATCAGTTTAATAGTCCCTTTTTAGGAAATTATGGGTCAAAATCGGAATCCATGTTGAAAAAGATGGATTCCGATTTTGACCCATAATTTCCTAAAAAGGGACTATTAAACTGATTATTTCAGTCAAGTTGGTAAGTGGAACTGATTTATTATAGCCTAGGCCTAATTTACAATATAACATGCTCGAGGTAAAATGACATTTTGGGGGATTTTGGGGGCAAAACGCTACGACCAGAACTGGCCGTGGCGTTAGCAAGGACATGTGTATAAACGGCTTCCGTCTCTAAAGAGAGAGCCGACGCGACCCTACCCCAATAAGAGGCTAACGAACGAAAGAGACGGAAAATTCGGTCTAAGTCAGCTCGTACTCAGCTCAGCTCAAGTTTTTAACAGTTCAATAACCATGAAGACATGAAATTTAAATGATAACAATTGCTCAAGAATGATTTTTTTTTAGACAGGGCCGGGGTCTAAATAATGTTTAAACAAGGTTCTAATCTTCTATATTAATATCAGCACTACATCGATCCTGACTTATGGATCCTGCTGAGCTGAGTATCGTAGAAGTAGAAGTAGTCTAGAAGTGCTGCAGTTTCCTATTAGTATTAAGTTTATCTCAATTATTGATTGAATTGAGCTTAGCCTTAGATAGACCGAATTTTCCGTCTCTTTCGTTCGTTAGCCTCTTATTGGGGTAGGGTCGGCTCTCTCTTTAGAGACGGAAACCGTCTATACACATTCCCTTGATAACGCCACGGCCATTTCAGGTCGTAGCGTTTTGCCCCCAAAATCCCCCAAAATGTCATTTTACCTCATGCATTGATTATTTAAAATTAGGAGAAGGTTATACTACATCGGTTCCACTTACCAACTTGACTGAAATAATCCGTTAAATGGTCCCTTTTAAGGAAATTATGGGTCAAAATCGACATCCATGTTGAAATCTTGCAAGCCGTGTTAAACTCTCGCTGCGCACGGAGTCATCTAAATCAATCTCATCCTTTTTAGTCTACGCCGAAGGCAAAACGATTATGAAGGAAAAACTGTGATAATGCCATTACGAACGTGTAGATGGCGCACAGTTTTTCCTTCATAATCGTTTTGCCTTCGGCGTAGACTAGAAGGGATGAGATTGATTTAGATGACTCCGTGCGCAGCGAGAGTTTAACACGGCTTGCAAGATTTCAACATGGATGTCGATTTTGACCCATAATTTCCTTAAAAGGGACCATTAAACGGATTATTTCAGTCAAGTTGGTAAGTGGAACCGATGTAGTATAACCTTCTCCTAATTTTAAATAATCAATGCATGAGGTAAAATGACATTTTGGGGGATTTTGGGGGCAAAACGCTACGACCTGAAATGGCCGTGGCGTTATCAAGGGAATGTGTATAGACGGTTATATAGACGGTTTCCGTCTCTAAAGAGAGAGCCGACCCTACCCCAATAAGAGGCTAACGAACGAAAGAGACGGAAAATTCGGTCTAAGCCTTAGACAGAAATAACCGTCTGATAAAAGTGATATGGACTGGGTCATTTCTTTAATAAAACTGACACTTGTTGACATTCCGTCAGAGGAGCCAGATGCAATCTCGGCGGAATAGCCGTTGATATTCTTGGTTGGTTGGTCCTCCAAAATACTCGTCTGAGTTTTAACTGGAGGTGCAGGTAGGGTATTTGTAGATTTGTAGAGACTGAAGCTTTGGGTCTAATCTGAGCTGAGCAAGAACATGTAATCGTCCACCCTCCACTCTAGCTTCTTCGGAGTATTTAGGAGGAAATGAATCCAAGATCCAAGACAAGAACAATGTCAGTTTCACAAGAAATGAAATGGCTCTTTGAGTGTATACTGAGCATGTGTATGCAATTCGATGAAGAACATGTGCGGCGAGAACGTTCGTCGTAAGGACGCGATTGACGTACGTATGTAGCTAGCATATACGTACGCGTGCACTTACGTTCGAAAAAAAAAATTGCGTACATTCTACATACCAAATAATTTATTGCGTACATATGGAATATATCTTACGGTATACGTACAAAATAATTTTTTGTTTTTGGTTCGCAAAAATGGCATGTTTGGGGCTTCGTAATTTATTAAGTGCTTGTTGAGATGAATTTTTCTTTAATTTTGTTTTAACTCTCTTTACTTTAGATTTATAGACCCTATTCAACTTCAAGAATTGAATTAATTATTGAGTATAGTCTATCTATAATTATAGACCAAAAGTTTCAGACTCTGATATCGACGGTTGTTCCGCTGAGATTACATCTGGATCCTCTGACTGCCTCTACTCTCTAGATCCTATACATAATGTTGACAAATACTGTTTAAGTTTAAATTCTAAATCTGCTATTTCGAGCTGTCTGACCAGTTAATGTATGACCAAGTTTTTTTTAAATGTCTTTTTTCTACTCAGATTGGTTTTATCATGCTCCTTCTAAGAAGAATGAGGAAGGAGCCAAGGAATATCCTGCTGCTTCACAGATTCCAGCCTTTGGGGGCGGTATTCCCTATAATGAGTGGGAAGCAGATGAACGTGATAATGACGGTACAAAGAGAGGATGGATTCGAGACTCAGATACCAAATACATCCAGCTCTGTAAAAAAGGAGGACGCAAAGGTATAGAAACACTGTTTAAAATATTCTCCCTGTATTTTCTAGCTCTCCTTCCCTCTCTCTTTCTCTCTCTTTGTCTATTACAGATTCTCCATATATCTCTCTAATACCCCATTCACAGTGGTTTTGAAATTTGTAGCGGCGTTGTAGCGGAGCGGCGACACCGCCATAACACCGCTACAAATGCATTCACAGTAGAAAAGTTATCCCGCTGCAGCAGCGGGATAAATATCATGTACCCATTCACGCTGCAGCGGGTGATTTTTATTACCTCCGTAACAAACACGTGTATGCATGGCTCATGACCCGCGAGTGACCCCGATATGACCGGAAATACTTCAGCGCGGGGTTTTCGATTGCTTGAAATTGCGCGCGCTAGCTGTACTTTACACACTCTTCCTCATGTAGCTAGCTCGATTTAGCTATGGATCTATCTATACTTTGACGTATTGCTGTCGCTTTCATGTCAAGTTGCTTTTTGTATCCTCGATCATATTACTTTTTAAAAAACTAGCATTTTTATTGCTTCCAGTCAGAATATTTTAATTTTTTGAAGTGTGAAATATTTTTATTTGGATAATTATAATATCTACATGATAATAAAATCAATTTGAATCCACTGGTTACTTTATTTCTATTTCACTTTATGTTCCCCATTGCTGGAGAAAAGAGGTCAGTGATAGGTAAGTAAACAAATCACACGTGTTTGTCGCGGTGTTATAGCGGAGAGCCTTCACACTGAGTAAACACCGCGACAGCAGCGGGACTGTCCCACTGCTGTAGCTAGGCGAGCCTAGCGATAGTTTGTCGCGGCGTTATCGCGAGGCGGTGTTACCCCGCGATAGTTTATAACGGGTCCGAGCCTTCACACTGAAGACAACACCGCGACAGCAGCGGGACAGTCCCGCTGCTGTCGCGGTGTTTGAGGCCACTGTGAATGGGGTGTAATGTACACTTTATTGTCTTGTTTTCTCATTCATATATTTCTCTGTTGATTGAAATCATTGATGTATTTGTCCTCCCTAGCTCTCTCTCTCTCTCTCTCTCTCTCTCTCTCTCTCGCTCTCGCTCTCGCTCTCTCTCTCTCTTCCCCTGCTTGACTTGCTCTGTCATTTCTAGATACACGTATGAATAGTACATGTAAATAAGGTATAAAGTACTTTTTTGTTTTCCTCTTTCCGCTTCTCAGTAAGTTCTCAGTAACCTACTTCTATACATGCATGATGTAGTCTTTTTGTAATTACAAAATGCTTTTTAAATTATTATTATATTTTTGTTTAACTGTATGCTTGTGTAAGGGCAAACAATTAACAAGTCATTTATATTTTATATAAAATCATTGATTATGCAGTATGACTTTTTCAACCCTTCTGTGATTCAATTATAATGTTGTCTGATGTCAATTGTTTTGTAGATTTGTTGAAGATCCGAGATCCCGCACCCAGAGCTGCTGAGCCTAAAGAATACCCAAGAGCAGAATGGTTTTATGAAGATGTTGAAAACAATGAAGAAAATAACAAGTAAGTTGTCCTAAATGAGCCATATTACAATTGCAATGAAATTCAAGGGTGCTGATTATAAACTTGAAGTGCTGTAACCATTGTTAGATAATACCTTTTTTTTTTTAGAGTAGTCATACCTTGGAAGTAGGCATAAAGTAATTTGTTACAACTATATAGTGTTTCACTGTCATAAACCTCCTTTATCGCAATCTGTTGATGACAATATCAATGGAACTGTCAGTTTAAGTGTGCTTCGATCATTATGGCATAGATCTGTGAATCAGTGTTGCATTTTAAAAATATTTGTCTCCTCTCTGTCCATCCAGCCAAGGGCAGTATAAATCACATCTTCCAGACTACATGGTATATGAAGAACACCATGGCGGGGAACCAGCAGAGGCCCATTGGCAGAGGCCCCCTTTCTCACTGGATGATAAGATGACGGCATTCGAGCGCCATGGCGATAATGACAAACTCAATATGAAGTTCCCCAATGATGAGTCCAAGCTGAGAAAGCCCCCCAAAGACAAGACTGTTTCTAAAGACTTCAAGAAGAGAAAGCCAGCCGATAGAAATGCTAAGAGCCCTGCAAAGAGTCGACATGCTAAAATGTAAGAAAATTGCGCATTCGTTCATTAATTTCTTTTGATTAATTTTCTTTATTGATGCACCAAATTTTTTATTTCATTTTAGTACCAATATCGCAATATAAATGCAATTGTAGGAAACCAAGAATTTTGTGAGGGTACAGTTACAAAGCGGCTTAATTACGTGTTATGTTGAAGATGCTTTTCTGTTTCAAAATCTACATTTTGTATATAGAGCTCTTCATGTCACAACACTGATTTATAGTAATACAGTTTGTCTATATATCTTTCGACATGTCATTGAATATGTTCATAGGTACCTTTACCAGAATATTTCAAAAAGCTGTGTTTAGAGTAAACTATAACAAAAAACTCTCCCCTGTTCCATTCCATAGTCCTACACCAGAGGCATACAAAGGTACCGCAAGCATTGGGAAGCTCCTGTCCAATGGCTACAACCAAGACTGGTATGAAAACCGAGACACCCACTTCAAGAATCACAAGCCTTCCCCGTCAGACATACAGTTTGAGACTTCTACCCGGGCCGATCGTCAGAGCACTGAATACAGGGATGCCATCAATAAGAACGTAAAGAAACCTGTAGGAGGAGGAGGAGGAGGAGGCGCTAGCTATGCAAAGAATGCCATGGAGGTCCGGGGAACAAAGAAGTCTGAGCAGGCTAAAGAACTCCATACTAAGCAGGATGAGGAGAAAGAGCTCTTTAAGCTTAGCAAGTAAGTAATCTGTTCGTAAAAAGCAATTGGTAATTGCATCTATATATTCATAAAGTGTCAAAACAAATGGGGAATCTATGCTGTGTGATATATTAATGAAGATACTGGATTTTAGTATAGCACTTGTGTCTGTCACACACGACGCTATTGGCATCCACAATTAGTACTCTGGCTTTAATAGCATTTGCATATGCCATTTTGGCACTCTAGCATTTCAATGAATTCAAGGAATTTATTCCTTCCAGGTACCCATTTACCTCATCTGGGTCAATTCCTGCCAAAAGTCATTAGTGCCACAGCAGGACTTGAACCTCAACAACCCAGTGACATATCCACTATACCATGACACCCCCACCAGAAATGTTATTGGTTATAGGTAGTTATTAGTTGACATATCAAAGTAAGACATGATGTATTGTTCACAAAATTTCTCAGAATCATGATGGCTTTTAAAACGTATCAAGGAATTACAAGGTAGCAAAATTAGCAAAGCTAATTATCATGAATTTAAAAAGGGGGAATCAGAGATGTAAATTGATTAATTTAACTTATTTTTTTTTTAATATATAAGATAAAGGAAAAAAGCTTACCCTTCTGTACTTATCAGTATAAACATTGGTAGTACCAAATACAACACAGGAGAGTGAGAGTTTTGAAATTCATTCAGTTCAAATGATAGTTATTAGCATGGTTTAAGTTTGTTATTATTTTAAGATATAAATCTAATTTTACATGGTACATTTGTTATTCTTGCAGGTTTGATAAAGTTGGGTCAAAGGTGAAGAGTCGATGGTCTGAGACACACGAGCGATCCTCGCCCATCACAGATACTTATGGTCAGCAAATAGAGCTGGCTCCTGTTTCTACTAACTAGGAGAGGAATGGGTATGTATAGGAGAGAGATAGATTGGCTGAATCAACTCATATGAAGTAAGAAAGAAGGAGCATTTACTGGATATGTATGGACAGATGAAATATCCACAGTGCATGCGTCTTAATTGGTAAACTACTTTCTGATGAAAGATAATCATAGGAAGGACAAAATGTGCTGGAAATTGTAAGTGATCATAGCTATGACCTCAGATGACATGGGGTCAGTCGCTTTCCGACACCAGGGCCCCGTTGCATAAAAATTACCATCAATGGCAACTACCATGGTAAACAGCTAGGTTCAACTGCCAATCAAAATCAAGGTTTCTATGGTAGTTATCATTGATGGCAAAGTTACCATCAATTGTAAGTTTTATGCAACGGGGCCCTGAATCACTTCAAAATGTTATTGGGATGGTGTAGCTAATATAAAGGATTCTGGCAAAATGATCTTTCAAGGTGCCTCGATCATCATGGACAATAATCACATAACTTTGTGATCGCTCTTTACACCTTCCACCTCTATGCAATACAATACACCACTATCTTTATATTGGTGCTCTAATAATGCTAGTATCGTGAACAATCTAACTAGCCCTGCAAGTCCCTTTAACATGGAAACAGCTTCATGGTATTAGTCATCTTATGTACTTGGGAGTCGTTCACCTCTTTGAGTATGTTTGTTGGTATCAGTAACACCATCCTTTGAATAAGCCCCTCTTTGATGGTGTGCCAATTTGATATTGACTTGCATTTATGGACATTGGTCAGCAGAAAGGGTGCTATATATTGCTTTGATGGTGATTTTTTAAACATTTACTGTTTCTGCTAATGTATTCCTGACACTCTTGCCAAATCTGTAGAAATTAAGAACTTTAAATATTAGTATGTTTATGTACATGTATATACTATTTAGTGTGAATTTGTGAAATCTGTTTCCTTCCATACTCTTTATTCGTGTTTGACGATGACTTGACACTATTTTATGGAAATTTGATAGTATTACGAGTACTACTTTGTGTCATCATTTTGAAAAATGTATATATTGATGTGTTTGTATTATATTTTACATACTTTACTTACATAAAAAAAGATTGTGTATAGATAAGTTATAATGAATTAATGCAGGTAATACAAGTCGTTTGATAGATATATGCTTTTTTTATACTTAAACGAGCTGTGCACCTCCTAGGGTCCTGTTGGTACGTCTTCAAGAGAATATATATTGTCCTATTTCTCTTCATCAAACCATTAATTGACCACAGGTACAGGATGGTTCCTGTATTAAGCCTATGGAATTAAGAGAATGCAGTAGACATCGGGTTAAGAAAATATAAACACAGACTGGATCTTTTTAAGCCCTCTGCACACCACACAACGGTCCTGCGATCTGATTTTGTGAAAAAAATGCAATTGTATTAGTTAGGAAATGTAGTCTCCAGTGTTCACAGTAACGTTTTTAGTCTTCTTTGCCAAGACAGAGTGTATTATACAACTCACTCCTTGATCCTAATCAAATGTCGGTCAAACACAGTCATGTACGATTCTTTTACTAAGACTATATCCAATGTTTTTTCATGAAAAAGTCTACAATAAATTTGTCGAGTTCTATCCAATGATTTTTAAGTAAGCGATACACAGCAGTGCGTGTAGAGATGGGTGAATACATGAGTATTTGAGCTCTGTCGTGTGGAGGTAAAGCTTAAGTAAGCCTATTAAACCTGGAATTTATTTGTCAGCGATTATTATTGAATAACATACAAATAATGCATATTTTAATTCATTCATTAAATGATCCGTCTTGATATAATTTATTTTAACATCAGATATTCAACAAGGATCTAGCTAGGAGTTTTGTTGTATAAAACAAATGATGCATATTTTAATTTCTTCATTAAACAATCCATCCACTCTTTATTGAGGTTTATGCACCTATTGTTCTTGGCCTGATTGCTTTGTATGATATAGATAGCCCAAACTTGAGTGTGGATAGATCATATAATGAATTCACATGCATCATTTGTATAATATCACCTCAGCTGATATGTCTGTACACATATTTGAACACTGTCTGTTGGTTAACTATTACCATCACCTGGTTTTACCAACAGGAACTTTAAAGAAAAATGAAACTCTTTGGGAAGTACATGAAGTTCTTTGCATTTTTTAAAAAGTAGGTTACCTTACATGTTCATCAGAGAACATACATTTTTTATGAAATATGCTTGTGTTGAGAAAGAAAGTTCTTGTTCAGTTATAGAGTTACCATTTGTTTGTCACATATCATGCAGTATGTGCTCAATATTCATGCCACCTATTTTTAATCCACCATGAAGTCGTAACATACTATGTCTGATTTCCGTCCTTTTTCTGTACATTTTTTTACAGTGTTTTAACATGACGAATGAACAAGTAAATATGAAGACAACTACAATTTTGCTTCGTTATTTGTTTGTTTGTTTGTTTGCTTTACTTTAGAGTGGTGTGTTTTAGTTACGACTGGCACTTTGTGATAATTGGATATGAGAGAGAGAGAGAGACAGCGAAACAGAGGGAGGGAGAGAGAGGGAGAGAGGGAGAGAGAGAGAGAGAGAGAGAGAGAGGGAGGGAGAGAGAGAGTAAGAGAGAGTAGTTAAGAAACGGATATGGATTAAGATGAATGACATGCTAGCAAGACTTTGAGATATGAAAGTATGATGCAAGTAGGCATGCTTTGGAATGCCCATTTCTAGGCTAATGATTTGGAACAAAAGATAGATGAAAAATATTTTCAGAGATGAAAATGTCAAAAGCCATATTTGCTGTGCTGTTTTTTCCCTATTTTAAAACTACCGGTAGTTATAAACTACTGTATTTTGATCATGAGAGAGGAGAATGAAGATATGAAAGTATGATGCAAGTAGGCTTGCTTTGGAATGCCCATTTTTAGGCTAATGATTTGGAACAAAAGATAGATGAAAAATATATTCAGAGATGGAAATAGTCAAAAGCCATAATTGCTGTGCTGTTTTTTCACTATTTTAAAACTAGTTAAAAACTACTGTATTTTGACTAAGCTAGCCAAGACTGTATTCAAACATGCTGTATGAGCAGAGCTGCCAACCTCCAGAACAGAAAATCAGTAATCACAAGGCTCAAAATCAGTAATTTGGGGTATAAATCAGTAATTTCTTATGCGGCGCTATGAATCTAAAAAAACGACACGCCAACACTGCACGGACGCATGATTATCTGAAATTTTTGGTGATTTTACTCACACAAAGATGTTAAGTATTGAATTTCAGGTCATCACAACACAGTTTATCATGAAAAATGGCTCCTATTCACAGCACTCGCTACGATTTTTTTTAATTTTTTTTTTAAAATCCGTAATTTGAGACAACATTCCGTAATGGTCGTTAATTTCCGTACCAATTACGGGAAATCCGTACTAGTTGGCAGCTCTGTATGAGTATAGAGTACATTCTGTGACACAAAGAAACACATTTAGCAATCAAAACATTGCATAAAGAAGTGAAACAAGTTTATTCTGACCCAAATTTATCTATATATTAAGATAAATATACAAAATGTAGAGAATGACATATACATGTTTACAAACACATCAATGACTATGTAACTGTACAGTAGTGGAACTTATAAACAGCTTTGCATAGCATTAGAAGATTGTGGAAATAAAACATTGTCAATATAATTTGATGATTGAATCAAGGGTCATAAGGCTATTTATAAGTACACACAATATTAAAAAAGTTGCACCTGCAAACACTTCTTAGATACCCATGTCACGATTGGTACGAGACCGTTAAAAAAAATGGCAGAGGTGCTCTCTATCTTTTTTTCATGATTATGATAGCTGAAGATACATTGAAGTTACAGCTTTACAAACAACAATCTATGAGAATAGGAAGGTATTGGAAAAGATATATTTTTCTATCTTAAAAAATGAGATTCCAATACCAATCATCATATCAAAAATACTTTATTTTATATGATAGTAGTTTTAGGTCGTAGAAAGATATTCAAAATACGAACTTCAAATATTACTCTTGTATTTTGAAAGTTCAAATACACTCTCAAGTAACATAAAAGCAACTTGCATATATACTACTTGACTTGACCACAAAGAAGAGGGCCTGCAAGGCCGGAACCCGAGTCTAAATTGGGTTTTTGTGTGTGTGTGCGGTTTTAAGTTATTTTTTCTTTAACCAATAGTCCTTAGAAATTCAGGTGAATTTTTTTTCTTTTCAGGTTGATTTTGATACGTTCTAGCTATAGACAATTTTGTATTCATTTTTTTTTTTGGGGGGGGGGGGATGATAGGTACACTTTAACTATTCCAAATCGACTCATGTACTTGCCAAACTATGACATCATACTTATACCATTTAATAATACAGAAAGAAAAAAGAATTTCGGAAGCTAAAGTACTTAATATGTTAAATAGGGCATGGTAATTTCCAGGAAATGTTTGCAGCACACAATCAGCAATACATATTTTCATTGAAACTCTCCCTCAATTGCACATAGGGTAAAGAAGTGTCAGTTTTTGCTACCTTGTGCCATAAATAGCACTTGAAATAAATCTTTTATAGTTGTTTATACTTACTCAAGATGCATAATTCTTGTAATATTCTAAGCAAATATACAACTGAATTGCGTATTTAACTATTATTGATTTATGTTCATAATCTAAAAGTGGTTAACAACATATGCAAATGCAAATAATTCTTATACTTGAAAACTAATATTACATACCTATATCATTAAGAGAAGGTCATGAATCTGATGATGAAAAAATATATAAAACAGCAATTAATCCTTATCTTTCAACATGGACTTTGCCATTATTTGTGCGAATATATTATTCTATTTATATCTACATGCTAAAAAATGTTGTTTTTTTTATTGGAGGGGGGGTGGGGGGTGGGGGAAGCTGTTTTAAATGTGAGAAAAACCTGAAAACTTTCCACTTCATATCGACAACATTCTGTCATATTTGACCACAATAAAACAATAATGGTTGAAAAGGAAGATTTAAACACATAAAAATATGGAACACGACAACAAAACACCACACAAACCGTTCTTATACAAATTAAAAATACTGATACGAATGGCATGCGATTTGTAAAATCATACTGTCTACATCATAACATTATATCTCATTTAATCAAGATCTTTGGTTGCAGATAATATTTCTCTTGAAAAGACTTGTCACCTTATAATGTGCATACTACTCTGTGCAAAGAGAATAAAATGAAAAAATAAAAAATAAGAATTATAATACGTATTGCCAGAAAAAAAAGAAAAAAAAAAAAAAAAAAAAAAATAATAATATATATTTACTGGTTCATAAGGTGGCAAGTAGGCCTTTGTGTATATGGGAGCTCATTTTCCAGAGAGAGTATAATAAAATATGAAAAATCCAAATAACAGCAGCAATTTTTTTTTATGAATTCAATAATTGCTATCGAAGTTATCAAACACAATATTTTTTCTCTTCTGACATCAACACCAACAGTATTTCAACCTGTGAAGAGTTCAAACCCCTTCTGTGCCCCAAAGTTGATAAAAAATTTACTCTCAAGGATTAAATTTAACTATATTGCTGGAGCTGATATCAAAATACAGCAACACACATTGAATTTGTAATTGAGTGATTTTGTCCTTCTTTTTGTCTGAATAAACACATTTACAAAGGCACATGTATCCATCTTAATCAAGAAAAATAATTAAGCACACAGAGGCAAGAGGACCAGGTTTAAATTAATAATTGTTTCTTTAAAAATTATCCTCAATCCCAATAAATATGATAAAATACTAAAAGTGCAATTTCTAACTAAATCTTCTAAATGAAAAAAGGAAATTAAAAAAAATAGTAAATCACCTAAAAACAGTTATGATTACCGGTACTATAACATACACTTTCATTCATTTCATGCACTTTGATGACAAATAAGAAATAAAACTTTCAGTAGCAGCAAAATGTATGAAAGATGTATCTACTCCTACTAAAATATAGCTAGCACTACATGCAATTTGCTTTTATACAAGCATCTATACTTCGTTTACACTTCTTTTCCTCACATATAAAAATATTGAATATTTACAAATATAATGCAGTGGGAAACCCTACTCATTCATTCATTTATTCATGTTTTTGATTGCTCTCTTTGTGTACTCAAAATGATTAATGAGCCCATAAACTAGCAAACAGATCAAGGTAACACCGGTCTTTTCTACATTTCTGCTAACTCTTGTTGCAAGACAATAAAGGATATCACTTCCCATGATTGCTTTTAATCATTGTAATCAGTTTTCAATCATTTCCAAACAGAACACTTAAGAAAATATCCTCTACATCTTTGATAGCACTGTCATGTTTGTTCACTTAAATTAGGTATAAATTAGTATCCATGGGGAATTCAGATATGTTTCAATAATATTCCAGCATAAACTATTAATCTAGCCCAAATTACCATCCTCGACATCCACAAGCTATAAAGAATTTCTATATCTCATGATTAATTATGAAAGAAAGTCAATATCTCCTAAAAATGATAAAAATGAACACGAGGTGCATTCACAAGTACATCCCCAGTAAAAACTTGATTTAGTGTACATACCAATAATAAAATCGCAATTTCAATGCCCTGTTGATTTGCATGTAGAAATTATAAAAACAAGCAGTACAAAGCATTGTTTCTAAATTCATTGAACATTGTTTAGTTTTGGTAAACACATACTTTTCAACAGAGCCTAACCTAGAATCTGGAGTACCATCATCAATGGGTTCAAATGTTTCATGTGGCTGAAGATTTGGGGAAAGGTGATAATCCTTTCTGCACCATGTTGGTAAAATCAATCTGGGCTAACTCAGTACTAGGGTCAACCCAGACTGGGCAGAAAACTGTTGCAGAGTTATCCAAGAGAGCTGAATCGATTGCAAACACTTGGTTAAAGTTTTGCATTAGTTACATTTCTCAGAACACCCAAACTGAAGATTATTTCATAGGAGTGTGTAAAATCTGATGCCCCCCCCCCCAAAAAAAAAAAAAAATCAAGAGGAAAATCAAGAAGACATGATATTTATGGTTATTTACAGGTCCAGTACGTAGCTTGCACTTCACCTCTTGAGACAATTTTTTTCACCAAGCGATACTGAGTTAGGCTGACCCTGGTAAAGTGAGACTGCAGGTGTGTAAGGATGAAATGGAGTTACTTTCTGTAGATGAAGACAAGAGTGTTCCATCTTTCTAGTCTCACGAGACGTGCTGTCATAGGTAATGACATGGATAATTATCCTTATAATACTTTCTGGAGGATGGCATTGGGCAAGTCCATTGTTTCATCTGATATTAGAACTATGTCAAAGCTGTCTTTGTATGATTCAAGGTTCTGATCAATCTGCAGGAAAAAAAGAGAAGAAAGAAAAATCCAGGATTAGAGGAAAATATATACATAGGTAACACTGACCTTATTAAATACATAATAGATTAGATTCAATAGTCCAGATGAGTTGCTCCTATTGTAATTAGCTGCACAATTTGGATTAAGTTTTTCTCCCTTAATCCTAAAATAACTTACATCAAAACGTCATTACCACATCAAATACCATTAATATTAACTTTACATCCACATTGATGTGATATTGTTCCTATAAATTATGAAGAATATAATTCTGAGCAAAACAAACAATACAATGACTATATTTTGTACTCAAATTGGCAGACAAACTCTTGTGATGTAAACTTTGTTACAGAAATGCACTAATTCAAGATGTACGGAATAAATAATATGACAATCATTGGACTAAGTTAAACAAAGTTCAGTCTCCCTTTCCATGGTTCTTTATTATTAAAACAGATAATGAGAGTTAAAGGCCATCTGTATTAGTGTACAGGAGGGATTAGTCCACCCTGCAAGGTCGCTGGACAAGTGGTTATCTCATCAAATGAGCTCTCAATTAACATAAGAAAAAGAAGATCATGGGGGACCAATGGTCACCGATTAGGCATTGTTTGTTATATAGAGGGCGCAATAGCTATAAGTAGTGCAGTGGGCCTTTAAAAAACCTCTTTGCTACTCACATGATCATTTAGGAAGCCAATGGTAAGAACATTCTTAGCCTGTGGCATGCCGTCTGCCATTGTCAGATCACCCAGTGTATCTCCTAGGAGGATGACGTTGGTTCTGTGTTTGTGACGCTCAAAGTATTCTGGATGATGGACAGCGACCTCATGCTTGTTGTACGTGTGGATCATTTCACCTTTGAACCCTACTAGGTTGTCCTGGAGATGAAGGGAATAGTGGGATAATGGAATGTTATTATATTGACAGTTAAACCTGTCTACAGCAACTGCCAAAGGGAAACACAAAAAGTGGTCTTTGCAGACAGGTTCCTTTAGTACATGTTTCAATGAGAAACTATTTTCAAGGGGAAAAAAATGTGCTTGTTGTAGACAGATGGTCTTTGTAGAGAGGTGGTCACTAAAGCAGGTTAGACTGTATTAAAACAACGGCGACAACAACAATGATTTTTGTTTGCCCAGGGAAGCCTCATTGGCATCAATGCTGTTCTTTCTGAGGGCCCTGCAATTATCATTACCCCAGCAATTGCCAGGTGCCCATTTACAGAACACCTGGGTAGAGAGCGGCAAATGTGGATTGTCTTGCCAAATGACGTTATAAGTCCTGGGATAGGATTCAAACCCCGATCAACCCTTGAATTGAAAATGAAAAAAATGAACAACTACATGTATATTACTACACCTCTACAAATAAATCTGACAGTGCACATATTGTTTGCTGGGAGAGGATCCCTTATTTAAGAAAGTATCAATGACACATCTGTGATACATACTTATTTATGAATACAGATCAACCAGTAAAAAGTTTGCTGACCTTTACAAGATTCAATGAGTGCTGCACACACACACACAATCTGTCCTTGCTTTTTCTTATATTGTACATGTAAAAACGAAAAAATTTCGATGCAATTCAGAACATCGATACTTAATTCACTGATGAAACAGTATTTTCTAAATTCAGAAAAGGGATTTGGCTGTTTGAAGAAGTCCTGACAAATTAATAATAATAGGACAAATCAGTTCTATTGACACCAGGGGGAATTGGAATGAAACATGAATCCCATTTTATCCCCTTTCGTAAGTTGCTTGACATTGAATTAGAGTTATGAAATGTTGTAGAGTGTACTTTGTACCCAAACAAACTCTTGCAACATAGTTTGGGAATTCCCACTATGCATGTGCAACATAACAGACTTACAAGACATTACTTAGTCTAAATTTAGAAGGCCCTAGAGATTTAAATCTGTCATGACTTAAACTCAAGGTACAAGTATTATGAATAACTGAGTACACAAGACTCAAGCAATGACATATATGCAAAAAAAAGTTATGATTTATGACAAGAAAGCATTTGCCAATTGAACCTTACAATAATAATATTTTAACGATTAAATGATAAAACATGTTGTTTGGAATCTGTTTTAAGAATGAAATGGAAATGAAGTAAGAATTAAACCTAAACTTCAATATAGTGTAAGCAAAGTAATTACAACGAATAAACACTTTTTGCAGTATATGTTCATTTCTTTTCAAGTTCTCAAGAACAATCATTGGTTTTTCTGAGAGGCTCCCCTATGATTGATATGATGTCCGATCACGATTGGCCAATTCTTGGCTTCATCTCCATCATCATGTTTTAGGACATGCACAGTCTCAGAGTTGGTGAAAATATCAAGCCAGGTCATGTTAAACCCTATGGTCACTATTCTAAGTGTCTAACAAGTCTACTGCAGTTTCCCTTGATTTGGGGGCAGTGGGTTGAGCACTTTAGTCCTGGGAACCATCATCCTCAGCTCGGGGTAGAGACTGTCAGGACAACTTTTGTATTTCACCTCTTATTTTTTATAAATTATTTCAGGTAAAACCATGATGAACAGTGTTTTGCCATTCATGGGTGTGGTGCAGATTAAGCACTATTGAACAGAAATGTTACATTTCTATTGTGTGTTACATTCCGGTGCCACTACCTTCTCCACATAACATACAGCTTTGTATAGAAAGTGATTGTCTTTTGTCCATTAGCTCTTTCTAGGCCTTGGTTGGTTCTATTGTAACCCGCTGGTGGATAGGATCTCAATAGAGTATTGTCAAGACTTAATCTTAGCTGGGATTACAGTCCTATGTATGAAGTAGTCGTTACTGAACATGTGGGTTTGTAATAGGGCAAAATGAAGTGAAAATGAACATGAAAGGAGGTGAAGGGGGAGGGGGCGGGGTAATCAAGAGTAGATTCAGGCCACTCATTTTTTACGGAATGAGCTAGGAGTCAAAATATAACTACATTCTTAGTTGGCATGTACTTTATTCAATGTGCTGTGAGTACCATACATAAATTTGGAAAGCAATAACCCCAAGCAGATTATGATATCCAGAATAATTGGCATCATAGTGCAATGATGCTGGATAACGAGAACATGCTCCTGGGGCCTGTTTCACAAAGCCTTTTTTCAATGACAAATGACAAATATCGGTGACAAATCTGCTGATAACCAATCAGAAGCAAGGATTTCAGTAGCTTATAACAAAAACTGTCATTTGTCACTGATGACAAGTTTTGTGAAACATCCCCAGATATCTTCCTGTCCTTCCCAATTTTGCTTACCTGTTCATCAAAGTCCATGAAATTTGAAACAATCTGCATATTTGGAAAGAACTTTGAGAACTGAGTGATGGCTTCGGCTAGGACATCCCCTATTCCTGCAGAGAATACAAGGCAAGGTACATCAGCGTCATTAAGCTGCTTGAAGAGCTTTGTGCTGCCTTCCCTTAGCACCATGCCTGATTTGGCAATCATCTCTTTCAGGTCTGCTCGCTTGAGGCCAGCATCCACTAGCAGATTATGTGCACTTGTCCACCTAACAAGAGAAAAGATAAACACATATCACAATCACATTCTAGGGGGTGTTTCACAAAGATCCTAAGATGAACTTATCTCTAAGTTGGACTTAAAAATTATGGAAAGCCGTTAGCATCTATGAAAATATTTTGTAAAAGCTATTTTAAAAGGCATAAAATCTTGATTCAAATCATTCATATTGTCTATTATCAAGGAGATCTCATGTTCTTGGTGTGGAATTCATAAAAACACCTAAAATACTTGAATTTTCACTTCTCAATATATTTTATTTTAAGGCTACAAATGGCTCTCCATAATATTTAAGTCCAACTTAGAGTTAAGTTTGACTTGGGATCTTTGTGAAACACCCCCCCCCCCCCCCCAGGTCATGGATCCCTTTCTGTTTCAACAAGTTTATGAGACATCTTCATAGATGAACTTTCAAGAGTCAAATTTAGAGTTTCAATGCTTTTTTGTTCTTCCATTTATAGATTGGTGAACACCCTTCCCTCCAAACGTCATGCAAGATTTGTCATTCTTGGTATAAGACACTTCAATCTGGTATCTGGTATTGATTCCCCCTCCACCCTGTAATCTGTGTGTATTGGTCTTACTTACCATTCTACCATGAGGTTATATTTCTCATCAATAGAAAGATTATTGGAAAACTCAAGAGGTAAGTATTTAGCTCGTAGCTTGTTTGCTTTGTCCCTGTAGCTTTCTGGCAGAGCTGGGCAATCATCTAAGACACCTGCATTCAAAAAAGACCATGCACTAAAAAATAAACATCTCTGGCATAACAAATCATTCAATGGCTGTTTCTGGATGTGAATAAAACATCAATTAGCTCCATGTATTACAGAATTATAATTATGATACCACTGATAGAAATATATGAAAGGAAATCCCTCTAAAGGTGGCATCTTCACAAATTAAAGTGACGCTTCTAAAGGAAGTTCAATTGACATGATCCATCCAATGTTGACTATTACATAATGCAAGGAAGAACAATTAGTCTGATCTAAGAAGATAAGTCCTATTCAGACATGACTTGATTAACCACCACCTCAACAAACTACTGTGTTATAAACCCGGTGCCAGTACAGTTCATACCAGCTTAGTGTACAGTACACATGATAATTACTTGGGGATGTTTCGCAAAATAAAGGGGTCATATTCAGGGATGTGGGCAGATGTTTCTATTAATGTTCCATTTTTCTAGAGGGTATTTCTTGATTTAAAGAGCAAGATACTTAGCAAGAAAGGGTCATATATTTGCAAATCTGCAAAAAGGGGGTCATGTTCGACTGCCCTAATGATCATACTGCTACCCCTTTGAATAAAAATTGATATCACCGGGGTGGCAAAAAGTGAATGGCAAGGCAATGTAATAGCATGAAAAATGATATCTGCCGGCACTAGCGGCCCCTACGGGTAGTCCCTGATCTGTCAATAAGATACTAAAATGTGATGTTCACTAAACCATATACCGGTAAGTCTTGCTGCTGTGTTAATAATGCAGACATGTCAGAATCATATTCAACTTGTCCTGGTAGTCATGGGTTGCTGGGAGCCGGAGCGATGTTTACTCATGTACTTTAAAGGTAATACAAAGTTTTGGGAAATTTTGAAAATTGGGTGGACAGTGATTCTTTACAATTTTGATATCACCTGTGGATGTATTTTAGACACTAGAAATTTAGCCTCTAAAACACTTCTGCTTTCGAGAAAAATTGAATATAAAAATTTACCAGTGCTCCCGGTAAATTTTGATAAATTTCAAATAGCGCCTACGGCCTTCAATGGTAGGCGGTCAATTTTAGTCAAGAAACATAGTTTTATAGCTTAATTAATATCTTGACCTTGAGTTGGAGCTATACAACACAAGGAGTTTATAATTTACAATTTTATAACTTTAGACTCGATTTCAACCGCGACAACGATCACTGAATATTGTAGGATGCATACATGTACACTGTATGCTTCCAATATGTTCATTTGAATCAAATTCATGACCCTATACCAAAACTTTGTATTACCTTTAACACTGTTAACACCCTTCTGACTCTTGGCACAATACCATGTTTTGTCTACATTTCTATCGTAAGTAACACCAATGGTAAACATATTTTTCTTTAAAATGAAAGCAAGAATCACACCTCCTCCCCAATTATACTTCTTAATTGGTCAGTTCAAACAATGGGGGTCAAGTTCTACTTACCATGGCATGTGGGTACCTTCCTGTCTTCAAACATGAACCTTGTTATCGTCCTGTCAAAGTCTGACACAACCTGAACAATGAAAGACAATCAGACAAAGTACATATTTACACTGTCCAGAATGACCCCATGGACCACATATCCACAGATCTTTTAAAGTGATACTGAGGTGATTAACTTTCTGCCCTAACATAATTATTGTTGGCTATCTCATGGCCAACTTGCCAACAGTACATGCATTACCCAATACCTAATTCCCACTTCACAGACAGAGGACGTGATGCGAGAAACCAACAGCGCAGCTCGGGAAGCAGTGAGTTAAGAGACCATACTGCTACAGCTGACCTGAGATGGCCCTTGGGGGGGGGGGGGGGGGGGGCGGGGGGAGGGGTGTGGGGGTTTGCGATAGTGCTTCTAGTACAGTATAGCTTCAAGCAAGGAGACTAGGAGAGGTCCCACTTACATATATGTGCATTTTAGAATTATCTATTATCATCCAAAAGTGAAGGTGCTTCATGAATAGTCTTTGTATCTTCATTTGAAAAGACTACTGTAATCAAGAAATGCACAGGTGGTGGAAACATGAATCATGATACATTAACTTCAAAGGGTACAAAACACCTAACACAATCATAAGTGTACAGCTGGAATACTGTAATGAATAGAATCTAATTGTTTTCTTTTTCTTTTGAATAAATGAATAAACTTTATCAAGCATTTCATACATATGTAGGTTAATGTCCATGCCTTTCTATTGCCACATACATTCTGTTATTAAAGACAACAGCGTATTAGCTATAGATTTCCCCTCAAAATCAACATTTCAAACTAAACCCTTAGATACATGCATGCACATTCTCAAAGGCATACAGGTAGTACAATTTAAAGATAAGTCCAAAGAATCAAGATATGAACTCTACCTGTAGGTTGCCATGCCCATCTTTGATGAGCTCTGTGACAATCCTTTCTACTCTCTCAGGATCTCGTATATGAACATGCTTCATCTGGAACTCTTTGATCTAAAACAAACACAAACAAAAGATCAATGAATAATCAATATTTGGGTATCTTGTACACAAAATGAAGGATGGGTCTTAAACAGTGTAGTGACAGAGAGGGGGAGAGGGGGAGAGGGGGGAAGGGGGGAGAGGGGGGATAATGGGGAAAGAGAGAGGAGATGAAAGGGAAGCGGAGAGGGGATTGAAAGGAGAGGGGAAGGGGAATGGGGAGAGGGGAAAGGGAGGGGAGAGGGGAAAGGGAGGGGAGAGGGGAAAGGGGAGAGGGGAAAGGGGAATGGGGAGGGGAGGGGAGAGGAGAAAAAAAGAGGGGAGAGGAGAAAGGGAGGGGAGAGGGGAAAGGGAGGGGAGAGGGGAAAGGGGAGAGGGGAAGGGGGAATGGGGAGGGGAGGGGAGAGGAGAAAGGGAGAGGAGAGGGGAAAGGGAGGGGAGAGGGGGGGGGGGGGGGGAGGGGGAGAGGGAGGATAATGGGGAAAGAGAGAGGAGATGAAAGGGAAGCGGAGAGGGGATTGAAAGGAGAGGGGAAGGGGAATGGGGAGAGGGGAAAGGGAGGGGAGAGGGGAATGGGGAGAGGGGAAAGGGAGGGGAGAGAGGGGAAAGGGGAGAGGGGAAAGGGGAATGGGGAGGGGAGGGGAGAGGAGAAAGAGAGGGGAGAGGAGAAAGGGAGAGGAGAGGGGAAATGGAGGGAAGAGGGGAAAGGAGAAGGGGAAAGGAGAAGGGGAGGGGTGGTATGGATTGGTAGAGAGGAGATGAAAGGGAAGCGGAGAGGGGATTGAAAGGAGAGGGGAAGGGGAATGGGGAGAGGGGAAAGGGAGGGGAGAGGGGGAAGGGGGGAGAGGAGAAAGGGAGGGGAGAGGAGAAAGGGAGGGGAGAGGAGAAAGGGAGGGGAGAGGAGAAAGGGAGAGGAGAGGGGGAAGGGAGGGAAGAGGGGAAAGGGGAGAGGGGAAAGGGGAATGGGAGGGGAAAGAAAAGGGGAGGGGAAGTGGAAGGGGAGGGGGAAGGGGAAAGGAGAAGGGGAGGGGTGGTATGGATTAGTAGAGGAAAGGGTATATAATTGATGTCCCCAGATTGGCAGAAAAAGGGAAAGAGGTAAGAGAGTGAAAAGAGAAAATGAAAAGAAGATCAAAAATCATAAAACCCTTTCCCAACTCCCTACCCTCACTTTATGCACCCCCCCCCCCCCTCTCCCACCCAAAGACGTCATTGCCCCACTGTAAATGCCTAGATTTATACTGAGCACATGTATCTACTACATAAAGTGATCATATGCAAGATATACCAAATGTAAGGTCTAAAGATGACAAGTGATCATTTCTTTTCAACCTAAATGGAACGGATAAAGGATATAGCCCAAAAGAACATTCAATATCTTTTATCCCCTCTCTCTCCTCCCCCCTCATTTTCCAGATTTGGCTCTCTCTCTCTCTCTCTCTCTGCAACAGTCTCTTTCTCATTATAAAATCTTTACTTTGTTTCCTCCCATCTTCTTTAAAATACAGACATTTCAAACTCTTATCCTTCACTTTTGCCTACTATATAGTACTTTATTCATCATCATTGTTTTTCCCCCTTACAAAAATTACATAATAATTGGAAAATGTATGTAAATGTATGTACATAAAGTGACTTACATTTGCAGCTATGCCACAGGCTACATTTTGTAAAGTAAATAAACAATATCAAAATATTTTGATTTCCATAATTGGACTAAGGGCGCGTCATGCTTGATTTTGAAGGCAGAATGAGCGATTTGTAACGCTCATCGTAAACGCTCATCATAATCGCAGTTCCACGGTGCACTGTTCATGCTCACTTCTCCAGGCAATTCTCCTTGGGTGGCCTTCAGCTGGATTCGCAAACCTGTGTGCGCATGCTACGTAGACCCACTAGAGGTCAGTGCGTTGACCCCATTTAAACACGTTTACAAATTGTAAACGCATCTTTTTGTGAGTTTACGATCGGCGATCATGATCGCCGTTTTTCGGTGATTCTACAAAAGTGAGCATGAACGCAACCGTGTTTTAAACTAAACGCGCAACAGTTGCCTGATTCTGGCCGTCAAAATCAAGCATGAACGCGCCCTTAAACATGTGTGCTGCATGGAAGTAAAAAAAAAAGAAAAACAAGATGTTGTACACATATTTTTTTCCAGATAATAAACCTTTTATTGGCAACGTCAGTGCAGGACCAGTGTGATTTTTAACACATTGCAATACACCAAAAAAGAACAAAAAACAAACAAAGCTTTGCTGCATATTTATAAACATCTATAATTCTTTTCAATCTACACTGAGATTTATCATAAACATAGCAGATGATATTGTGGGGAATTCCAGGTTTAATGCTAATCAAGTATAGTAGCACTCATGCTGCTACAGGTATGATGCAATGAAAAATGTGCAAACATAAACAAATACTGGATATTGCGCGATACAGTTCCAAATATAGGACATTCAATTCCTTCCCCTCAAGTGGAACAGGAACAATAAACTCCTTTTAAAAAAAATCTGCAACTCATGTTTAAGCATTGATATCTCTATTGTTATTTGTTACTATATTATCATACTTAAATTTGACAGCCTTTTCACACACAGCTAAAATTCTATAAACATGATTAGTATAAACGTGTTTGAAACGTGTTTAAACTAATCACGAGCCTTTCACACACAGAAATTTCGTTGCGATCGTTAATCGTTTCGTGATTAACTAATAACTACTGCTCGTACAATGCGCAGTAGTGCCATTGCGCATTGAAGGTCAGGTCATATCAAACAGAGTGGTCGCTCCATCCAGTTTAAACACGTTTAAACACGAAAAACCTTTCACACACAAAATGTCAAGCTCTTTAGATACAAACTTCGTATCGGCAGCCTGCTTTTAGGGGCGTATGCATCGCGACATCGTATCTATCCCAACATCGTATAAACGATGTTCACACTGGGAAAATTTTCTATAAACATGTTTAAAACTGTTGAGTGATTCTAATCATCTCTGGAAATGATGAATTTTAGCTGTGTGTGAAAAGGCTGTTGGTATCATTGAAAGCCTGTTTATTTCCCTTTACGCCCTACTTGTAATGACGATTTAACACAGAATGTGCAGTACACCGTTTACAATGACGCCCTATTTTTGATGATGATTTTATTATGGAATGTGCAGTACACATGAATATGGGGCCAAGTCAAAAGTGAAATGTTGCAAAATGTATTGTTATTGTCAAGTTGTCAACAGTGAAATCCAAATTCAAGTATGACAATAGTAATAGTATAGTAACAAGAGAGATATCAACGCTCAAACTTGAATTGCACAACCCTTTTTGATGTGGTTATGTCAAATGATATACCATGACTAGATTTGAATTACATACACAATCCTGCAAGTAAAAAGTAGGAATCTTATTAAATACACCATGCACTTTCATATGATAGGCCTACTGTACACTTGATCCATTTCGTTTTTTGAATGTAAATTTAGGATTTACTTTTTCAAAATGATAATATAATGCAACATAAGTAAAAGAAATTAAATGATAAAAAGGGAAGGGTAATCCTGCCCCATACATTTCTGCTCTTTCTTAACCAGAACAATGTTTTCTACTAACAAAGACAAATGTACAATTGTACATATGATTGTATCAGTTGATAATCTATATAAAAGTAGTTGACTGTATACAAGGATATAACGCAGTCTGTATAAGCTTTAAAACAAAAAAACTTGTGCCATTCTTTCATTTTTATATTCTTATAAACCCTACAATGTTATTTATTCTTAGTAAGTTGGGGCTAGTTTTTCAAAACTGTCATAAGTCCAAATCCTTGCAATGGACATCCCATAGAAACGTGTTTTTATTCTATTTCAATGGGATGCCCACTGTTTTGAGAAGCAGCCCCCCTGTACCCCAACCAATGTTGCATTGTTCGAAATCAATGACCTTTATCACCTTGAGGTCAAAAGGAACATGTTACCCTTTCCTTGACCTACACATGCTTGTATTTAAGTGATCATACAAAGACAGGATATACTAAAGAGGAAGTTTGATTTAAAATTAGCAGCTTTAAACAATGGTTATGAACCCCGATCACATGTACTTTTAAATGTTCAGGGGCTTATAGTGGGGGTATGGCCTTCAGTGTACCAATCATCAATGTTCACACGTTTTGCTCTTGATATAATTAGTTCCGTAGTACTGTATTTAAAATATAAGCTTCAAATATTACTTCTACAAAGAGATACAGTGCATTGCAATTTAAATACACTCCCAGCGAACCTTAAAATGTCCAATCGAGTAGACTCGTTAATGCATGCGTTCACATTCCCATAGAAAACTGCACGCACGGAACCCGAGACGGTTGACGGGTTCAATGCGAGGCAGGGGTTTTATAATATCCTTAATTTCTTTATACTCCTTATCTGTTGACCTATAGCACGCCATGAAAGTATTTTGGAGGTAAATTTTAAACATTTTAGCAAAACATTTTATTTTATTTATTTATTTATTTGTTTATTTATTTTTATTTATTTATTTATTATTATTATTATTATTATTATTATTATTATTATTTTTTTTTTTTTTTGGGGGGGGGAGGTGATTGGTTCAATCTAACACTTTGTGGTATGTGGATTCTGCCATTATATTGTACACAAGAATAATCCCTGTAAAGCGCTTAGAGACATTTGTATAAAGTGCTTTATAAAAATTAAATATTATTATTATTATTATGACAATTGCTCCAAGGTAAATTTCAAACACATTTACCAAATTCCTACGGTGAACTCTGGACTCAACATTATATGTAACTCCACCAACCTTAAATCTAACCTAGAACCCCATTGAGGTAATAATGACAGCTACATGTACACACTTATAAAGTTTGATTCTACATCTTACATGTATATGTGAATTTCACACTGATTTCAGATGATCAATTACATCTCACACAGAATAATGATAGATTTTTTTATTCCTCGAAGCAATCCAAGCCCATGGCAATATTTTTGTTATTACGTTTCTTCTGAATTTTAATAATTATTGATATCTATCATACATGCTGCAATCTGCAAATTCAAAGGTGCATACATGTACAGCATACTGTAGCTGCAACTCTATTTTTCAGATCTTTATTCAGCCTTGACTTTCAAGCAATTGATTTGCATTTAATGAATAAACACTCATATGGACTCATTATTTTGACCTCTTTTGTTTGTGTATAATATGGTCTGACTTTGTCTTTTCAGACTGTAATATTCTGAAACTGAAACGATTCATTGAATAGTTTTCTAACCTTTCAATCAGTTTTAGTCTAGAGTTTTATCAATATTTTGCTGTAAATTTGATTATAACAGACTTCGACAAATTTGGGTAGAATGTGAGAAATATCAATACATACAATGTATGTTGATCAACACTGATCAAACTAAGTTTCTATTTCAATCATGTCACTTGTAAATTTGTTGTTTATCAATTCAATTGTTTAATAACGATCAGGCTAATTAATATTTTTATGAAAAGATCTAACATAAACCACCAGCAAGTTACATGTATCTACACAAATTTGGGTTAACTTACATGTACATGTATATCAAAGGTTTATGACGTTAGGCCAAGCCCACAAGGTGACAAGCTATAGTATGAATCTTTTTTCGTCCTTCAGATGGTGACATAAACTAAAAGTTCGGTCCCCAGACGTAAATAATCATATCTGATTGATATAACTTTTAATAACAACGATTCATCCATGTTGTATCGTCGATTCAACATGGCGAAGAGAAAGTATGCATGCGCGGTAGCGGCGCGGCAATATCAATATTCTTGATATAGAGCGCCGTTTGCTCGAACTGTTGAATATGCACGAGGTTGAGAAGGGCTCTTTTTCTTCCATTCATGCATATTCAGCAATTTTGAGTAAACGGCGCTCTATAGCAATAATATTCATTAAATTTGCTGCGCCGTTACCGCGCATGCGTAATTTCTCCTCACCATATTGAATCGACGATACAACATGGATGAATCATTGGGTTAGGACAAAGAATCCCCCTTTTTCCCATCAAAGACTTTTTCAAATTATAATTTCAAGTGGTTGGAACGATGCCCAGAGTTGAAAAACATTGTAGATCTAGATCTAGGTCAAAATTGTAATTACTACCTCTTTACATTTCGAAAAAGGTGACCCAACCTGCTGTTTGAATCGTTTCCCTGTACGACTACGAGCTCTGGATGGCGTCAGAGCTCCAAGGAGTTTTAGACCAAGTAGAATTTAGACCAAGTCACCAAGAAGATAGACCTGGAAGCTCGACTGCTGTCTCAGCATTCTTCCAGTATTTGCGGTAAAGGTAGAGGTAAAAATAAAGCCAGGCCCAAGGGAAGGCCATCGGGCAACATGGGTAAGGACAGGTAAAATTCACATCATGATCGTGATCATGTTTTTGTTAAAAAATAAATCAACGTTTATCATGTTTATGTTTATAGTCAGTAAAATTATTATTTTTTTGTTAACAAAACAAGTCGCGGCGTGAGTGGCCTCCGTGCACATAGCCTACAAATACAAGGACGCAACACAGCTAAGCCAGCCAGCGGCCAGGCCAGGCTCCGGTCAATGCCATGTTTACAAGTCGCTGCGCTGAGATGAGCTGAGCGTTTAGTTTTAAGTTCAGGGTGATACACATACCATGTAGTTAATGACAGCCTTTTTTGTTTTACTCCTCGACATGTAAGCTGCTACAGCTACAGCACTAGCAGCAACCACTCCTCCAGCTAACACCATTTTAACCGTAGATGAACGCCACATTTTGACAGGCTAAAACCAATGCAATGTTGATAATCAGAAGCTCTGAAAAATAGCTGTGCACTTGTCCTCTTTCGCTCAGCTTTATTCTTGAACAGCTGATTGATATAGCTAGCTTGGCTGTCATGTCATCATCAACCGAAAAAATAAATAGCCTTCATTGAACACAAGATGGCGCTATACCGGATCGATCTCATCGATCTCGTATCTGCAACACTGCGATGAAACCAAGTAACATTGGAGGCGGTATAATATATACCGTGAAAATAAATTCACAAAACATATCACAGGTCGTCGCAGCTGTTATGTCTGACTATAAAAAAATGATAATTATAATTAAAGAATGAAAAATTATCAAAAATAGATATTGAAACATCTAGCAAATCAGTTTAAACCTGACTGTTTGAACTATTTTTTTTTACCCTGTATATATACAAATTATGTGGATCGATTTGATGAGCTTTATTATGATCAGATACAGGCCTATTGAATGGCCCTCTACTAATACATGTACTGGGCGTCATTATAGGTAATTCAGAGATTAAATTCAGGTAGCAGAAACAGGCGTAGGAGTTGGATAGGCTCATGTTTTCAAAGTACCCATCGATCTGTGTAAAAAAAAGGTGTATTCATTTGCATTTTTTTAGCAAAACGTTCAGGGGTTACCGGTATTAGTTTTGTTAGAATGAACCTCTCTTTTCTTTCGAATGAGCAGGGGCGGATCTAGCTTTTTGCTAAGGGGGGGGTTTGACCAAAATAATGACGATGCGGAGCATCGTCCACGAGCCGCGAAGCGGCGAGCCGATTTTTTTGGGGGGTGTTTATTAAACCCCGTAAGTGATGTTTTCCTGGCATCTATTAACGCAATGGAGACCATAAAAAGCAGTGCATGATAACGTCTTTTTAAATCAAGTAACAGTTTAATACACAGTTATATCCAGAGTTATCATGTGTTTGGTTAAGTTACCAGATGAGTTGAATATCTTCTCACAATATTTGCACTTGAAAGGGTTTCTCTCCAGCGTGCGTTCTTTTTTCTTTCTTTTTTTCTCTCCTTTTTTCTTTTTTTTCCTTTTTTTTTTTTTTTTTTTTTTTTTGGGCCGCCCAGGGGGGGGGGGGGGTTTAAACCCCCTAACCCCCCCCCCCGTAGATCCGCGCCTGATGAGGCAGCAGAATATAAAAATGGAACTATTATGAACATCAAGGAAATTAGTATATCTCTATTCTCTATAATATAGGTCATGGCGCCCCCTATAACGTTGAAAGATACATTCTGTCCTAAGCAACATGGACAAAATTTGAGGCAAATAGTTTTTTTAAATATTTTTTTTAATGCCTTTTTATGTTCATGCCTTCTTCATGCATAGTAAAGTTCTTTTGTATTATTTAGCTGTGAATGTAAAATCATATTCTATATAATAATATTAACATGCAGATTATTTTATGTATTGATTTTGTTATTGTTTGTTATTATAATTTTTGTTATTGTTTGTGAAAAGCAATGGAGAAAATAAAATATCATTGAAAAAAAAAAAAAAACACACAAGTCTACATAAGACGAATTCATAACTATACGATAAGGGATGTAATATACGCTATGTAGGCCTGTACTAACAGTTTTTTTTTAAAGAATACCTTTTTCTTGATGAATAAATCATTAGGTAGCGCATTCCAAATACCTGAACACACACTTGTCCTTCGTAAAGTATTTTTACGTGGCTAACATTCTAATTGTCATTCCACTTTTAAGCGCTTTACAATATTATTACCCGTTCATCGGATTCAGTCTCAGTCCTGCCCGCATGCAATATATGCACATTCTCCACTCCCTGGGGAGCATTCTAGCCAGGCGTCACTTTACAGACGCTCGCAATGCAGTGAGCAAACTACATGAACTTTCGCACCCTATACCGGGTACCCATTTAACACCTGGGTGGAGAGTGGCAAATATATAGAATTACGTCTTGCCAAATGAAGTTAGTGCTGGGCTGGGATTTGAACCCATACCTTGTGATCTGCAATCGGGTGACGCATCAACAGACAGGCAACACTTCTACTGTTAAGACGTTAATCCAAAAATATTTTGCCTTTCTCCACCCAGGTGTAAACGGGTAGGCCTACCTGGCAATTGCTGAGGTAAAACTAATTGTAGGGCCGGCAGAAAAAACACATTAATGTTGGTGTGACTACCCTGGGTAAATAAGACACAGTTATTATCATGTTAGGGTGTCTTAATGATAATCTATAAGCAAGGAGGAGTCTTTTATTGTTAAAATTTCATTCCGAAATGAAATCTATCAATGTGCTGTATGGTTATGACAAGATCAGTTCCAATCCCCGGCCGACACATAGAATTTTCAGTCAATAATTATAGAGCAAATATCATTCAATGTAAATAATGATCAAAGACTTCATGAATTATGTATTACATTGTGTTTTCTGCAGTTTGACTTGCATATGAATCTCAATTTCAAAGTTAAAGAAAAAAAATCATATATTATAAAGACCGCTTTATGTCCTATATAGGTCAGTCGGTCCAAAACCCTCAATAGGACATTTCAAGACGTTCTTATGAAGTTGTGTTATTGATTGAAATACTATCACAAATACGAGTCCATCATCCATGCATTATGAATTAATAAATGCACTTTTTCAAAAATGTGCTGCTCAAAATGAAATGTGGCCCAACTGTTATATGCTCGCTCGCTAGAAAATAACTAGCTTCTGGTATAGCCTACTTCAAACCGACCTGGCCTCAAGCCCAAAATATTGAGCGGCCATTGGGGGAAAACTCCCCTTGGCCAGTCCGTCCATATAGATAGCCCCTATACTGACTGATGGAAATCGGTCAGGTGAATTAATAAAGATCTGTCAATGAGGAGATCGATGTGTGAACAGAGTAGCGGCAAATATTGGGAATTCGGGTCAGTAAATATTGAACGTCTGTTCAAAAACTTGTTCTACAAAAAAAAAAGACCATTCAAATGTCAAAGCTTACGTCAATTATGTTTGTACGGTGGTGATATTACATTTTTATAGCTTCTTCTCCTCAACCCCCCCCCCCCCCCCCCCCCCCCCCCTCTTCACACATGTTGCCCACACCTGAAATGGTTCCAGGCATTGAAATATCACATTATAGAAATGAACAAATACATGAATAAATAAATGATGATGTTGACGACGATGATGATGATAACAATGGCGATGATGAAAATAATAATAATAACGATAATAATAACAATAATGATACTACTAATGGTGATGAGGATGATGCCAATGTGGATTGATAATGATGTGGATAATAATATTAATCATATTAGGAATAATTATAACAATAATGGTAAACAAAAATATAATGATGACGACTAAGATATAGATGATTAATCAAAAGGTTATTTAACAAGTATTGTGACCGATAGCCAGAAAATTTTAAATGAAGGAAGGAATAGTGAAGAAATAGCACGCTCTCAAAATCGACAACAAACGACATACATAATGATATTTGTTTGCGCATGATCAGACTGCACGGAATGATCTACCGTAGAGATTGTTGTAGACAAGTGGTAGCACGTTTCAGGCTACTGTCATATTGACAATACTTCCATAAATATTCAACCCACTTGATGTATGCAATCATTGTCCAGGTTTTGGTTATTTCCAAGAAACCACTGACTTGAATGATGAATTCATAGTTACCATGGAACAATAAAACACAAAGCTCTTTAAATATTGGGAGGCTATTTTGCCTAATATTGAGTTCACAAAATGTTATCCTATAATTTGCAATGTATATATATTCACAACATTTTGTTACCCTATTTTGTAATGTTTCTGAATTATAGTAATTTTTTTGCTTTTCTAGATAATAGTTTTACCTTAATTAATCAAGGAATTCGCGCTCGATAGGCCTTTGCTCTCCCTTCAGTCCTTCATTTGCTATAGTATACCCAATCGGTGGAATAAACTTAAAACTGTAACTTGTACAAGTATTATATTTCATTGCTCTGGGCCCCGTTTCAGAAAATTCTGTTATGAACAACAACTCAAAATTACCCGTTATAAGCCATACTTAAAACGTTTTATTAGATTTGGAAAGTTTTTCTTGAAATGTGATAATTTATTTGTTATGAAAAGATTCATGGAATAGGGGCCTCCTTTTTTAATATATAAGTTACACCCGAACCCCACATGACAATACACCCTCCCCTCTGCTAGGGGAGGACTGCCGTCTTGATAATGACGGGATAGAATTCAGTTTGATCAATATATGATTGATTAGACGATTAATTCTAAATTAGGAAATGGTGCACAGATGGGCGATATTATTTGACGGATTTCCGCATGATGGTAGCTAGCGTATATACTCTTTCTGAAATATCGATTTATCCTACAGCTGTTGTTCTTTGGACTAATTAAGCCTATAAAATATCACAGGTAATTGTTCAGAGATGTATGATATAATAATATATTTTCTTATTGAATTGAAGATTCACAGTCATATGCGTAACTCTTGATAAATCCTAATCGGGGCATTTTTTAGGGGGGGGGGGTTGTCAAAGTTCGGTCAAAGGGCACTTTGTTGTTTTTGGAAGGTTCTGACACATCTTTTCAGATAAATAAAAAGACAAAATTATTATGATTATCCGATGAATACAACCCTCCCCCTCTTCCATGGCTTTGAGGGGAAATCTGAATAGGTGAGATAATTTGATAAAATGTAAATGCATTTCCTTTTTCAATACATGATATGGCTGCATCTGTCACATGAATTAAAAAGGGTAAAGGGTAATCTACTATCAGAAACTCATATAAGAAATTAAATATGAGGCGGCAATCGAGGGAAAAGATGCGTTTAGCCGTTTTGTTCCATCCCCGTGTACAACAATGAAATATAATGCATGCATATATTCTTTTCCACGAATAAGTCGAGAAGCTTACAGTGAAATGCAAGAAAACATGAGTAAAAAAATGAAAGGTAGAGTAGACTAGTTCTCAACAGTCCCCATTGACGCCGAGTTTAAGGTCATGACCCCATGTCATTACCAGTTCGCTGTCTCCCAACTGAATTCATGTTCAAACGCAAACAAATATGCATAAATCATCATCGAGGAGCAGCAAAATTGCAGTCCTGCTGACGTTTCATTCTGCAAACTCCAGATCCGGATAAATATACAGGTGTCAGTAATATATGTGTATAACATTGGGGCGGTTCAAGCAAAATAACTTAAAGGGGCTTTAGGGATTTTTTTATGCATTCATTTTCTACATGTTCCTCTTTTAGATTCATTTATTAACAAGAATAGGAGGGATCTTGATTATTATTATCATTTTTATTTTTTTTTTTTGGGGGGGGGGGGGGAGAAGGGGCGTGAGCCTCCAACCCCTTCTAAAACCGTTACTGAATTGGAGTTGTACATATCTCAGAGCCCACGGAAGACGGGCTCTATTTCGACCAAATGAATTCCTTTTCTATACCTGCATCTGTTTTCATGTTTTACGATGGCATTATGAATAAGTCTGCCCCACCCTCCCTCGATCACGCGGCAGAAAAAATATTTTAATAGAGATAATTCGACTTTTCGGAGTACAGGGAACCCCAGTTTATGTGGTTTTAAGAGTTATGTGGCCATGTCTAACGACACTTATTTTCAACATAAGACGATCATCCTAAAACCATTCAAAGTCATGTCAATTCATTGCTGATAATTATTGTCAACTCAACGAATTTTGGCTGCAGCCGTGCCAAGAATTCTTTCGTCCACATTTCGGATTTGATACTTGACCTTTACGTCTGCATATCAAGGGTAGGATGACAGAAATCGTTGAGAGTTTTTTGTGTTGGGGGGGGGGGGGGGTCTGAGTAGGTTGTACCGATATGAAGGTCTATCAGTTACTTTTTTTTCTACAGTCGCTTGCTCTTTGCTTTGGTATCGTCTGCTCTGCTGAAGCTCCCCTGAGAGGAAAAAAGGGAATATTGTCTAGTTGGTTTCTTACTCCGCCCACGCACTTGTCTGCTCTCAATTCGTAAAATACAACTGTCTGTCTGTTAAAAACTCGCAGAATAACAGACCTTTCGTATTATTGTCCGAATGGGATGTCATTTGGTCTTACTTGCTACATCAGAATACCACTATTCCTGGATTTCCTTAGCGACGTCTTCCGGAAAGTAAATAAATCAACGTTCTTTTTCAACAAGGTAGGTTAAAATGTAATTAATTGTTTTTTAGTGGGAGTCTCTCATATGCAAATGTCTTTTTATAATCTGTTCCTTTCCTGTTATGTTGTCATTGTGTCTGCCTTTCTGCTCTTCACACTCTCTACCATCCATCTCAAAATTCATAACCCTTTCTCTCTCTCTCTCTCTCTCTCTCTCTCTCTCTCTCTCTCTCTCTCCGTCTCCCTCTGTTATCGCTGTCTCGCAGATCTCTTTCTTTCTCATCATTATTGACCCCTGTTGTTTATAACGAACGAATAATTAATGTTTTATCAGTTATGTTTTTATTTCCATATTGATCGAAGAAATTTCAATAATGTGCGAAATGTGTTATGCTTTGTTAATTGTGCATGGAATATGACTAAAAGCAATTAATCAATCAGTCAATAGCTGAATATTATTATGTGCAGAAGGGGGACGGGGATATACAAACTACTACAATGAGCAAGGGTTTGAAGCCCCAAAAAGGGGGTTTGGGGCTGGGGCCACCCCCTCTCCCACCGTGCTGAATGCAAAGTTTCTACTGCAACATCGTGAGCCTGTTAAAAGCGTAACTCTATTTTGCGGCCTGGATAACTTATTTAGTATATTTTTCTTGAGTTGAGAGTTTTGGCAGACATCCACTGAGGCAGGGAGGGGGCAGGATTGTTCCAGTAAAATTACCTCCAGGTTTGTTTAAGTTTTTTGTAATATATAAAGTGAATAACATTTACAATTGACATATTATGTTTAGGTACTTACACGTTTACTTTGTTGCTAAGTTATATAATACTGCAAATAAGTTTGTGTTTAATTATGTTTATGTAAAAGCATCAATATTGAACACGTTTATTTTATTCAATTGTATGTTATGGTTTGTATTACACATTTGGAGAAATAAAACAAAATTATTTAAAAAAAAATATTTAAAAAAAATATTAAAAAAACACCGCGAATATTTTGGCAAAATTTGTATTTGTATTTTTTGTTTTATCAGTTATTGTTTTATTTCGATATTGACTTTTTTTTTGGGGGGGGGGGATTGCCTTTAGGACATCAAGTTTGTTAATCCTATATTGGGGAAAGTGGTAGAGGTTGTTGGTAAGGTTGCGAGGTAATTTAGACACCCATCGGTCTAGTTACATCTTATCAGTAAATAAGTCATAAAGAAAATCTTATTCACCAAGGGTAGCCTCACCAGTATGGGCCCTACAATTATTATTCCCCAGGCAATGCCAGGTACCCAACTTGGGTAGAGTGGTGGGACCACAGACATTGGACAAACCTATTTGGGTAAAATACCTTATCCATGGAAAGTGAAGCACCGATTGAGGATCGAACCTAGGATCTCTCACGATAACTATGACAAGATGCCATTTTAAACTGACGGCTTACTATGTGAATATTTTTCAAACTGTGGTGATCATGATTTGTTATGAATAAAGATTTCCGAATTGGATGAATCATTAGAGATTTTGTTAAAGTTTTCTTTTCCCTTTAAGCGTGTTGTGATTCAGTGTATACAAAATTATTTCATTGACATTGAAGGCAATGCATGATTCTGCCCTCCATCCAGCGCTCCTGTACATTTCAGATAATGCTGACCCCTATAATCCTCGAACGAATTCGCGATCAACAAGTAACATTCTGATTGAGAGTCCTCGAACACGTTCTCTGCTTGGTCATAGACCCTTCACTGCTTCTACACCTAGAGCCTTCTTCCTCAGTAACTTCGCTCTTGTGAACTGCTACTAACTTCAACACCCAACTAAAGACATGCTTATTCAACATTGATTATACAAAGCAACTTCCCCATTCTTTCTATATAAAGGGGGAAATCATGAACGGCATATTATATATTTCCAGTCTCATCAGCGCCCTTAATACAGGCAGCTAGGAGGGGCGTCCGATCGTCTTTCACAATGGATGGGGGATTAGGGGTACTAACATAAAGGGGCACTTTCTAGAAAAATGGGGCACCTACAGAGGTAACCTCAAGCGGATTTTTTTAATTTTTTTTTTTATAGATGTTTCATGTATACCCTAAATTGTAATTAATATATTATCAGGGATGGTCTTTAATTTTTCTCTATACGTCGTCTAAAATTCTGCTTCAGCACCACAATTTGCGGTTGTGTGTGGTAGTCTGAATAATCATTTGCAAGCGACTGATTAGTTCTCACTATTAGATTAATAAACCCGATCTTGATGGGGTTTTAAGCACACACAATCTCACAATGACAGAATGAATAGTACCAATATTCAATATGCTATAGTTTTGGAGGAAATTTGCTCTCATTCGCTATAAATTTGGGGCACATGTTAGAGTGCTACAAGAAATTTATAGTTTGTAGGTAGATGAGGGGTAAGTGTAGAAATAAAGATTATAGAATAAGGCATTCATTAATAAAAGGGGGCACTTATCAGAATGAAGAAGGCACTTACTTAAAGGGGCGCGTGTTAAAGCAAAAGGGGGGCAGCTCTCGCACCTGAAAAGGGGCAATAATTAAGAATGGGAAAGTGGCATTTAGTACAAAAGAAAAGGGGCGCTTATATAAGTAAAAGGGGCGCCTATCAGGTGAAATAGGGGGCACTTATTAGATTTGAAAAGGGGGACACCTATTAGAAAGAAAAAGGGGCACTTATCTGATATAAAAGGGGCATTTTTCCTACGTAAAAAGAGCATTTTGGGGGTACTTGAACAAATGTGGGGAAGACACTGTGCCCCCTTTACAAACTCCTGGAGTGGATTGGATTGTGCTATATAGCATTATTACTACTGTTAATATTAATATTAGGCCTATTATCATTATCATTATTATTGTTTCGCGCCTTCTTCCTTGTAATACAAGTTCTTTATATATATTTATGTTCCTACTTTTGAATTGAATTGAATTGAATTGAATCATTATTATTATTATTTATTATTATAATTATAATCATCACCATTATCATCTCATCATCATCATCATCATCATCATCATCATCATCATCATCATCATCAATAACATCATTATTATTAAAGGCCAGTACAATACTGTATTGGACAACTAATTGCCATTTCTGCGTTAACAATTCATTTACAATTCCATAAGACTTTTACATTACATTAGCCCAAAGCAGTTCCACCGAATATTGGCAGCAAAATAACCAACTAAAAAAAAGGTACCAATATTAATAGCAACAAGTAGATAAATATTTCTATATGTGTTATCTCTACACCTGGGTCGAGAACAACATCTGTATTATAAAAGAGATTTGAACTCTTAAAAGAGGCAAATGAGTGAACCACTGTACCACTACAGCAATAAAAAATCAACCATGATAATACACTCAACCTGCATTTAAAGAATAAAGGTCAGAGTTCGGTATTTGATTATGATAAATCTAAATACAATGACAATTGAAAGATATCATTGCATTACAGATACGGAATCACGAAACAATCCCTATATCAAAGGGGGGGGGGGGGGTGGGGGGGGGGGGAGGTGGCAACGGCTTCGATCTTCGATCAATTTGGTAAAGAAACAAGATCAATGATCAGATAAGGCAAATACTTTTAAAATCGAATCAATGCAGCGCAGCGGGAGGATTTATAGGAAACTTTAGGAAACGTGCTTTATAGGCATGACTGGTTGGGAAAAACTAAGATGTAGGCCAAAATTATAAATAATTTATGATTACAAATAAATAGCAACGAGACAAAAATCGTGCTGTTGTGTATTATCATGTATATATATATTGACTCTTTATTTTTTTTGCCTGCTTGCCCGTTCTTTTGTTTCTTGGGGGGGGGGGGGGTTTATTGGCAAATATTAAAAAAAATGACGACTAATTTAAACCTGTCGGCCCTTATTGATATTGATTGACTTGATTTGCTTCTTTAAATATGCATTTAATCAATTAGTATATAAGTTAGTTAGTTAGTTAATTATTTTGTTAGCTGGTCAGTTATTTATTTATTTATTTAATTAGTTGGTTGGTTAGTTAGTTGGTTAGTTAGTTATTAATTTATATATATTTATATAAATTATAACATATTCCTATTATACCTACCTACCTACCTCTCCAAGGTCTGACACCCACTCCATGCCCACACACACCTCTGACACCCTTTGACACCCACCCTCTGACACCACCCACACACACAAATTGTTTTGAAAAGCCTACAATACCAGGGTCTCAGGGTCTCACATACAGCAAAGATATGAGACAACGAATAACACACGGGTTTAACCCTGCAAATCTTTTTTTCTTGGGTCAGTTGAATTGTGGAGTACATCTCTCAATGTCACCTTGATCTCTTATGCAAATGAAACCAGAAGATAACCAAATGAAAATCGTTTCTCATTGTCATTTGATGTTGAGATACCCGTAGAGTCAAGACAATAATAACTTCATTTCTCGTGCCTACAGCAAGGGGATATTATACTCACATCGTCTCGATATCTATAAGGTAATGTTTCTCTAAACACATCTCACATCATTTCTTTTGCAGGATTTGTCGTTTATGTTTTGGGTTATATAATGTTAATATGTGTAGGATGATCTTCACTAACTCTTTCTCAGGTCCCGCGGAACGTTTTTCAAAGTGGCGGGTGGGGGAGGGGGGGGGGGGGCTAAAGTATTTACGATCAAGTATAGAGCGTGATGCGTGAAATATGCATCATATGAGTTAAGTCAAATGAAAGAGGAGGATTTAAGCGTTACAAATAATTATGTGTCATTTATTAATTATAATTGTGATTAAGTTACAATAAAACATCGATTATTCTCGGTTTCGTTTTTTTCTGGGACGCACTGTATTGAAATCTATCAAACGTTGAGCAGAAAAGGAGCCGAACGTTAGTAAAAGGTTTTGGTTTCTTTGGTAATCAGCATGTTGTGAAGAAAACAATGCAAAAACGTTGATTTTTTTTCTTCGAATTTTGTGTTTTTCGGAAACCTTATAAAGAAAAGATGATTTTCCCTTTGAAGGTACTATATGTCCCCTTTGCAGGCCAAACTAGAAATGAAAAGGTTAAATTCCAACGGAATTTGGAAGATAATACTAATTTAGAAGTTCCCTCACAACAAAAGGGCTTGAAAATTTCTTTTTGTTGGAAAATAACGACCGTTAGTTGTCGAATCGAATTTAGCGAGCGCGTTCGTTTAATTGAATAGTCTGATTTTCAGACCCTTCTACCGAATGGTAGTACGTTTTGTGCTGCGCAAAGATTCAAGCAGTTTAACTTTGGCCATTACAAAAAGTGGCTTATTGATGTAGAAAAATGCACATGTACCCTTTACAGCTTATTTTATGTATGTTATTACCAAAGAAAAAAAAGAAGTCAGTCAGTCACTCAATAGTGTCTAAACAGTGCATAGTCTAGAAAGTAAACGGGTTTCTTTAATTATTTTGAATACTATAGGACACTGCTAATGTTTAAATTTCACAGAAAGGGCATTCGTGACATATTCATAAGTCATGCAAAGCTGTACATAATTCGATGATGTCTGCAGAAGGGATACACTACCTTTAATACAGGGTTGTAAACTTCACGTTTTTCGGAAATTGCAACATCCTCTGAACTGGTGTATTTTGAATTTTGGATTGCGCAATCCCATGCGTGCATGATTTTTTGCTATGATGTGGTTTAGTCTAGACAATATAATATGTGATTAGTTATATACATCTACAGAGAAGTGATGCGATTTGGTTACTGGGTACCATATTTCTCATTAAATAACAATACGAATAAAGACTGCCATCGACGTACACAGTGGGTGGGGGAAAGGGGCACTGATGCCGGGGGCACGCGCTTCCCCAATCGAAAGGCGAATAAGAAGAGGGTGAGGGAGAGAGGGAGAGAGAGAGAGAAAGAGAGAGAGAGAGAGAGCGAGAGGGAGCGAGAGAGAGAGAGAGAGAGAGAGGGGGGGGGGAGGTTTGTGAGGGAGAAGGAAGCCGAGGAAGGTATAAAAGAAGATGATTGCACCCACTACGACACTCCTCATCCCATATTCGAATCATGTCGTCAACAGCACAGTCAATAATTATATACAATCTGCTAAATTCCAAATAAAAAAAGGCATAATACCCCCCCCCCCTCGCGCACACACGCCCTCACACAGACCACTAGCCAACTTTACTGGATGCCGGAGCCACGCAGTTACTTTCATAAGTTGTCGATGGGCGGTGTTCAATGAAAGAAAAGGGCAATGCATGTAAGCCCTGCTTTAATGACGTCAAATAGGCAAAAATCAATAATAATGCCGAGTGATATTGTCTTAAATTTACTCAGTACCATGCAGGGTGAGATCGTTTTGTCACACTGTGTTCGACTGATATATCTGTCAAAAATCAATAGGACTTAAAAGGTGTAATTTCTATATTTAAAAAAAGAAAGAAAACAGTATATGCAGGAGTTCCAGAGTGAACTAGATTTTGGCGCAACGTTTTTCAACCGAGGTGCCAGTAATTATATTAAAAATAAATATACTGGAATAATGCACCTTCATGAAAACAAAGCGTCAGGAACCGCAAGATGCCCAAATAATGTATACAATTTGGAGTATTTTGACAAGGAAATAGCATTCTAAAGATGATCAGCTGTCTTTTTTTCTCGCTCGCATCGCTCGATCGCAAATTAGAAACGGGATGGTTGAAAAAACTCGCTGATTTTAGCACATAGGCGTAGCCTACCTAGAGTGATTTAAACTTTGCCCAAATGGTGCCTTTTTTAAGCAGGGGAGGGTCCAGGGTGATCGTGACTGTCCGGGGTTCTCAAAAGACAGGAAAGAGTGAAAAAATGCAGAGAGTGAAAAAATCCAGACATGAATTTTATATACCTTTCAAGTTTCAACCAAATAACATACATTCTTTTCACCTAATTATGGATTTATTGATTTTCATGAGGCAAACTCGCACACGCATACACTTTTTTTTTTTTTAACAATTTTGTTTTATTTCTCCAGATGTGTAATACAAACCATGACATACAATTGAATAAAATAAACGTGTTCAATATTGATACACGCAAAAGCACACACGCAAAAGCACACACGCTCAGAATGCGAGAATGTACGGTTGGGCGTGGCCGGGGGCGTGGCCTGAAAAGTGGGGTAGCAGCGCAGATAAATGGGGCAAGGTTTCATTATACTGCGAGTAGAGCTCTGTTATTCGAAAATAGGAAATTGTGACTACGAAATAGAGACAATCACTCATTAAAAGTGTTTGGAAAGCACTAATGCGAAATTAATAATTTCATATCAAAAGTATCTAGACCTATTTCATGTCAAACCCCGGCCCCCCCCCCCCCCCCCCCCCCCTCAGAGGTCGGAATGACCGCATGCGTGTTGCCAAACCAGGGTCAAACCATACATACAAGCATGAAAGTATTATGGTTAATGTGGTTAGCCTGACATTTTCTTCACCGGTCAGTGCTCCCAGGCCAGGAACGATAGGAGGTGATGCGCCGCTCGTCAACGTGACGATTCGCACTCCTAGAATTCGAACACAGCAATATCGGCCGAGTCTCTTTACCTTCCTAGTTCGCCCCCGCCCCCTATTACTAGTAGGCCTATACCATAGAGCTATGTCTTATTAATATAGTAATATACATCTCTATGGCCTATACTATCATTTTTGCCAAGATATTTCTGGCTGTGTAGTCTCATGGTGAAGACGACTCTGTTACGCACAACCAATAATAAGGCTTTGTTCATGCAAACCATGCTATGATTGTGTCCGTGGTCTGAAAATGCTCTACATTCAGTTATAATTAGGCTAAAACCGCTCGCCGAAGTGGGGGAGGGGGGGGGGAGATCCAGGGGTGGTCGGGGGCCACATAGTCATTTGCCCCCTCCTTTAACCTCGTTGGACGGGCATATATATATATATATATATATATATTTAGGCATAATGATCAGGGTGACAGGGGCATATTGTTCCCCTTCAAGAGAATGCGCCACACACTCCGACACAAACTATAATTTCGTAATAATTAGTGTAGTGGGAGCGGGGGCATATACCCACACATTCAATATGGTGAGAGAAAGAGAGAGAGAGAGAGAGAGAAACTGAGGGATGAGAAAAGAAGATGACAGGACCCTTTTCACATCTTTAATATTGGCAGCCTTGTTAATTTGTACTTAGTAAGACCAGTTTAATGCCCCCCCCCCCCCTTCCCCTGGTGCTGGTGTGACCAGCACCCCTCAGTGGTATACGCACAACTGCTGGCATGGAGTAACTGCATGCCCCCACCCCACCCCCCTCCCATCCCACCCCCATTTAACAAAATATGGAAAGAGATTTGAGATAAAAGAGAACAAATAATAATTCATTGGTGTGAAAGTAAGCTTTGGCAAGAAGAACTAAAGAACAAAATGATTTTGAGCACCTGCAAAAGTTGAGGTTTTCCTTGAAATAACTTAAAACGGACGTTAAGGGGTCGACTTAACTAAAATGGGCACAGTATTGGAGGACGAGTTGTATAAGATCTTTTTTTTTATGTAATCAAATCAGCTGCGAGTCCTTTTACCCCGTACACATCGCGCGCATGTTGTCGCCTCTGCACTGCACATACTGCACTGCACTCACTTACCGGTACTGGATCGGAGATCTAGGGATGAATTGACAGTGGAAGTGGTATCGTCGTGTAACTTGTTGAAATTGAGAGTAGACTCCATTTGGATTACTGCCACACTGTAGCTGTACCGTACTGTACTTCGACGCGGGGTAATCAAATTTCGAAAGTTGAAAGTCAGAGAATCAGTCAACGATGCCGAAAAAGAATGCTGCTCAAGGTAAGAAAAAGGCTCTTCACAGTCAGAGTCAGACTTCAGTGAAAGTGTCGATGCAATTGCACTAGCCACTGCATGCAGATGCAGATGCAGCGAGCGCGAGCCAACCTCATTCTTTCTTCTCCATCATATAGGCCTAGATCTAACTTGTTAGACTTCATCAAGTATCATGATCGTGACACTGTCTTCATTTAACATTATCTGATTATACATTCAAATATAGTTTTACTATTTGAGAACTGAGGTCCTGTAAAGTACAATGGCAATAGTATTCTAGACTCTACTCAAATTCAAGGAAATGCATATTTTTTTTTTTTTATGCAACAAAAAATATTGCAAGAGCCAAGAGATGTGATTCTCATGAATTTCATTAAACATATAAATTGATTATTTATTGCATGGTGAGGGCTCATGGTGAGGGTTCATATCGATATACATACATGTACATCCAAACATTCAAGCGCGTAGCCAGGATTTCATTTTAGGGGGGGCGGTAGCTACACGCGAAGCGTGCGAATCACTTAAAAAGCGCGCAAAGCGCGCTCCCTAGGGGAGTGGGTGCAGGGAGTGCAGGGAGTTTCCCCCCTCCCGCGCGAAGCGCGGAAGCTTTGAAAGAAAACGATTCGTTGTACCTTTCTCGACTCATAATCCTTGTCTGAATTCAGTCCCTCCCCTCTCTCGCGCGAAGCTTTGACGTTTCATTAAATTATTAGAGAAAGAAGACTATTCGTTGTATACCTTTCTCGACTCTTAATCCTTGTCTGAATTCTGTCCCCCCCCCCCTCTCGCGCGAAGCTTTGGCGTTTCATAAAATTATTAGAGAAAGAAGACGATTCGTTGTACCTTTCCCGACTCATAATTCTTAATTTGAACTCAGTCTCCCCCTTCCCGCGCGAAGCGCGGAAGCTTTGACGATTCGTTGTACCGTTCTCGACTCCTTTTCCCTTTTTCTTCCTACGTCCTCTTTCTTTTTTTTTCTTCTCTTTCTCTTTTTTTTTTTTTTTGGCCGGCGTTTTGGGGGGGCGACCGCCCCCACCGCCCCCCCTGGCTACGCGCCTGCAAACATTTCTTCCAACAATTTTGATATTGTTTTCTTGGCTGGGGGTGGTGGTGGAGGGGGGGGGGGTGGAGGGGAAGTTTATTTTTACTTGCATATAAAATTAATATGTCGTGTGTCCGGACAGGTTTGCAGGAACGTGATTTCAAACAGTTATTTGACAGGTTTTACAAACGTTTGTACAGTAGGTCTAGACCTACAGTAAGTGATATTTCACAAATCGTCTAAGATTTATTTTGGGCAATAAAGGACAAATATCTACATCTACACTCACATGTAATGATGTATGACTTTTGAGTCTTAGAGTCTAGTTCTAGACTATCTTCATTAAATCGTAAGGCAAAAGTGACAGCTTCGTGTTTCTTAAGCGTCCTGACACACAACCCCTATTCTAATGTCAGTCCCTAATAGTTGTACAAAATACATTTTATCATGCGAATGCAATAACAAACCAGATTAGCCTGTACTTGAAAGTTGTAGGTTTTAAAAAAGAGTGGCGCTTGCATGCCCATTTACATGTACATTGAACTTGGAGTACGGTAAAAGTTACTACGGTACATTTTTCATGTACAATGACATTTCCCAGATATTGAGTCCTTAGGTGTAGAGTTCTACACCTTTGCTGAACTTAAAGAATCATGTCTCTGCTATGCTGAAATTTGTACAATGTATTTATCATTACCTGGTAAACAAAACAAAACAAACAAAAATTGAAATAGAGTCTAGAATTGATGTAGGATTCATAAAAAAAGGAAGAAGAAGAAGAAAAAATCTTCAAATAGGTTGTAGGCCGACATATATGGATGGAAAGAATCGTTCTTAGTACCTTGTGTCCACTTTTGTTATAAAAGGGTTTGAATGAGAAAGAGAATTGGTAATTTGAGCCAATAGAATTTCATAGAAAATCAACCTGCATCTCCCCAAGAAGGGACTGCCCAAGTGCGGTGTGTCATCTGCCAAGTGAAGATTATTTGGGGTGAAGTAGCCCTTTTTTGTTTTGTGTGCATAGCATAGCACACCCCACCTATTATTGTTAAGGTAACAATAGAGAGAATGCATGTTGATCGTTGTACAACGGTGATAACCGGTGCAACGCACTGTCCTTGGTTCAGTGCCTTTCCCATTGATACCTGTGCGTACATGTATGTAGATGGCGGATGTAATGATTATATGGATGCATTTTTTAATTGTGGGGATGATGATTTATGTATCTGTTCACTTTTCTGTTCTTTCATACAGTGTTCTTGTACAGTGTACAGTTGTACACCACAAAAATATTGTTCTAATAAATTGTTTACGACGTGTACCGGTATGTTGTGTTTTGCGTTGTTATTTTACTAGAATCTGCCTGTTGCTAGTTCTTTAGATGTCATGTTAAATTTGGAGAGGCTTGTTCAATATTCTGGTTGTTTACAATTGAAGGTTTTATAGGTGGAGTCAAGCTATTCACCCAATGCCCCTATTTACTATCTGTAGAATACTTTCCTATTCTGTCAATAAACAAACAATTAACAATCTTACGGGTAGGCTACCTATAGACAGACAGTGACTAATAGAAGATTAAAAGGTCTCCTGAATTGAGTGTAGGGGCCTACATGTACTCCCATCCTGGCCACTCCTTGGATGTAGAAACTAGATCGCCACAAAGTCAGTTTGATGGCAAGTGTTGTTGCGCTAACATTGAGCAAAGTTGGACAGAATATATATATATATATACAAATGTACATGTAGTCATGAACATGTAGGTAAGAAGTACTTAATAGTAAATTTCAATCTGGAAAATCACTAAATTAGTCTCTCTCTTTCAATTCCTTCACATTTTTATCATTGTTATGGAGTACCGAAGCTGTGACGTCATAAAAATCTATTTTTAGAAATTCTCTATTTTTTCTTCATTTTCCGAAAGAGCATAAAAAATAATGTCCAAATGTCGAAAAGCAATTGAATAGGCCTATGTTAAGTATTGGCTGAGATATGACCATCTGAATGAATAGATTGCCTATGGGAACTCAGTGTAAGCTCTGGGGGGTGTTTCACAAAGATTTTAAGTCAAACTTAACTCTAAGTTGGACTTAAATATTAAGGAGAGCCATTTGTAGCCTTATAATGAAATATATTCAAAAGCAAAAATTGAAGTATTTTAGACTTTTCGTAAATTCCACATCAAGAACATGAAATCTCCTATGAAAATAGAAAATATGAATGATTTGAATCAACACTTTAAGCCTTTTAAAATAACTTTTACAAAATATTTTTAAGGATGCTAATGGCTTTCCATAATTGTTAAGTCCCACTTAGAGATAAGTTCAACTTAAGATCTTTGTGAAACACCCCCCAGACTCCTAACCATTAGGAGCCAGAGCATTAAAACACTGAGTTCCTATAGGAAATATATTCATTCAGATGGTCATATCTCAGCCAATACTTAACATATTCAATTGTTTTTTGACATTTGGACATTATTTTTTATGCTCTTTCGGAAAATGAAGAAAAAATTGAGAAATTCTAAAAAAAGATTTTTGATGACGTCACACTTCACCACTCTATACCTTACAGGTTTAACAATACAACAATGTGTTTGTAAAACCATGCAGGTTTGAACATTGAACTTTATAGTGTGGTATTTCCCAGTTGTTTGTCAGAAATACTTCAAGCACTGTGATCAAGAACAGGGCTATTAAAGTTGATGTCATGTACGCAAAGTACGTGTACATTGTAGATGTTCTCTTCATGTACTACATGTACATAGTTTTTCACATCTTCTATTAGGGTACAATGTTATTAGTGTTGAAAACTTTCATGATTGGAATCTATATAAACTAAACACTGTTTTTGATGGACAGCAAGAAAATGCTTTGTTGTTGTAATTCTTGAATGCTGGACTTGCCAATGCATAATATGTACGCTGTACATGTACATTACATGTACACGTACCAGAACCTTCTTTAGTTTTGAAATTTTCCTATTGTATTTAGATACAGCTCTTTAAAAGATGACTTTGATCTTATTATCAAGGCCATACAGGTCATGTATTCTGTTTGCTTCCTCCTTACGCTTGTCGCATCTGTCAAAAGAACTGGGAAGGCACTTTGTACTCCCTTGGTATTTATAGTATTATTAGTGTAGTCTTCAGTCATTGACTATTATTTTAAAGATATTTGTCCTCTCAAAAAATGGTGATAATTCACATGCCAGACTACTGCATGTTTGAAGTTTATGTTATTCAAATAAATTATGTCCACTCTGTCTTGTTTAAGTAGACAGATCACCTGTCTCCAAGTAATTTGTACATGTATGTACAAGTCAAGTGTATTGTTATAAGACATCTTCAAATTGTGAGGTTTATAGATTTTTTAATCAAAGAAGATGATGGAGCATACATGTACAGTACATGTACATGATGGAACTGAAATGGGGAAATGATTGCAGGGTGCTTAATAATTACATGTAAGGTGATGTAAATTTCAAATCTACAGTGCTCGCCATTCAATTAAGAATGTATTTACATCATAGTGTCCAGCACAGATAATTTTCCATTTCATGGTTCAGTGCATTTATTTGTTATCAAACTTGCATTGAAGCTGTTATGGAACCCAAGCAAACAGGTCAAAATATTTAATGGTAATTTGACCCCTTTAATACAGGGTCTTAACATAAGATTAGGAACGTGTACCACATTATAATTTTTATGCATGTTCTGAGATTTATGTGTGCATTGTTTGTTGATTACCATAAAATCACCCTTTGTTATCGGAATCAAAGGTTGCTGATTATGTTCTTATTGTGTTTTTTGAGCCTTGCAGAAGCTGGCAGCCACTTGACTCTCAAGTAGGTAAGGCTGTATAATACATGTACCGTGTATATTGTATGTAATTGTACAGTTTCGCCGACAACCCATTGAAATGTGTTTTGCCTTGTTTAAAGTCAACACTCGTTGGGATGTTGGTGAACTTGACTTCTGACAGCTTCCTGAAACAATGCCTTGATTGTCAAAGAGGTCAGGTCAAAGTTTATGATGCTGCATCTCTTGATGCCCTCAGTATTCGTTATTAAATCTTCTCAACTTTGAAAGAATTGGCTGGAGCCCATTCGGCGATATGAGTTTTCATCTGAAATTCTGAACGCTATTTATCTTCATCATATATGCCATTCCTGTTATGCACAATTACTGGTAAATGTACATGTACTTGTTCATCTATCATCTTTACTTGCATTTTGCCTATTGAAAGTTGCTGAAGCAGTGTAGCATTGTTCTTTGAAAGGGCAGGGCACCCCCAAGGTGAGCCAGGCATTCTGCCCTAACTTGTTTGGGTTATGATAGACTTAATACCTGCGGGAGCATTGATTTGAAATTACATAAGTTCTGGTTGTGCAACCTGGCTGTAAAGCTGTTATATGAGCAGTGCAAGGTTGAATAAGCTAAAAGTCTTTGTACATGTACTGTATGTACAAGTTTTATAACTCATTCTTTATGTATAGCCCAATATAAAATGCCCAATATAAAATGCCCAAATAATAAAGAAGAAAAAACATGAAAGTTGATAAAGCAGACTTTTTGTGGTGTGAAAAAGCTTTCATATAACATTTAAATCACGATTGGAAATGAGTCAAAATATTCTCATCCTTTAATTTGAATAATGTAAACATGAAGGACTACAGTGCATGCCATAAACTATTTTTAAACTTCTAGAAATGAATATCCTGTTGGTTAGTGAAAATTACCAGGAAATTGATAACAAAAAGTAAATACATGTACATGTACATGTACATAAAGCACATGGTTCAGTGGCACATCTAAAAACGTTTTAAACTTAAATCACCTTTTTTTGTTTTTTTGTTTTTTTGTTACTGGTATACATAAAAGACATGCTTTAAAACTATTTAAAACACCCCTTATTGTTTGTGTGTTTTCTTGCTTGAATTACTTGGTTTTGCATTTATTGTGGAATGTACAGTAGGCCTACATGATTTCACAGTTGCTTATTGAAATATCTCTCCTATGGGTTTTAACAAAGTTATCGCACTTTAATTGTTTGCACCAGGAACAATTATTCCTAAGTATGCCACAGTCGCCACTGGTGTTACTGTAAACAACTGTGAGAAAATTACCGTGGTGAAAGCATGTTTCTGATTAATAAACAACAACTTTAAAACAATTAAAAAAAATCACAACCCTGTGTAAGTGCTGCATTGATGAACTTGTACAAAATGTACTATGTGTACATGTATGTAGGCTAAATGTGCATGGGATTATTTTCTTATTCATTTTCATGCTGAACATTTTAATAATCATCCATAGCATTTGTTTGTGCATCAATCATGCCCTACAGTAAGCTTACCCACAGCTAATATTTGCTTTTCATAACACGAACGAACAGTCTACAGACCGGGCACTGATTTACGTCAAAACAACCAGCTGTTGCTTTGATCGAGTCCCTGAGTTTAGTAGAGTCTATCAAAACCAGGTGACTGAAGCAGTTTTCGTTCTCACAGTGCAGCTAGCTAGCAAGCGCTCTCTGTCTTGTATTTGTAGGCATTGCCAGTTTGCATGAGGAGGATGCACGTACTGTTCATGTAGTAGGCCTAGATGTCTTCAGACCTTTTTTTAGTGCGTTGAGTTATGTGAAAATACACTTAAGCTTAAAGAGCATTAACATTTTGAGTACCGGGTATTTATAATTTTTTTAATCTACTGCTTGTGCATAGAAATATGCCTACATGTTGAATTTGGTTGTTTATCAAGACTATTGAGCATCTTTCTTTAGCTGTTGGAGCCAAAGCCACTTTTGAAATAGAGAGAGACGGCAGGTAATGTACATGTACATGTACAGTTCTACAGGCATACAGTTTGACTGAACCCCTTATACTCTTTGTGGAGCTCTCTGAGCTCACCCATCCCAACCCTTCCTCAACCTTCTATTGCCCAATTTGTATGTTGTGTCCATACATTTCCAAAAGATTGTGATGTTGAGATGAACTTTGTATTAAATGCACATTGAAACATTTTGAGTGATGTGCAGTGTAAAATTTGATATACTGTACATCCATTACCCCTTTGAGTAATTAATTTTGTTCATCATTTCTCTAGGAGGTTTGTGACATTTATAAAACAATTTGATTTCTATGTCTCTTGTGTTCAGGTGACAGTAAAGACTCTGGAATTTTACTCATTGATGAAAGGACAAAAGCAGTAATGACTGACCAACCAAGACATGCACAAGAAGCTTTCAAGGAACAGGTATGTCTGTGCCATTATTTTCTACTATCCGAATAGGATTGTTTTTGATAGTCATTCTGTATCAGAAAGAATTACCACACCTCTATCACTTTAGTCAAATTGCTGAATAGCAGAACATTTCAATCACAAGAAATTAATTTTAATGATTGAATTTGGGTGAAATACAGATCGTAAGCTTGCGAAAATGAGTCCGTCTTGAAGCCATTAGTATGCCGCCCATCCCCCTTAAAAAAAAACACTTATCGGCAATTTACAGCAATTGCTATGGATTCACCCAAATCGTATAGCCAACTGTTCAGTGCAATTACATGTAGTTTTAGTGGGATGTTTGTTTGACATCCATGTTCAACAAGTGGATGAAAAATCTGTAATTGGACCAAATGAAAGAGAGAAAAAAAGAAGAGAGGAAGGAGGATGGGTGGAACAGAGAAGGAGAGAGAGATAGACGGACAGAGAGAGGGGGGGGGGGGGAGAGATATATATATATATATAGAGAGAGAGAGAGAGAGAGAGAGAAAAAAAAACAGAGAGAGAGAGGGAGAGAGAGAGAGAGTCACACAGACATATAGACAGACTGACAGACAGAGAGACAGACAGAGTAAAAGAGAAATAGAGAAGGAGAGAGTGAGGGAGAGAGAGAGAGAGAAGGGATGAACTTGTAACCATGGTTTGACCTCGTGACCCAGCCACTCACATTTTTGCCTAGATATGCAAGAAGTAGGATGGGAAGTAGATCACATCCTATGAAACAAGTCTTCCTGTTCCGCTCCTACATGTAAATGCACATGTGAAACTTGTTATACCAGTATTCTTAATCCTACAAATGTATGTCAAAACTCCTCCTTTGCAAAGGTTTTAAGAAACTTGCTCCAGTGACTATTGTTCTTCTGTCACCCTACAGTAATTGAATTCATGAATTCAGTCATGGACCAAATACTACAGTACATGTACACTGAACCTTAAACCTATCCTAAAACCAAATTGTAACCCCAACTCTAACCCTAGATCTATTAGATGAAATAAGGCCTAGAGCAATTGCCTCAGGAGCAAATGTTTGACTTGCAAAACAAAAACTATACTGAGACTTTGAATGGTCATTTTGAGTGTCATCAGACAATATTTCCATTAATATCTACATGTATCTATATATGTTAATGCCAGGTCACATACATTTAAGTGTTTACACTATTACAGCGGCATGTGAAATAACTACCAGTATATTAACTATTCTAGTGGAACTATAATAATTTGGAATATAGAGGGTAAACTAATTTATGGAATATAGAGGGTAAACTAATTTATGGAATATAGATATAGATTAATGCTTTTGTCTTGTAAAGATACAAATCACATTTGTATCTTTTCTTCCTCTAAATCGCCCCATCTAACTTCTAAGATTTCAACAGTATGTTTTTTCACATGTACTCAAACATATCATTCCAATTTAGATTGTTTGTTGAAGCTGTGTGCAAACGTTATTAAAATCAAATGTTCATGGTGTGAAAACAATATAATTTTTACCAAATCTCCTTCCTCACCCAGATTGCCAAAGTTCGTGAGTTAGTTCCTTCGCGGAGTAGAGATGATATTGCACTGGTTCTTCAATGCCATGAGGGAAATGTGGATAAAGCAGTACACTCATTCATGGAAGGTAAGATCCTCATTAGAAAAGGAAAAAAACAAAAACCCAAAACAACAACATATGAATATTTTTTCCATGCAATATTGAATACAGTTTAATTTAAAGATAAAGTTGAGTTCTGGTCATGACATGCGATTGCATTGTGAAAGAAAAGGTGTGGAATGGATCAGAAAAGGTTGATCATGTAGCATGTACATGTAAGTATTGGTGTGCACTGCAAGGTTCTGGAGTCATCAAAATCATAATAAATTTGGCCCAGTCTTGGTAAAGTAACAAGAACTGTACACAGAAAGGGACTAGGTACACAAATGGTATTGGGGCTACTTATAATGTACATGTACCTTGATTTACTTATCTTTCTATGCTCATTACTCAGCTAGTTTACATTTTCTACCAAAATTGTGTAGCAGATGACATTTATTTGTAATCTGGAACATTCAGTAAAAACTTTGTTTGATTCTGTGAGAATTCATTTTCTTTTTTTACCAGAACTCCAGTTTATCTTTAAATCTCAGTAATTGGTTGCTGTCATGGATGTTGAACAAATTTGGAGCAGACAAAATTATTATAGGCCTACATTTACAATATTAATGTGATGTATAAAAGCTGCATACTCAGTACGATTGTATGACATTTAGTGACCTTGGTAATACTCAATCATGTATGAAAAAATGAAATACCATCACCCATGTTCAACACTGACTTGAATAGCATAAAGAATTAAGGAATAATGAAAGAGATTGATGAGGATCAGTGCTTTACAATACCTGTTCTTGGCGTAATACGTCAGCAGATGCAATGTACACAAAGTTTCTTTACTTCTGACAAAAGTCAATATAAATGTGAAAGAATAGAACTTACATTCCCAACTTTAAAAGAACTACATGTAATATCCTTTGGTATGCATAAACATACCGGTACTCGCAGTTCATTCCAGCAAAATGGGAATTTTCTGCTAGTCTTCTATTGTAAGCTCCATCACATTTGAGAAATATGTTATCTTTGGGGTAATAGTATATTTGTAAAGCGCTTAGAGACATTAGTATTATTAAAGCGTCATAAAAATTAAATTTTATTATTATTATTATTATGTACTGTAATGTTACTTGTGAAAAAAAAATGCCTTTAAGTACTCTTTAGGGCATGTACTGTAGGCTTCATGTCAGTAAGTGGCTCTACATACAATGACGATTTTGTAGATCTTCAAGGAGGGTTTGCCCAAAATGTGTTGCTCATGTACAGTATACATGTACACTGTATATTCAAATAAAAACAAAAAGCAGAAAAGTGGTTTTAATCACTTCCCAATTAAAAGAAAAAGAGGAGGATGACGAGGAGATTTGTTTGTTAATGTTTCTGATAGAGTCTTAGTGGTCAGGTATTGGCCAATCTTCAATAATCAGCTCAGGTACACATCAACAACTAAATATAAAAAACAAGGTAAGGAAATGATGAGTTGGTTCTGTTTGGGAAAAAAAAGAAATTAATGAACAATGCTCCTCCACATCCTCTTTTTCTTTTAATTTCTTTAAATTAACTGCAGAGGCAAAAGTGAATGTGGCAAGTGTATTGTAGCGCTTCTCATATTCATGTTACCCAGTAGGTCACTACACTGTACATGTAGATCTTTAATAGTACAGTAAGTGTACAATGTATTGTACGGGCAATTTTTTTACCTAAAAATATTACTTTGTGCAGGTCATTTAAATACGCAAATATTTACTGTGTACTGCATTTTTGTTTGTCCATTTGTCCATTTGTTGTTGTTGTTGTTTGTCTTTGATTTTAGTTGGTACAGTACAACATGTACATGTACATGTTGTACTGTACAGTATGTACAAGACAGCATTAAGTTAAAGTGTAAGAATAAACCTGATAGTTGAGCAATGCCTTTCACATGTACCTTGTACATGTTTGTAACTAGGTACCAGTTATTTCTACAGTTCTGTTTTTCCTAATCTTGATATTATGTGTTCCTGTAGATTCTGTTGTTTATAGACTAGTGTGGAACTTTTGAAATGAGTCTAGTCCACATGTCCAGTTTAATAGTCTACAGGCTCAGACCCTCATTTGATACTACACAATTGCAAACAGTATTGGACAGAGCTTTAACCCTCTCCATTTCTGATGTATCGTCAGGAGCAGCAGTACACGGCTTTAAATATTGACCCCGGTCTCCCTATAGTCTTCTAGCTCAGACCTTCTTTTATGTACTATGACAAGGGTTTGTGCCTGCAAACTACCTGTGAGTCCAATGTGTGACGTACAGTACCGGTATCTGGTATTGAATATTGGGTGTTGGCCACAAAGTATGGCCTAGTTATAATGCAAACTTTCCCAAGCGTGGCAGTCTATTGAACCTGACACTTTGCAGTTTATTTTCAAGGCTATGCTGTATGCACATGACTAGTTCAGGAGCCACAAAGAGACAATACTTGAATTCTTTGGTTTAAAAACTTTTAACAATATTTAATAGTCAAGTTCATATACAGTGTAATTTCTGTTTGTATATGTACAGTACATGTAGGTCCATTAATAGATAGTAGATACATGTAGATACAGATACATGTACATGTAGCTACAATGTAGATAGGCTACATATACATGTACATGTTTGTACCTAGATTGGTACATTAAGTGAATATTTGTACCCCACCATGCCTCTAAAGTTGACACTCCGGCCTGTAGGCCTACATGTATAGAATGAGAACATTGTCCTCTTGTACATGCAGTTGAGTTTTAATTGAACTCTGAATATTTAAAGATAAACTTTAGTACTGGTAATGCGATGGCATTGTGAAAGAAAAGGTGTGGAAAGGATCAGAAACAGTTGATCATGTAGCATGTAAGTATTGTTGTGCACTGCAAGGTTCTGGAGTCATCAAAATCATAATAAATTTGACCGAGTCTTGGTAAAGTAACAAGCACTGTACACAGAAAGCTACGGGACAACACACATGGTGTCAGGGCTAGTACTACCTTGATTTCCTTGTCTTTCTATACTCATTACTCAGCCAGTATACATTTTCTTTCAAAATTGTTTGGCACATGTCATTTATTTGTAATCTTGAACATTCAGTGTACATGTAAGTTTTGTTTGATTCTGTGTGAATTAATTTTCTTTTTTTTTTACCAGAACTGGAGTTTATCTTTAATGTTAGTTTGTACAAAAGTATGGTACATACATGTACAGTATTGGCTGAAAGTAAAATTGCATTATAAGTTTGTTTTTTGTTTTTTATGCAAGGGGCCAGGAATAAATTATTGGATAAATGATAAACTGGACTTAAGTGTTTTTTTCCTCTTGTACATGCATGAATATTAACAATAAAAGAAAAGTCCAACCTACAGTAGGAAATCACAGTTTTCATTTCCCCCAAGCTTATTCATGTACATGTACATGTAGGCTATTAAACATATTTAAATAACTTCTCTTTAAAGAATTTTTGTAACCAGCAATGAATCTGCTTTGATGGTGCCGTTTACGAGGGTTCTCTTTCTACTCATAACTCTCCACTATCTAGATTATTACTCATTCGAAGTGCTCTCGATTGTCCTTGACATCACTTTATAGCTCATATTAAAACTAAAGAGGATATGGACCTGACATACATGTAGATTTGCATCTAATTGTCAGTGGAGGTATTTTGCATTGCACCATGTGACAGACAGAGGTGGAAGTCACTGTCATTGTATTCAATATTTGAGGGTAAAGTCCAGATGGGCAAGGTTCTGCTGCGGTTTGTTTGCGCAAAAGTTTGATCTTGGTTCGAATTGAGATCTTGCTGTGGTGATAAGTATTGTTTACAGGTCAAAGACTAGAATAACTCCCCTCTGGTTTGTGGGAAAGATATTGTTTTAAAGTAATTGTAAAGAGCATTGATCTTTGATTGAAAAGTCCATTGTTTTTTAAATAAATTTTATAAATCTTTTACTGGTGTTGCCCTTTTTTTATACGATATTTATACATGTATGTACAATGTAGATGTTTGTGTGTGTAAAGAGGTAGTGGAGGCTCAACAACATTAGGGACTTTTAGATTCGCACGAAGACAATAGGTCTATGCTACGCTCGACGTCCTTATTAAGCACTGCCTTGAATGGACGTCACACGTATTAGTCCACGCAAATCTAAAAGTCCCTAATGAAAGAAAATGTGAAACCTAAGTCTAAGAGACTCCTCAGGATGCAAAATTTGAGAGCTACTGTATTTGAGCCTCATTCAATTTCATGTACATGTAGTACATACTGTATACTGTATCAGTTGTTTCTGGGGATAAAATCATTGTGAGTCTCTGTGTAGTTTGAGTGTGCCGCTCTAGCCCTCTACATGTAGATGTATATATAAACATACATTTGCATGTCCATATACATAATTTATTTAATAAAATGTTATATACTGTAAATACATTACAAAGGACAATGTATGTTGTAGACATAGACATTTATTCCATTTTTTTTTTTTTTGTATCAAGAGTGTCTTGACCTATTGTGTGTATGCAATTGTTGCACAGCAGTTTCAAGAATAAAATGCACAGAGGTACATGTAAGTACATGTGATGTAATAAGAGACATTTTGAAATAAATTTAGGAGAATAACATCTACATTTACTTGTACACATTTAAGCTTGATATTCACATGTAGAATTATACTTCACATACAGTACACAGGCCTGCATCTTCTGTACATACACATACATAAAACAGTAGACATTCCTTTTTGTGTTTTCAAATGTACATGTACATGTAGGCCTATTATTGGAAGCCGGTAAAATACAGTCCAAGAATCTGTCAGTGTTTGCATTAAATTATTAAAGCCAAATTCAATAAAATATGCAATGTGCTATGACATCAAGATATTTGTGACCTTGACAGAATAACTGTATAATAGTTGGCATGGTAACAGCCTACACATCAGTAGCATGTTTGCAATGATCAAGAGTAAGTGCTTTGATGTGTTCGGATGTGTTTCATTGAACTGCCTGACTTGTATGTTTTTCATGTCATTTGAACTTTGTTGAAGTCTGATGCATAAAATGCATCTCTTTTTTGTTGTATGTTTCGTTGAAGTCTGGCATGGTTATAATAGGAGGAAATCAACAAGTTGACAATATCAATTCCATTTCTCTCTAAGTAAAAAATGGCTAGAATACCTACATAACATGCACCCAATGTTTTGTAGAACTATACCTGTACATGTACTGTAGTACATGTATGTAGGCCTATACAACCTTGTTGCCGACAGTGCTTAAAGGTCGCTACACTTTACTCAAGGTTGGTAACAATTTCCAAAGATTGAAAAATTCTTTAAGACTAGAGAGTCTGAACTTTGAATACTGTAAAGTGTAAACATTTTCATAAACCTTCATAAACATTCAAAATTATGACAGTGACAACATACATGTACCTCATTGCATGAACTATCCTTAAAATTACTTGAGTATTTAAAAGGCCATGTAATTTTCAATTTCTTTCTTTATTTCCTTGTTAGATGGAGCCAAAACTGTTTTGAATGAGTGGCAGTCGCATGGCAAGAAGGTAAGTGTGCATTGTCTCAGCTTCAATTATTCCTCTATGAATTATAATCTCAATACATGCAGATCACTGAATCATTTTCCCTCTAAAATTTGCATCGAGGTACCGGTATACTTCATTAGATTGTGCATTTCGCTTCACAAAGAGGTAGAAGTAGGCTGTGCAAAATAGAACAATAATACAAAAAATAAAAAATAATTACCGATATACTGTACATGTACATGTATGTCTAGTTTACCCAGGGTTGCATTGCAATCATAATATTACCCTGGCTTTTTAGTATATACAGAAATGGTGAGGAAAGCTCTGGATAGATGTACATGTATGTAAGGTAGAAAAGCTCTTAGCGGATAGAAAAGGAAATGCATGTACAATTTACTTGTAGATGAACAACATCAATCTCAAAAGAACTCAAACAAAATTATGTACATATTTACACTGCTGGTAGAACATGTTTTGATTTTGTCTTTCCGTACAAATACAAACGGGGAAAAGTAGCTAAACATATATAGGAAAGGTACTACTGTACAAGCGTTTGCAAAACGAACTTGGAATAGATGTATAACTTTTGATTTTAATTGCTTGGTTAAAGTATGGGACCTATCATTTGTCATAGGTCGTGGTTTAAGCGAACTAGCAGTAGATATCAATTTGTAAAATATGCATGACTTTTTTATGTACCCTGGTAAAATATAGGTGACAAGTTCTCACAATATTGGAATACCTGTAGTTATTATCCAAAAGTTTACCACACCCTTTTTGTTTCCCCTTTTAAAGAAATATTTTCAATCGTTTGCATCTATTCATTCATTGCCTCCACGGTCCATTGAAACCCAACTATTATGTTCCAAGAAGGCCACAGGGTATATTGTATGCATAACACATTTATAAAACAGCCATCAAGGTGATCCTTTTGTATGTCATGAGCATGTACATGTATTACTGTATTCCATGATGTTGTGAACATGAAGGTTTCCCTATAGTACACCTAGCAAGGCAAACTTCTCTATCACACAGTTTATGCGGTACATCTAGGCCTACATGTACATGTACATATTATAGGTCATCTGTTTCTTTTGTATTGATGTTTTCCATGGCATCATTTCATCCAATGTTTCCCCCGACACATGTCACACCAGTGAAAGGATGTTTCTAATTTTACCCTCACCAGGAGCAAAGTCAAGGCTACTGGAGACTTTTTCGCATCACGTTTTTGCAATGACCATTCCCTGGTGTACTCCTTGGCTTCCTGCCTCTCTAAAGTCCGCATATTGAATGAATTTGGGGAGGTCATGAACTTGAAACATATCGTTGACCTTTGCAAGCCCTTTCAGTTCCATCCCGTTTGATATCATCAAGAGGACACATGTTATGGCTTGATGTCTGAAACATGCATATTGAATCCATGACAGAATTAGATACTCGAAGGGGAAGTTAACCCTAATATGAAGTTGGTTTTAATAGAAGCAGAAAAAATGAGCCGAACAGGTCTGAAAGTTTGAGCAAAATCCCGTTAAAAATGAGAAAGTTATGAATTTTTGAAGTTGCGATCAGTCAAACACATATATTGAGGACTCTGTGATGTATCTTGCGAGTTCCCCTCCCATTTGCTCTGTAGTTAACAAAGAATTTTAATTTTCCAGAAAATAATTTCCAGTCATACAATGCACCCTCAATAGTTGCAACTGTGTTTTTATACAATCCCTATATGAAACATCTTTTCCACAATCAATAACTAAGAAAATAAAAGTTTATATACAAAGAAAATGGGAAATATTCCAAATCAGATTTTGCTCAAACTTTCATTGCCCTGTTCCTCTGATCTTTCTGATTCTATCAAAATTACCTTAATATAAGGGTGGACTTTCACTTTGAATACCTTCAACTTTGAGGGAACCAAACTTTACAAGTATTTGGGGAAAGTGGGACTAATAAACCCTTTGAAACGGTCCTAACTATCCTAATGCACTCCAGAGTGCTCCCATCCAAGCAAGAAGCTCCTTAAACCAAGGGACCCAAACTATTGTGTAGGTGCAAGAAGCAAGCCAGAACTAAATGTAGAAGGAGATCTGATAATGGGGTCTTAGAGAATATGAGGGAAAGTCAGGAGACAATAACTTTGACTCTTTTCACTTATTTGTCATTGAGATGGAAATTCATTCATACCTTAATACATGTATTTTATTGAAAATACTTGCACTTTGATGGTTCAAATGCTTCAACAGAGTTAGTTTTGAGTTTGAGCCCTACATTGTTTACCTTTAAATGACAAACACATACATATGGCTCTCACTTCTGCATTTCCCATGTCTATTGAAGTTTACTTGTCATGGCATCTGGTGTGATATTCGTGCAACAAACTCCTCAATAATCCATATGTTTACTAATGTACATATTCAAACTGGCTCCTCAAATATGCAGGAAGTGCATGTGTACTTCAGGCACTCACAAAACATCTGTGGATATTTCAAGAGGAAGTGTAAAACAAGACAATGAATTTCCAGCCAATGTTATATTCATTGAGTATTTGTTTGTTTGAGGAGGTGTTGTGGTATGTTGGTTCATTCATTTGACATTCAATGCAAGATTGAAGGTTCAAATCTGTGCCAGGCACTAAAGTCATTTGACATTTGCCACTATCCACCAGGGTGTTATTAAGTGGGTACCCTGTAGAATGTGAAAATCATAGTTTGCTCAGCATTGTGAGTGTCAATAAAATGGCGCCTGGCTGGAATGCTCCCCTGGGAGTAGAGAATGTGCAAACATTCTGTGTGGGCAAGCCTACATGTAAGTCTCCTGGCCGGGGTAATAATTTATATTATCATCTGTAAAGCGCTGACATAAGCTTCTTAAGTACCATTTTTATTATTAGTACAACATTATTATTGTTGATGTACATGTACTGTAGCACTCAAGTCTAAACCCAAAATATTATTATCATTATTATTATTATTTGTTGATGAAGAAATTTTGCCTTTGTTCCTTTGTTGTTGTCTATCCTCCTATCATATTATCTGTTATTGCCCAGAAGTGTATACATGATACTTTTTACACAAAGTCAATATGCTTCTGGTTCTCATCAGCAGACTAGAATATTACCTTGATACAAATTTCAGATTCGGTTCAGTATGCCTCAACATAGAGGGAAGTGAAGAGGTCAGTTTGTAGGTCAAATGTGCGACAAGTTTAATATGGCCTGAGACACTTTATTCAGTGTTAATGTCACATAGGCCAAGGTCAAATAGGTTTGAAGGGGGGGGGGGGGGGGAGCAGGAGTAGCAAAGTATCACTCTGTCAAACTAGACCCATACGTTGCAATGAATTGAAACACCAGGGGCAAAATAAATGCATGTAAACTAAAGTTCATATAATTTTTGTAAGCACTCACTTGATTCAAAGTCTGATGAAATCATATACATTTATATATGTACAAAGTTCTAACTGATATCTCTCTTTCCCATTTCTTTCTCTTTCTATTCCCAGTCTGCAAATAAGAGAAACAAGAAAAAGAAACGAGGCCCTGATGCACCAGATGAGAAATCAAATGGTGGTGATGCTGCTGTAGCTAGTAAAACAGGTAAATATAACGCACTAGAGCAATTCCATGGAAAGTTGCCTAAGACGGGCAACATGCAAGGTACATGTACCGGTATGCTTGTTTCCTCATATTTCATCTAAAAATGAAGCCTCTCTTGATATGACCATTGCATAATGGTGTTACTAGTCACAGTCATATCAGAAAACTTTTCATTCATGGATGGAGTGTACATATGGATAAAACGCCTTTTGTTGTACAGGACAAAGTGCAAGGAGTCGCCCACTGTACCTTTCCTAACCTGCATTAACAAAATAAAACTGCAAAGAAATAATTGCAATGCAATTTTTTTGGATTAATTTGTCCCTTCTGATGTTCATAGATTTGGCTTACTCTGGATGTCAGCCAGGTGTTTTTTTTATTAATGTAGCATCATAAGCATTATACACAGTCAGTACACAGGTCAACAGATACATTTATTGGATGTTTATGATTTACATCTAATATAAAGAAATATGCATTTATGAGCTGAGGATTGAAATGGGTGATATAATTGTTGCAAAATTGTTTTTGAGTTTCTAATAGTGTAACTCTATTATCAAATAAACATTTACTTTACTTGTACATGTATTATAGAGAACTGTTGCTGAGCTAGCGCCATGAGCATCCCTGGACGGTGTGTGCGCTCAATAAGTTTACACTATTATTATTATTATTATTATTATTATTATTATTATCTAGGCCTACATGTATTGTTCAGATGAAGGTCTCCACTGACGTCAGCAATGTGAATCCATTAGGCTCCCCCTCTTCCACCCTTTAAGTAAATATTTGGTTGTTGCAAAATGGGAATAAAAAACATAACAAAGGTTTTATTCAGTTTATTGAAACAGCAGATTCTCACTGGGTGCTTTGGTGGGCCAATCTAGTGGTTCATTGGCTCGAAGATGGTATAATATGCAACTAAATTATCAAAATAGTACCATTGCACAAACACAAACAAAAGGGATAAAAAGAAAGAAAAAGAAGGAAAAAAGAAATAATTTGACATCAAGGAGATATCCTTGTATTCTACACTTATAAGGCTTCAGGTCCATCATCTGGACAGTTTCTTACAGCATAGGCAGGGAGGGAGCAGGGAGATGGGAGGGGGGGGGGAGAGTTACATAGACAGACAGCAGTTATACATACAGGCTTCTGTCTGGTGTAGCCCATACGTTGTTATGGTAGGCAAAGAGAGACAGACAGCTGACAGGCAAGTGAGTGAAGGGACAGTAGTTCATGAAGTAGTCATAGTGACTATTAAAGTCTGGCTAGTGTCTGGTCAGGTTAGTGTTTCCTGTAACTCTGCCATGTCTATGTTTAGTCTGGAAGGGCTGGGAATTTCCTCCAGACAACAAAAAAAAGGTTGACATGTTGTCTGTAGAATCAGAGAAACTGAAAGGAATAGTGTCGTTTTACACACATTATAGTTACAAAATATATGCCTATTGAGTCAGCTGTAGGCACACTCAGCATATATATTAACATGTAATTTACATACCAACAACTGTTTCTAATATTACAACAATGTACATACTGGTATACATGTACTACTTGCTTGTGTATCCTGTTGTCTTTCTTATTATTTAGTTTTTAAAATTCTATATACTGTAGATCCCAATATCATCTGTGTAAAGATAAATGTGAAATATATTTATCATGAAGTTTCATGGACTTTTTAACAAGTTTATGCTATGGTTTTGGTAGGCTGTATGTGAATTTATATTATATTCAAGACATAGTGCAGAACGCACAATGTATAAAATGGTAATACAGGTCACTATGAATATGACTCCTGTTTGGATCATTCTGTTCTAGATATGTGTTGGCTGATTAATGAATCAGGCCTCGCTTCCCTACTCTCTAATGAAACCCTGGGTCATCAAGCTGTTCACACTGGACAACTAATTGAGTAATGAGACTTGAGAGGTGTGAACAACATCTTTTTGAGCACACCATACATGTACATGTATAAGATTAAACAGGGATTAGATCTCTTTACCATCAACTCGGTTAAACATTGTATTTTTTTCGCACATAGTTGGTTGTAGAAGCCGAACTTCAATGTGAAATTCAATGTTTTAGGCAAGGGCCTAGACACGAAAGTGTATCTTGTACATTACCAACCAGATTTAGGTGTCACAATAACATTGCTGCCAATATTAATTTCTTTTCAATATCCACTTTTCAATACAAGAGTATCTATAGCGCAATTTCAGTGATGAGTACCTTTATAAAATCTCTTTCATGTTTGATGAACTGCTGGATGTCATGTGTCATGAAACACAGACATCTGAACAAATACATTCAAGTGAGAAACTCAGGTAAAATCTTAAGAGCTCTAGAAAAATAAAAAGAGCTTTGATAAAAGCAATTAAACATGACAGCCTCAGTTTTTCAGTAGCTAATGAATAAAAAAAAAGATTTTTTTTTAAACACTAAACCAGAAAGTAGCCTCCATGTACGCCTTGTACGTTATATGTAGCCATTACATGTATTATTTACATGTCATCACTCCAGCTATAGGTCCATGAAATATTCAGCGGTAGGTCCATAAACTGTTTGGCAGTGAGGAGACATGGGTTGGCCATTCATGTCACTCTCTAGCACATGATTAAGCCGGAATCGTAATTAGAATGACAGAATTCTCCCCGTGGAATTGAAGCCTTATCAATGAGAGTGCATGATGGCCGATAGGGAACTAACACCTAAAACACCTTGAATTTCAATTTGTTTATTATGGTCTCTAAAAAAAAACCTTTTGACCAATGGGGAATATGCAGCTGTGATCCAAGCCAACTTCAAGTGTCTGCCACGAAAAATAAATTCAGCAAAATAGTTGATATCCAGTCCACGTATGTGATATCTTTATAAATTTTGAATATTCTATCAAGTCTAGAATTCATTGGTACAGATGAAAAATATTTTGATCTATAATTTATCTAATAGTTTAATTAATAGTTACTAGTTTTTCTGTGAGCCCAGAGTAAAAAAAAAATTGACTACCGGTAGATATTGAGAACACCATTTGACATTTTTAATAGTTGTTGATTTCAATATGATTTATTGTTACTTTATGATACATGTATTTATTAAAACTTACGTAGCTTTAACAGTAAAATGTAATGGCACGAAAAGACATGTCTGGAACGCAAGATACATAATTGTTGAAAAATATAATTTTATCATACATGTATACATGTAGAGGTAGAATCACATCGTCAGGAAATGAGCTGGTATTAAAATGCATGCACTATCTTAGTTTTAGGCCTCATCTTACCTTAACTTTCATTCACATCTTGTTGAAATTATGTATAATTGGAGCAAGTGCTTTAAAATACCAGTACATTTTCATAATCAGTTGCCAACTATATTTTTGGTATATTGCCATACATACATGTAGGCCTGTATAGGGAGGGGGGGGGGTGGTACAACACATGACATCAGCCATTAAACATTAAACATTTAGGCGTATACACCTGTAGGTATGATAAGAAGTTAGCTGAATGCCAGAATTTGTGTTTTAAAAAAAACCTTTCATTTTAACCAAGTTAAAGAGAGTGAGTGATGAGTAGGCAGGAAAAGCCATTCATCTGTATCCTTCCGGCTTGTACTTGAACGAACTTAGGGAATTTTTTTAAATGGAGGAAATGTTTCAAGTACATTGTAAAATGTAAACAGCTTGTTTTATCACCAAGCTGTTTTGATCCAACCACAATGCAAGTAGAATAAAGTTTGAAGACAATGTAGACTTTATTCTACAGTACATTAAATACCTCACGGAAAGGAACTGTTATGGGGGATTTATATGTCATTTATAAAATCCTTTAGAATAGTAGGAACAAACATAATCAAACGTGATTGTCATTTAAACCCTGAAATCGCGCTTACCTACATGTACATGTGGGTACAAGCCAAGAAAAGTCAACAAAATGTGCGGTGTGATTGCTCTGAAAATCATATCAATGACATGGGTTTTAGAGATAACAGGAGGATGGCTTTTAGAGCAAAACAAAGTCTATCAGATTTCAGATCCTCAATGACACTAGAAGAACCTTAAATCAAAAGTAGGTCACATGATCATAGGAGCAATGATTGTGATATCCTTATACTTAGGAAACATATATACATGTATATACATTTACTCGTACTGTAAACGATGTTATTTTCGCGTGATTAATTTTTCTCGCTGATCGTCGCCAAAACATATTAGCTGGTTCTTAAACTCGCGTTGCATGCAATTAAGCCCTTTCAAAACACACATTTTTGTGTAAGAAGTCATGCTTATATATTTTGCCGATCTTAGCGCGAAATTTGCGAAAATTAATGTACCTGTACCACAAATATTTCTACTTTTTAGGTGTTTGCCTTGGTCTTGTACTACAGTGTTCAAGTTCTTCTTTATTTGACTAACTTTTCCTCCACAAAAAAATGTTTTAATTAATACATAGATTGTACTTTGAATTTAGACTACACACGTACATTTATATGTAGAATGGGTGACACCGTAATTTAGCCCAGTTGGAAGGCTATGACAATTTGAATTTTCATGGATATTATCCCCAAATGTCATAAAACAAAACTAACACATCATAAGGACAGCTATTTGCATCAATAAGTAGGTGTTTTTCTTAAATTTCATATATGCTCAGTATACGGGTAGCTGCATTTTTATTACATGGCTTATGTAAGAAATTTTCAAAGAAGGCACTCAAAATGGTAATATGAGACTAATTTATGACCAATAACAGATGACTAATTGACTGCAGAAAGAGCTTTCAGGAGACCATAGTTTGTTAACATCTCTCTTTTAGTTCAGTTTGCATAATAATAGTTCCTTTGCAGCTAAGTGCCAGCGCTGCAACTTTAGATTACATACTAAATGCATATCCCTCCTATATTCGTGGCAGTCAGATGTATGTATTGTGATTAATAAGATATTTTTAAAGTAAAAGAAACTAAAGGAATTTTAACTTGATTACACAAAAAAACTTTATGTAATGTGTTCTTTGAATGTAAAAGGTGCCTGCATAGCTCCACTACCAGGTCAACATGGTTTGGGAAGAGGAATAGGATATTCAAAGGTCTGAATTAACCAGGTTTAGCTCCTCAAATTGAGACCAATTTAATCATCTTATCATCATCATCATCATCATCATCATCGTCTTGTATGTTAGATGTATATTAAAATATAATAAAGAATCTTCTTGATTTGACAATCTACCTTTGTGGGGTATTATATGTACCGGTAGGTAGTTTTTTTAATCGATTTAATTTTTGTTTATGTAGTGAAATTTGTGGAAAATTGAAGTATATGTATGAGTATATGTTAACTATTACAGAATGTTGTTATCTCATCTGATTTCAATTTCCACATGACTTTACAGGAAGTGCCAGTGCCACTGCTCAGCCAGTCAACACCCACTCTGCACAACCCACCAGGAACTTCACAAAGCAGAGGCCTCCCTCTTCACAGCAGCAGCAGCCAAGACAGTATCAACAGCCCAACAACAGACGAGGAGACAGGGACAGGGATGGGGACTACAATCGAGGTCGACCCCACCCAAGGGGGCATCCCGGGGAGGGGAGGGGCGGGGACGGGGCCAGGCCTGGAAGACAGCAACCAACCAGTGCAGCTTCTCACCATTTGCCAGCAGAGTCAGGTACAGCACATTCTGGTTTGAATCTTTCAAAGGAAAAACAGAAAAACATTTTGATGTACCACTGTATTATATTTAGAAATATATATGATACCTCCAGCTTGTGATGTACAAACAAATTCCAGTCAAGTTTGTAACCTATATCATTTCATCCCTTATATTTCCCTAAGTTTTAATTTTAAAGCCCCACTGCACTACTTATAGCTACTTGCACCCTCTATATCAAACAATGCCTAAGCGGTACCTGTTGGTCCCCCATGATCCCCTTTTTCTTATGTTAATTGAGAGGTGATTTGATGAGATAGCCACCTGTCAGTGGCCTTGCAGGGAGGTCTAATCCCCCTGGCCAAACTAGTGCAGACGGTGGTCTTTAATTGAAGTCATATTACTGATAGATAATTTTCTGGCAGTACTTTCTGTGTTCCCCATAGATTTCCTTTATGTTATTACTATTTTGACATGTTCTACCAGTTGCATCTCACCAATGTTTCAGTTCAAGATTGACTGAAGATCGTAATAACTTCTTGAAAGTAACTGCCACTTCTATGCTATCTCCGAACAGGTAAACAACGTTCTGAAAAGGGTCACCCCTCTCATAAAACCTCACCTCATGATGACATGGTAGAGAGGTTACTGCCAGCGGAGAGCAGTGAGAAGGTCCATCATATAGACAGTGAACTACACTACCAAGATGCTGCCAAAGCAAAGAAATTAGGTCAGTTGATATTTTATTAAACCATTCCCCAAAAGGCCAAAATAGTTAGCATACAGCTTTAAAAGTAGTCACTATTTTGAAGAATGAAGCTTTATTTGACCAAAGAATATAACCCTGTTTTAAAATGGTGTATAACCCTCTGTAGACAGTATTATTGTTTTGAAGGATGATTGTTAAATATTTATAAAAAAAAAATATTTGTATGGATATCTGGTCGGGGGGGGGGGGGGGGTGCTGAGTTTGAATATATTGCATGAGATGGCGTAAATGAATTTCAATAGAATGGGGTTTAGTTCAGTTTATGTCGACATGTGCTGAATATAAAGTAGCATAAGAATCTCCCTTAATTGATACCGAGTTTGCAGTTGGTGATACATGTAATACTGTGCATATTTTAAATTGTCTTCTATATTTCATTAACATTTGCATCATTGATTAGAATGGAATATAACATTTTACAAGAAATTAGCTTCAATTTAAGGTTTTGATATGATACATGGCTTTGTATTGTTATTCCTTCTTTCAAATATTAAGTAGCAGTACTAGAACGCTTCAATTTAAGGTTTTAATATGATACATGGCTTTTTATTCTTATTCCGTCTTTTAAATATACAGTAGCAGTACTAGAACGCTCAACTAAAGACCTCCACAGAACGTCAATAGCACTAACGAGACACAAAGTTATGCTGCAAGATAAACTGGACCAATCAGAGAAGAGTATACCAAAGTCCTTTGACGAGATCCAGAGGTTTTTGAACGAGAGAAAACTAACAGTTACCAATGAATTCTTAGAAGTGAAGGTAATGCACATGCATTTCTTATATTTAGATATAATTGATTTTCGTAGGAGTTTCTTTAGTGTAGGGGTGATTTTACTATGAGATTCCATTTCTGAAGAGTTTTTGTTAAAAGGGTTCGATACCTCATTAATTGATTTTTGTTCTTTGCAATTTATAACTGTAGTTTGTACCGGCCTGTAGTTACTTTAAACTGTGAATGAAGATACTCACCTTTTAGATAAGTCAAATTTAAATGATGCTTTTTGGGAAGAGAATAAAGTTTCCATTTGATCTCTCTTCATAGTACATGTACATCTCATCTTTTCAAAATATTAAATGTTAGGTTCAAATTTAATGACAAATAGTTGATGACATGGGCATGTTCTTTTGGAATCTATGATATCTATTTTTAATTTTAAAAAGATTTTAAAAAAGATTTAAAAAAAGAAAAATCATATTATGTATTATATTTTCATTAAGAGGTTAAAGTCTGTTATTTTTTTTGTATTGGCAGTTGGTGTTGCTAATAACTCCTTCAGGGCTTGGTTAACTGGAATACCAGTTTTCTACGCTATACTATGTTGGTCTGACTTCATGTGCTATCCATATTACCAAAGCTCTTTACCATTTTGTTCTGGTTTTGTATCTGCAGCAAGAGGCAACTGAGATGTTGGTGGCTCGTGAGGAGCAGGCTAAAGAACTTGAAAGGAAGACTCGTAGAGCAGCTACCATGACAGAGGTGGAAGTCCTAGAACTACGAGCCGAGATCAAGGTACATGCATGACATTAAATCGATCAAATTGTGTCCTGCTATTTTTTTTAAAACTCACTTCAAACACGGAATAATTTTCCTGGTATCGCATCGCAATTTGCTATGCATTTTTGCATGACTGCTATACAAAATATCTTTTATGTAGCAGTTTTCTTCCATAGAAATGTACAGAATTTCATTTGAAATATTTATCCATCGCCTGAAATTGCTAATCAAAAAATTTGAGGAAAATTATTCCCTGAAACATGTTGCAATTTGTATGAAGCTGATCAATCGTGATTTCCCAATGAGGCTTCTTTACTTTTCTTTGAAACTTCAATAATGTCTGCCATGAGCTAGGCGAGTTAGCTATGCCATACTTCCAACAGTACAATATAGACCTCTGTATTCCATTGTCCTGTTGCATAAACTGACCATTGATCGTAACTTTGCCATTGGTGGTAACTTGCATGGAAGCATTGATTTGATTGGCTGTGGAGGGATGTTTCCATCAATTGTAAGTTTTACGCAACAGGGCCCATAAGTAATTTGACATTGTCGTTCTCAACAGGTGTACAGATGAAAAACTCTTTGAAGAGTAAGTCTTGTGTTGATGACTTCTCAATCATGCATTATTCAATACCTGATCACATGACTGAGTCACAAGCTATAATTCAGGGACTCTAGTTCCAGTATAACCTCCATAAGCAAAGCCTTGACCCATTCTGTGAAAATCAGTACACACTGAATATGTCCTATCTATCCTATCTATCCTATCTAAAACATAGGTACCAACATTTATATAACCATGTACTTGTACAGAAAATGAGGTTAGTAGGGTATATTCTACCATTGATGTACAGATGGCTCAGATAATGTTCTGAGATACCACTCTTTTGTTATTTACTTTGTTTGCCTTTTGAAATAAAAGACCACTTCCACAAGGACTTCAGTGTTGTATATTGCAACAGCCGACTCAAGTCTGATGACCTGTAAGATTGTTACAAAGTTTGACCAAAAGTTGTGTGGTTTCTTTTCCTTGACAGATTGAAAATGTTTGCTCAAAGTAGTTTTAAAGGTAAAGACCAGTTATGGTCATGCGATTGCATTGTGAAAGAAACGTTGTGGAATCGATCAGAAAAGGTTGATCATCTAGCATCAAGCATCTGCAAGGTTCTGGAATCGTCAAAATGATAAGAAATTTGGCCCGTTCTTCGTAAAGTTACAAGCACTATACACAGAAAGATGTATATGGGACTACCCTATATCTCTCACAGACCATGAGAGAAACAAATTTACCAAATATATGAATTAGTAGGCGGTTTCCCGGCAAATTTTTTATCATCATGTATTAGTCAAAACATATTCTTTCACATGATTGGTAATGAGAGCTTCCATTTCATATTTTGAAATTGGGGCGTTTCCAATACTGGTCTTTACCTTTAAATGCCTTGGAAGATTGTAGTGCAGTGCAGCATACACTAGGTAGAGGGATATTTCTGCGCAATATTGTATTTGTAAAAATCTATGGAAAAAAAAAAAAGTTTCATTCCAATATTTCCATGTTTGCAGCACTTGTTTTTCTCTTCTCATTCTGAGAGATAAAATCTTTTACAAATTGAATTAGAGTGTTGTTTCCACCTCTCTATGATGTGTTACTTCACGACTGATTGATACTGTTTGGATAATGTGAGACTTGTGAGACAGAGAAATTGAAGTAGGCACATAAGGTCTTCCTGTCTGTGTTTACCAGTCATTCTATGAGGGAAGTAAGGGGGAACTTCTCAGTGGGGGAGCATCATATTGGTCCTTCCTTTCAACATTACAGCTCATTGGGTGGGTTGCTCTGACCAACCTCATTTGTTGAGACTAGCCCGAGTCGTGATTCATCTTTTTAAAGGGTAGCCCGGTTGTCGAGAATCGGTCGGGCTTTGATGCCCTAATAAATTTGTACATTTTTGACAACAGTATAGATGTTTCATCCGATTTGTACATACCTAAAACTTAGCTTGGAATTTCACTCATCATGCTGGGTGAAATTTCATCCCAAATTCATTCTCCAATATAGTATATTTATATCATTTCAATATTAAAGACTATCTATTATTGGATTACCGGTACAGCTGTTTTTATAAATTAATTTTGCTTTTAAATAGCTAGTGAATCACTGTGAGTGTTTTTCTTCTCAAGCATGTAAGTGAGGCCATGTTCATGATCAAACATTTGGGATTGCAATTCCATATGTGACCAAACATGTTTGGGGAAAAAAAGGCTCTGAGAATTGAACTATTTTTGGATGAAAATGAACATGAATTTATCATTAGACATTCTTAAATTAAAGATTTTCTATTGGAGAATGAGTTTTGGCATGAAATCTCATCCAGTCTAAAACATTGAATTGTAGCCCTCTTTCTGATCTGCTCTAGCCAAGTTTTAGGTACGTATGAAATAAATGTAGAAATTAGTGCGTTGGATGAGAGAAAATGGATCCAGACTCGATCATCACGACCGGCGCGAAGTTTACATAATGAAACAGCTCTTTATCAATTATTTTCTCTTCTTTTCTTTGATCTAGCAATTCGTATCAGATCGGAAGGTGGATGAGGAGATCGGCAAGGCTCTGAGATACACATGGAATCCAGACAAGCTTATTGACGTAAGAATTTGATATCAACTTGTTATATTGAATATTTTTGCAATTCATAATAATTTCCATGCCATAACTTGATGCATTTTATATGCATTTTACATGAACTCTTAAAGGGAAGTCCACCATGATATTCAGTTGGTTTTAGAAGCAGAAAAATGAGAGGAACAGGTCAGTGAAAGTTTGAGAAGATTCTGAATAAAGATAAGAACGTTATGAATTCTAGAAGTCGCAATCAATCAAACACAAATTAGCAACTGTACAACATATCTCGCGAGCTCCTATCCATTTTGCTCTATTCTAAAGAAATACAACATTTTTTATTTCCCCTCATCAAAATTTGTAATCATACATGCACCCTATTTGGATTATTAGGATTATTAGGATTATTGCATATATGTTTCTATTCAACCCCTGTATGGAAAAGTCTATTCAGTCATCAATAACAAAGAAAATGAAGGTTTATGAAATTTTATGTACAGAGCAATTTGGAGATGAGCTTGCAAGATTCATTGCATCTGCTCAAGCTTTCCACCAACCTTTTCCTCTTAATTCTTTTCAACTTAATATCAGGGTGAAATTCCCTTTAATGTTACAAGTAAACAGATAATTACACTCTTTTTCATATGAATGACAAAGTACAAGTATAGGAAACATAGCGACATAGCACAGAAACGTGATGGATTCAATAGGTTTTAAAGTCTTGTAATATTGTTAGAGTCATTATGATCTATTAAAAGAAGGTCATTGGCCCCTTGACCTATTGATCCTGGTCTTCATGTCTTTATCTGGTTTGATTTTTCCTTGAGCAGCTGATCAAGAACTTTGCTGAGGTCATCCCCGTCCAGCACCATTACACCACCCGACGTCCTTCCATCTCGTCCCTCTCCAGCATCAACACCATGTCCAGAACCACCTCGGTCAGTGAGGACCATGGAGGACCACTCTCTGCCCGTAGTATCTCCCTCACCGAGAGCCAGGACTCTGCCACCCTGGGGGGCAAACCTCGTCCGTCAAACGATATCGATATGAAAGCTGAGGTGGCCGAGATGGCAGCCAAGCTACAGAGGTCCATGACACAGGTTAGCTATTAATGTGTACTCTTTGATTGTTTTTTCTGTTTACACTGATCTGTTTGTACAACTTGAAGGGATGCCAGTTTTTGGGCCCTGGCGAGTTATTTTCAGACCAAAGTTTAGGCTCTTTTGTGTATAAAATAGCCCATTCTAGGTGATTTTCAGGCCCTCTGATCAATTCTAACTGGCATCCCTGTACTTACATTGTAGTTGTGGTTTTTTAATTCCCTTTTATCAAAGAAATCTTTGGAACCTTTGACAACTCAGGCCCAAATAATTTCAAGAAACCTGCTTTATGGTTATTTTTGACATCATTCATTGTATTTTCTATTTGTCTATAAAGGTGTGTTTGGATTGTACAGTATGAATGTGGAGATCGAAAGAATCACACATTGCCAAAAGTTATACACTGTACTCATGTTCATTTAATTGCCGTAGAGTGGATATTTCAAAAAGGTAATTGTTTTAAACCATTTGAGACCTGCAGGTCCATGTAGTCTGAAAACATGATTCAATCTTTTGAAATGCTCATTTGAAAATGAACCTACTGCAATGGGTCTAAGCAACTGATTTTTTTTTAATGAAGTAAAAAGATTACAGGTGTAGAATACATGTTGCTTGAAATCAACTAATTAATGATATGTAGTGAAGGTCACAATGTTGCAAGGTTATTTCCAGGCACATGAGAACATTGGTTATATGTTATTTAATCACTGGAAATACAATGAAAGGTCAGACTGACACTTTCATTTCGTTCCTATAATTAATACTTATGTTTTTTTATATCCATACAGGGCCGAAAAGGAGGAGCCAGGAACCAAACGGGACCAAACCCTGATAATCAGAAGAGCGGTGATAGGTCACAACAGCCCAACAGAGGCCAAGGGAAAGCGCAAGGTCAGCAGCAACCCCAACACCAGGGTCAAGGGGGACCAAACCCCAACAAGCAAGGTCGAAGCCAGAACAGGCAGGATAAGCCTCAAGGTCAATCTGGTTCAAGGCAGGGTCAGCAGGGGTCAAAACAAGGTCCAGTGTCACAGCAAGGCCAGCCCCCGAAAGATCAGAGGCCCCAAGGTCAGAGGCCTCAAGGTCAAAGACCACAAGGTCAGAGGCCACAAGGTCAAGGTCCAAGGCAGGGTCAGCAACAGCAGCAGAGAAATGAAAATGAGGAGCATGATGGACAGAAGAAGGAGAATAGGAATGCCAAGAGACGGCAGAGCCGCAAGCAGAAAGAGCGTAAGCAACCAGATACCGATGAAGCATCCAATCCACAGGCTCCAAAGGCCACCTCTGTGCCAGAGGATAAGCCAGAAGAGAAGCAAGCAGATAAAAGAACAGAAGTTAGTAGTAATGTGCCTGTCGCTGTCTCAGCTCCAGCTGATAGTCCTCAACCTAGCGAAGTCCCCAAAGTGGTTGATGTGCCAACAGAGACTGGACAGGAAAAGCAAGATCCTCAACCTAGCGTAGCCCCCAAAGTAGTTGATGTGCCAACAGAAGCTGGACAGGATAAGCAAGGTCCTCAAGCTAGCGAAGTCCCCAAGGAGGTTGATGTGCCAACAGAGATTGGACAGGAAAAGCAAGATCCTCAACCTAGCGAAGTTCCTGAAGTGGTTGATGTGCCAACAGAGACTGGACAGGAAAAGCAAGATCCTCAACCTAGCGAAGTTCCTAAAGTGGTTGATGTGCCAACAGAGATTGGACAGGAAAAGCAAGAGGTGAAGCAGGAGTCTGTCAGTGATAGTCATCTGAAGGAAGATGAGAACGTAATAGAGGAGCCTCTCCCGTCCAATGAGATAGACAGTGGGAAAGTAAATGGAGAGATGAAGGAAGAGCATGAGCCAAAGATGACCAACGGACCTTTGAAGAATGGAGATGTCAACATGAATGGGGATATCAAGATCAACGGAGATGTACCCCATGTAAACGGGGACATCATCCCTGATGATGAAGTCAATGGAGACGTAGATGCCCCTCTCCCACAGAGAGAGATCAAGTCTCGCCGCTCACAGAAGATAGAGAATGTAGTCAAAGAAACCAGCACCCTCAATGGAGATGCTGAGCAAACAGAGAGAGAAATTGAGTAATAGTGCTTCGTTTAAATCTAGAGAGGAAAGCTGACCAAATCTACGGGAAGAAATTCCTGAAATTATTGTTTTCACTCTCTACAAAATTGAATGATTAAAGTGAATCATATATTCAAGCATATCTGTAGTGATGCTGCCATGTTCATGAAATGCTGATTTAAATACAACCAAATGTGTGAGAAACACTCATTTGTTATATATTTTAAGAAATTGTCCTGTAGACAGATCTGTCTGTGCCCAAAATTGAGCTTAATGGAAGCAACAATAATGGTTCAGTTCATAATCTTGCAAAATATGCTGCTATCTGTAGATGGAAGAATCAAAGAACTTAAATCATTGTTTTGTTGAAAGGCACTTTTTTTTCAAATTATCTGTTCATGTTGTTTTTCAATAGGATTTGTTAATATAGATTTCTGTGTTGATGGGCAACACCATGGGTTTAGATAAGTGTTATGGGTTATTCTATTCCTGCTCCAATCAACACAAAACATATATACTTAAACATGTACCTTGAATGTATTCCAGCCAATGAGCAACGAGAGAGACCCTTCAATTTACCAGTCTTTCAAAATGCTTGTTATTACGATTCCTGACATAAACAGTCAATAGCATTGATTTCATTATAACCGTGATATTATGTCTTTGGGGACTGCATATGCTGAATAGTTTTCTATGAAAGAGCTGCACACATGCCTTTATATACTAGCTCCTAACTGTTACAAACATTATAATAAATTTATTTTTGTAATCCTTTTAATCTATTATCCAAGACAATGTGACACTCTACACAGTTCTGAGTGCATTATTTTCAAAATCTAAGTCTTTTTGCTACAAATGTCTCTTTTTTTCAATAGCATGCTGCAATCAATATCATAGTACAATAATTTTCGTTCTATGCATTTTCATCTCTGCTTCATGCGATGAGGCGTCTTGAAATGGTTGAACTTTATTTTCCAGTATTTCTGATACGCCTATATGCGTGATTGTAAATAAAATCAGATTATGATATATTTTGCTTCCTTATTTTCATGTTGATATAAAGTTTATATTTTAGTTATCATTTTTGTTGATGATTATTTAGATTTTGGAAAATTATATTTAATGGGACATTCGTGGCTGATTTCTTGCAACTGCTTGATAGAATTTCCGTTCTTCATAATTTCTTTTTTCTCCTTGTAATTCAAGGGTTTTCATTTTGTTCTCTTAATTGATATATATATAGATATATTTATCTACTCCTGATAATTACTGAAAGTCAGCCTTAGGCCAGTCATCTCAATATATTTTTTTATAGCAGAAGAAAAGATCTGCTATGTAGAGTCTCATTGTCATCATGATTGCCTGGAAATCAGTCTGGGATTACATCGAAAGATTTTTTATTTGCAGATTTACACTGTAGAGCTGAGAATGTATGGCAGTCATTATTTTTCATGAATTAGTATTTTTCAGATATCGTCCAGATTTCTTTGCCAAATTGGTGTTGCATGTACTTTATACGGTAGAGGTGAATACAAAATGTACATGTAAAACATATCGATAGTTTAGGTTTCATAATATATTTTCATGTAGAAAAATATGTATACATTTATTCAATCACTTACTTAGATTGTCATATTTTTTTCTCTCAAAATGATATTGAAGAAAAAAAATCTGCTCAGGTATGTTAACAATAAAGTAAGAGTGTAAAAACAGTATACAACATAAATGATACTTAATTCTATTTTGTAATGATTTCATCTACGATATCAAACACTGCTGTACAGAAAGAAATTCATTTATATATATGTGTATATAGAAAAAAGGAATGGTAGAAAGAGAAACTGGATAGGTGCGTGACCTGGTATGGAATGATGTAATGGGTCATTACTCTTGGCACAACAATGGATATTGAGGAAGGAGAACTCATTGCTATAGGAAGCACAGTTTTAAAGATTTAGCTCAGTTGAATGCATCTGTCACTTCTCTATTATGTTTTCTTGTACATTCATGCTCATGACATGACGTAAATAGAAAGGTAGTATGTTGCTAGAGCACTTCACATGAAATACAATAGTAAACATTGAAGCTAAATTTGTAGATTCCAAGTGTATTATGATGTGACTTTTCTTTTCGCTTCCTCTCATTTTGCACTTCAATTTCATTTCAAGTTTTGACTTGTGTTTATACTGACATGAATTTTAACACTTTTTAAATGTTTTTTTTTAATGTATCTTAAGTGCAAACATTTCATTTCCATGTCAGCCAAGTAGGTTTGCAATTAGAGTTGAAGCCTTGTCTATTGACATAGTTGACTGACACAAGATTCTCTCAGCCTTGTACTGCAGTCATCGACTCCAAACCAACAAAGATGGAATAAACCTTACATTACCCTGAGTAGATGATGATGATGGTGATTCTCATCAATTATATGGCACCACATCTCTGTTTAAAAGAAGCATTCAAGGTTCTTTTCTTTATTAGCAGTTGGTTTGGAGTTTATTGGGTGATGTGAATGAGGTAGTACAGTGCAATTTATGCTGCTGTTTGGTGTTTATTGTTATTGTAGATTGTATAAATAAGGCTACATTTGGATACCCTTAAGGCTAGGATATATATCAACCCTACCACTGTAGTTCAAGTAACTGGGAGTAATGGTATGGGTTCTTTCAAGTCCAATGCTGCTCTCCTATTGGTTGATATTCACATACCTAGCATGTGAATAGAACTGTCATAGTTGGAAACAATATGAAATGCCCAGCTGTATTCATTTTGAATCTGATCGGCACAAGCTCAGTAATAACACCTCAGCTGCATTTTACATCATGCATACATGCCAACTGTTCAGATTAAAGAGGAACATTCCTCTTTTTGGGAGAAGATAATTATCATTTTAATGCAGGTGTTCCTCTTCCTGTACAAATTTGTCTGTAGTATTGAATAGGAGAGTTAGGATTGTTCCTCTTTTTTTTTAAATAGCATAATTTGTACAGATTTCTTATTTTTAAATGTTGGCATGTATGCATCATGGTAGGGAAGGTGTAAGGAGAACAAAGTTCATAGTTTTGAATCCTAAGCTGAAAGATGTATCCTAGCTGCTAGCATTATATTGAATGACACATTATATATTTCATTACAGCAACATTGCAAGTACAGGAGCAATATTCAATCCATACATTCCATTTTCTATCTTGTACCGATGCCTTTATTACGTTCCAAGATTGTTAAAGATGTTCTTCGTTATTATAAATACATCTTACTTGTAGTCTGTATTAACCATGAAAATAATTTTCAAAGTGAATTTATTGTTTGCATTCTCTTACTATTGTGTACTTAACACCCATTCATATTTACTCTTGTATTATAAACAATGGAGATATATTTACTCAAAGTTCTTAGATGTTGGCATAGAATATTCAGATTTCACTCTGTGTATGTTGTCATGCCAACATTTTTCTTGAGAAGAAACTTGTAAATGGCATTCAATCCATGTTAAAGGGTTAATGTACTTTCATTTTTCATTGTTTTCATTTTAGGTTTACATGTTTTGCAAGTCACAGAAGTGGTTTCTTAAGTTGGATTCATGTTCATGGCAACACAATATGTCTTTGATATAAGCAAAAACATGAATGGAATATTGTGAATCTGTGAGTAGCCGTTTCTTTGTCAAAGAATAAGAAAATCTAACTTAACAAAGTGCCTTGAGTTATTGAAAATGTGAGGAAAATCATATCTTGAATTTTTACAAGTTTTGAACACCTTTGAGATGTGGCCTTTATTTTCATACAGTCCATTTTTTTAAATTTGTTGATGTGTCAGGCACAAATGATAACATAAAGATGTTCCCTTTCTTCAAGAAATTTCCAATTTTCAAGAAGATGTATATTTCTGTACTTACTATATAATCAGTTATATATTTCATAATCTTTAAGTAAATAGTACTCAAGTGTTCAAACTTGCATCTTTTGTGTTGATTCGAAGTATATACATGTATAGTACTTATGTTGAAAATAGAAATGCTATGTGTTATATCATTTATCTCAAAATGTAAAATAGATACTTGTATTATATTTAAATTGTAAATTTCAATTATATTTCATTTACATTATCATGTAAGTTTACAAATGACGAAATGTGTTTGTCTAATCGAGCACATGCGTTCAACCACTGCCTTTGTTCAAAGAACCAATCCCATCTTTGATTTACAGAGAACATTACCAAGTAAGGGGTTATCTCTGGCAGAGTCAAAACTCTGAGTTCTATATTTCAAGTATTTCTTTTCACCTGAGCTAAGAAAGACAGACATTGTCTGAGTATTTGTAAAAAGCTCTTCAGACCGAGCTGAAACTGTATCAATTGCAAATAACTTAAACTTACCCACCCCTCCTAAAAAAAAAGAGAATTAAAAAAAATAAAGTGAAACAAAAAATAATGTTCCTCTTTTTTTGGTAGTATTTATGATTATTATGCCTGTTGTAATTTCAAATTCTTGTTTGGTATTGAATTTTTTGTCTATACTGAGCTGATTAAGTGTTTACCCTTATGAGAAATTCAATCTTTGTTTACACAATCGCCTGATCTTGTATTTCATAATAAAGAAATATTAGAACGTATCAGATCGTCTTTGGTTGAAGGAAAAAAAATGTGTACAATGACTTTCTCTTGCTTTGAATGTCAGTCTTGTGTTTTGACAATATTAAATGATTCTTCAGGCATAAGAATGTAGAGTTGAAAAGAAGGAATTGATGTGTTATGTGTTTTATTTGTCTGATTTTGATATTTCAGAAATGCCATTGGAGAAAGAGTGAGGGAAAGAGGATGAATTTCATGAATATTATTGTCGTTACTTGTTTGTGTAAACTATAAAGTCAAAATTTATGTTACATGGAATTGATAAAGGTGCATTTATGTTGCTGTGATATACTTTCACAAATCTAATCCGCACAAAATTTGCATAAGTTTCTGATTTTATAGACTGTAGTGCAAAAGCTGGTTGACACATATACATCAAGATTCAAGATAATTTACTGTCTGTTTTAAAAAAATACAGAAATTTGTCCTCCACTGTCAAGTGACATACATGTGCAAGCAACATAAACAATATATACATTTGAGGATAAAAAGAAAATACAATAATAATAATAACGATAATAGCAATAACAAAACTGACATGTAAATTTAAAAACTGGCATTAAAAATTGAATCTCGACAATGCACAGAATGCATGAAATAAATGTGCTCTGAACATTCACCCCTTCTCTCCCAGAAATGGAGTAAAAGGAAAAAACAGAGGCAAGAAAAAATGAGAGAGAGAGAGAGAGAGAGAGAGAAGAATCGCATGGAGTAGAAAAGAAAGAGGAAATGAGAGGGAGAGAGAGAAGGTGACAAAAAACGAAGAGCTCTGGGAGGGAAGAGATGAGGTAGAGAGTACAGGCTTTCAAGAACAGTGACTGCCCATATAAGGACAAACAACGAGTCATCATCGACATTGCAAGCTAGAGATAGACCCTATTATGTTGAAAAATGAAAATTATGTCGACTAAGGGACCTAGCCGTATCCATATTGACACACAATCATGTGTGATGGAACAACAGTCAAACTCCTCACTGAGAGACACCTGAAAAAAAGCAGCTGAACGTGTGATATGGAGTAGACCAGCTTCGCAATGCATTCTAACCAAACCAAATGCGCAGGTACCCGCATTTTAAGCCCACTTTGATTAATAAAAGTTATATGGCGACCAGTAATGATATCAGGCGCGTACACAGGGGGAGGGTTTGGGGGTTAACCCCCCCCCCCTTTGGTATTTTTTTGGTGTAAACCCCCCCCCCTAAATTTCCCTAAACCCCCCCCCCCTTTTGGATTTTAATTTTTTTTTATACACTTAAATGAATGCATTAAGGTTTCAAGTTATAATTCATGCTCACAACAAAATTACATTTAATTTCTGTATATCAGTCTGTATATCAATTAATTTATTCACGCTCCTCAGTATAATAGCAATTTGGCAGCAGCTTGAAAATTGAGGGGAATCTCTCGTGCAATTGATTTCATGCTTGATTGGCGTTCACTTTTCATGAAGCCATACGCATGAAGTCAAACATATATAGGGAGAGTTCACCCATTTCTTCTTTGTATGCAGTTTGTTGCTACGCATCACACATAATATTATTATTATACCATTCTGTACTTTCATTTTAAATATAACGTTAAGATTACAAACAGAAATCGGCACCAAGGAGAGAAATAATAATTGTTTATTCTACGTAAGATACTACGAGCTAGACGCACAACAAATTATTGGTTTGGATGTGCAAGATAAGAGATTGCATTTGATTAACTAAAATATGACATGATTAAAAGCTTTCAAGCATACAGTGATAATATAGACATCAATATGTATATCTTACACAAAGTGCATTTATGTTGCTGTGATATACTTTCACAAATCTAATCCGATATTAAATAGACATCAATATGTATATCTTACACAAAGTGCATTTATGTTGCTGTGATATACTTTCACAAATCTAATCCGATATTAAATAGACATCAATATGTATATCTTACACAAAGTGCATGTTTGCCCATGTAACGTGCTCTACATTTCGAAGCGAAAACGTCATATTGGCTGAGCTTGGTCCTATATCAATACTCCCCATCTCTCTCTCTCTCTCTCTCTCTCTCTCTCTCTCTCTCTCTCTCTCTCTCTCTATACACTTTTACTATGAAGGATAATTTATTACACTTTTAAAAATTGTATTTATCCGTTATAAATGGTTAATATGTATCGGACAAAAAAAAAAGGATGGAAAAGCCGTGGACTAAGTCATGTATTATACAAGTATTCAACATAGGTATGCAGCCGATTATACCTTTACAAAATGTTCGGATAATGATTTCGCGTCTTGTATGACTTTATTGAAATGGTCATAAAATTGCAACGCATTTCCTTTTGAGATAAATGTGTTTATTTTCTCTTTGGTGGGGGGGGGGGGGTGTGATTGGGTCTCGGTCAGTGGTAATAGGATATTCCCTCTTAAATTGCAGATTCTTATGATCATAGAAACACTGAAATCAACTTTAAATTTAGTTTTTGTTTTGTTTTTTGTTTTTTGTTGGGGGCGGGGACGGGGGGGGGGGGGGGGAGTTTTTAGATAGGAATAATAGAATAATATCTTTTACAGCTTTTGGTTTTAATGACACCTTTTCTCTTCGATCTCCAGACAAGAGGCAGTATTATCCTCTCATCTAAGACATTCCACTGTTATTTCCCGCCTTTCATTCTGTCCCCAAGGAGACGGCCGTCTGGTAAACCAATCTGCCAAATTGATTGGTTTTCCATCATAAGGTTGATCCTGTGTATAACCACAAAAATGAAAATAGAAAAGGATAAAATATGACTCACAAGAATACCAAGAAATTAACTACTTGTACGGTTGTACATAATGTACAATAATGACCAAGTTAAGGTAAATCAAACCCCTCAAAAATGTTTGGAAACTCAAAGTCTGATCGATTATATATCTCTTGTCGGAATGCTGCATATTGTTTGAAAAAAAATACATGACTTTTTCATACTAGAACCTCCTGCCTCGTATGTGTGTAGCTCAAATTGTCTAATTTACAAATCATCCTCCGTAAAAACGCTATACGACGACAATGTAACATATTTGAACATACTCAACACTAGTGGCCTACTTTTAATCCAAATGTACATTAATAACACCAATAAAATCTATGCCTAAAAAACTTTAAGAGCAAAACCCCAGACTGCGATTAGAATCTTTATGGCATCAATATGCATCCGCTTTTAGAGGAAAAGAGATAACGCTTCAATAAAATAACTCAATCCGTAGAGGATTGAAGTGACATTGTATACGTAATGGAACATCTTTAGGTTTGTGTGAGAATATGAGCTTAAGTTACAGGAAATGATCAGCCTGTAAGATTTTAGCCGAAATAATGTATACGGGTAGACATGAAATTCACTTAGAGCAACTAAAGGTAATGCAAAGTTTTGGGAAATTTAGAAAATTGAATGAATAATAATTCTTTAAAATGTTGATATATTTGGGATGCCCCTGTCGATGTATTATAAGCACTAGAAAATTGAGCCCCTAAACACTTCTGCTTTCGAGAAATTTGAATAATACAAATTTACCGGTAAATTTCAAATATTTCGTATAGCGCCTAAGGCCATTTTATGGTAGCTGCGACCATGACAATTTCAGAATATGCAGCTCTGAAATATAATTTCCGAACGGGAAAAGCAAATCGGTCGATTGTAGTCCGTTTAATATTTACAATGTTATCACTTTAGACTCGATTCCAACCGCGACAACGATCATTGAATATTGTAAAATCGCATATGCTTTCAATATGTTTATTCATTTGAACCAAATTCATGACCACATAACAAAACTTTGTATTACCTTTAAGGTATAACAATTATTTTCAACTGAGCACAGGCAGATTCCCATACGGACCCCCTCCCCACCTCAGAAACACACAGTTATTTTTTTGCTCGCTATTGATCATAGACTTAATTTTTTTCTTCAAACGTATGCCCCCCCCCCACTAACTGACAATCCCGAGATTTTCCGGAATATAATTTTGTGAATCTTGCTGTAGCTTAGCTACGAGGAGCACGGGGGCACGCCCCATCACATAGGGGAGAGGAAGAGAGGAACGAAAAACAGGAGGGGAGGCAAGGAAATGCATTGATAGGAACAAATATCATATGCCCCTTAACAGGTAGCCTTGTTAATTTCATTCATTCACCTAATAAAACTGCCCCTCCCCCTCTTCATGATGTCAGCGCCCCTCTCGATGATTAGACCCCAAATTTGCCACTGGAAGGATGGGATTTCTTTCTAAAATGCAACAATTTCAGCCGCCCCTCGAAATTACACATGGCCAATTTATAGTTTGGGATTTTAATAAAAGAGAGAAAAATAAAAGATAAAAAGGGAAATTATTTGTACAAACCTCTGTGCTGGTATACTAAACTCTGCTGCCGCATAGTCGATGAACTCTTTGCTATACTTTCTGTTCTTCTCCTGGTCATTGAAGGCGTCGACGCACTCTAGTTTGATTAGCATACAAGGCTCATCACTGCTAAACCTAAACATGACTGCATGTTTGATCATCACAACCACTGCCTGTATGCCAAGAGAACGAACAACACAATGGTAGAGTCTTTTAATAGCCAACTCATGAGCTAACAATTTAAGTTGTTTTCATTTGATAATGTGCAATTATTTCGATTGTAGCACATTGTTATTAATATGATTATTCTTCAGATACTACAGTTTCATTGACTTTGTGTAAATTATTTCTACCACTGTTATCTATCTGTTTGTATTTCTATTTCAAATTGAAACCTAACTGCCTGTTGTGGTTGCAATATTGAAATAGCCTTGTCACCTATTGAAATGTGCGAACATTACAATGGAGTATTATCCGGACATGATTACCACTGATGGGGGTATAACAAAAGGGTGTTAACTCTTTCTCGAAAGCCTTTGCGATCTTGGTAAACTATTTTTTGATCAAACTTGTTCAATATTACAGAAGTATGGCATAATGAGTGACTAACATATTTGTGACTTAACAAATAGTAATGTTACCTCTGTTTTTGGAATTTGATATTATCCCTGTCTTATGACTGCACCTGACTTATGTTTTGTCGTTTCTATTGTAATTAATTTGCGTCATACGTAATACGTGACGTCATCAGAAGGGTATAATGCACTATAACAAACTCTGGAAATAACTGTTGACTGTTGTCTTTATTGCAAATCGCTATATGCAGTCTAATAACTTCTACAACAGGAAATATAATACAGTACATGGAACATAGTCTTATTCCTCTATAATACGTTTTATAAACTGCCAATTGTGTGTGCGAATTCCTCATTAAAAGTCCTAATAATAAGATTTGTTGTCCTCATAATTATGCTGCTTTATATAATATAATTATCTATGAAACACTTGGTATTTCAGTAATAAAGAGACCAGGCACGGATCCAGGATTTTGTAAAGAGTGGGCAAAATATTCCTACAGTTTTATGACAAGCAAAAAGGGGGTCATCATGGGGGGGGGGGGGGGGGCAAATATTGGTCATAATTATGTACTCAAAGTATGCATATTAGGTTTCCAGGGAGGGCTCCTTATTAAAGCCTCCCCCCCCCCCCCCCCCCCCATCCGCCAGTTAAAGTACAATACTGAGAACGAGGCATGTCAACGCTATATTACGTTAGATCGTATAAGATAAGATCATTGCAATAGAAATAGATTATTCTCCCTTTATTTCCTTTTTCGTTCACCATTACCATTGAGCTACATGGATTTTGAATAGTATTTTGATCGACAATGACGTAATATGAATGACTAGATATTCGTAATCAATGATGTAAGTAGGCCTGAGAACGAGGCCTGTTAACGCTAGACGTTAACATGGATATCAAGACACTTTAAACATTCGCCTCATTTCATTTAATAAGATTGTCTTTGCTTCCGTTTTTCTTATATATGTTTACATACCCACTAATCCCGTCAATAGTTACCTCCTATAGATTTTACAGACGATTGATATTACATCAAATTAAGTCTGTTGAGTTGTTTCACCTTTGATAAGGAAAACATTTGACATTTTAAAAAGTGACAAAGAAACATTTTGCATATACATAGAGAATTAATCGCAACATTTCTCATTCGTTCCTTTAGTATAAAAAATGATATTTTTAGCTTTATAAATAATTCAAGTAAACCAAATATAATCTTTGTGCTACTTTTTAATATCTCGAAATTAATATTACAGCTCGACTTACTTTTGATGGTGTACCAAGCTTTTCTGCTGTGAAATTCGCTGTTCTTTCCATGAGTCCATCCGGTAACGAATCAGATGAAACGTTTGAGATTAACTCAATGATTGGCATTTTCCCTCAATGATAAGAAGTTTTCTGCTTCTCTTTTACTTCTTCCCTCTCCTTCTGTCGTTAACGTTTTGCAGTTATAAAGTGCCAAATCCAGGATGCACGGAAAGCCACGTAAGAGAGAAGAACGCCAACAGAGTGTTACAAGTTGATTAAAAGAAGGATTGTGGACGAAACACAAAAGTATTGAGTGATCACTAATGGTATCGAGCTTATCTCGTTCTTACCCGTTCAATTATGCCCGTTCAATTACTTGCCCGTTCATTTATGTAGCGTTCAACTTTCTTACTGGTAGGGATATAGGCCTACATTACCCTTCACCTTGTGAATTAGGGGCGGCGATTTCTTTTCATGACCGGGGGGGGGGGGGGGGGGGATGAAATGCGAGGGACCAGGGATCAGTGGCGTAATGATAAAACAAAATGATGGGGGGGGGGGGCAGAAAAAAATCCGCATCACCCCCACTTTTCCATGTTACAATTCAATTCAAACTTTATTGATTTCAATCCAAACAGATAGGATCATGCTCAATTTTGTTTATACATTGAATAACAAATTTCAAAGTTATAGTGTAACATAGATAATTGAGTGTAAGAGTAAAGATAACAATAACCAGGAATGACATATTACATGCAAGTCCCGCGGAACGTTTTTCAAAAAGTAGGGGGGGGGGGGGAAGTATTTACGATCAGGTTTAGAGCAAAGCGAGCGAAGCAAGTGGAGTGTAAATTGGCGTTGGGTCCAGGGGCATAGCCCCATGAAGCTCAGGGGTTTTAGGCATGCAATAACGGTCAGATGAGCATCCGGGGGTTCGCCTTATACGGCCCCTGGTAGGGTTTCCAGGGGGCGGATCCCCCTGAAGCTCAGGGGTTTTAGGCAGGGGCGGCCGAGCGACTTCGAAAGTGGGGGGGGGGGGGGGGGGAGGCACCAAGAAAAAGGGGCACTTTCTGGAAAAAAGGGCACCTACAAAGGGAAATCTCAAAGCGAAAATATTCAATCTTTTAGACATAGGTATATAACCCTATATTGTGATTACATTATCAGGGATGATTTCAATATTTGTTTCACTTTATACACCATACAAGATATTGCTTAAGCATCATGCATTGCAGTCGGGTGTAATGGTCTGGAAAATCATTTGCAAGCGAGCGAAGCGAGCAAGGAAAATTTTAAATATTTGTGAGATCGCAGAGAGAAAGAGCACATTCTCATAATGGAAGACTGGATAGAGCTTTGGTAGAAATTGCTCTTAGTCGCTTGAAATTTGGGGCGCGTTTAATGATGAGAGGAAAAGGGGACACTTATCAGAAAAGAAAAGGAGCATTTGCCAAAGTACAAAGAGTAATTATCAGAGGTGAAAATGGGGCACTTCTTAGACCTTCAAAAAGAGGCACTCAACCAGGGATGAACTAAGTCAGTCATGACAATAGGAAATGGGCATTTGTCGACGGAAAGGGGGCCCCCATCAGATTTTGATAGGGGCATTTATAGGAGGTGAAAAGATGGGACAGGTCCCTTATTAGAAAGAAAAAGGGGCACGTATCATTGTTAAAAGGAAAATTATCAGAGTTGAGAAGAGGAACTTATTGCACCTGATAAGGGACAATGACCTGATATGAAAAGTGGCACTTATAATAAAGGAAAATGTGCATTAGTTGAAAGAAAATTGGCACCGATCAGATTTTAAAGGGGCATTTATCGGAGGTTATCGGGGCAGTAATCTGAAGTGAAAAGGAGTATTTTCTCGTACCTGAAAAGGGTCATTTACCAGAGAAGGGGCACTTATGGGAAGGGGCTCTTTTTAATGGGGCACTTATCATTAGGAAAAGGGGAACTTAATAGAAAGGAAAAGGGGCAGTGGTTTAAAGAAAATGGACACCGATCAGATTTTAAAGGGGCATTTATTGGAGGTTAAGGGGGCACTTATCTGAAGTGGAAATGAGTAACTTCTCGTACCTGAAAAAGGTCATTTACCAGAGGAGGGGCACTTATGAGAAGGGGAAGGGACTCTTTTTTAATGGGACACTTGTCATTAGGAAAAGAGGCATTTATTAGAAATTAAAAGCCGGGCACATGTGAAAATATAAGGTGCGCTTATCCGAGTTAAAATGGGGGTAGTTATTAAAAGGAGTAGGGGCACTGATCACAAAGGAAAAGGGACACTTGTCAAAGAAAAAGAGGCACCTCTCAGATTTGAATAGGGCAATTATCAGAGGTGAAGGGGGCACTAATCAAAAGTGAAAAGAGGCACTTCTCGCACCTGAAAAGGGGCACTAATTATACTAGAGATTGAAAAGGGCACTTATGAGAATGGAAATTGGACACTAACCCTTATTGCAAAGGAAAACAGGGAACTAGTCTTGTCGAAGGAAAAGGGGCACGTGTCCAAATAAAAGGGGCACTTATCAGAGTTGAAAAGGTGAAGAGGCACTTTTTAAAAATTAATAGGGGCACTTGTCTAAGTAAAAGGGGCACTATTCATATGTTAAAAGGGGCACTTTTCGGGTGCTTGAAAAAGTAGGGGGGCACTGTGCCCCCTGCCCCCCGGGAGGGCCGCCTCTGGTTTTAGGCATTTAATTACGGTCGGATGATCGAGCATATTTTGATACCATATTTGTGTCACTGATATGCAGGTAACTAATTGGAGTGGCCGGGTAAAGGGGGCGTAGCTACCCCAGAATCTAAGTTGGATGAGCAACCTGGGGCCGCCTTATATATGAGCACAATTTTATCAGGCAGTCTCACCTCCCTGATTTTATTTTGTTTCTTCTCTCAATTTCGTGAGAAAATATATAGCGGCGAAACAGCCATCCGCGGTGAAGCGGGGGGGGGGGGGGGGGGGTGGCACTTATTTTCACCCCCCTCGATATACGCCAATGCAAATAGACACCTCCCAAACGCGGACACACCTCCATCGTTTTAAAATCAACAATTTATCATGAGGATCTTATGAGACCCACACCGGGCATACCGATGACATCAGACCACCGGCCCCTAGATCACGGTAGCTCTGTGCGCCGCGCATCGCCCCAGCGAGTTGGTACCCAGCGAGTTGCGTAATAATACGGCATCGTTGCATGTGCTATCGTCTCCATCGTCTCGGCCTGGATGATGAGAAAATTGATTCCAGTAGAAGTAGAACTCCGAGGAAATTTCGGTAAAAGATGTTGCGAGCTGCCATTTCATCATCGTGGTCACGTTGTGTACTAAAACGACGTTTGAGGTAACGCTCATTTCTTCATTTTCATTGAACTAACTAGAATTCTGGCTAAAAAAATGAGAAGCGTCAAAAATCTAGTCCAGTCCCACTCGCTGTAATTTGTGTTCGCCCTTTATTTCACATTGTAGATTGCATTGTAGGTCTATTTGTAGCATTGACATTATCATTCACCCATAGCTGCATTACTATCCTGGCTGTGTATTAAAAGCTGTGCTATTGATTCTCAACATTTCAAACACCACTGTACAAAACTCAACTGCTTTCACTCAAAATCGGTAGATCTAGGTCTACTTTACTTTAGGCCTAGTTCTTGATGACACCCAAATTACAAATACTAAGCAGTAAAATACAAATTTTTCAAATTTACCGATGTTAGGTCTAGAAAGAATAGATCTAGTTTAAAAATTCAAATTGTGAGTCTACTGTCAAATTTGCTGATCAGCCACATCGTCTTTATTACATGCATTTGTGTGTTATGTGTGTATAGACTATGGACTATTCATGAGTGCAATTCTGCCTATTAACAGTACATGTGTAGCGACAAATGTTACAGTGCATTCATTTATAATTCACTGGTATACATATTGTGTTTTTAATCCAAAATGGCCGCTTTAGAAGTCATTGAGAGTTCGAGGATTTGGTATTATGCCATGTCCTCAGAACTGGTTTTAACTCGATTTATTATATAACGATGTTTATTCATTAGTATTTTGATCACATGACCAATTAACATAGATGTACGCGTATTTATTCATAAGTATTTAGATCACGTGCTTAATTAACATACATGTGCGCGTGTTTTGAACCAATCGCGCTGTAGTTGATTGGCGCTCTTCTGATTTTCCTGTGCGGGAATCAGTGAGCTGTTTTAATATTGGTATACACACATGCTGTTATTGTGTTGATATTTGTACCTAGAAAATTGTATCCAACGAGGATTGAACTGCTACGTCCCCGGACCATTCCCGGTGGACGTGCTCACCTATTTACATCTTGTACGTTTTGCAAGATATATTTTGACTCTCTCGATGTTCAACATTGACGACACTTTAATTCACCAGCAGTGAGAATAGAACATTTAATATGATCTAACGTTTTTTCTCACCTGCATTATTGTTTGACAACCTTTTATCATCGACTTCATATATATTGTCTCGACATTTGATTCTTCGACCTGCATCGCAAGTCACTGAAGTTGATCTATTGACATTGACTGCATCATCATTGTATTCATCTGTTAACTGATTCATCATCGCTGTCTTCACCAGTGTCGTCTTCATCGTCGACTTCATCATCGCTGTCTTCACCAGCGTCGTCTTCATCATTGTTGTCATCATCGTTGTCTTCAACATCGTCTTCATCATCGTGGTATTCACCTAGCGTCGATCATCGTCTGCATATCCTACGCGATCGACAACCAGCTCGTCGACCACTGTTCTCGACTAGCTAGTTTCTACATCTACCTAGAAGTAGAACTTGAAGAAGATCTACTTTGAATTCAACTCCAATGACTCACGTAACGTTAATTATATTGTGATTTATGCTTTGCATTGTTTATCATTGTGAGGCCTTATTTTGACTGACTGAGTGCCTGTTGTTGAGTGCGTACGCTTACTAACACATATTTTACATGTTTATAATTGCACTAGTTCTAGGCCTATGCCTGGTCTACTGATCTAGATCTGCTATAGTCTAGATCCACCGATATATTGTTGTATTCTCGTGTTGTGCATTCCGTACACATACACAAGTAGAGATTTGTTTAGCGGTTTCTTGAACCACAATATTTCGTGCCTATGTAAGTAAATCTAAACGCTGTCTAGCTTAGATTTGAGTAGTATTTTCTTGACTGTTATTATTCATGCAGTGTGAATGATATTTAACTGACTTGTTTTAGTACTGTTTTAAGTTGTACTGAACAGCTAGACTCCTGATATTTCGAGACTTGTATTCAGCGGTAATCATTAATACCATAGTGACTAAGTTGAGTCTCCTTTACATTAATGTGCTGTTGGAAGTTATCTATGTTTGATTATTAATAGCAACTACCAAGGGCCTAGTGATAGTTTAATTGTCTGTCACTGTTGAGATAGACAGAAGAGGTTTCTGATAATTCTGTAATCATTGTATCTTATGTGAAATTATAGAATATAGAACCAGTTTTTAACCATAATCAATTTGTCTGGATGTGATCATTTATTAAGTGTTTTCTTGTCTGGAGGGATACTGCTTTTTAGTAGTTTAATTAAAAAAGGGAATTATGTGGGATTACTAGTTAACACGCAACATAGTCCATACCCCATGTAGTTTTCTAAATTGGTGACCCCGACGTGATCCCCCTGAGATAAGAAACATTTAGTTAGATTACCTTTGCTTATTAATATTTTTTTTTTACCATTAGGTAATCACATTTCTTACTGATACACTGAATTTAGATTTGTGAACAGTGGACGTGGCGCGTCGTCATGCCCGCACCAAATACTGCCGAGGAGGGCCCTCCGCCGGAGCATGAGCAGGCGGGAGCCGCGGCCGGGGCTAGCGTACAGGCCACCCAAGGCGTCGGCGCAGTCAGCATTAAGCTCCCCCCTTTTTGGAGGGGAGACCCGGAGGTATGGTTTGCCCAAGCCTCTGCTCAGTTTGAGACTAGAGGCATAACCAGCGAGCAGACCAAATATGCCTATATTATAGCGACATTGCCGTCGGATGTTGCGCTCGAGATCCGCGACATATTGATTAGTCCACCCCCGATCAAGCCTTATACTGAGCTGCGTGCCCTGCTCATATCGCGAATGACCTCCTCTGAACAGCGCCGAGTTCAGATGTTATTGAATGAAGAGGAATTAGGCGACCGAAAACCTAGTCAACTTCTGAGGCGCATGCAGCAGCTGCTAGGCATGCAGCAGCTAGAGAAGGGGATTTTGCGGGAATTGTTTCTGCAGCGCCTGCCACAGAATGTCCGCCTCATTCTGGCATCATCGAGCGACGCGCTTCCGCTTTCTGAGTTGGCCAATTTAGCCGATAAAATTCTAGAAGCGTCAATTCCCGTCACTGGAATTTCAGCACCCAGCGCCACAGTCGCAGCTGTATCTAACTCTAACCCCGATCTTCAACACCAAGTCCTTGAGCTCACGAAAATGGTGAAGGAGCTGACTGCCACTGTCGGTCGCATGCGGAGCCGAAGCCGAAGCCGCAGCATGAGCAGTAACCGTAAGCGCGACTCATCCGGTAGTAAATCAGCGAGCACTTCAGAATTGTGCTGGTATCATGAGAAGTGGGGTGAGAAGGCTCACCAGTGCCGCCCACCATGCACATATAGCAAGCCGGCGGAAAACAACTAGGCCAGGAGGTGGGCGCGACAAGCCTCACTGGCCCTCTTCGTGACGGTCGCTTGTTCTATGTCACAGATAGAGATTCTGGGACACGATTTTTGGTCGATACGGGTGCCGCGGTAAGCGTAATTCCTCCCAACACCGCTGATAAGAGGCACCTTATGCCACTCGTTTTGCAGGCTGCAAACAAGACGCGCATATGCACATATGGGCAGCGTGAGCTCACAGTGTGTATTGGGCTGCGGCGTTCGTTTAAGTGGTCATTCATATTGGCCGATGTTTCGCAGCCTATCCTCGGCGCAGATTTTTTTGAGGCATTACGGCTTACTAGTGGATTTGCGCACCAACCGACTTTGGGATGCCACCACTAGTCTGTCCGTACATGGCATCGCCTCCGACTTACCGTCGCTGAATCTCACAATAGTGCAAGTAGACTCCGATTCTGTCTACAAACGCTTACTTGCCGAGTTCACGGAAGTAACTCGGCCCATGTTTAAGAACTGTCCGTTGAAACATGACGTCACACATAGAATACTCACAACCGGCCCACCAGTTTCGGCACGACCTCGACGCTTAGCGCCGGACAAACACAAGATCGCTAAAGACGAGTTTGGCCGGTTACTCGATTTGGGCATTGTCGAGCCCTCAGACAGTTCATGGGCGTCGCCGCTCCACATGGTGCCAAAGAAGTCAGGCGGTTGGCGACCATGTGGCGATTACCGCGCTCTTAATCGCGTGACCGTCCCGGATCGCTATCCCATTCCGCACCTTCACGACTTTGCCGCACAGTTGCGAGACAAGTGCGTATTTTCCAAAGTTGACTTAGTGCGCGCATATCATCAGATCCCCGTACACCCTGATGATGTGAAGAAGACCGCGCTGACAACCCCTTTTGGGTTATTCCATTTCCGACGCATGCCATTCGGACTACGCAACGCGGCGCAAACCTTTCAAAGGTTTATTGATAGGGTCGTCCGTGACCTGCCATTTGTATTCGTGTATCTTGATGATATTCTTGTTGCCAGCGAGAATCCCGAACAGCACGAGACTCATTTGCGCCAGCTGTTCACAAGCCTCCGTGATTATGGAGTAGTAGTGCATCCTGACAAATGCCAGTTTGGAGTCGAAGCACTAGACTTTCTAGGGCACCATGTGACTGCCCAGGGCGTCTCCCCGATGGATGACAAGGTCGCGGTAATTCGCAAATTTCCGCGCCCTACCTCGCTACGCCAGCTGCGCCGGTTCTTAGGCATGGTTAATTTTTACCGCCGATTTATGCCTAAGTGCGCATCCTCGCTGGCCGCCTTGACTGATTTGCTGCGCAAGCAACCTAAGCGCTCTCGAAAGGCGTTAGATTGGTCCCCTGTGTGCGACTCTGCTTTCGCGGCTGTCAAAGAGGACCTCGCGAACGTCACGATGCTTACATACCCGTCTGTTGAGCTACCTACATGCCTCGCGGTAGACGCTTCCGATCTCGCCGTAGGTGGTGTGTTACAGCAACTCCATGAAGGGGAGTGGCGACCGCTTGCGTTCTTTTCTCGCCGCCTCAAGCCTCCCGAGACTAGGTATAGTACCTTTGGTCGAGAGCTGCTAGCCATTTACCTCGGAATACGCCATTTCCGATACTTCTTAGAGGGGCGTGATTTTTTTGTTTTTACAGACCACAAGCCTCTTACCTTCGCACTCAAGACATCGCCCGATCGACATTCCCCTAGGGAAGCGCGGCAACTCGATTACGTGTCACAGTTTACCTCCGACATACGCCATATTCGAGGCGTTGATAATCAGGTAGCTGATGCACTTTCTCGCACCGAGATTGACTCAGTGCAATTACCGAACTCGATTAACCTGCGTGTAGTCGCGACCGACCAAGTCGATGACGTTGAGCTCGCTGCTCTGCGCTCAGACACGTCAACCTCGCTCAAATTTGAGAAGGTCCTCCTTCCGGAAGGGGACGCGCACATTTGGTGCGACATGTCCACAGGGCATCCGCGGCCGTATGTATCGGTAGCGCACCGTCGATCGTTGTTTGACAATCTGCACAATCTCGCGCATCCGGGCATTAAAGCTTCGCAAAAGCTTATAGCGGCCCGTTTTGTGTGGCGGGGTATGAACAAGGACATTTGTACATGGGCGCGTACTTGCATCCCATGTCAGCGCGCAAAGATCCAACGTCATACGCACTCACCGCTTGGCACTTTTGCCAACCCCGATGCCCGTTTTGCACACGTTCATATTGATCTTGTTGGGCCACTACCGCCCTCGAAAGGGCACATTTATCTGCTGACGTGTATCGACAGGTTCACCCGTTGGCCCGAAGCGATCCCGATAGCGGATGCCACTGCCGAGACAGTAGCCATAGCTCTAGTGGAGAACTGGGTAGCTCGCTTTGGAGCTCCAGCCACGATTACGCATGATCGAGGTCGTCAGTTTCAATCTGCGCTTTTCACTGCATTAGCTAATTTGCTAGTTTGTCGGACCATAGCCACCACGGCCTACCACCCGCAGGCCAACGGTATGGTGGAACGGTTCCATCGGCAACTTAAAGCCTCTCTCAAATCTCAACCCGAGCCGAACCGTTGGCAAGAATACCTTCCTTTGGTCATGTTGGGTATCCGCGCAGCTATTAAGGAAGACATCGGAGCTTCCGCTGCCGAACTAGTCTACGGGACGGCGTTGCGTCTTCCAGGCCAGCTGATAGTGCCTACGCGACACGATACTGTTGACCCCGCGGACTACGTCCAACGCTTGAAGGACCATATGTCTGTTTTAGCGCCTACAGCGACACGTAGGTCACCACAGACCAGTTTTGTACATAGGTCTCTCGATACTTGTACGCATATTTTCTTGCGTATCGATGCTGTCCGTAAGCCATTACAGCCTCCGTATTTGGGTCCGTTCAAGGTTCTCAAACGAAACCCGAAGTTTTTCGTTATTGAGCAAAAGGGCAAGCATGTTTCTGTAAGCATTGATCGACTGAAACCCGCATTTTTGGAAAGCGTTTCGGCTAGGACTACCGCGGCTGACGTACCTCTAGAGGGAGAGCCTACTGTCTCCTCCCCTCTGCGCACAGCACTTCGCGCAACCTCTGCGCCTGCTCCTGCACCTGCTCCTACGCCTGCTCCTGCTCTGGTGAAATCGCAACCTGCTGCGCGTGTCACACGTTCAGGCCGCCACGTCCACTGGCCGCAAAGGTACGTTCAGGTTCACTACATTGAACGTGTCGCATAAATAGTGGTTATTTTCATGTATATTAATGTATTTTGTACATATGTTTCCTTTATATTTTTAATTGTGTATTTTCGCCCCTCGGAGCTTACGCAAGCTCGGGTCTAGTAGGGGGGTTAATGTAGCGACAAATGTTACAGTGCATTCATTTATAATTCACTGGTATACATATTGTGTTTTTAATCCAAAATGGCCGCTTTAGAAGTCATTGAGAGTTCGAGGATTTGGTATTATGCCATGTCCTCAGAACTGGTTTTAACTCGATTTATTATATAACGATGTTTATTCATTAGTATTTTGATCACATGACCAATTAACATAGATGTACGCGTATTTATTCATAAGTATTTAGATCACGTGCTTAATTAACATACATGTGCGCGTGTTTTGAACCAATCGCGCTGTAGTTGATTGGCGCTCTTCTGATTTTCCTGTGCGGGAATCAGTGAGCTGTTTTAATATTGGTATACACACATGCTGTTATTGTGTTGATATTTGTACCTAGAAAATTGTATCCAACGAGGATTGAACTGCTACGTCCCCGGACCATTCCCGGTGGACGTGCTCACCTATTTACATCTTGTACGTTTTGCAAGATATATTTTGACTCTCTCGATGTTCAACATTGACGACACTTTAATTCACCAGCAGTGAGAATAGAACATTTAATATGATCTAACGTTTTTTCTCACCTGCATTATTGTTTGACAACCTTTTATCATCGACTTCATATATATTGTCTCGACATTTGATTCTTCGACCTGCATCGCAAGTCACTGAAGTTGATCTATTGACATTGACTGCATCATCATTGTATTCATCTGTTAACTGATTCATCATCGCTGTCTTCACCAGTGTCGTCTTCATCGTCGACTTCATCATCGCTGTCTTCACCAGCGTCGTCTTCATCATTGTTGTCATCATCGTTGTCTTCAACATCGTCTTCATCATCGTGGTATTCACCTAGCGTCGATCATCGTCTGCATATCCTACGCGATCGACAACCAGCTCGTCGACCACTGTTCTCGACTAGCTAGTTTCTACATCTACCTAGAAGTAGAACTTGAAGAAGATCTACTTTGAATTCAACTCCAATGACTCACGTAACGTTAATTATATTGTGATTTATGCTTTGCATTGTTTATCATTGTGAGGCCTTATTTTGACTGACTGAGTGCCTGTTGTTGAGTGCGTACGCTTACTAACACATATTTTACATGTTTATAATTGCACTAGTTCTAGGCCTATGCCTGGTCTACTGATCTAGATCTGCTATAGTCTAGATCCACCGATATATTGTTGTATTCTCGTGTTGTGCATTCCGTACACATACACAAGTAGAGATTTGTTTAGCGGTTTCTTGAACCACAATATTTCGTGCCTATGTAAGTAAATCTAAACGCTGTCTAGCTTAGATTTGAGTAGTATTTTCTTGACTGTTATTATTCATGCAGTGTGAATGATATTTAACTGACTTGTTTTAGTACTGTTTTAAGTTGTACTGAACAGCTAGACTCCTGATATTTCGAGACTTGTATTCAGCGGTAATCATTAATACCATAGTGACTAAGTTGAGTCTCCTTTACATTAATGTGCTGTTGGAAGTTATCTATGTTTGATTATTAATAGCAACTACCAAGGGCCTAGTGATAGTTTAATTGTCTGTCACTGTTGAGATAGACAGAAGAGGTTTCTGATAATTCTGTAATCATTGTATCTTATGTGAAATTATAGAATATAGAACCAGTTTTTAACCATAATCAATTTGTCTGGATGTGATCATTTATTAAGTGTTTTCTTGTCTGGAGGGATACTGCTTTTTAGTAGTTTAATTAAAAAAGGGAATTATGTGGGATTACTAGTTAACACGCAACATAGTCCATACCCCATGTAGTTTTCTAAACATGTACTATGATGTAGTGCAGTGCTAGTGGTCAACACATTATCATTGACTCTCTATGACTATGGCTATGCTTTGCTGGAGTGTTACCATGTAGAGTCTAGGCACTCCAGCAAAGCATAGAGAGTCAATTATTCAAACCTGTCAAGCATATTTATGTAATGCTATTGGTAAACAAAAACCACAGAGACAATTTCCAAATAAATCTTATTCTTAGTCACCTTGTCAGTCAGTTTTGTTGCTCCCCTGAGAAAACAGCAAAATATATAAAATAAGATAATTAACATTACTTCATTTACTAGAATCAGACCAGCATCTGTGTCAGATATATAGTTTTATATATTACTTCCACAAACTTTTAGCCAATTAGTTGATTACATTTGTAAGAAATTAGTGTATGGTTCTAGAGAGTAGAGTGTGGACATATTTTCAAACATTGTCTCTATCCTAATATTGTTTTCTTGTCTATTTTCAGTGCTGAGTGGAGGAGAAGCTATGCTGTTGTGAGTAAAGCCCAGGAGAGAGCGAAGCAATACCAACCAGGAGACAGGCTCCATGGCTTCTCGGTAGAGAAAGTATGTCACAGTTCCAATCTTCTCTCTTTTACCCCATCTTTATGATTGCATCATCTTTTTATGTACCTGTAGAATGCTGTAGATTATAGATGAACATAGTGCATGATGAGAAGAAAGAGAAAAAGTCACTGAGATATTGGAATCCTTTTCTCCAGCAATACAAGATGCAGTTCTCAAAGTAAAATACTTGGAATGGATATATGTATACAAATTGATGGTTTTGAATCAGCCATTTTCCTAATGTAATCAAAATAAATGCATAAAACTTTTAGTGTGTTGTTACAAATAATTGTATTTCAATAGTCAGAATGCAAATTGCATACATTACGTGTTGTTAGGTAGGGCAAGCCATAATGTTTGAACTACTTAGAAACCATTAATGTAATTTGCATTCTGATTATTGAAATATATTCATCCATAACAGGTGAATGAAATAATTTGTATTGACTAATGAGGCACTTTAACAAAGACTTATGCATTCAATTTGATTACTGTACATCACGAAAATGGCCTATTGGCGTAAGATCACTATCTTTTTAAAGAGATTTTGTGTTTTTTCAAAGCAGGTTTATTGGTATACCGGTATGCTTTATTTTGCCTCTACAAAGTAAGAGTGAAGGAAATGCATGCCAATATTAGGAGGGTGTATCATATTGAATCAGAATAAAAAAGATATATCTTACAAAAAGCCAGACTGCCGACTGCTGCATAGCACAAGTTTTGAATATCTTGATTGTCTGTGCTACTACTGTTTGAATACACTCTCTCTCAGTATCAGAGTTAGACCTCAGACTCAGTCAGGCCAGGTTTACAAATTATGCATCTTTTAGCTATAAAAATCCTCTTAAAATAAACGTGGCATTTAAAAGAAGGCAGTGCAAAATGAACTTTTGCGGTTGTTGCAACCATATATGCAATGCATGAACCTGGCATTTTGAAAAGCCCTAAGGCCTGTGCCAATGATATGCCTCGAGGATGAATTTATATTTCATGTATGCAGGGCAGATCTGTAATTAGAGGTGTTGTGGTCGAGTGGATACGTCACCAAGTCGATCACAAGGTCTGTGGTTCGAGTCCCGCCGCTGCACTAATGTCCTTTGGCAAGACATTGATCTACATTTGCCACACTCCACCCAGGTGAAGTAAATGGGTACCTGGTAGGAATTTATTCCTTGAAACGCAGCGCGCGTAACAGCTGCACTGCTAAAGCCAGGGTAATTATGCTGCATTATTGTAGAGTGCTTAGAGACTTCTGACCAAGTAAGTGTTAGGCGCTATATAAGCACTGTAATTATTTATTTGCCCCTTTACATAATGGCGCCTAGCCCTTCAACTTGGCTGCCCTTTACCTTTTCTAAATATATCTCTATAATCAGAATGTTCATAATCAGTGTCGGATGTTGGTCAAATCTTTGTTGTTTGTTACCAGGTAGTTCCGGTTCCTGAACTGTACCTGACTGCGGTTCAACTCAGACACGATAAGACTGGTGCTCAGTATCTCCATGTGGCAAGAGAAGATACCAATAATGTTTTCAGGTAAAACTTGCCTCTTTCTTTTCTTCTTTTGAAATGTAATTAGAAATAATGTAATTAGAAATAATATATATATGGTAGCCTCTATTTCAAACTAATCTAGGAAACAGTGCATATTCTATGTTTAGGTTTTTTCCTTTTGGTCATCCATCATAAATTTTTGGTTGAGAAACAAGGGGTAACCTGTACCACTCCATCCATAGCTGCCAACCATTCCTATTTTGGAGGAAGTAGTCCTAGTTTTTGGTCTTCAAGCTACTGTTTTGAACCTAGATTCCTCTCTTTTTCTGATAACCTCTGTGTAAAGTGTATACAAAATAGACTCTATTCCTGATTTTGACTTGAGATATTCCTTATATTGCTGTAAAAGGGTGGCAGGTATGCTTCATTGAAGTTGATTCATGTAGGTTAAATTGTTTCAACATAGGGCTGTGACTTGAAATAACTGTGTTTGTCATTGCTTGTTTCTTCCTGCCAGTGTTGGGTTTAGGACCACCCCGATGGATAGCACAGGTGTATCACATATCCTGGAGCATACAGTCCTATGTGGATCTCAGAACTACCCTGTCAGGGACCCATTCTTCAAGATGCTCAATAGATCACTCTCTACATTCATGAATGCATGGACAGGTTAGAATATTAGGGTATAGCGACTCTCAATCCCACCCTCCCTCTCTCACTCACTCTCCTCCTCTCACTCTCTCTCTCACTCTCTCTCTCTCCCTCTCGGGTCCGCAACAACTCCCACAGACGTGATGATATTTACCATCGTATATTCAAAGTATACTATAGTGTACATGTGTTTTTGGAAATTCTTGTTCATAAAAATACAATGTAACCTGTAGGTTGTTGGCTTGTGAGTTTCTTACACAGTGTATTAGTGGTAACCACACCTCATTGTCCCATCTTTTGAGGCATGGGGCATGTAGAATTTGCCCTTCTGCCGATGTCCTTAAAAGGAAGACCAATATTGTCACATGAAACAAGAACTGCAACAATTTTTTTAGCAATGATCCTGTGCTTACCTGTATGTTTTGTTTTCTGTGCAGTGCTCAGTACTGTTTCATTGTTCTGTCATACAGAACAATTCTTATAGCAACCCCCATAGTCAAGTAGTTTAGACACTTGATTGTGGGTTTCAAACCTCGCTTGGTACCGATGTCATTTATCAAGATGTAGATCCTCATTTGTCACTCTCCCACCCTGGTGTAGTACACTGAATACCTGGAATGTTTTGAGCTAGGGTAATATTGGAGCACCTTGAGCACCATGAATATGTAGGATGGTGATTTAAGCACTACAAAAGAAGGCAAATAAATTACATCTTCCATTAAATTATCAATTTTTCTCATTGCAGCCAGTGACTACACGATGTACCCCTTTTCAACTCAAAATGGCAAGGATTTTGAAAACCTTCTCTCTGTCTACCTCGATGCTGTATTCTTCCCAAGACTGAGGCAACTGGACTTCATGTAAGCCCTCATTTACAATCCTAGTTCAATGCCATCAAGAGAGGAAGTGTCGTACAAACTTTAAATACCAATATAGAAAGGTGTATGGATGCATGAGGCAATGATCCAACAATTACTCAGGCTTCATTCCATCATAAAAATATTGGATTAGTTTAGGGATGTGATCAGGTTTTAGGGGAGTGAAAGATTAGGATGAGGAATACTGTATGATGATGATGATCTGAGATTGAGATGTTTTTAAAAATTATTCACACATAAATATATCAGCTTACCTATCTTTTACCATAATGCTGGATAGAATAGTTTAAAAAAAACTTTTTACTTTTTTAAATATATGAGCTTCAAAGTTTACTTTTGCAAGAGGTATAAATATCATACTCTGACTAGTTGAGTAAACTAGTTGGACGCACACTAACGTAACCTCAGTCTCTGTGTGCGCCATTTTATATTATCCATTCTTTTCTTCATACTCCAGGGGAGTGTTTCACAAAGACTAAGATCGATTTTAAGTTGGACTTAAATATGGCAGTCCATTATATTATTCCTTCAATAATGAACTATCAAAAAAGCTGAATTCTGCGGATGTGTGACCATGATTTTGTACGTCCCTTGAGAGGGTTTTTCAGGTCAATTTTATACATTCTGTCCATGTAAAATATTATTTTTGCTCTCCTTCCCATAGGCTTATTACTGGGACCACTTGGTTCCTGTAGGCAATGGGTTATACCAGGGATTAATTAACAAGCTTACATTTTCATTTCAGGCAGGAGGGTTGGCGTTTAGAAAATGAGGTGACAGAAGACCAATCTACTCCCATTGCCTTCAAAGGAGTTGTCTTTAATGAGATGAAAGGTGCCATGGTAATTATTTTATTTAATTTTTGTTGCATCTTTGTATTGATTAAAAAATTGATTGAAATGTAGATTAGGCAAGTGAACAAAGGTATTCCCATCATCTCTAAGTTGGATGTCTCTTAACTGAGATCAATTTAAGTATGAAATTAAAGAGTGAAATGTGATTTATGTATCTTCTTTGCCATTTTCATCAATTTTAAAGTCAATTATGAAGAGTTGTAACTATGCTCTGAATAAGATAAATATCCAATCAATCAAAGGTAAAATGCAGTGTACAGTCACTGGAGGATTTGCACTAGATTTGTATCAGTCATAGCATATATATATAAACAAGAAAAGAAAAGTTATGTGTATTCATAGCTTAAAGAAGGATCTACTGCTCACAGTTTGAATGATATTCAGAAGACAACCAGGGAATAACTGACCCTCCATGCAGTTGTTAAATTTTAGAAATTTTTGTTCATACTTGTAATTAAATTATTGGCAATCATCAATTTTCTTGATATTCATTTAAAAACTTCTTTGTTTTTTATTTCTTCCATTTTTAGTCCGGTCCAGACCAGCTGTTTGCTCACAGTCTTCAGAGTAAGCTCCTCCCATCTCATACATATTCACATAATAGTGGAGGTGAACCAATCAGAATCCCCGATCTAACCTGGGACCAACTCAAACAGTTTCATGCTTCACATTACCATCCAAGCAACTCCAGGTAAGAAGAAATTGTGTTTTTTGTCCCCACAATGATATAAATAAGGCTAATTTTTTTAAATTTCATTTTTATAATGCATATTACATTTTAAAATATAACATCCCTGTGAGCTTCTGCAGGAGTTTTGGATATTATTACCATAGCTTTTAAAAGCCCTGGGAGCTGCTATGGGTGCACAGTGCATTGCAAGGAATAAATCCTGCTATGTACCCGGGTAGGGAGAGGCAGCTGTAAAAATGCCTTGTCTTGAGTATTTACATGTATGTAGTGTTCACCTTTTGACTGAGATGCAAGTAAATGACCATTATACCAATATACTGCCAGGAAACAAATTTTTGGCCCCTTTTTTAATAGAATTTTGAAAAAGCAATGATTTATGAAAGTGTACATGAAGAGAGCAGAAGAACTCATTTTATATATGGCCTGATTTGATGAGCGATGTGAAAATTGTGAATGTATCAAACCCTATTTCAATCCTCAGTTCTAAAGCAAAATGATGTTAATCTTAATCGTCTCCAACACTTTCATGGCAGGTTCTATACTTATGGTGATCTTCCCCTAGAGCGCCATCTAGAGTTGATTGAAGAGAAGGCATTATCCCACTTTGAACGTCTCCAGCCTCATACAGAAGTACCTAATGAAAGCAGATGGGCCAGTCCGGTATGATGTAATGATAATAATAATATATATTCATTTTCCAAATGCATTTTCAGTTTGGTTTTATGACAGGCAATATTCATACCATCCAATGACTCCAGAAGATTTCTTGCCATGTGAACTTAAATAAGCCTTGCTGCAAGTAATCTGGAATGGAATGTCTCCCTGCGGATTTTCCTTTTAACTTTGTTTGTTTGTTGTGTATTGATTAGGAATTCCATCAAACCAGTGTTTGTTCTTTAGTTGTCCCAGGTAAATGTTGGGGGGGGGGGGTGATGGTGATAGTTCGGGGTCAGTCATCTCTATATGATGTAGTGAAGCACATTTCTCATTGTTAGTACATTGTTCACATCAAGGACTGATTCTTCTCATTAAGAATGACCCGTTACCTTGGCAATGTTTCCCATACAGCGTGAGCATACCATGTACTGCCCACCGGACCCTATGGCCCCTGATCCAAACAAACAGACTACCTTGGCAGCCAGCTATGTCATCAAAGAGTAAGCAACAAACCAGCACTAAATTTGGGTTGTACACATGTTCATGAATGTACATGTATATTATAAATTTAATGAAATATTTCATTTTTTGTTCAAATTATGTATACTACACCTTCAGCCTAAAATTGATACATGTATCTTTACATTTCAAGATGTCTTTGTGATGCGATTATCAGATGGATGGCGAATGGTGGATAATACTTATATGGTATTCTAATGATGATATTGATGATAATGGTTATGATAAGGATAATGATGATGATGAAGGTGATGATAATGATGATGGTGAAGACGGCGAAGACGATATAGTTGTGTCCATACATTCACGTGTTCATGTTTGTGGCAATCATGGATCTTGTAATGGTTCCTCTGTTGTGATTGTTCAAGCTTTATAGTTTAATGAATCATTTTTCATGAGTAATAGAATATCTCCTAATGTGACTGTTTTGTCATTCCCTGTCAGTGTGACCGATGCAGAGGAGTTGGTGTTTGGTCAAATCCTTGGCTCTCTTCTGGTGGACGGTCCAACAGCACCCTTCTATCACTCTCTCATAGGAGCTGGTATTGGTTCTGATTATGCACCTTGTATTGGGTAAGTTTGCCCCCCCAAAGAGTATAATCAATTTTGTGATATAAGTATTATATAATTCATGTGTTTTTCTTTGTTATCAATATAATTTTTCTTTTTTTATGTATATATTATTCAATTAATAAATGATGGAAAAGAAAAGAAAAAAAAAAGTTTGCCATTGTTAGCAGTAATAAAGAAATAGTAAAGGCTTATCTCGAGCTTTGAAATTGCATTTTTTCAGTAACTCTCTGTAAGTAGATAGATAGAAAGATTATTTCTTGATAAAAAACAAACATCATTGTAGCGAATCCAAAATGTGATGATTTTACAACGATAGAGTGTATAGAAAAAAGGTAATCAGCATTGATAAAGATAACACTTAGAAATCAACAATTTTGTATTAATTTATCTCAATTTGCTTTATATAAACTAATACAACATTTGATTCAATATTTGTCGAATCTGAAGTAATTCTCAATAGTTTATTATGTGAAATGTGAAGAAAAAAAAGACACAGAAAAAAAAAGAAGGTATTGACAGCACTTTATATTTCTGTGTGAATACCATCAGGTACAGCAGTCAAACAAGAGACTCAACATTTAGTATTGGCCTTCGAGGATTAGCTGAGGAGGACGTGGACAGAGTCAAAAAGATCATTGAAGACACCATAGCAAAAGTCATCAGGTAAGAAACCACCTTCAACAAATTAACAGTTTATAAACTCCTCGATAGATTCAATTCAATTCATTCAAATTGATATTCATTTTCTTCCAATCAATTTGACAACATATTTGACATCTGTTTAAACAATACAATTTATACGTAGGATCATATTTAAGAACTTGTATTATAAGGAAGAAGGCACGAATCCCAGCAAGCATAGCTTGTATTGGGTATGCCAGAATACACAAATACATGTTATACATTATAAGTAGAAGAAAGGGATAGACAAGGAAAAAATTGAGACACATGTTTTGATATACTGAAGCTTATTTTAACCATTTGGCACTCTTCAAAGAAGTCTTTAGGTTTCTGAACATTTGCTTTATATTTTATTTTTGCAATGCAAAATAAGAATGTACTGAACAAAGTGTCTTTGTTTATGTCCAGAGTATGCATCAATTTTTGCTCAAGACTGTTGTCATTTGTCATATTCTGTCATATTCACACAATTAATAAGCATGACCGTTTTTTCCCCAGAAGGTGCACACATAGATTATATATAATGTGAGTATTTACTTTTATTGTTGTGACCAGGACTGGGTTTGAACCTGAGAGGATTGAAGCCATCCTTCACAAGATTGAGCTCTCTAACAAACATCAATCCACTCAATTTGGACTTGGTGTAGCTGCTGTAAGTACTTCTCTGTAACGGAAGATATGCTTCTACCCCTGAATGTGTCGTGGTCGAGTGGCTACGTCGCCGGACTGCCGATCACAAGGTCTGCGGTTCGAGTCCCGCTGCGGCACTAATTTGCCACACTCAACCCAGGTGATGTAAAAAATGGGCACCTGGCAGGAATTGATTCCTTAAAATGCTGGAGCGATGGCATCTAGGCTAAAGTCGGGGTAATAATAAAATGCGCCTCGGAATTGAATTTCTAGATAGAGGGCGCTTTAGAAATGCCTATTATTATTATTATCATTATTATTAATATGCAGTTGGAGATATTGTATTGTTAGTCTGTGATCTGCCTTTGCATGAAAACAAAATTTGATCGGTGCATTGGAAGCCCAAAGGCATTCTGTGAGATCATATGGTGTTTTTGTCTTCCTAAGTCTAATAATGCTTGTTTTATTATAGAAAAATAATTTTAGTTATTTGTAGAATTAATCAATGCACATAAACTTGAATGGCGAATAAAATGTGTGGGAATGAAATGTGAAATATAATTTTTCGCCTACGAGTATGTTCTAACAAAATTTATTTGAGAAGTTTACATTTTTAAAGTCACTGTTTGTTTAATTCTACCATTCATTAGTGTTACATTTAATAACTTACACTTTTTAATAGTGTAAATGAAAAGATTATGGGTGTCTTCTCTGAAGTTGGGAAAGTAAAAAACATTTATCTGTTGTGTCTTAGGCTTTAATGCCAAGTTGGAACCATGGCAATGACCCCTCAACCAACTTGAAGATCACTCAGCTTGTTGACAGCTTCAAAGCCAAGGTGGCCGCTGACCCCAACTACCTGCAGTCAAAGGTCAAAGAGTATTTCCAGGACAACCAGCACAAGCTTTGGCTTACCATGAAGCCACAGGAGGATTATGTGGAGGAACAGGAGAGAGAAGAGAAGGAGAAACTGGATGGAATGGTTGCCAAATTGACAGAGACTGACAAGATGGATATCTATGAAAGAGGTAAGATAATGATCATGATGATGTTGAACCACGGAAAGGGGTTATGGAAAGGGAGGATGAAACAAAGGAAAAAGAGAGAGGGAGAGATAGAGAGATTCTTGATGGAATGGTTGCCAGATTAACAGAGGCCGATGAGGATATCGTCCCTATTTACACGAAGTGACGGTAGTGAGGAAAATCGTAACGCAAAGTGAATGCAATTTTTTTTCACTACCGTCACTTCGTGAAAACAGCGACGATATGTATGAGAGAGGTAAGATGATGATGATGATGATGATGATGATGATGATAAAAAAGGTGATAATGATGATGATAATGGATATGATGATGTTGATGATGACGAGGATGACGATGATGGTGATGATAATGAATTTGGAGAAAAGGGAAGGAGGGGAATGGTGGGGGAGAAAGCGAGAGAAGAAAGAGAGAAAGAGAGAGAGAGAGAGAGAGAGAGAGAGATATACAAAGAGACAGAGAGAGAAAGAGAGAGATGGAGGGAAAGAGACGGAGGAGCGAGAAAAGAGAGAGAAAGAGATGGAAATGTTTTTTATAACCATAGTGCTTCAGACAGGGGAAAATGAGATACTTGAACTATACATGTAGCTGAACAAAAACTTTACAAAAAAAATTGGAATTTGATCCTGGATTTTCTTAATAACTGGCTGATGTAATAACACTCTCATTTAATTTCCCCAATTATGGTTACATTGTTTGGAGCCTCAAGGGCATTATATGTAATACTTTAACAGAACAATACCCTTATGGCTCCAAAAGTTCAGGTTGTGATGAATAACATTGGATAAGAATTTTTGTTTGATTGATCTTATTAGGATTGGAATTGGCTGAAGAGCAGAAGAGAGAGGAAGACATGACCTGCTTGCCGAGTTTAAAGGTCAGCGACATTGATGCCAAGGCCAAGAGGACTGCAGTGGAGACTAGACATATGGGTATGAAAACTACATTGAAACTTGTGTTGCTGTTTGTATAGTACATATCTGTTGACATTAATATTTTGAGTTTACTGCAGTGAAACCTTTATAAAGACCACTCCAGGCAGACAAGAAATGCAGTCTGTATAGGCAGGGTGATATTTATGTACAGGTTTGTTTTATAGTATACGTGTCTATGAGAAATACTATTCAAATGAAATAGAAAATGTGGTATTTCTGTACAAGTGTTCACTTAGGCATGTTTTTACTGTATAACAATCAATGTATTATTGAATAAAATCTGTAACATATTTCCATTTTTATTCAGATATTATGATTTGCTGATTAGTATTACTTGTACTCAAACAGTGAACTAAAAAATATTGTACGACAATAGCATATACACATTACAGTATAACAATAGCAAGTAGTATGCTGCACATTTTATATTTTGTAATCATTGAAATGAAAGGAAAGGAACATCATTTATTTGCATAGATCTTAATAGAATTATCTATTTCTTTTATTTAATACCAAAATTCTTTTATCTATGCTTCGTAAGGTATATCAAGAACATATAGTTATGCATTGTAAATTATCCTTACCTTTATAATCACCAATATCCATATACCTTATGTAACCTGGCCAGTTTATGAATAGAGGTGATTCTGTTGTCATGCCTTGCCCATCCATTCAGGTGGTGTTCACACTCAGTTCTGTGAGCAACCAACCAATGGGATCACTTACTTCAGGGCCATGTTCACACCAGACAACATTCCAGATGACCTACAGATCTACCTGCCTCTGTTCTGCAATGTCATCACAAAGTGAGTCCTGTCTCAGTATTCATGTCAGAGTTTGTGTTATCATTTATTGTAGGAATAGTTGCTTTATTATTTGTATTGAAAAGTTTTACTTATTGTGATTTTTTTCCAAGACAGCCATGAAAACTGTATATTCTTTCATGCTTAATGCTATCTTAGTATTTCCAAATAATAATAATAATAATAGGCATTTGTATAGCGCCGTCTATCTAGACAATGCTATTCTGAGGCGGACAAGAAAAATAGAAAGAATGAGAAAGTTTTGACAAGAAAGTTCGAATGAGTGTCATAGTGCCAAATACAGGTATTGTTAAAAAAAGATAATATTTCAGCTTGGATTTAAATGTCTCTAAGGAAGTTATCATTCTCAAATTAAATGGTAAATTATTCCAAAGACAAGGTGCTGCAAATGAAAAAGCCCTTCCACCACAGGCTACTCGTGTCTTTAGGATCTTAAGAAGATGCTGATGTGATGATCTTAGACTATGATCTAGATGGTATAAGAAACAATTTTTTTTTTAGTATTTGATATTTGTACATGCAACTATTTGTAGTTTGAATTATTACTGAGCTAATAATTGCATCTTTGAAATCAATGGGTAAATTCCAAATATTAATTGATTCATGTCCCACATAGACTTGCATACATTAAATAACAAGCACAAATTAACGAAGGAATTATCTGTTTATCTGATAATTTGTTAAATTGCACCTCTGTCTGATGTGTATGATATTTGTGAGTTGGTACAGATGGGATGTACATCTTATCATTTTATATCTCATAACCATAGTCATGGGGGCATGGTAGCTAGATTTCAAAGTTTGTTCCAAAGGAAGACATGATTTAATTGTCTTTTGGTTGTCTGTTTTTGTAAGGTTTCTCTGGGCAGGTGACCTAAGAATAAAGAGCTTATTAAAGGTAAAGATCAGTTTTGGAAACGCCCCCCCCTCTCAAAAAAAAAATGAAATGGAAGCTCTTATTACCAATCATGTGAAAGAATATGTTTTGACTAATACGTGATGATACAAATTTTGCTGAGAAACCGCCTACTAATTGATATATTTGGTAAATTATTATATCTATCTGGACCTGATAGATATCGTGCACGTGTTCTTTCACAATGCAATCGCATGACCATAACTGGTCTTTATCTTTAATGTCTTTTTATATGACAGGATGGGTGCGGGGGAGCTTGATTTCATAGAGTTTGCTCAGAAGGAAGAGCTAAAGACTGGCGGAATCTCAACTTCTAGACATATAGCACAATATCACAGTGATGTCATGCAATATGAACAGGTATGTGTAACAGTAAGCTGAATGTAGTATGAATAATTTATTACTAAATTGTGGCTCTTAAGATTTTTAGGCAATGACCTTGTTCTAGATGCACTACTCTTATTTATTTATACCAATGATTCCTGTATAATAATAATATTAATAGTCCGTTCTTGTATAGCGCACAATACTTAGTCTCTATGTGCTTCCAAGAGCTTCAGAAATTATTACCCTAGCTTTAGCTCGGCTACCAATATTAGCGCACAGTGCATTTCAGGGAATAATCCTACCAGGTACCCATTTTAATACCTCACCTGGGTTGAGTGTGGCAAAAGTAGATCAATGTCTTGCCTGTACATTACATTTTGTAATATATCATCACACTAAGATAAATATTCACAATATGATTGATTTGATAGGAATTATGTAGAGTTGATCAAAACACTATCACCACCGTCTAAAAACGTTTTCATTCTTTCTTGATTTTTTTTGTCCGCAGGGGATCGGTCTGTCTTCCTTCTGTTTGGACAGGAATTTACCAGACATGTTTGATCTACTTCTCAGAGTATTCACAAGGTTAGTAATACCTGTGACTCCATGTTTGGATGTTTGTAGATACCACACTCCCAAGATGGGTTTTTCGATTTTGGTTTTGCAACTTCTGATAAAACACTGGAATATGAGAAGAACTAGAATGTGAGAAAAACTGATAGTTTGTGCTTGCAGTGTAAATGCAGCTATTAATGAACCTATTAAAAGAACCTGGTCTTTATCTGATTTGTACAACTGCATCTGTGTGTAGCACACACAGGTGTTTTGTTACCTAATTAGTGGGATAGGGGTTACATCAAATACTCTAGGAATACTTTTAAAATAAGTCTATTCATTTTGTCAACCTTTTAATAGTTTTTATTTCAAAAATTGAAACCTTGCTTTCTTAATAATCCTAGCCCAAGGCTGAATGACATGGAGCGATTGGCTACCTTGGTACGGATGGAAGCAGCAGAATTAGCCAACTCTATTGTATACATGGGACATGCCTTTGCTATGAAACGAGCTGGAAGTAGTCTGTCACCCTCTGGCAGGCTTCATGAGATAGCAGGAGGAATGACCCAGGTACTGTATGTGTGCTTGGAATATTTTATGTTGTGATGTAAATTTATGGAATTGTTTCTTATAAATACAATGAGTGGAGCTTGTCTCATTCTGTCTCCAGATTAATGAATTTGTTGATCTGTTTTAGCATGAGCAAGTCATTTTGAGAATTGAAAAGTTTAAATCCAAGACTTAACCTCAACTTCATTGTATTGAACATGAACAAATGTGAAATAAATTGAAGACAGAAATGGAATGTCAGTAGAACTCAGGGAATTGAAGGGATTTAGTACATGTAACCTTTTAAGAAAAAGAAAATTGATTAAAACAAAAAACACCAAAGAAGAAAAACATAATTCACATCGACCAATATCACTTTTGATAAATCACTACATTCTGTCTAGGTCTTTACGCTTTAAAAACTTTAGACTTGTCTCTCTAAGCTCCCCGAACACAGAGACTTGCTCATGCAGGGCCTTAATTAGCTGTGGAATGCTCTCTGATCAGTTGAACTGTTCAAAAACAATATATACATGTATGTGTTTGATTGGGCCTATAATTATTCTCTTCCTTCTCACCACCCCCCCCCCCCCTTTGTTATATATTGCCTCCTACTGAAATTATACTTTTGTGTATAGTACTTTTATGTTGTTTAATCTTTTGCAAGAGTGCACCTTGAGCATTTGATTTCAAGTCCATTTAGCACCTTACAAATTTCCTTTTCTCCCATGCATAACAATGTAACTTTAGGATAAATAACCTTCATATGTAGTACTCAAACCTGCAAATCTCTTCTGTTTCTTTTTAGGTGTCATTCCTAAAAGGACTTGCCGAGAAGGAGAACTTGGACCCAGTCTTGGCCCACCTTCAGACTATTGCCTCCTTGGTACTAAACAAGACCAACATGAGGTAACTGCTTCAGTACTCATCTAGAGTCTGAGAGCCAGAAGGGCTTTATCAGTGTGTTAGTATATACAAGTTAGCACCTTTCTGGCTCTCAGTATACAAGTCATGTACAGTGATAATGTTAACAAAACAAATCTAGTCTTCATCCACATTCAGACTATTGTATTTTTAGTCTCAATAAGACTGATATTAGGTGGTTACTCTGTTTACTTAACATATGATCAATTGTTATGCAACGATTCTGAAAACATAACCCCAAAACCTAATTTGCGCACCATCAGACTATCAATATTGCTTAAACTGGCCAACATGATGTAACTATTTCCTTATCTGTCATAAGGTATTATATGGTGATACTGAAAACAAATACACATATATGATTTATTCTAATGAGATGATACTGAAAACAAAATCCAGTCTTGACCCACTGTCAGATTAATGCTCATTCTGATATGGAGTGGTAAAGTGCTTTTTAAAATGAAATAAAGATGCAAATGAATGGCAACTGTGTGCCCAACAAAGGTCTTATGCATATTCACTTCAGCTCTGTGTTATGAGATACAGAAAATGTCATTGCAAAAGAAATGCCATGGTTTACCTGAACAAGGCTTAAGTGTCACAATTCAGTATTTGTTCTTGATAAGAAGAAGAAAAAATATGTTGAATGTTGCATTCTAAGGTACCTGAATTAGGACCTTAGACCACTTCTTTTGATTCACTTTAGCAATTCATGATAGGTTTGACTGTACGTCAAGTTCCGTATCTAAATCACTAATGACTAGTGACTAATGAGTCATTGATATTGTTGATACCTGTAGATGTGCAGTCAACTCCAGCCCAGAAGGCGTGGATCAAGCAGCCAATCAGCTGACAAGGTTTCTAGATAATCTACCAGGCTCACCCTTAGGAGACAGTCTACATTTAACACAGGTAAAGTATATAGGAATCATTAAAGCTCAATCTAATGTTGTAGGCGTGCATGTTAATTTACTTTGATCTCTTTTGTCCGATCATAAATTCTAAGAAGAGAAATACATGCTGGCACCTGTATCTTGTATTAGTTTATCTCTGGTAAGATTAGGTCTTGTTTTTTTTTATAGGAGCTCTGGAAATAAAAATGTGTAAAAAGGATCAATTAGAAAATCTGTCTTTGGTTTGTCAACACCCAAACAAACAAAATTTGTTCCAATGAAAATATTTTTTTCCTTTAAAACCTGAAACTGAGTATGCTTTCTTCTCTTAGGTATTTCACATCTCTTTTGCTCCTCCTCTGTCCTTTGTCATCTACATACCCATGCTTGCTTTTTCTCCTTCTCGACTATTGTTCTCTTCCATTATAGGGACGTAACCATGATAATCACCATTAAAAGTTATCAAAAATATAACATACAAAGTAGATTGATACACATCTGTAAGTAGTCATTTACACGCACACTTTTATCCTAGTCATGTCTTCATGTATCTGAAAACTACTCTTGAATGTTCTCCGCAGGCATCTGACTTCAGTCCATCTGAAGAGAGAATGCACTACGAGCTTCCATTCCCTGTTAACTACATGAGCCATGCTGTATGTGGAGTGCCTTACTCACATCCAGACTTCCCCAAGTAAGCCATTATCATTGTTTTGAAAATAGATATTGGGTGGTATTCTCGAAAGCGGAATAACTTTAGTCCGTGGTTTAATGCACCGACTAAGTATGAAATGCCAAGTGTCCATATGAATATGTTTTTGAATAATTTGATCTATCACTAAATTAAAATAAAATGTAATATTATAATTGATGAATGACAATATCCATGTAACTATGATATAATTATTTTATCATGGTACTTTTAGGGAAATATCAAATTATTCAAAAATATATTCATATGGGCACTTGGCATTCCATACTTAGTCAGTGGATTAAACCATGGAATAAAGTTAGTCCGCTTTCGAGAATACCACCAATTGAAGCTGCCAACCTGATGTGAGGCAAGCTTAATATTTCTTTCAAGTTGCAAAAGTTATGGTACAAGTCCATTTAATATTTTCTGAATGCATGCTCAATGTTGCAATTCAGTTTGTTGGATGAGAATTTTATTTGTCATCCCACAAATTTCTCTGAGACATTGAACTTGGGGTTCATGTATATCCTGTCACACTTTAGAATGAAAAAAACTTTGAAGTTTAATCCGTTTTCTTCAACTTTGGGGTTGGTGATGACTGCAAAAATATCTTGGATATGATGTTAAACAAGTATGAACCATGACCTGTTTTTCAAGACAGCAGACGTGCTGCCCTGATAACATTTTTTGTATTCTACTAAACTCTTTCTTTCCCTTTTATTTGTTTCTTTTACAGGTTGAGGGTCCTTGCCCGTTTGATGTCTGCCAAATACCTGCATCGGGAAATCAGGTGAGCATAGATCTGCAGATGATAATGACAGGATAGACCATCATTTATCTAGCATAAAGATAAGTGTTAAAGTGGGTAGGAGTGAGGGGCAGAAAATTATGCTCTCAGGTATCAATGCTCCAAAGAGGTTACACAGATTATACCTGTGTTTTCTAGAAGTCATACATATCTTGATTTTCATATTTCTCATACAAATGCATATTCCATATGTTGTAGTCAAGGGGTGTAGACACCAGTGCAAATTTTCCCAAGATGTACATTTTCAGGGTTTGTGCCTCAGCATGGCACTTGTAACGTCTATTGGGAATATATTAATCTACATTTTTTTGGTCACTCTGGTCTGAAGTGTAGTCTCAAGTAAAGTTAGCATAATTCCTTCAATTATCAGAAAGCTGTATGAGAGATTTCCTACATGTGGATTTATTGTCGAACCAGTATTATGAACGTTAATTTTACTTTGTTTTATTTTCACCAAGTGTAGGCTATTGCCTCAAGCTCTGAGAAATTTTGTGAAATTCCTGTATCTTCTAAAGCATTTCTCTATGATCATGTCATTTTTGAGGATAATTTAGGAATCGTTATTCAATTGCATGACATTTTTTGTAATAACTTGTTTGTTTGTGTGTTTATTTTTTGTATTTCTTTGTTTCTTTGTTTTTATTCAGTGTTAAAGAATTCAAGATCTCTTCACCTTAATGGATGAAATATATGTTTGAATATGTTTAGATTAATACAGCATATTGTGCATGTTCATTGATAATAATTTTGTTCCGCCATACAGGGAGAAGGGAGGAGCATATGGAGGTGGAGCATCCATGGGCACCGAGGGCGCTTTCAAGTTTTACTCTTACAGGTCGGTTTTTATTCATTATAAGATTAACCTGTTGATACTGTTTACCTGGATTAATATGAGCCACCCTTCCTTTATTGTGTACAACTATGTACCATACAAAAAATACTATAAAAAATAAAATAAAGATTGACTAAGGTCACTGGTCAATGCAGTGCACTGATTAAAACAAGATTAAAAAAAATATCTATATATATATAAAACGCGCACTATCCCTGGCATAAGAACGTCATTGTACAAAGCTCCATATTAAAGTTCCATGGATCAAATGGGGTTACATTTGTACTATAAAATCTGGCAACTAGAATCTCACTTGAAATACGTATGAAGACCCATAATATGAAGATATATTGAAAAATCCTTACAATTGTCAAATGTACAATATATTACAATAAAAGATAAATAAATATATTCCACACAAACCCTGACATTGCATTTGAAATTACATTGCACTTACATGTATGAAATCATGGCAACTGAATTCATCTAATAGTAAAGACATAATTACATATACAGCTGAACGTGTAGTACTGTACCACAACACCTGATCAAAATATCCTTGCCTGAAAATCAGCAGCTATTACTTTACCTGAAAATAATGCATATTATTATTACACCAATAATACATGTAAATAGGAAGCGACATGAATGAATCCAATAGAAAGTACAATTGTCATAGCATGTGCACCAGTATTAAGTAGCGCGTCCACCGAAACAGATGCGCATGTGCAAACAAATTGGGGTCTTTTCCACCATGTACTTATGACAAACTTGCTTATTGGCAACTAGCATCTCACTTGAAATACATATGAAGACCCATAATACGACGATATATATAGAAAAATCCGTACAATTGTCAAATGTTCAATACATTACAATAAAAGATAAATATATTCCACATTACCCTGACATTGCATTTGAAATTACGTTGCACTCATGAAATCATGGCAATTGAATTCATCTAATAGTAAAGACATAATTATATATAGCTGAACATGCACAACACTTGATCAAAATATTCTTGCCTGACAATCAGCAGCTATTACTTTACTTGGAAATAATGTATATTGTTATTACTCCAATAATAAATAGGAAGCAACATGAATGAATCCAATAGAAAGTATCACATGATAGCAAATAATATGTAGAGCAAATAATTATCAGCAAAATGGAAAAATATAAACATTTCGCAAAGAGCCTGACAGAAAAATTTCATTGCATTTGATATTACATTGCACTTATTAAATCATGGCAATTCAATTCATATAAAGATAAGGACATGAACAGAGATGCCAACTAGTACGGATTTCCCGTAATTTCTACGGGAAATCGGCCGATTACGGGCGGTACGATTTTCATACCATAAATTCCGGATTTTGCCGATTTTCAAAATTAGCACTTTAAGGTTTAGCACGTTTAAGGTTTAGCACGTACTTTTGACTATTGCAGCGCAGCCATCCTTGAATCCATGCATAGAAATCCCACAGGGCTTCCGATTGGACAATTTGTTATCTAGCACACCCCTTTCAGTGCATACATGTGCATACAACATGTGCTTCGCGAGCGGGGGCCGGGTGAAATACCTCTCTTGGCCGCGCCGCTACCGCCCGCCCATGCCCAGCGCCAGGCCTCGCTACGCTAGCGCCGTGTACACTGTCGGATTTCTCACAGGCTGTCACAGCGTTCGTCGATTTTCGTCGACAATCTGAACTCATGTTGGTTGGATTTAGATATCAATCATCATGTCTTCCACAACTAAGAAGCGTGGCAAGAAGTTACAGACTTTTAAAGAAGAATACAGTAAGAAATGGAAATGCATCGTGTAACACCAACTAATGAACAGGTAGACTATGTTACTTTTATTTAACTTGTTGTGCTATCGCGCTTGCCTGCGGGAGCTGTGCTTGCCAGCGTGCAGAAAAATTTGCGTCGCGCAGAAAATTACGGATTTTGTCTCCAAATTACGGATTTTTAGCCTTATGATTACGGATTTGTGCTCTGAAAGGTTGGCATCCCTGCATGAATAGAATCCCACTGGAGGTATCGCATGATAGCAAATATTGTCTATTCCAGCTGGAATGAACTATCTATTGCTCCGCATCCTCAACATTGTCGATCTCAAGATGAAACGCAGGAGTACAGGCCGTCTTGTACTTCCTTTTGGTGTGGTACAGTCTGAAGCATGGCTTGTCGCACAGGGGGATGTTTTCACAGTCTCTACAAACAGTTGATGTTTGGTGACGTTTTCCCTCCCTGTTGGAGCACCCATCACAGTCTCGGAAACATTGCTTCCCATCTCCCTTCCTCTTGGGGTTATTTGCTGGGAAGTGCTTCTCCGTCAGTCCGTATTGCTCCATGGCTTTGGGTTTGACATATCTCCTAATGTGGTCTGGACCATTCTTTGCTCTGACTTCTTTGACTTCTTTGACGTACGTGTCTCCGTTGTGCACAGACGTGATACGCTTTACTGCTTGCTTGTCTGCCCATGAAATATATGTGATATCCCCTTCCTTTACCACTAAAGGTGGATCGTCCTTCTTGGGTTTGTGCGATTTGATAGCAATGGGGACACCTCTCCGGTTGGCCCTCAGTGTCCCACATGCACCGGTGTCTTCGCTAGCCAGCTCTTCAAAAAGACTCGGTGAAGAAAACAGATTGTCCATATAAATATGGTGTCCAATGTTCAGGTATCCAGCCGAGACATCCATCACTACCTGGTGCATGGCCCCACGATCATTCTCCAGGATTTCCTGCCCCGTGGAAATGTTCCAGTTCTGGACATAGCCGGTGTTGGCATCGCAAATGCTCCAAGCTATCATCCCCCACTTATGAGGCTTGTTTGGATTAAAGCGCCTTAACCGAGTCCTCCCCTTGAATGCCATCACTGTCTCGTCGACACTGACTTCACGACCAGGGTAGAAATTTGCTGCCCATCTATCTGTGAACATGTCCATGACTCCTCTCACCTTGAAGAGTCGATCTCTATTGTCACCTTCAGGAGCATCTTCGTTGTTTACCAGGTGAAGAAATAACAACAGCTGCATGAAGCGGTCCCGTGACATAATGCTCTTGATGCCAAGATTAAGCTTTGCGTTTGTACTCCACACTTGGTTGTAAGCCAGCAAGCAAACAAGGCCATTGTACATGATGATTCCTAAAACGGCCCTCATCTCTGCTGGATCAGTTGGAATTCAGGTCCTTGCCCTTGACCGAGGAGGCAAGTTTTCTTTCCCTCCTACTCTCCTGAAATACTGGTCAGCATAACGATTAGTCTCCACCGCTATTCTATCAATTATCTCTGCTGACAAGAAGTCAGAAAAAACTTCACTGGATTTGACTTCATCAAGAGTTTCGCGAAGAAGAGGTCCAACACGATGATCAAATGCACGACACCACATATCATCATATGCATTCTCCATGTAGTCATTTGGGATGTCATCTTGGATGTCCTCTTGTTCTCTGTAGCCATCAGACACGTCGTCATCAGGCCCGCCATACCCTGCCTCTCGAGCCTCCGAATCAAGAAGAAAATCATCGTCTCCATGTTCGCTGTCGTCATCAGCCATGAATCCATCAATGACCTCCTGGATCTCATCCTCGTTGAGGAACCTCCTTCTGGGCATGTTGCCTGACCATGACATACTCATCTCTTCTATCAAGACACTGAAAGATTTAAACAAAAATACTTTTGATTAAAAAATAATGTTCAAATAACGGTTTTAATAACACTACAGTCTATTGGGGAAAACGAGTATGGTAAAACCAGACACTCAAGATTTTTACTTTTTTGAGGCACTTCTTGATCATTTTGAAGTGCAATTTTTTAGGGCTTCAATGATAAACGATATCACAGACACTGATAACAGATAACACGTAGGGCTGTGCATCTCAGATTTAACATTTATAAACGATGCCTTTCATAGAGTGAATTCATGACTGTAAATCATGGAAGATGTTTAGTGATATAGGTAAATCAATTTTTCATTCATTCATTCACAGGGATCCCAACACAGTGGAGACAATGTCAGCCTTTGAGTCATCGGTCCAGTGGGCCCTAGATGGCAAGTTTACTCAACAAGATATAGATGAAGCCAAACTCTCTGTCTTCTCAGTGGTAAGTCTGTGCTGTCATGAAATTTAATTTATGACTTAGCTTTCTCAGTGCAACAGATTAGCAATGTCAATAAACATCGAAATCCTTGTGTATGAAGCTTGAACTCTTATTTTTCTATGTCATTTTGAAACAAAAGAGATAGAAGAAGAGAGGATCAACAGAAACAAATGTACAGATGAAGAAAGGTTTAACACAAATTCAACATGTTAAAGACTTCTCTTTCAAGCAAAATTCTAGGTTTCTGAAAGAAAGGTTGGAAAAAACAATGTTTTACTGTAAAATGTTTCTTTTCTTTTACCTTGCTGTTACTTTGGTTGGAGAAAAAAAAAATCCAGTACGGTGAGATATATTGATATTGAAAACTACATGTTTTTTGCTTGAAGTAGTAGAGAAGTGAGGATAGGAGATAAAGTAATTTGTAGCTGAAATACAACAATGTGCACCAGGTTTCTGTTTTCTGAACATATATAACATGAAAATACGATCAATACTTAAAGGACTTTCCATTCCCTATTATACATTGGTCAGTTTAATAATATTGGTCAATTTAATAATATTGGTCAGGTTAATAACATTGACGGTCATATAACAATAAACAGTTGTAGAGTGAAAGCCCTTCTAGTTCCTCCCAGATGATTTTCTTGCGTCACAGGAGTGCAATGTAAACTCACCATGCCGTTCTAATGCAAGAGTACCTTCTTGTGAATCTCGATAAGCAAAGCTAACGTGCTATGTGTTATCCATGTACAGGTTGATAGTCCGCTCTCACCGGCCGAGAAGGGTGCCACTCTCTTCTCCACAGGGATTGACAATGATATGAAGCAGGAAACTAGAGATGCACTCTTCGCTGTGACTAAAGACGACCTCAGAGATGTAGCAGAAAGGTATGCAATCGTTCTCAACACCGGTTTCCTCATGAAAATAACCATGTCACCTTGTAGCTGCTTACCTTTCCTTTTTTTTGGAGTAATTTTCCTTTTTTAGTTTTGCTTTTCAACTTGTGTTGTAAACAAAAACAAAAATCCCCTTTTCTGACAAACTTGAGTGTAAAAAGCATTCTTAATACATGTGCAGCGCATTTCTATTTTGATACCTGGGCCACATTTAACAAAACTTGTCATCAGTGACAAATGACAGTATTTGCCATAAGCTTCTGAAATCGTTGCTTCTGATTGGTTATCAGCAGATTTTTGTCATTTATATCATTGAAACACGCCTTTGTGAAATGAGTCCCAAGTTCTTTCCTACAGAGAGTTGCGATTCATTGGAATTAAACTGAAAAAGTATATTGATACCAACTGCATGTACAGTTGAAGTCAACGTTTACATCTAGGCACTGTCTTTTAAAGAGTTGATATTAATCACAACTCTTTATACCGGTAAGTGAAAAAATGTTTGAAAAACATAAAAAATATGTTTTTTATATTTGTAACAGCAGTTCAATATTAGTCTAGTCTTCCAGTGCATCACCTCTAACAGAATGTATGGTGGAGAACAAAACCAATTCATAAAGGGGTTGTAGCATGGGGAATACTGGTTGATGCCATGTACATCGTCTTTTGGACAACTAAACAAATGGACTTGATTAAGTGGGTTTGCGCACGCTAGCGTACACGATTCATCCCGATCGGTCTCGAGTCAGGCCACGGGAGAGACACATAGTCTTGTCATGCTACACCCCCTTTAAGACATGACATCATCTGATCCCTGGATCAACAATTCATGTCCATCTGGTCCTAGAGTAATAGCCGTCTGGTTTGTCTTTGTTTGTTATTCCTCTTAGGTACTTGATGGATGGTAAGAGAACCCATGCCACTACTCTACTAGGACCAACCACCACCATGACCAGTCAGGGATGGAATATACTCAAGGAATGAACAATTCCAGGTTGGAATGGAAGCTTCTATATCTGAGGAGATGTCAAATTGATTAGATTTTCCACTTCGTCAAAATTCCAAATAAGATCAAAAGGATTTTTTTTCTGCTGGAATGCATATTCCGTCTTGCCTTTATATGGAGATGTCGTTTTAATAAATAATCCGCATTTCCAATCAAGAAGATGACAAGGAATATTGTATCTAAGAATTAAAGCTCTATGTCTTGCCTTTCATATGGAGATGTCAAATTGATTAGACTTCCACATTTCCAATCGAGAAGATGAAATAAGAATATTCAAGACTGGCATGAAGACTTGCCTTTCATTTGAAGGTGACATATTGATCACCCTGATGTACCTTCAAAGTCTATCCCTTATGTCTTCGGACTGTGATGTGAGAGGAAAGTGCAATGTCTTTATTCTCAGTTGGGATGAAATGCTAGAAATATTCAATGTTTATATACACCTCATCTGAGGTGACTATAAACAAGAGATTTGTGTTTATTAGAGATTTAATACCGGTAAGGAAGAAAGAGATTATTCAAACAGTGGTTGAATATTACCAGCATATAAACATTAACCATTATAATAGGGAATACTTTAAAAAAAAGTAAACATGGACAAAATTTGCAATAGTCATGATTTTTATTTGTGCAAATGAACTATGATTACGGAGATGAAATTGAAAAGAGGTCTTTTAGATTTATAAAGACAGACTTACATGTAAAGCCGTGTACGTGTACATCTGCTCCTATTACAATCGGTGAACCACAATGAATTCAAATGAAGGAAAATCACTATGCCCATCCCCTGAAATCGAGACTTCTGACTAATTAAATAACAAATATAACTTGTTCTTAGTACTGCTTATATCTTCCATCAATATAAAGTATGATAGACTTTTTAACCATTATTACTGACTATGCATTTATGTGAAACAAAACTTCTTACTGTTACATATAAGGCATGTACTGGATGATATGCCAATAGTCAACATATCATTATACAGCTCTTTTCAACATTTTATTATGCCTCTGTTACGAAGTATCCGGAGGCATTATATTTTCGGGTTGTCCGTCCGTCCGTACGTCCCGTTCTCATGATCGCGTTATCTCAAGAACCGACTGATGGATTCCTGCCTAACTTAGTCATATGTGTATCCTGCAGAGCCAATGAATTGATTAGATTTTGGGGTCACAAGGTCATAGGTCAAAGGTCACAGGCCTCATTATGTATGCAAAAAAAGCTCGTGATCACATTATCATTAGAACAGATAGACAGATTACCATGAAAGTCAGGAAAAGTATGTATCTTGCTGAGGCAATGAACTGAATAGATTTTGGGGTCATGAGGTCAAGTTTAAAGGTCATGGGGCTCATTATGTATGCAAAAATAGCTTGTGATCACATTATCATTAGAACCGATGGATGGATTACCATCAAACTCAAGATATGTATGTTTCTTGCAGAGCCAATGAACTGAGTAGATGTTGGGGTCATGAGGTCAAAGATCAAAGGGTTTATATACAGTATATCAGAAATAGCTTGTAATCACAATATTCCAATGGATTACAATTGAACTTGAATTTTAAAAATTGCTTCTGTTTTGGTTTGTAAAATTGCTCTATGACGGAGGCATCATTTTCGACTGCGTGCAGTCGAAGTTCCATCTCGTTTATATCAAGATTAATGCACGAAAATGTACAAGTTTATGCTTGCAAGAACTATATACATACATGAATTTGTGTGAGCATGTTGTCAGTCATTTTCTGCTCAAATCAGGTATGTTCCTGAACTAGAAATCTCAAGTTATTATATGAATTTGTCTTTTTATACACAACACCTATTGTCATATTAAATATGATACATGTATAAATCATATACTGTGTATGATGTGATTTTATATGTTAAGCGTTAATGAATAGAGGGTCACAAGATATACATGATCTTAGTTTATTTCCTTCTGCATAGTAAACAAAACAAAAACAAAACAAAAACAAACAATTACATGTACATGTCTATTGACATGATACAATGAACATGAATTATGTACAGTACAGTATTTTATCTCATCAAGGACAGCCGAAAATTTAGAAAATTTGTTTGTAGGGAAAATGATACATTTGATTGATTGTCTTCATGAATGGTTAAGAGTTTGGCCTCTTTAATAAATTGTTTTATTCATATTTTTTTACTTGGTCTAAAATGTGATGGAATGCAATATTTTACAGAATATGACACTTGTATGATATGCCTTTGAAAACACTTCTCAGTTATAATACTAGAACTAAATGTTGCTCAAATTTTATAAGATGTTTTTAACAAAAGTTTCTTCTTCCATTAGAAGAAAAATTAATAAACAGTTCAGCTACTGTCATAACAAAATGTATGTCATTTATATAGTAAAAAATATAGAAAATATGAAACAGAATACAATGGCAATCACACATATACTAGAAAGAAAAAAGAAATGTGGAAAAGAATTAACTACCGGTACAAACTCCAAGCACACCCTCTCTTGCAATTCAATCACAAACCGAATCTAAAAGCCTACAAGTCTTTTGTACAATGATCTTTTCAGAGTGAATTGTACATGTACCATAACACTGATGGAGGCAGAGAAGGGCAGTAGGCCTACACTATTACACATCCTTCTTTGAAAAATGCTCTGTATTTCATGAGCAAAATTAAATCAAGACCAGTGTGAAATACCTATATCACCAATGATGGGGGTCGAGTGTCAAGACTCTTTATAGCTAAATTTGGCCTATCAAGATTTCTGCTGTATTTGAAGGGGGAAAAAGCATCAAGTAGCATTAATACAATGAATATTTGCTGCTGGTGATATTGATGACATACTTTCCTTGAGATACTTTCAAATACTGTTTTTGATTTTCTTCAAAAACACGATCTATCCATAGAAAGGGCAACCTGTCTGGACATGTGGATATAAAAATACAAATCCAACAAGGTTTTCAACAACAAGTAATTAACAACATAAACGCGCATGATGGGCATTTCCATGGTTTAATATCTTAAAATGATTTATCTGTATTTAAAGAAGAGAGGTTTTGTGAAAGATGGTAACTCACACTAATATTTATTTAAAGTGCACAATATTTCAATGTGTTTGTTTTATTCATTTTCCTGATACATGCCCAAAACATTATCAAAGAAGTTTAGTATGTAAACTGAATATTACACCGACATAAACGTTAGTTGCGACGGTCGTCGGTCGTTATAGCTACAATGAAAGTAAAGGATTCATTATGTTTTCTTTATAGAGGTATTCTTTGTCATTTATGCATCCATCTTTAATCTCTATATTTATATATTTTCAACTCGGATACATACTTAAACCAATCACTGCCACCAGTAATTTGAAAGAAGAAAAGCTAATGAAATAAACTTTAAAAACTGGGTGGAGAGTGGCAAATGTAGACTATTGCCTTACCAAAGATACAAGTGACGCGCTAGGGCTCAAACCCATGACCTTCTCATGTCCATTCTAGTGTTGAAACCACCCGGCAACAACATATTGAGGAGGCCCAATGGCTCAATTGTAGAGCAGTGGTCTTTTAACTGAGAGATCCCGGGTTAAAAACCAAGTCGACGCTCTAGTGCCCTTTGATAAAGCATTCATAATATTAATCCAAATTACAAGTTCTCCAGAGAGGACTTCAACCTGCAAGTTTAACTTGTGCTTCCTTTAAGCAATCGGGTACATGCAGGGGCGGCGATTTCTGTTAATGACTGGGGGGGATGAAATGCAAATTTTTTTACGAGGATGTTATGCGAGGGAGCGTAGCGACCGAGCGAGATTTTTTTTCTCAATTTTATTAGTCTAAACACTGCACTCTTGGGCCTTCCGGAGCCTAAAAGTGTGTTGCAGTCATTATTCAGTATATGCTATACAATTTGTTTTGCACTTTTTCAAATTTCCAGGGGGGGACGATCCCCCCCCCTAAAAAAATTGAGGGGGGGGGGACGTGTCCCCCCCCCCCCCCCGTCCCCCCCCCGGGATCGCTGCCCCTGGGTACATGTAAATGAAACCAACAAACCAAACACCTCTACAGTTTTTATAGGAAGACCTTATGCCTAGGTATCACCACCGTCTGTTTGAATGATGAAAGCAAATGATGTGCTGAATTGAGCCACGGTGAAACCGATGATGCCGGAGGCAACAATGTCAGGAAGATAGTCTTCAAGGAACTTCAGCTGCGGGTACAACGCTGTTACCTGCCCAGGATCTCCCTTGATGAGGAAGAGTATGAGGGATGGTAGCAGGTCATCTGTACCGATTGAGCGACCTTTGCCACCCAGTTTACCTGTTGATAAAGAGATGGATGAGATGAACACAGACATGTAGAGTAATAGCTGTTTCTCATAATATACAGCATAATCGACCATGGCGTTTACAGTATTACGCTGTTCGCTGGATACCATTATGATTCTCCACTGAACAGTGCATACTCTCCTCTCCATTTGGGCCGGGACATTCCAGCTAATCTGTCAACTTTTACAGGTGCCCACATGGTAATTCAACCACATAACATCACATGTGCATGATCTTATCAGGTACCCATGTAACATCTAGATGGAGAACAGCAATGTACTATAATTAAAATGCCTTGTTCAAGGACATATGTGCTTTGACAATGCTCGAACCCACAATCTTTACATTCCCAGTCAATTGATGAAACCACTACAATATCTCTATAGAAAAAAATTCCAAGTTCTGAATACTCATATTTGTCCCGGATATTTGTACTCGCTGTATTGTGTATGATAAAGGCTCACGTTTAAATGTAAGATAATATAAATTCTATTTTCAATAGCCTTAATCAATATTGTCTTGATGAATGTAATATGAAAGAATCACCTACAACACTCACATGACACTCCTTCTTTGACCGATTCGGACAGAGCTTGAAGACACATGACCAACCAGCGAAGTTTGACCAACGGAAGTCTTTCTTGTAAGACCATCCTCAAACACTTGTATGCCCGGCTGAACATGTCTTCAAAACTCACAGGTCCTCCTGAGTCGATCTGCTTGTGATTCTTCTGTGACTTTGAGTTAGGAGGGAGGCACTGTTTCCCAGACTGGACTTGGGACTTCTGTACCATTTGATCGATTTGGGGTTCAGGTGTGATTGCAGGGAGATTGCTCAGATCCGTCGATCCAAGGGTCACATCTCGCAGGAACGGGTAAAGGTTTTCCATCTCCTCTTCCAGATTTGAAGCGAGGGATACATGTGAGACACTGTCCACATAGTACAGCCGGTGTTCCTCTGCACCAACACCACTGGTAGCCCCTCTTGGAGTCTTGTTCCCATCATGATCTTGATCAGGATTTGACCGATGCGTATCAAGATTTTCCGATGCCTTTGCCTGTTTATGGGCCCCCTGCCTTGCTGTCGAGGTCGTGCCTCTTCTAGACGTACCGGAATCCTCTTCATCAGACGAAGTTGGATCGGTCTGAGTAGCCTTCTCAGCGGTTCCTGGTCTGGTGGTCTTGACAGGATCAAGGATATCGATGACCCATTCACCTCTGAGCTTCATGTTCCTAGGATCGGCTGTAGGGAGGAGCATCTGAAGGAGCTTGGCATCTCCATCGTAGGCGAGCTGTATGGAATAACAATGTTTATGTTTGGCATCATTAATGGTCAAAGGAGAAGTCTTTACATTGTTCTACACATTCAGCTAATAAATTATTTGTTATCAAATAAGCGTAATGGACACTTAAAGATCTACTAGGCTTACTATAATTTGTTCTTTTTGTTCTTGATTTTATTCTCCCTTTTCTTGTTCTTCTTGTTCTTTTTGTTATTCTTGTTTTTTCTTTTGGTTTCTTCTTCTTCTTGGTTTCAGTGATATCAATGTAACGTAATGACAAGTTATAATTCAGAAATTTATAATCACAAATAAGTATGGGGATCAACTTGTATGAAGTTGTCATACTGTCATTAACGAATACAGTATCACATGATTGACGTACATCAATTCGTGGTTAAGAGAAAGCAAGAACATGTGATTATTTGTTGGGTTGTGTCTTATTTCTGAATATGTAATTTAGATTGTAACTCACCACATAAAACTTTTCAATATCTAGTATTGTTGAAGTGAAGAAAAGTGCTTCATAAGATGCCCATATTTCTGGCTGACATTGATCATCCCTCTGTGCCAGATATCCAGTCAACTTTCGAACCACCTATATCAATCACGAAAAGCACAAATAAAGTATCCATTATTCATGTTGATGACAATAAGGAGCTTTTGCAATACCCAACTAAATTAAATTATCCTGCATTTATTTCGCTACGTTTCAATTTTTACATGAATCCGACAAACTTCAAATGATTGCATGTAGGGTTGCATGTCTTGAAAGTACTAATTAGATTAAATGAATCTTCTCTTACGTCACCCCCCCAGTTTCCTAATTTGTCCTGTCCTCTCTAATTTCAAAGCACGTAGTTCATGATCCGTATCTGATTTCAGTGGTGTAGCATGTGTCCAGCCATTTAGGGGACATTGACATCTATAGGGGGGGGGGGGGGGGGAGCTTGGTGAAACAAATGCAAATTGACTAAGTCATCAATTAGGAGATGAAGCGGGGGAGGGGGGGGGGTGTTATCTGTTCTCCTCATCCTTCCACTTTCCCTCTCTTCTCTTCTCTCTTCTCTGATGAGGGCAGGGAAATGGGGTCCCATATACACGTAATGTACACCACTGTCTGCTAATGACAATGCTAATGACAGCTTCACTGTTCCTCGTCGTCTTTACTCTTTTATCGTTCATTGTTCATCTATTATGTGTACCATTTTTCTGTCTTTGAACTTTTGTAATTTTGACTTTAGATCTGTTAACATTATCTTTCTTTCTCCTCTTTCTATGTCTCTATCTCTTCTCCTCACTCTATCTCTTCCTCTCTCTCTCTCTCTCTCTCTCTTTCTCCCTATCTCTCTATCTCTCCCTCTTCCGTCTCCATTTCCCTCTTCGTTTTACTTAATTCGCCCATTTTATCATCATGTCGAAACTATATTGTAGTGATACGGAAAACTCATTACAAGTAATGCAGACCCTTACCTCTGAGAAATGATCCCTGATTTCGAAGGTAAGATTTTGAGTGTAGGTCTGATAGTCGGTCAGTGATGAAAACCCGTCTCTTGCCGTCATTGGAAGATGTGGCTTTGATCTCTGATATAAGCAAATAATTACCAAGTTTTTTCTTAAGTAGGTCAAAGACTTGTCTTAACTATATACAGCAAAAAGTAAAGGATAATGCATATTTGTCCACTGATAAAAGAGGGACACATCGTTCAAGCACGACAGTTAGAAAAATGGATGTTGATCTAAGAAAGACTAGAAGATAATTATCTCAAACGCAGTAATTCTGAGTAGTAAAGTGCCACCTTTTCATTTACATTTAAACATTGCGAGAGAAGCACTTTGCTGATTTGACCAAAAAGAATTGTCCTACTTGTGGCACTTATATACCTTTCCTCGCTCTGCCGCCAATAGCCAATGGCATAAATGAGAGAGCTGATGCCGTACAAGCCCTTCGCTCGGATTAAAATAAGAGATAGTTACCACAAGGCCTTTGATAGGAAATGCCGTCTCTGAATTGAATTGACTGAATTGAATTGAATTTCTTTTTTGTCATGCACAAATAAAAGGAAGGCATAAAAATCGTCTCACATTTGTATGAAATAAAACAATACATTAACGTATCATAAACAAAGAACTACAAATAACATAAATAACATAAGTATCGTTTTATCTATTCAAATTTTATTCAGTATTAATGACTTACATTTCTCCTCGGTGTCAACTTTGGTCTCTGTGCATGCTCATAGTGAAAATCTATTGAGCCTTGGTTGCACCTGTTCAGCACTTCTAGAATTAGAGAGTGATGGCTGATCTTCATGGTGCTGTCTCGCTGTAAAATCTTTAACAAAGTGGAAAATGAAAATAGAGATGCATCCTTTGTGCTTTTTGGCTACATTTAGTTTGAAGCCGAGATGTATGTATATTAGTGAAATATGAATACAAATTATGTTAAAAGTTAAATCATGCTCTTTATAAAAGCAGGTCTACCTAGCTTTTTGCTTGTTTGCTTACTTCAGAAGAAAGCAAAGGATACACGTAGGATACTAATGTGAACTGATGATAAATCCGTTGATTTATATTTTCACCTTCACCCAGCTCATGGCTCCTGATCTTTCTTTATCATCAATTATTATTTAGAACATTCATGCAGAATCATCCCAAATAATCAGTAATATTGGTTTACCTTACACCCTTCATTATTCCATTCTCAATCTTTCAATCTTTTGTTTTTGTTTGCTTGTTTTTTTTTTAAAAATATTTTTGTTCTGGGGGGAGGGGGGGGGGGGGTGTTACTTTTATCTATATCATTTGAATTCATCTGAATATTTTCGCAAGCTGTGAACAGGGAGGTCTGTAGTTCATATAAAAACGGAGCACTACTGGGTGCTCGAGTGCACACGCCGCCATGTTGCTTAGTCCTTGATCTTATCAGCAAGCAAGGCCTAGTGCAGTCGACCATTCCGATTTTGTTTATAGGGCATTTTGCCATCATCTTATAGATTCACTTGTGATTTTGAAGACGGCTTTTCTATATATCATTTAATGGCGTGTGATATCTTCTAGCATATCAAATTTGAATTTTATTTTTAGTCCTCTTTCAAGGCCAAAAAAAAAAAGGAAGTTTAGTTCTAGTTGTTGTTAATCCTCTTTCAAGATTGGTCAACTAAACAGTTTCTCTATATCTTATTGTTAGGGGAAAACTTATTTTAATATTATATAACTTAAAACGATAAGGCAAGAAATCAGAAGACCGAATGGCAGATTGTTTTACAATCATGACGGAAGATATAATGAAAACATTGTAAAACGATCAAACAGATATGAAAACAATAAAATCACAATAGCAATAATAATATGTTACCAACCATACAAAAGCACATTTCTAGAAAGTTCATTTTCTGCCCTTTCATATGACACCTCTATCAGGAAAAAAGAGCCAGGAAAAACGTTTTCACTGGCTGCCTGCCGTAGCAAAAAACAGAGATGACAAAGGACTTAACTCCGTTTCGTTGTCGATCAGCGATGCACATAGAAGACGAAAGACTTGATGCATGTCATATGAAAGGGCAGAAAATGAACTTTCTAGAAATGTGATTTTTTTTCTGCTTTAAAATTCAGATACCGCCCGCCAAATACTTTTTGGTATCCTCTCTTCATTTTTCTTTGAATCACTCATGCTTGAAATATGCATAATATGAGTTGCATCAAATGAACAAGGAGGATCTTAGGTTTACAAATATGTGTCATTTATTAATCATTATTATTATCGATAATTCTCTGTTTCGCTTTTTCAAAATTTTCAAATAATCAGCACCTATCACTATACTGTCTTGTTTTATGGTCATTGTAGATATAAGATTCTGCAAACCATCTCTTAATGAATTTCCGGAGGTAAGTCTAATTGGCATAAAATTGGAAATTGGCCCAACAAAGGCAAGTAAATCATACTATCGCACAAATTCACCTTAGGCCTATATCATGTTAGACTGCATGTGCTATATAATGTGCAATCAATTATATACATCTACGTTCATAGATTTCATATATAATACAAACACAATGAAGTTGATGGATTTTGTGCAATTTGAAATGAAATGAATTTCCACCTTTCGCAAACACATTCGAAAAATGAATTAAATTGCCGTTCTAGTTCTTTTAATAGGGACTTTTAGATTTGCGTGGACTGATACGTGTGACGTCCATTCAAGACAGTGCATTAAAAGGACGTCGATCGTAGCAATCCCCATTGTCCTCGTGCGAATCTAAAAGTCCCTAGTGTTGTTAATCCCATACAAATAATGTTCGGATTACGTAATACGTCATTGCCATGATCGCACATTTCAATAGGTGCCGCACAGGGCTATTGAAACTAACATGGGTTGACCTTTAGAAAGTCATCGCTATGATGTTCAACCGTGAAAATTAAATAGATAAAAGCCTTACCTTGTCAATTTTTCGAAGAAGTGGCAGAGACACATCAGATTTTGTATCTACATAGACCAACAGAAAATGAAATCAAATTGGACATCATTCATTTGAAAATAATAATAGATAGAGCGAACGGGGCGTGTTAATTTAAAGCTGAACGAACATAACGTACAAATGACAGTTTGTAATGCATGTAGTGGCTTTCAATATAAAATCCACATTCCAAGTTTATTCACCTGCATGTTGACAAAAATGACGTAATAAAACCAAAAGACAGACAGAAGCAGCCAAAATGTGAAAACTATATTTTGTAAATTTGTTACCCATTATTGTTGCTCTTTTGCAGTCTTCAAACCATGGACCTAGATGGGTTGACCGATTTCCACTTCCGTATATCTGTCAGCCATTGTCAGACGTATCTTGCTATGTCGTGTTAAAGTCTATAATATCAAAGTTCAGATTGAATTTCATTCTTTATTTACACAGACAGATAACAAAAGCATTGATTCCTTTGCATAAAGGGGTGACTGACCCCCTTCAATTATATTTAAAAAAAGAACGAACAAAAACAAAGACTTTTTTTCTAGGCCTTGGTCTCGGCCGTGGAGTATGATACAAATCATCCTGGGTTAGTAATTTTAGGATATGGACCAGCGACAAAAAGATTTTAAAAAGTTGTCAGGACGCTTACGGGACCTGCATTGTCGGCTAGTAGGATGCCTGTCTGGCTTACAGCGAATCATCGGATCATCGCGTCGGGTCAAGTGGTCGCGTTGCGCGGCCATTAATTTTTTGTGATAAAATACCCCATTATTCACGAAATTTCGGAGGTAATGTTTGTAAGAACCCCTCTCATCTGCACATGGTCTGTTCCAATAAACCGACACTTTGTGAAAACTCTACGGCAAATCTACGAAAGGTCTTGTAACGCGACCACCCGACCAGACGCGATACGAAGTAAGCCGTCTGTCTCGTTGACTATAGGTATAGTGAACCATCTATGCACACCATATTATTATACATCTTATGAAAGATTGTTTTGTCCCAAGTCACTTGGTATCATTGTTATATGGTATGTGTTCACGCTTGGATGAACAGGACACATTGTTTGCGAGAGTGCAAAAATCGACTTGCGCCAAAATGATGCCTACAGCATGTTTTATGTTCGGATTAGCGGAGTGAGAGAATGAATTGAATGTATCAAAAGAAATGCAATTGCATATGCTTTTTGCAGAAGCAAAGTCACACACACACACACACACATGCGCGCGCACTTAATGATCGTTGATATTTGATATTCGATATTTGATATGTGTGGCATGATTAATTTTGTTAGGGATGTTATTTGGATCTGCAAAGACCAAATTAATACCCAAATCCCAATTGTTTTATTCAAAAATCACATAAGCAACTTTGACGAAAGTCGATTTTTGCACTCTCGCAAACAATATCTCCTGTTCATCCAAGCGTGAACATATACCTCACAAAAATGATACTAAATAATTTGGGATGAAACACGCTTTCATTAGATGTATAACAATTTACTGTTCATAGATGATTTTGAAATAATTAGCAATTTTCTAGGTGTAAACCTGTTTTTGACTCACGCTGTATAGTTGAAGCAAGGTTGAACAAATATTCAACATTAATTGGTATAGAATTCTAATCTATGCAACATTCTAAGTAAGTATTATATCTTAAAGAAAGGTTGGAATGCCAATGTATTACTATAAAATTTAAATTTTTCTTTAACTTTGCTATAAATCTGGTCGAAAAAAAATCCAGTACATTGAAAACTACTTTGTTTTTGCTTATGGATCCATTTTTCATGAAGTAGTACAGAAGTGAAGACGGGAGTTATAAAGTAATTCGTAGCCGAAATACAGAACTTTTCCTTGTTACATACACTTTCACTCATAAAGTTGGAATATTTTTGTTTCACCCCAATTTATGGAATTATTTTAAAAATAATTTAAAAATAATAGATCTAGATAATAGTATGCATTCTCAGATTTTATTGAATAATAATTTGCCAATGTGTGTTTTGCGTGACTGCTAAAGTATGTGTATGCTACTATGCTTATTAACTAGGGGACCTACGCACTTAAGTCATGAATGACAGTAATGAGGATGAATGCCCCACAAAAGGGCACTAATATAGCACATCGATACGGTTTTGATCCTGGGGCCTCACAGTAACGAGGCCATTGCTTTGTCACTGAAACATGACAGTACGCAGGGGGGCTAGGGAAGGGGGCAGTTTCAATAAATAAAAAAAAACAAAAACAGAAAATGCAATAAATTTTCAATAATTTATTGCATTTTACCCCGGTTCCCAACATAAAAAGAATCTTCTGTGTGCCCATGCCTTGAGCCATAATGCATGGCCGTCCAGAGGATTTTTTTTAAATTCAAAAATTGGTTGGGGGGAATTGGCGCCTTTAAAGAGAACCATGAATATGTTTGTGGTTTGAGAATGTTTTCAGTTTTGTTTTATTGCATGTTAGAGGGTTGTTACAGCAGGATTAATAAAATAAGTAGCATTTCATACACAAATTAGGCAGTTTTTTCATCAATCTTCAACAATGTTACCGGTCCACTTTAACAAAAGTTAAAATACATACATAATCATATGGTATTATAAATAAATTAAATAGTTATACCTCTAAAAAAACACAGTTGACAAATAATTTCAAAATTTAAAAACTGCCATCTTAAGCTAGAACTTGAACGTCATAGCGGCCTCAGGAAAGGAACCTATATGGGCAACCAAACCTATAGCATGTAGTGTAATCAGTTATAAATTAATTAAAACAGCCACATAATAGTAAATAATTTTCTTAGGCATGACATGACATGCGTTTAGTACAACTGTGTATGTTATATGTGTATGTCTTTTGTGAAACGTTTAATTTATGTTCTTATGCTTTTAGCTTTTGAAATAAGAGTTCTGAATTTGCAAGAAAGGATGATCCGGTACACATACACAGTACAACTGTGTATGTTATATGTGTATGTCTTTTGTGAAACGTTTAATTTATGTTCTTATGCTTTTAGCTTTTGAAATAAGAGTTCTGAATTTGCAAGAAAGGATGATCCGGTACTAATGCTAATAGCCCTTTTCTGGAAAAAAATGAATGGGATTTAGTTTACTCTTCGCACAACTTGCCCAAACAATATTACAATAAGAAATATTTGGAAGTACCATTGTATTATACAATAAAAACAAAAATCTTTTGAGTAAAGAATTGATTAATTTTACAAACAATTCCTATAACTTTAGACATAGACATTTTAATAAAATTTTAATCGTCATTCCATGTTAGACATTCATCAATAATCACTCTGACAAACCTAAAGAGTTACGCTTTTTGTTCTAATGGCAACTTATCAATCAATAAGTTCATTGTCATATCCGCAGTTCTTTGTGCATTTGGGTATAACATGATTTTTGTTGATATCATGAGATAAATTATTGCACTTAAACCATATGGTCACTTATGTTAACTCCAAATTAAAGGTATTCATTAGTGTTTCAGTGTTATTGTGTAAGTAAACAAAATATGTATGTCATCAGCATTGATAATGACAAAAAGGATGATAATAATAATAATATTCGGTTCTTGCATAGCTCATATCACATTTATATTCAACGTCTCTATGCGCTTCCAAAGCGGAAATTATTACCCTGGCTTTAGCATGGCTGGTATTACTTTTGTGCCATGCCATGCGTTCATTATATCGTTTACATACAAAAGAAAAAGAAGAGCTCCCAGAAATAGAGCCTTAAGGGACACCTCACCTAATCGGTAAAAGACTAGAGTCAGTACCATCATGTGAAAAATATCTTGTCTGTTCGATAAGTAGTTTTTAAACCAGGATAAAGTTTGCCCTCGAATTCCATATGTATCGAGTTTTTGAATCAATATATAATGGTTGAGAGTATCATAATTTGTAAAAGCGACATTTGTAGTACCCATTTCTTTCGCCGGTTGTGGGCCAATATTACTAAATAACTCGGGATTTTGGTTAAAGAAATTAAGATTTTGGGAGTGTATTTTGCGTTAGACATCAGAATAAGAGAGGAGTTGAATTATAAGAAGATTTTGTGCGAGATTAAGAACTTCTCGAATGGTGGAAACAGAGGGACCTCACGGTGTTTGGAAAATATGTTTTGAATTCATATGGAATGGGAAAGATCAAATTAACAGATTAATATTGTATCAAGGTTATAATGTAGGAGGGGGATGGGGGGGGGGGGGGGGGGGTAAGGAATGAATAATTTTGACTTGTTTGTAAAAACCCAATGTGTAATGTGGGTAAAAAGTTTATCGTACGAAAAAAAAAATAATAATATGAAAGCTATACTTTGATTTCTGCTCCAAAGTGGTATTAGGAGGTAGATTTTTTTTCGTGAAACTATGATTCCAAGTTATTAAGTTTCAAAGTACCTAAGTTCTATTAGAATGATCAAAAGATGGGAATTGTTAGAAGGCTGTAGAAATTCTGAAGAAAATAATAATCCAATTATTTTTAACAATAAAAATTTATTATAAAAAAATAAAATAAAATTATATGTGATGAGAATTTTTTTCAAAGCAATATAATTTCAGTTCCAGCTGAGATGGCATGCAGTCAAAATCTAATTTTCAACATTACGTTAAAAGGAAACAAATTTGTAGATGTATGGAATATTAGGGAAGCTATTTTGAGAAAAAAAAGAAAGAAGATAAGTGGATGTAAAAGAGTACTGTGAAGCTGTTCGTGGATTCTTTTTTATCGAGGAAGGTTTATAAATATTTTTATAGAGAAGTCACAAAATGTATTGGTTTTGCAGATTCACGATGGGTCACGGGGATTTTCTTATTTTTCCAATGAGGTATATAGGGAAATATTTAGTAGGCCTAGGAAAGTTACTCTAATTAACAGAATAAGAGAGGTTCAGTATAAGTTGCTTAATGAAGTAATATTTAATAGATAACACTTATTGAGATTCGGCTTCGTTGAAGATACCTTGTACTCATTTTGTAAGCAAAAAATTGAAACATATTAAGTTATTGAGACTTGTTCTGGGAGTATGTACATGTTCAAAGGTTATGGCAAAATGTAACAGCTGAGTTTGAGCTAAGGAAATTAAGGTCTGTCGATTGGGAGGATATTCATTTAGGATTATCTGTTTATTTCCCACGAATAAAGATATTTAATACAATTATTTTGGCAATGAAATATGGAATATATAGAAACACGGGAAAGTTCATAATGTTGTTTTGGGGTGCTTTTCAAAAAGAAATGTTGGAATTAAGGGAAGAAGGAGGGAAGATTGCAGGGAGGGGAGGTCATATTTACAGGAGGGGGAACGAGTGGAGTTTTCATGAAATTTTAACACTGGATTTAATTTAGCCTCATTTTAATTATTTATTAATTTATTTTAAATTATTTTTTATTCTGTCGATCCAATTTTGGGTGTTCTGAGGAGGCTAGGAACAGTGTGGTTTGTGTGCGGAAGTGTGGTTGGGTGGTGGGCATGTTTGTGTGCGAGGTTTTTGTTGTTCTGTAAGGGGGGGGGGGGGGTGGGTGGGTAGTGTGAAAACCAAGTGTATTTCTCAGAATTATTTGTATTGTCTTGGAAACAATAACAAAACTTTAAACAAAAACATGAGTGTATGTTATTGTGGTGTGTGTACACACACACACACACACGGGAACTATACTCTAGAATATACCCTTTAATAAAGTAATAATCGTGTTAGTCCTCATTACCAAGTCCCTTGGAGAGGACTTCAACCTGCAAGTTTAACACATGCTTTCTTTAAGCAAGTCAGAAACATGTAATTAAACCAACAAACTAAACACCTCTACAGTTTTATTAGGAAGACCTTATGCCTAGGTATCACCACCGTCTGTTTGGATGATGAAAGCAAACGCTGTGCTGAATTGAGCCACGGTGAAACCGATGATGCCGGAGGCAACAATGTCAGGGAGATAGTCTTCAAGGAACTTTAGCTGCGGGTACAACGCTGTTACCTGCCCAGGATCTCCCTTGATGAGAAAGAGTACGAGGGATGGTAGCAGGTCATCAGTACCAATGGAGCGATCGTTACCAGCCAGTTTACCTGTTGATAGAGAGAATGATGAGATGACTATATATTTGTATAGTAATAACTGTTTCTCATAACTATTTTTCAAATTTATGGTGCACACTCTTCAGTCCATTGAGGGGGCATTACGGCCTGTCAATTTTGTACGGGCCTGAACGTGATAATCTAACCACATTGCATTACATTCGCATGATCCGATCACGTACCCTTGTAACCCCTGGGTGGGAAGCAGCCACGTAGACTAAACTTGTTGCCGATAGACATTAGCACCATTCCCAGTTAAGTACACTACTCTTCAGAGTATTGTCTAGGATAAAGGTTATTAGTAAGGAATGTCTGGATTGATGATGGATGATGATTGCACTTAGGAAACATACAGTAATTTCCAAATAACTTTGATCAATATTTGTATTTCTTTGATAAATCTAATGTAAAAAACAAACAAACACCTAAAACACTCACACGAAACTTGTTCTTTGAGCAAATCACACACAGCTTGAAGACACATGACCAACCAGCGAAGTTTCATCAAGGGAAGGCTTTCTTGTATGACCATCCTTAAACACTTGTACGCCCGGCTGAACATGTCTTCAAAACTCACAGGTCCTTCTGGTACGATCTTCTTCTTGTGATTCTTCTGTGACTTGGAGTCAGGAGGGACACATTGCTTCACAGAATGGACTTGGGACTTTTGTTTAAGATGGTCAATTTGGGGTTCAGGTGTTATTGTAGGGAAATTGCTCAGATCTGTCGATCCAACGGTTTCATCTCGCAGGAACGGGTAGAGGTTTTTCATCTCCTCGACCAGATTTGAAGCGAGGAATACATGTGAGACACTGTCTACATAGTAAAGATGGTGGTCCTTTGCAACATCACCACTGGTAGCCCCTCTTAGAGTCTGGTTACTATGTTGGCCTTGACCAGGATTCGTATCAAGATCTTCTGCTGCTTTTGCCTGTCTATGGAACGCCTGTCTATTGAATCCCTTCCTTGCTATCGGAGTTGTGCCTCTTCTAGACGAACTGGAATCCTCTTCATTAGATGATGTTGGATCGAAATGAGTGGCCTTCTCCGCGGTTCTTGATCTAGTGGTCTTGACAGGATCAAGGATATCGATGACCCATTCACCTCTCAGCTTCATGTTCCTAGGATCGGCAGTAGGGAGGAGCATCTGAAGGAGCTTGGCATCTCCCTCGTATGCGAGCTGTATGGAAATAAAATGATATGTTTGACATCATTAGTTATCAAATTATGTCTATGCATTTCAAAAGCTAATAAATTATCACAGTTTATCAACAAATGCATGCATGAACGATATCAGAGCTATTCAAAACCCTTTATAATTTATCATCTTCTTAATATGCTTCTTCTCCTCTTTTTTTGTCATTCGTCTCCTCCTCCTCCTCCTTCTTCTTTATCTTTTTCAACTTCTTTTTTCTTTCTCTTGGTTGCATTGATTTTTTTGTTATTGAATCACAAGTTATAATTCAGAAATTTATAATCACAATTAAGGTATGGGTATGACTTTTTATGAAGTTGTCATACAACTGTCCATTAAAGAATGCAGTATCACATCTAATTGACATACACCCATTATTCTCCTTAGCCCAATGCTTCTACCTAGAATGTCTTCAAATACTGAGAATTTACAATACACAAAATCAAACAATTATCCGCGGTTAATAGAAAACGACACGAACATATATTTCTGTTATTGTGTCATATTAGTTTTGCATGTTTTCTAGATTGAAACTCACCACGTAAAGTTTTTCAATATCTGGTAAAATTGTAGAAGTGAAGAACAGGGCTTCATAAGATGCCCATATTTGTGGCTCACTGTGGTCATCTTCCAGCTTCAGATATCCAGCTATCTTGATAACCACCTAAATTAATTAAAAGAAGAAAAGCACACATATAATATTAAGTATCCATTAATCATGTCAATGAAATTGATGGGCTCGTATCAATACCCAACCGACATTTATTCTTCATATTATATTTCGGGATGTTTCTATGTTTCATGTTTGTTTCCTGCCTATTGTAATTTCTAACTACACAGTTTACGATCAGCCTCTGGTTCCAGTAGTGTAGCATGGGTCCAAACATTTAGGGGGTACTGGCATATCTAAGGGTGGGGGGGGGGTTTACTCGGTGAAACAGATGCAAATTAATAATAATAATAATAATCTTTTAAAGTCCTGTCATATTTTTTTCCTCACCCTTCCACTTGTCTTCATTCTCTTCTCTCTTCTCCAATGAGGGCAGGGAAACGGGATCCCATATACACTGTACACCACTGTCTGCTTATTGCAGTGCTAATAACAGTTTGACTGTTCATTGTTGTCTTAACTTTATCAATGTTTATTAGCTATAACTACTTTTTTCTGCCTTTGTACTTTTGTAGTTTACATTCACAGTAACTAAAGGAAACGTAATTCGTTTTTGCGTCTACTTGAGATTTTATAGAGGATGGAATCTTGTTACCCTGAATATCAAGATTATAACAATAGCAACAACTACGACACAAACTTTCCCAACTGAATATAGAATACTTTTACTTTAAATGTTACACTGCTCCAATCCACCCCATGCAGGGAAGGACCCGGTTATTACTTTCGAATCTTTTGATTAATTCATACAAATACATGTATCTACACCTGCAAACACTGGAGCATGGAGCTACCGGCCCGAAGGAGGTTTGTCGACAAACCTTGGTTTTCGTGCGTCATATGACGCGTTTTGACGTGTTTTTACAAACCAGGTTTGTAAAAAACGTGTCATATGACGTACGAAAACCAAGGTTTGTCGACAAACCTCCTTTGTGAATTCGGGCCACCACGTTCAGTCCAAAGTACTCTCTGCATCGAGGCCACAAACAGACGAGACTTTTGTACAACCCCCCACAGGCCGTAAAAAGGCGACACTGTTCCCTGCGTCAAACAGGCGAACAGTATTACCTTCTCATTTGAACTGCGAGTACAGGATATACGTATAACACCCCTCTGCATAAAAAGAAGACAAACAGGTCCCTGCATTTGACAGGCGAACAGATGCCTGATTTACAGGCGGGTACAGTTAATAAGCAAACGACAGGACGGAATGACTGTTATCATCGGGGCCCCACCGGAAACCAATTGGTGCTCTGCAAGATGGGGGGGGGGGCGGGTTTAAAGTCGGTCCCCCAAAAATTAATTGGACACATTTTTTTTTTTTTTTGGTCTCAAAATTTGAAAATTTGACATTTTGTTCCGTTGGGGGGAGGGGGGGGGGGGTGTAAGGTCACCTTTTTAAGGTCAGCCATTGGTATAATTTTGTTAAAAATATTTTTTATTAACAAAAAAAACACTAAACAAACAAAAAACAAAATCAAAGGGGGGGGGGGGGGTTCCCAAAAAACATACACAAAACATACACATAAAAAAAAACAAAAAAAAACATACACATAAAAAAAAACATACACATAGAAAAACTGCGTACGCGCCTGGTCGATACTGTATTGTAATGATACGGAAAACTCGTTTAATAATCTGCGGACCTTTACCTCTGAGAAATGATCCCTGATTTTGAAGGTAAGATTCTGAGTGTAGGTCTGATAGTCCGTCAGTGATAAAAAATCGTCCCTTGCCTTCTTTGAAAGGTGTGGCTTTGATCTCTGTGCAGACAATTATCAAAGATCATTTTAAGTAGTTTAACGACTTGTTTTATTTATATGCATGCACAAAAAAGATTAAAGGATAAGGCATTTCTGTCAACTGATAAAAGAGGGACACATTGTTCTTTAGAATGACAGTTACGAAAAAAATGTGTGTTGAAAAAAAAACGGAGAAAACAATTACATGTATATCAAACACAGTAATTCTTAGTATACACAGAAGAGTACCACCAATTTAGTTACGTTTACCTGTCGCAAGAGGGGCACTTTGCCGATTTGAGCAAAAAGATATTGTTACGATTGTGGCACTTAATGTATACCTTCCATCGCTTTGCCGGCAATTGTGATGGTATAGATGAGAGAACTGAAATCCTTTAAAGCCCTTCGCTTAGATTAAGATGAGAGGTAATTACCAATTTACCATAAGGTCTTTGATAGGAAATGCCATCTTTATCTAAACTAATTTAATTCAGTATTAATGACTTACTTTCTTCCTTGGTGCCAACTTTGGTCCCTGTGCAAGCTGGGAAAGAATGTTTATTGAGCCTTGGTTGCAGCTGTTCAGTACTTCTAGAATTAGAGAATGATGGCTGATCTTCATGGTGCTGTCTCGCTGCAAAATCTTTGAGAAAGTGAAAATATGAAAATAGAGATAATACCTTGTGCATTTTTGTTACAATTTCCTTTGAAGACAAAATGTGTGTATATTCAGATTCAATTACAAATTACATCCTTTTGTTCCTTTTTGATAGTAGGTCTACCAGTTTTTACTACATATTTTTTTCTTATTTGCTTGGAACAAAAAGGAGGACACATGAATGATACTGAACCAATTCATTATATACGAATTATTAATGATTATAAGAGGTTAAATCTGTTGTTCTTAGTTCATAATTATTTTTTCATCTTATTTCGGATTTATTTTAACCTAGCTCATAACTCTTGATCTTCCTTTATTCTGATAAATTGTATTGGTCCATTTGGAAATTCAGTTGTTGGCATTACATAAAGCACATGAACAATATACAATAGAAAATAATAAACACAAATAAATAATACACAGTAGAAAATGTACAATGACAAATTCATATGGAAACACGGATATAAATCGTATTTACAAAGTGGAATAATATAAGAAAATAAATGGACTCACAAACAACACTATTGAAAATGTATGATTGCGTAGAATTCGGAAATAGTATAGTTATTATTTTTATTATTAGTTGGAACATTCAGGTAAGGTACATTTTTAACCAGAACTCAAGTTTATCTTTAAACTCAAACAAAAAAGCTTACGTTGTGAGATTTTTCGATCGGCTCTCTGCCTCGTTTTCGCTCGACCGAGCCCTTATAAAGCCACGGAGAATTGTTCGCGCACTGGTGGGTCTGCGAGAGGACTTGCGAGTGCGCAGCGCGCTGTCATTTATTTTAAAAATCAAAATGGCCGCCAACGCCTTCCTGTCTAAACCGGCCACTATTTGTGCTTCCCTTGGGTGGTCGCTGTAGACAGGTTTGACTGTATTATAATGATAAAGACAAAAAATAGGTTCTAGGACACCTACCCCCTAGGACAACTACCCCTAGGGCAACCACTCACTAGGACGACTACCCTCCGGGACAACTACCCCCGGACAACTAACCCCAGACAACTACCCCTTAGGAAAACTTTCCCTAGGACAACAACCCCCGGACAACTACCCCCAGACATCAACTCCTAGGACAACTACCCCATGACAACTACCACCCGGACATCTACCCCAGGGTAGTTGTATAGGGGGTAGTTGTATGGGTGGCAGATGTCCGGGGGTAGTTGTCCTAGGGGTAGTTGTTTGGGGGTAGTCGTCGCATGGGGTAGTTGACCGAAGGTTTTTATCCGGAGAAAAAAACGATTGAATGATAAAAACAACGAATAACATAAGAGAATATGATCAAAGGAAAACTAATGAAAACATACAGATAGACAGAAAGAGGAGATGATGAAAAGAATACAATATAATAACAAAAAGAAAAAGACTCAAAATAGACAGAAATATAAAAACCAAAAATAGCATGATATATGAAAGAGGGAGTGAAATGATTATTAACATAAGGAATAAAATGAGAAAAGAAGATAATAGAAGGAAAGACAAAGAAGAAGAAGATAGGAAAGATAGAAAGAGAAGCTGGTAGAATGGTAAAGATAAGGAATAAGAGAAAGGAAAGATGGAAGAAAGGATGAAGGCAAATATATAATAAAAAAGTTAGAAAGAGCTGAATAGGACGGTAGCAGTGGCGTACCTGGGGTACTCCGTCAGGGGGGGCAAGCGACCGAAACAAACAAAAAAGGCGATGCTAATTTTCACTTCTGGCGAGCGAGCGAGCGAGCAAAAAAAATCTTTAAGTAACGTTTGGTATATAAACTGGTATTGTTGCAAGTTGGGGGTGGGAACATTCACTTGTTAGCAACGTTAATTTCATTTTTTTGCAAACTAGTGTAGCGAGCAAGAAAAAAATCACTTCTTTTTTAATAATTGCCACTTAAACTTGGTTCAATTGTCCCATGCAGGGCGCGGGAACAATATTGTGTTTAGGGTGATTGTTGCAGGTAGGGGGCGGGCACACTCGTGTTTAAGGCAATGTCAATCCCATTTTGGCGGGCAGGCAACCCCCTACATTTCTCTTTTTAATGATATTGTAGCAGGTTAGTGGTGGGCACATAATTCCACGAGCTAGCGAGCGTAGCGAGCGAAAAAAAAAATCACTTTTCTTTTATAGGGAAAATATGGTACATAAAACTTGGGTTCATTGTTCCATGTCAGGGACGTGATTATTAAAAGCGGTGTTAATTCTATTTTGGCGAGCGAGCGTAGCGAGCGAGCAAAAAAAAATCACTTCTCTTTATAGGGAAAATATGGTATATAAACTTGGTTTAACTGTTCCATGTCAGGGACGTGATTATTAAAAGCTGTGTTATTTCTATTTTGGCGAGCGAGCGTAGCGAGCGAGCAAAATTTTTGTAATGATAATTGGTTCATAAATTTCAGATTTTTTTGTTGCAGGGCAGGGCTTACACAATCATGTCTAAGGTGATTAGGTCCATTTTGGCAAGCGAGCATAGCGAGCAAGCAAAAAAAATAAATTCTCTTTTAATAGAAATTAATAAATAAACTTGTTTTTATTGGTGCAGGTCAGGATGGACGCAATCGCGTTTAACGCGATTCAATTCCTTTTCGGCGAGAGGGCGAAAAAACTCTTCCATTTTTAATGATATTGTTGCAGGTCAAGGGTGGGCACAATTGTTTCCAAAGCAATGTCTATTCATTTTATTCGCGAGCGAGTGTAGCGAGCGAGAAAAATGAATTAGTCTCTTTTAGTAACATTTGGTACATATATTGTGTGTTATTGTTGCCATGGTTGCAGGTCGGGGCCCGTCGGGGCAGGCACAATTGTATTCTAGGCAATACTAATCCTTTTCTCTTTTCAGGGGGACGAGGAAGTGAAAACATTTAATACAAAATAGGCTAGCAAGCAGTTCGCGCCAGCGAAGAGTTTCAAATTTGTTATATCACTTATATTTTCCTATTTTCATTTGTTTTAATTTTTCAGGGCCGTATGCTAAATATTTTTCTGATGGGGGAAGGGGGAAAGATGCGTTAAAAGTTTTCGAAGAATCTCAAAAGCAAAAGGAGTGAAGGGAGTTCGAGCGACCGAACTGGTCATGAGGGTACTTTTGCACTTTCAAAAGTAGAATTGAAGGATTTGGTATAGGCCTACACTACATTTTCAGGAAAAAAACTGTACGATTTCAAAATATCTGGGGTCAACTGCCCCCCCCGGTGCTTACGGCCATGTTCTTTATTTCTTTTCCCCATTTTTATTCCTTTCCTTTTCTTTTCCCTTTTTCTTCCTTTTCTCTTCTTCTTCCTTTTTTCTTTCCTTTTTTTCCTTTTTTCTCTTTCTTTCCTTTTTTCTTTCCTTTTCCTTTTTTCTTTTTCTCTCCTTTCCCTTTCTTTTCTTTTCTTTCCCCTTTTTCTTTTTTCCCCTGGAGCCCGTCAGGGGGGGCACTCTGCCCCCCCTGCCCCCCCATAGGTACGCCACTGGACGGTAGCAAAGAATAACAACAGGAAAAGTAGATGAGAATATAATAAAGGAAAAATTCCCAAAATAACATGAGGAAATACAGACAGACACAACGAAAAAAAAAAAGATTAAAAAAAGAGAGTAACATAAAGAAGGCTAGAAAAAAAGATAGTAGAATGGTAAAATCAAAGAATAATAAATTGAACGAGAAAGAAGATGGCAGTAGCATAAAAAAGATTAAATGATAGAGGGATAAAAAAAAGATGACATAAGGAAAAATAGAAAGAGAATATATAATGAAGAATCAAATGAAAAGAAGAGAAGTGGTAGGGAGAGAAAAAACAAAGAATAACTACAAAAAAGGAAAATAGAAACAAAAGACGTACATGATAAATAAACTGGATAGATAGAAAATTAAAGGAATAGTCGAGTTTTGTTGCAGAGGGCGCTACACAAAATAATTTGTTCGTGAGATAATGAAAAACTTAGTGTCAAATTTGAAAGAACGTACAATTCAAATGACAAACTCATGTTTGTTTGATCAAAATTGGTTCAGAGACGGCTGAAATATCCATAAATATAACGATTTCTAATATTCGTGGTGCCCCTTAATCATTCGATAATTTGAATCAGCCGTTGAAAACATGAGAAAATACTTTATACGTTTTATTCCAGCCAATGCCGATGTTTGCTTTTTGTTGGCTTTTTGTTGTTGGTATTAATCGCACAACCAGCCGGCCCGTGAATTGTTATTAGTTATTATTTAAATAATAAGCGGTCACCGTATTCTTTAAAAAGTGGAGCTGAATTGGTATGATCGCATTGGCTAATTTCACACATTTTGGGGATTAAAATTACCTAGATCATAGCAATTTTAAGTCCTCAAAGAGCACTAGAAATGTCATAAATAAGAATAAGAGCAATAACCATGTACTCTGAAGGCATTTGTGGTCTGAAACAAGAACTCAACTATCCCTTTAAAGAATAACAAAAATAACCGAGGAGAGTAATAGATTGATTTAAATATTAATGGATACACTTAGAAAGAAATTAATGTATGAGAACAAAAAATAACACAATGACATATTTCTAAAAAGTAGAGTTGAAAAAGGAAAATAAATAGTAATTTTGTGAGGGAAACATAACAAAATCATGAGTTGCAGGCAGGCACAACATACAGTTGGATTTCGCGCGAAAATGACCCGTGCTTTCATAGCAACATGAACGGTCCTGTTGCTATGGCATCACATGTCTCATTAGGGTAAAAATTGCGTTGAGTGTGCAACACCATTAAACGAACCGTACCTCGGTCTAGCGAAGGTCGGTCCAGCAAAGTGAGTGAGAAAGGGATCACAGTATAACAATTAGAAAGTCATTGCTATGGTGTTCACTCGTGTAAATAAAGTTGATAAGGGTCTTACCTTGGCAATTTTCCGACGAAGTGGCAGAGAAACATCAGAATTTGGGATCTATATAAACCAAACGGGAAAACAAATGAAATCGGACATCATCATTTAATAATAATAATTTTTTAAACAGGGGGGGGGGGGGGTATTAATTTTAAGCTGAGCATACATAGCGTACAAATTACAATATAACAATGCATGGAGTGGCTTAAATGTAAAAGTCATATTTTAAAGTTTAATGGCCTGTTTAATGAATCCATATAATTGCAAAATGACAAAATGACAGACAGAAGCAGTCACAATGTAAAAACTATATTTCTGTAAATTTTTTACCCATTATTGTAGCTCTGTTGCAGTCTTCAAACCATAGGCCTAGATGGGTAATCCGATTTCTACTTCCTTAAATCTGTCAGCAATTTTCAGACGTATCATGCTGTGCGATCTGAATTAAATATGTCGTGTTGAAGTCTATAATATCAAAGTTCAAATAATGTTTCATTTTTTCTTTACACAGGCAGATAACACAAACAGTAGTTCGGTTTAATTACACATAGTGGTGACTGATCTCCTTCAGTTATTCCAAAAAAAAACACCCGTTTTTCTAACTTATTTAACTTGAACATTTCCTCTTTCTTCGATGGTTGAACGATAACGACAACAAACAAACAGAAAAACATAACATTTCATTCACAATAGCTCATATTAAGTTTCTTAAAATAATTTTGCAATGATTTATTGCTCATCTTCAGGTTCAGTTCAGATTTCAGTCAACCATTATTATAAAGGGGTAAACCCCAATTTGGGGGTTTGAGACATGGGATGTTGTAGAAAGTTGTTCGGTATCAACGTGTTCAGGGCACCTCCCTGCATAACTTCTAGGTAGACTACCTATTATGCTGCTGGACGAAAATGGCCTCCATGTATGTACTACTGTTAAAGTATTTTATTAATTACTTTTTAATAGAACCTCATTTTACAATGTGTGACATGTCATGTTAAATGATATTTAATTTCCTACACAATTATACCACACTCAATAGGTTTGGAGACATTTTGTATGACGATCTTGAGCAAAAAATGTGATTTTTTTTAACCATTCCCCCCCCCCCCCCCAAATATGACTGGCACCAAAATACCTATTTTTCCATTTAAAAAAAATAGGACAACTACTGATTTAAAACTTTCCATACATAAATATGATTAATATCATATTCAAATTCCAAATCTAATTTAGTGAAAGCGCTCTAAAGTTGACATTTTGATATGAGCTTAAATTAAATTTGTTGTTGCTAAGGTTGTTGCTTCTCCTTAGCAGCTGAAACATAGTGAAATGAAAAATAGAATTTATTGCGAGTAGATGATATCATTATGCTTCTTTACTCTTTTAATTGGAAGTGTGAAGTCAGATAATGAAGTTTTAGTGTATAGTCGTCTGGTATTAATCAGTCATTTCTACAACACGGTCCTAGATAATTTCTTGGTACATGTCACGGAGTGACTCACAAGCAGTCCTAGCATGCTGGTCATACAAGAGATGAGATTAAAAGCTCATCTTCAAGTCGACTGAGCGCAACATCAATGTGATCATAAAGGTTTAATTACAACGAGTCACAAGGAATGCTCAAATAATTTAAGTTGTTCATACAGGATGTATATGTTATGTTATGATGCATCATTAGCTTCCATAGCGTAACCTACTATTAAATAGTCTTAACCAAATGCTATCTCTACTAAGCTTCCTCGGTATTTCCTCATTTTTGTTGGTAATACTGTTTTTTTTTTGTGCATATCTTGCACACTTGCCCCTTTTCCCCTAATTATTACAAATCTTTTACATAGTTTAGGACCTGTCTGTTTATTTATCCAAATCTCATGATATTTTACTGATGACTTAATTTGGTTTGGAGAGAGAGAGACAGAGAGGGAGAGAGAGAGAGAAAGAGAGAGAGGAAGGGAGCAAGAAGGTTTTCATAACACCACAGCCCATTTGGGAAAATGAGTATAATAAAACCGGTCACTCAAAGATTTTTAATTTTTGAGGCACTTCCTGATCATTTTAAAGCGCTTTTTTAGGGCTTCAATATTACACCATATCATAGATACTGATAACACGTAAGACCATGCATCCCAGATTTAACATTGTTAAATGATACCTTTAAACAGGAAGGTGGTTTGGAGAGCTATTTTTTTAAATTGGACGTAGGTGATAGGTTATATCTGTGTGTGTTTCGTTGTGGTAATAATAAGCTGCCAGTTTCCAAATGTCGTTATTTATCTGATCAACCTCTCGAGTTATGTTCCATATGTAATCTTAAGGTACAGGGTGATAAATTTCATTATGTGCTGGTTTGCCCAGCGTTCGAAGAATTTTCGTAAGCAGTATGTTAAGAAATATCATTACAGTAGACCTATAACTTTAATATCAAAATTTCATCAGTTATTTAATGCAAATTCTGTTAAGCCCCCGCCACACCAAACTTGTTCGCACTACGTTCTGGAACAGTCCTAGGAAATCGTAAAACGGGTTGTGGTCGGAGCAGAATGTATAAAAATGTCTATACTACGATCATATTTCGTTCATAAACAGTCCTCAATACGTCCATTCGTCTGTACCCCGTCTACTGTTAGTTCATATCAAGTTCAGATCGGGTAAATTTGCCATTTCCAGGCAGTGCAAGCCAGTCCGTAGTCAGTTTAAACCCAGTATTTACTAGTTCTACACTCGTTCCCAATACGTTCAAACCCATTCTAACTAGTTCGCCACTTGTTCTAACTAGTTTTTAACCCGACCACCCCGTTCAGTTCGTGCGTTCGAATGCGCTCCTGAGCGTGGGCAATCCCGTCCTGGCTCGGAAGCTATAAAAACCCATCGTGTTCTTGCCATTCCTCATTCCCGTTTAACTTCAACGCTTTAAGCTTTCGAAATCAAGACATTCCAGTCAAGCCTCCATCACACCAAACTTGTTCTCACAAATGTTGCCAAGCGTTTGGCAACATTTTCGAAAACGTAGTGAGAACTAGTTTGGTGTGATGGGGGCTTAAGCAGTTTAAGAACCTTTCTAATTTTGTAAGATCATTATGTTTAAGTTTGGATAATTTGTTTTGTCTTTTTTAATACGTTAGACTTAAGGTTTAATGTGCTGTTGTTATTTTTATGTACATAATGTACATACATGCATATAGTAGTGTTATTACTGCAAGTTGAGCTATAGTGTATTATAAATTTAAAAAAGTATATTTTAAGCTTGCCTTCATTTGTTTGTTGTCGCTGCCAAAGATTTCCTTTCTTTTAATGGTTTTCTGAGTTTTTAAAAATAATTTTGTATGTGAATATCATTGTTGAACATTATATTTGTACTATTCAACTGTATTTCTTCCATGCCCCAGAAGGGGTCGTTAATGAATTACAAAATCATTGTCATTGCCATTGTCAGTGAGAATTCAAATATCGTGTTATGATTCCTGGATCTCTTTTTTTTTTTCGTTTGCAATTTATTTTATGAATTTTTGCTTTGCATAAAGTATTCAAGTTTTCAAGGAGGAGGGGAAATTCACAGGAGGAGGATGGGTCGGGGAGGGGGGGGGGGAAGGGGGTGGGGTGCGTATTCTGAACCCCACCATCCAATATCTTCATGATTTAGGGGTTAACCGTGCAATGGAAAAGACAGCCCTTTGCAACCAAAATTGCTACTTTAGCTCTACCTCGTTCCCGTTTAACTTCAACTCATCAAAGTGTCAACTTAATGCCTCGGTCACACCTTTGCGTGTGTTGGTGCGTATTGCTGCGCTCTGCGGGGTATATCAATACACAGCCGTGCCCAGCAATACGCAGCAAATTTGAAGGTAGCAGTCACACTATTGCGTATCTAGCTCGTAGGTAGCTCGTTCCATTTCCTTTCCATTAAAAACCATAATGGACCCTACGTAGCAGTAATCCATTTGTTTTGGGCAAGCTGCTTTCTGACAATGTCACGTCACACTGAATGAAATCGGTCATGAATAATAAATTCCCTTATATTCTTCGTGCATAATGAAAAAAGAAAGAAAATGAGCTTGCCATCGATGTATACATTAAAGGTATTATGTCCCTTTTGCAGCCAACCTCAAATTCTGTAGAACTTTGCAGGAATTATGAATCTGTGAAATTTAAACGTTAGCAGTGTCCTCATATTCAAACTATGCAAGGAAACCCGTTTACTTGCTAGACTTCACTGTCAGACCCTATTGAGTGACTGACTGGCTTTTTTCTTCTTTGGTAATAACATACATGAAAAGAGTTGTAAAGGGTACATGAGCATTTTTCTACATCAATAACCCACTTCTTGTGATGGCCAAGATTAAACTGATTGAATCTTTGCGCAGCATAAAACGTATGACCATTCGGTACAATTATCTGAAAATCAAGACTATTACTTTTGGGCTCTATAGCCCTAAAGTCGATTTGACAACCAATAGTCGTTATTTTCCCACTTGAAGACATTTTAAAGCCCCACCTTTTTTAGGGAAGTTCTAAATTAGTATTATCTTTCAAATGCAGTTGGAATTTAACTTTTTCATTTTGTTGGCCTGCAAATGGGACATATTATCTTTAATGAAGAAATAATTTCAAGCCATTGAGTAATTTAACGAATATGAAACTATGTTGACTTTTATTCAGGGACACCCTGTATTTGTTGACATTAATAATGGTATACGTGTTTCCAATTGGTTATGTAGCCGACTTCGACAAACTAAAACCTTATTTACTTTTTCTATTACTTTTTATTATTTTCTGTTATTTGTATTATTTTCTTTTTCTGATTTTTTCCTTTTCTATTCTTTTTCTTTCTAGAGGCTAAGGTGGCTGATATCTCCTCAAAGAAGGCTACTGAGGGTGTAAAGACGAAGGGAGACGTCGTTCTAAATGTCGCGTCTAATGACTTGTCGAAGGGTAATGGATGCCCGTGAAAGGAGATGGGGTTTCGTTGACAACGATAAGATATGTGACAGGCACGTTGGCAGAGATGGGGTCTACATCAATAAAGCAGGACAAGCTGTTCTTGTCACGGATCTATGACGTTTCATCGAGCGACCTCAAGGGCCACCTTCACCTACTCAGCAAAGGTCCTACGCTGAAGTTGTTGGATCTTCAACGCAGGATTTCGAGATGATTGTACCGAGAGGGAGGCTAAAATCTGCACCTGCCCTTCCATTGCTGACAAAAGCTCAACAGAGGTGGCACGAACATTTATGTCTCGTCATGACCCCACAACATTGCTTTATCTCACGGGTATGATAAAAATCATCCTGGGTTAGGAATTTTAGGATACGGACCAGTGACAATAAGATTTTAAAACGTTGCCAGAAGGCTTAATACGAGACCTACATTGTCGGTTAGTAGGATGCCTGTCTGGCTTACAGCGAATCATCGGATCATCGCGTCGGGTTGGATGGTCGCGTTGCGTGACCATTTGTAAAAACATACCCCATTATTCACGAAATTTCGGAGGCAATGTTTATAATAAACCCCTCTCATCTGCAAATGGTCAGTTCAAATTTACCGACACTTTGTGAAAACCCTACGACGAAACTAGGATAGGCCGCGTCGTCTTCCGCTTTTGCTATACGAAAGGTCTTGTAACGTGACCACCCGACCGAACGCGATTAACTCGAAATATACCGCATGTTTCGTTGACTGTAGGTCTAGTGCACCATCAAAAAGCTACCAGAAGGCCCATGAGGCCTCCATTGGCGGTCTAGTAGGCTGTTTGTCTCGTCGACTGTAGATAGTGAACCATCCACAAGCTAACAGAAGGCCCACGAGGCCTCCATTGGCGGTCTAGTAGGCTGTCTGTCTCGTCGACTGTAGATGTAGTAAACCACCAAAAAGCTACCAGAAGGCCCTCGACGCCTCCATTGATGGTCTAGAAGCTGTATGTCACGTCGACTGTAGATGTAGTGAACCATTCAAAAGCTACCAGAAGGTCAAAGAGGCCTCCATTGACGGTCTAGTAGGCTGTCTGTTTCGTCGACTGTAGATGTAGTAAACCATCGAAAAGCTACCAGAAGGCCCATGAGGCCTCCTTTGAGGGTCTAGTAGGCTGTCTGTCTCGTCGACTGTAGATGTAGTGAACCATCCAAAAGCTACCAGAAGGCCCATGAGGCCTCCTTTGAGGGTCTAGTAGGCTGTCTGTTTCGTCGACTGTAGATGTAGTGAACCATCCAAAAGCTACCAGAAGGCCCATGAGGCCTCCTTTGAGGGTCTAGTAGGCTGTCTGTCTCGTCGACTGTAGATGAAGTGAACCATCCAAAAGCTACCAGAAGGCCCACGAAGCCTCCTTTGAGGGTCTAGTAGGCTGTCTGTCTCGTCGACTGTAGATGTAGTGAACCATCCAAAAGCTACCAGAAGGCTCATGAGGCCTCCTTTGAAGGTCTAGTAGGCTGTCTGTCTCGTCGACTGTAGATGTAGTGAACCATCAAAAAGCTACCAGAAGGCCCATGAGGCCTCCTTTGAGGGTCTAGTAGGCTGTCTGTCTCGTCGACTGTAGATGTAGTGAACCATCTAAAAGCTACCAGAAGGCCCATGAGGCCTCCTTTGAGGGTCTAGTAGGCTGTCTGTCTCGTCGACTGTAGATGTAGTGAACCATCCAAAAGCTACCAGAAGGCCCATGAGGCCTCCTTTGAAGGTCTAGTAGGCTGTCTGTCTCGTTGACTGTAGATGTAGTGAACCATCCAAAAGCTACCAGAAGGCCCATGAGGCCTCCTTTGAGGGTCTAGTAGGCTGTCTGTCTCGTCGACTGTAGATGTAGTGAACCATTCAAAAGCTACCAGAAGGTCAAAGAGGCCTCCATTGACGGTCTAGTAGGCTGTCTGTTTCGTCGACTGTAGATGTAGTGAAACATCTAAAAGCTACCAGAAGGCCTATGAGGCCTCCTTTGAGGGTCTAGTAGGCTGTCTGTCTCGTCGACTGTAGATGTAGTGAACCATCCAAAAGCTACCAGAAGGCCCACGAAGCCTCCTTTGAGGGTCTAGTAGGCTGTCTGTCTCGTCGACTGTAGATGAAGTGAACCATCCAAAAGCTACCAGAAGGCCCATGAGGCCTCCTTTGAAGGTCTAGTAGGCTGTCTGTCTCGTCGACTGTAGATGTAGTGAACCATCCAAAAGCTACCAGAAGGCCCATGAGGCCTCCTTTGAAGGTCTAGTAGGCTGTCTGTCTCATCGACTGTAGATGTAGTGAAACATCTAAAAGCTACCAGAAGGCCTATGAGGCCTCCTTTGAGGGTCTAGTAGGCTGTCTGTCTCGTCGACTGTAGATGTAGTGAACCATCCAAAAGCTACCAGAAGGCCCACGAAGCCTCCTTTGAGGGTCTAGTAGGCTGTCTGTCTCGTCGACTGTAGATGTAGTGAACCATCCAAAAGCTACCAGAAGGCCCACGAAGCCTCCTTTGAGGGTCTAGTAGGCTGTCTGTCTCGTCGACTGTAGATGAAGTGAACCATCCAAAAGCTACCAGAAGGCCCATGAAGCCTCCTTTGAGGGTCTAGTAGGCTGTCTGTCTCGTCGACTGTAGATGTAGTGAACCATCCAAAAGCTACCAGAAGGCCCACGGGGCCTCCATTGACGGTCTAGTAGGCTGTATGTGTCGTCGGCTGTAGATGCAGTGAACCATCAAAAAGCTACTTGATGGTCTAGGAACTCTTATTACTATGTTGTTTTGATTCAAAAGGGATTCTTTTTTGTTTTTTTTTACAGAAACGAGGATCGATAGAAGCAAATATACAGTTGAATCAAGGTTGAAAGCATATCCAACTTTTAATAGACTTTTCATTTTATGCAAAATGTTAAGTAAGTATCTGATAGAAAGGTTGGAATACCAATGGATTACATTTTTCCCTATCCTTACTTTAAAGCTGATCGAAAAATCCAGTATGGTGAGAAGATACATATACATTGAAAACTACATTGTTTTTGCTTGTGGATTCCATTTTTCATGACGTAGTACAGAAGTGAGGACAGGAGCTATAAAGTAATTGTAGCTGAATACAGAACTTCTCCCTGTTACATATCAGGCATGTACTGGGATCTGCCATCAGTACATACCTATATTTATTATTCATCTCTTTTCATATCGATATCAATGCACAAACTAGTGCATCAGTGTATGCTTGCAAGAACTATATACATATAGTTATGCTGCAATGTCTTTATCTACTGCTGGAATACAGCACAGGTATGTTACTAAACTATAAATTTCAATTTATTATTAGAATTTGCCACTTTTGTTCACAAATATCTATTATCATATTAAATATGATACATGTATGAATCATATATGGTGCATGATGTGATTTTATATGTCAGGTGTTAATAAATAGAGGGTCACAAGATATAATTGAAATTACTTTATTTCTCCCTGCATAGTAAATAATTAGAAAACATCTGTCCATTATGTAAGAGTATAGTATTCTATCACATGAGCACTTTGGTTGAAAAGTTGTATGTAGGGGAATTTTTACATTTGTTTGATTGTCTTCATGAAAGGTAAGAGTCTGGCCTTGCACGTTGATAAAACCATAAATGTTGAATACTTGGTATATTAGGTGATTCTCCAAACTATATCATGTATTTATAATTTATTTAAATTTGAGGTGAATGTCAATCGTCACAAACCAATGAAGTGACTCTATCTACCATTCCAAACATTTAAGTGTTGACAGATGTTAAAAAGCCTGTTTTATGTCTTATTTTCATGGCTCGAAAAAACGGTTGGGAAAATTAAAAAATTGTTTGAGTGAAATTAAAGTTAGAGGCTGTTGCGCAGTGACGCCTTCAAAGAAAACCATTAATATGTTTGTGGTTAAAAGTTATGTTAAAAGTTAAAAAACGTGTATAATCATATTTTAATACATTTGAATAGTTTTAATTATACCTCTCAAAAAACAAATAACATATGACAAATAATTTCAAAATTTAAAAACTGCCATCTTAGGCTAGAGCTTGAACGTGACGGCGGCCTCATGAAAGGAACCTATTTGGGCAACCAAGCCTATATACAGAGTGAGTCAGAAAAAATGTCCCACGTTTTAAAAGTTGTATTGTTTGAGGTATGAATATTTAATCATGGGTTTCATGATATGTCTTGATAGAGTTATCCTCCCAGTACATTTAGGTACCATTTTAATTTGAATCTCTGCATGCATGACTGAACATCAGACATTCTTTACAAGACTGCCAGATCTCACTTGCGCCAAGTTACTGGTAGAGGAATAAAATAGTGTTTTAAACAAAGACAGCCAGACAGACAAAAATACACACACACACGAACGCACACACACGCACACGCACACACACGCACGCACGCATACACACACACATGTACACACACACGTTGGCGATTTACAGCTGGTTTGCGGGTGCACCATGTGAGAGAGAGAGTGTGTGAGAGAGAGAGAGAGGGTTGAGGAGTCCTGAAAAGGACTCTGACTCAGTAATCTTTCTTGGGGGTGTGGTAGTCCTGAAAAGGATTGTTTGTTATCTTTCTTAGCATATAGTTCTAAGGAGAACTATAGTGCTTTGAGAGGATGAGTGGCTCGACGTTTCGAACAGGTTGACTATCCGTCGTCAGGAGTGGAGAATGGCTGGCGTGCGTGAGCTTAAGTCACCGGGGTGCGGACGTCAGGGGAAAATCGGTGACCGTGTTGGCTTGAGTCATCGGGGAGTGGGCATGGATGGTCGACTGGTTCTTCTGAACGTTGACGATTGTTTCATAATTTCCCCTTTGCTGATTAATCATTGATTTTTATCAAGATTGCTGAATGTGCAAGTGGCATCACCCTGACAATCTTTCCCTTTAGTGCACGTTCACTACCATCGTCATTTCATCATCATCATCATAATTGTCATCATCTTAATCTTCATCATCATCATCATTATCATCATCATCATGAAGCACAACATCCGCCAATACGCACCAAGAGGACAGCGGCCACTCAACTTTTCGTACGAGAAGAAGAATTCCCGAAAAAAGTAACAGTTTGGGTGGGCCTTGTCGGGAATGGAACGCTCATTTGTGTGTGTGTGTGTGTGTGTGTGTGTGTGCCTGGGTGTGTGCGTCTGCGTGTGTTCGTGTGTGTGGGTGTGTTTGTATGCGTGTGTGTTTGTGTGTGTGACTGACTGTTTTTTGTTCAATGCACTGTTTTATTCCTCACCCAGTAACTTGGCGCAAGAGAGATATGGCAGTCTTGTAAAGATTGTCTGATGTCCAGTCATGCATGCAGAGATTCAAATGAAAATGGTACCTAAATGTACTGGGGGGGGGGGGGGGTAACTCTATCAAGACATATCATGAAACCCATGATTAAATATTCCAACTTCAAACAATTTTCTGACTCACTCTGTATAGTAATGTAATCAGACATAAATTGATTTTAACAGACTTGGTTTGGAATCAATAAAAAAAAAATTGAAAAAAAAAAAAAGAGTGTATGTTATTGTGGTTTGTACACGTGTGTACACATACTGAACTATACTCTTGACAGTACCTTTTAATAAAGCATTAATCAAGTAAGTCCTCATTACCAAGTCTCTTGAAGAACACTCCAACCATGCTTTCTTTAAGCAAGTCAGCAACATGTAATGAAACCAACAAACCAAACACCTTTTAATAGGTAGACCTTATGCCTAGGTATCAACACCGTCTGTTTGGATGATAAAAGCAAACGCTGCGCTGAATTGAGCCACGGTGAAACCGATGATGCCGGCAGCAACAATGTCGGGAAGATAGTCCTCAAGGAACTTCAGCTGCGGGTACAACGCTGTTACCTCCCCTGGGTTTCCCTTGATGAGGAAGAGTATGAGGGATGGTAGCAGGTCATCAGTACTAATAGAGCGAACTTTACCAGCCAGTTTACCTGTTGAAAAAGAGAATGATGAGATGACTATATACTTGTACAGCAATAACTGTTTCTCATAATTATTCTCCACTTTACGATCGAAGCACACTCGTCAGTCCATTGAGGGGATATTACGGCTTGTCAATTTTGTACGGGCCTCCACTTGGTAATCCAACCACATTGAATTACTTTCGCATGATCCGATCAGGTACTCTTGTAAACCCCTGGTCGGAGAGTAGCCACGTAGACTAAATTAGTTGCCGATAGACATTAGCACCGTTCCCAGTCAGGTACACTACTCTTTAGAGTATTGTCTATGATAAAGGTTATTTGGAATGCCTTAGATTGATATTGATTACACCGTAGGAAACGTACAGTAATTTCCAAATAACCTTGATCAATATTGCGTCTTTCTTTGATAAATGTAATGTAAACAAAAAAAAAATCTCCTAAAACACTCACACGAGACTTGTTCTTTGAGCGAACCACACACAGCTTGAAGACACATGACCAACCAGCGAAGTTTCATCAAGGGAAGGCTTTCTTTAATGACCATCCTTAAACACTTGTATGCCCGGCTGAACATGTCTTTAAAACTCACAGGTCCTTCTGGGACGATCTTCTTGCGATTATTTTGTGACTTGGAGTCAGGAGGGAGGCATTGCTTCCCAGACTTGACTTGGGACTTCTGTCCTATTTGGGGTTCAGGTGTGATTGTGGGGAGATTGCTCAGATCTGTCGACCCAAGGGTCACATCTCGCAGGAACATGTAGAGGTTGTCCATTTCCTCGACCAGATTTGAAGCGAGGCTTACATACGGGACACTGTCTGCAAAGTACAGCTTGTGTTGCTCTGCACCAACACCACTGGTAGCACCTCTTAGAGTCTGGTTACTATTTTGGCCTCGATCTGGAGTCGACCGATGCGTGTCAATATCTCCCAATGCTTTTGCTTGCCTTACTGTCGAGGTCGCACGACTCCTAGGCGTGCCGGAATCCTCTTCATCAGATGATGTTGTAATTGCATGGAGATTGCTCAGATCCGTCGATCCTAGAGTCGTATCTCTCAAGACCATCCAGAGGTTTTCCATCTCCTCTAACATATTTGAAGCGAGGGGTACATGTGAGACACTGTCTATAGCATTCTCTGTAGTTCCTGGTCTAGTGGTCTTGACAGGATCAAGGATATCGATGACCCATTCACCTCTCAGCTTCATGCTCCTAGGATCAGCAGTAGGGAGGAGCATCTGAAGGAGCTTGGCATCTCCTTCGTATGCGAGCTGTATGGAAATAATATGTTTGACATCATTAGTGATCAAATTATGTCTATACATTTCATTAATAAGTCATCGCAGTTTATCAACACATGCATGCATGAACGATATGAGAGCTATCCAAGAACCCTTTATTATTTATCATCTTCCTAATTTGCTTCTTCTCCTCCTTTTTACTTCTTCTTCTCCTCATCCTTCTTATTCTTCTTTGTCGTTATCTTCTACTTTTTTTCTTCTTCTATTTCCTCTTGGTTTCAGTGATTTTTGTTATTGAATCACAACTTATAATTCAGAAATTTATAATCACAATCAAGGTATGGGTATGACTTTTTATGAAGTTGTCATACCACTGTCCATTAAAGAATGCAGTATCACATCTAATTGATATACACCCAATATTCTCTTAAGCCCAAAGCTTTTACCTAGAATGTCTTCAAATACTGAGGATTTACAATACACAAAATCAAACAATTATCCGTGGTTAATAGAAAACGACACGAACATATATTTTTGTAATTGTGTATTAGTTTGCGTGTTTTTTAGATTGTAACTTACCACGTAAAATTTCTCAATATCTGGTATAATTGTAGGGGTGAAGAACAGGACTTCATAAGATGCCCATATGTGTGGATGACTTTGATCATCCCTCTGCTTCAGATATCCAGCTATCTTGTTAACCACCTAAATCAATTAAAAAAGGAAAAGCACACATAACATATCCATTAATCCATTAATTGATGGGTTCATAATAGTACCAACCTACAATTATTTCTTAATATATTTCGGGATGTTTCTATGTTTCATGTGTTTTCCTTGCCAATTGTAATGTCCAATTACACAGTTCATGATCAGTCTCTGGTTCCAGTAGTATAGCATGGGTCCAAACATTTAGGGGGTACTGGCATCTCTAATGGAGGGGGGGGGGGGCTTACTCGGTGAAACAAATGCAAGTTAAGAAGTTGATGCATGGGGGGGGGGGGGGGGCGTCCTGTCATATTTTCTCCTCACCCTTCCACTTTTCTTCTTTTCTCTTCTCTCTTCTCTGATGAGAGCAGGAAAATTTGATCACGTATACACTGTACACCACTGTCTGCTAATGGCAGTGCTAATGACAGTTTGACTGTTCCTTGTTGTCTTTAATTTATCAATGTTCATTTTATTACTTTTTTCTGTTTTTGAACTTTTGTAGTTCATCTGTAGATTAACTTTCATCTTTCTTTCTCTCTCTCTCGCCCCCCTCTCTCTCTCTCTCTCTCTCTCTCTCTCTCTATCTCTCTCTCCGGCCTTCAGTTCCATCTTTATGTTGAATAAATATGTCGCAAATTTCAGCATCATGTCGAATTGTCGATATACTATATTACGGAAAACCCTAAGACCCTTACCTCTGAGAAATGATCCTTGATTTTGAAGGTAAGATTTTGAGAGTAGATTTGATAGTCCGTCAGTGATGAAAAATCTTCCCTTGCCTTCTCTGAAAGATGCGGCTTTGATCCCTGATATATGCAAATAAATATAAAAAGTCATTTTTAAGGAGGTAAAAGACTTGTCTTATTTATATGCATGTAACAAAAAGAGTAAAGAATAAGGCATTTTCTCAACTGACAAAAGAGGGACACATCGTTCTTTTGAATGACAGTTACGAAAATGAAGTGTGTTGACATTACAAGAACACGAAAACAATTACATGTATATCAAACACAGTAATTCTTAGTATACACAGTAGAGTCCCACCTATTTGGTTACGTTTACATATTGCAAGAGGGGCAGTTATGATTGTGGCACTAATTATATACCCCTCGCTTTGCTGCCAATTGCGGAAAGTATAAATGAGAGAGAGAGAGAGAGAGAGAGTGAGAGAGAGACAGAGCTGAAATCCTTCAAGCCCTTCGCTTAGATTAAGATAAGAGATAATTACTAATTTACCATAAGTCTTTGATAGGAAATGCCATCTTTATCTAAACTGATTTTATTCAGTATTAATGACTTACTTTTTTCTTCGGTGCCAACTTTGGTCCCTGTGCAAGCTCAGAAATAATGTTTATTGAGCCTTCGTTGCAACTCTTCAGCACTTCTAGAATTAGAGAATGATGGCTGATCTTCATTGTGCTGTCTCGCTGAAAAATCTTTGAGAAAGTGAAAAATGAAAATAGAAATAATTCTTTGTGCATTTTGGTTATATTTTCTTTTGAAGACGAAATGTATGTATAATGAAATTCAATTGCAAATTATATCTCTTTGATCCTTTTTAAAAGTAGGTCTACTAGTCTTTACTACACCTGTTTGTATATCTAATTTCCACTTATTTCCGATTTATTTTCACGCAGCTCACAACTCTTGATCTTCCTTTATTATTATTCTGAACATTCACACAGATTCATCCCATTTCATTCTTTATTTTGATTCACTTGTCAACCTTCATTATTCCATTCTCCATCTCTTTTTGTTTTTGTTAATTTTCTCTGTCGTTGTCATATCAATGGTATTGGTTGTATTACAATGGTTAATCGTTAAGCAGACTAGAAGCCTTTCATCCTCATGAATGTAATGTCGAGCTTTTCGAGTAGTGGATAAATGTTTTAAGAGTAAACTCCACGTGGATTCCCGCAACAGATAAATTGGTCCCTTGCATGAATCCCCTAGTAGTGGCCTTGCACTCCTAACAAGTTAGACGGGAACAATTACATGTAAGGCAGGATGCAAAATTGAATATCTTTAAAGACCTTTTAAGTCCACTTGGTTTCGTTGTGAGCAAAATAAAGTATCCTCGTCTGTTTTTATTCATAATCATTGACATATCACAGCGATACTGACCTGATGAGCTTATTGGCGCAAGAGGTGGCACTTCAGTGTGGCTTTAAGTATGTTATTGACATTTTTTAGTTTGTCATGTTTGTGGTCAGTGGCGTAATGAGCAAAAACGTTTGGGGGGGGGGCTGGCAAAAAAAAAAATCCGCATCACCCCACTCTAACATGCAGGCCCCGCTGAACGTTTTTCAAAGTGAGGTCTAGGGGCAAAGCCCCATCAGGGGGGTCAGGGGGCGGAGCCCCCGAAGCTCAATGGGTATGGGCACCAGTGGTGGATCCAGGAGTTTCTTACGGGGGTGGCATGGGGTGAAATATATGTAAAACCTGATGAAGCGACAGAGCGAGGCTTTAGCGGCGAGGGGAACGACCAAGCGGGGGTGGGTCTGGGAGGGGGTTTGACCCCCTCCCAGAGTAGGAAGCATTTGCAATTTTAGAACCACATTAGACGCCTTTTCAGGCACTTCCTGGAGTAATATGACATAAAATTGCTTTCTCCTACCCCCTCCAAGAGTAGGAATCTTTTACAATGTGAGAACAACATTTTGCGCAATAATAGTCCACCGGCACTTCCTGGAAATGAGACGTTGTATTAGGTTCGTTGCCGCACAATGCACAAAGACAGTGGTCCGGTACCAGTTGTACTAAAAATTATATCGAGTGTATAAACTGTGTTGTTATGAGGGGCGTTGCTAGATCTTTTTCAGTGGGGGAGGGGGGAGAGGCCACCGATTACCTTCAAAACGAGCTACCAATTACCGACAAATATATTAATGCCAATGTCCCAATGTCTACAAATTTAACCCTGTAAACCCGGGGCCAGGAACTAAGTTATTTTTTTTCAGTTTTCCCCCTCCCGCGCGCGGAAGGTTCGATACTTCATTAAATTATTAGAAAAAGAATACGATCCGTTGTACCGTTCTAGACTTTTTATTCTTGTTTCGCCCCTCCCGCGCAAAGCGCGGAAGCTATGACGTTTCATTTATTTATTAGAGAAAGAAGACGATTCATTGTACCGTTCTCGACTCTTAATCCTTGCCTGAATTCATTTTCGCCCATCCCGCGCTTAGCGCGGAAGCTTTTACGTTTCATTAAATTATTAGAGAAAGAGGTCGATTCGTTGTACTGTTTTCGACTTACAATCCTTGTCCGAATTCAGTGTTCTCCCTCCCGCGCAAAGCGCGGAAGCTTTGACATTTCATTAGATTATTAGAGAAAGAAGACGATTCTTTAAATGATTTGTTTACTCTTAATCTTTGTCTGAATTCAGTTTCCCCCACCCCCCCTCCCGCGCGAAGCGCGGAAGCTTTCGGTGTTTCATTAAATTATAAGAGAATGAAGACGATTTGTGGTACTGATTTTTACTCTTAATCCTTGCTTTCACATTTCATTAAATTATTTGGAAAAAATACGATGCGTTTCCTTAAATTTTTACTCTTAATCCTTGTCTGAATTCAGTTTTCGCCCTCCCGCGCCAAGCGCGAGAGCTTTGAAGTTCAATTAAATTATTAGAGAAAGAAGACGATTCGTTGTACTGATTTCTACTCACTTTGTCTGAATTCAGTTTCTCTCCCTCCCGCGCGATGCGCGGAAGCTTTGACGTTTCATTAAATTATCAGAGAAATTGTCTGAATTAATTTTTTCTTTTCTTTGTCCGATAAAAAGTCACAGTTTGTAGGGAGAAAAAAAAATTGCCGGCCGACCGACATTAAACATCTCACCGACTTCAAACTTCTAAATTGATATAGTACACGAGCTATATAGAGCAAGAATACCGACACAGCGGACCCGACACAGCAACATAATTATCTATGCGTATCTTTCTTGCCCCTTCGACGTGGCGACTCCACCCAACATTCCCTTTGCTCTCTTACTCCCACCCATCTTCTCTTAGGCTATTAATACCACCCTCTCTCTCTCTCTCTCTCTCCTCTCTTTTGTTTGTCTTGTTTTGTTTTGTTTGTTTTCTTATGTTTCCCTTTTCTCCTTTTTTTTTCTTTCTCCTTTTTTTTTTCTTTCTCCTTTTCTTTCTTTTCTTTCTTTTCTTTCTTTCCTCTCCTTCCTCTTTTTTTCTCCTTCTTTCTTCTCTTCTCTTTCTTAACTTGGTCATGGTTCAATTTTATTTGGGGGGGGGGGGGGGGCTGGCGCCCCCAAGCCCCCCCCCCACCAGTACGCCAGTGTTTGTGGTGTTTGACCAAGTTTTCCTTCCTTTTCACAGTTTCCACCTTTCATAACATTAGTGCCATTTCAGTACTTTTAATGTTATATATCTCCAAAATGTATGTACGAAATACGTAATACGGCAATGAAAAGTTCATACATTTGAATAGGTGGCGCACAAGGCTATGGAAATTGACATAGACCCCTTTCTCAGTCACTTCCTGGACCGGTCCAACGGGGAGTGTGAAAGCACAAAGAATAACATCAGGAGAAACGGGGAGAGAAAATTATAGATTGTTAGAAAAAAGAATAACATAAGATAAGGTAATAGAAGGAAAAACAAAAGAAATAACATTAGGAAAGACAGTAGGATGGGATGATGAAATCAATAACAAAAATAGCATAAGGAAAGACAGAAAGAGAAAGCGATACAGAAAGGCAAAGGGAGAGATAGACGAGGAGATTAATAAAGTAAAACAAATTATATATTACGACAGTTACAAAGAGCTGAATAAGAGGGTAGTAAAGAATAGCAACTAGAACAATAGATGAGAAGATAATGACAGGAAAAAATAAAAAAAAGTAACATAAGGAAGTACAAAAAGACACAACGATAACAAAATGAAAACAAAGAATACCACACAGAAGGCAAGAAAAAGAAGATGGTAGAATGATACGATTAAAGAATATAAAATTGAACGAGAGAGAAAATGAAAGTAGCATGACAAAATTAAATGATAGAGGGATAACAAAAAGTGACATTAGAAAAAAATAGAAAGAGAATATTAAAAACGGATAAAGATGAAGAAAAAATTACAAGAAAAGGAGTAAGATAAAAAAAGAATAACCATTAAAAATGGAAAAATAGAAAGAAAAGACGATAGAAAGATTAAAAAAAAGGATAAATATAAATTTTAAGAACAACATAGTAAACTTTGAAGAGCAATAGATTGATCAAATTATTAATGGATTACACTAAGAAAGAAAATAATGGAAGCGAAAAAACAAAAACTGATACAATGAAATATTTATAGAAAGTAGAGTTGAAAGGAATAGAAATGAACCCCAAGGAATTAGATAAGAAAGTTTTTTTAAAGAAAAGGGGGACCAAAAAAAAAAGAATCTAGAATACAGAAAAGATCGAAACAGAACATTACACGAGGAAAATAAATAGTAATATTGTGAGGGAAACAAAAATGTACATGCAGTTTGATTCCGCGCGAAAATGACCCGTACTATCATAGCAACAGGAACGTTGCTATGGCATCACTTGTCTCATCAGGGTAAATATTACGTTGAATGGGCAACACAACCAAACGAACCGTACTTATTCGGTCTAGCGAAGGTCGGGCGAAGGTCGGCCTACCAAAGTGAGCGA